>NC_072418.2:10440357-11088214 GCF_028858775.2 Pan troglodytes | reverse complement strand
AGGTCAGCAGACAAGCCCAGGGCTCAGTTCAATTGGAGTTCCAAGGTAAGATTCTTGGAAACCCAGAGGGAGACAGAAGGATGACTGAACCTAGAAATAGAGAATATGTATCCATGGAGGTAAACAGAGCCAATTTGGGATCAGAAAATAAGCTGCTATTCACCTAAACTGTGCCCAGATTGTACCCCAAGATCGCTTCAGTTTGTGGCCAGAATTTTTTACCTGCCCTTCCATCCATCCAACTACCCACCCATTCATCGGATAATCCAATCACTCACCCATTCACTCAACTGTCCATTTGTCCATCCCTCTACCCAACTCACCATCTATCCATTTATCCATTCATTCACTCACTCACCATCCATTCACTCAAACCCATCTCCCCATTTCATTGTGCAACTCTCCATCACATCTACCACTTACTCACTCATCCATTCATCCAACTGTCCATTGATTCACTGAGAGATTCATTTTTTTTAAATCACATTGTGCCTTTACTAGGCATCTTTTCATCCATATATTCATTTGCTGATCTCAACCATCCACCATCTATTCCTCCATTCTTTCATTCATCCAAATGTCCTTCCTATGTGTCAGTCACTCTTCTACAAATCCATTCATTCATCTATATATTCATCCATGGGTCCATCCATTCATCCAACCAACAAAAAAGCAATTTTTTTAGAGGCAGGGTCTGACTGTCACCCAAGCTGGAGTGCATTGATGGGATCATAGTTCACTGCAGCCTTGAACTGTTGGGCTCAGGCAATCATCATGCCTCAGCTTCCCAAGTAGCTGGGACTACAGTTGTATGCCATTATGCTCAGCTATTTTTAAATTTTCTGTAGGAACATGGTCTCACTTTGTTACCCAGGTTTGAAAACAAAACGCAATTCCCATGTGCCTAGTGTTGAAGAATTAGAGGGTTGGTAATTGGGGGTAGAGAAAAAAAATCAAAGTTATTAGATTCCCAACCCCTAGGGTGGAGCCCAGAAAAGATGCCCAGTGTCCCAGAGATATAGCAAGGATGGAAGACTACCTCCCTTGCCTCAGCCCAGTTTCTCACATTGGTTTTCATGAAGACTCTAACACAAAGATCTGGGTTCTACTAACCACCTGGGGGATGTCTTCACCTTCTGTGATTCAGATACAAAACAGGTGGAGAGAAAAACCACAGCAAGGTGGAAGGAGCCTGTCTAAAAATTCAGAACAAACTTCAGGAAAGAAGGGGCTCTGAGGGCTGAAAACCGATCATCTTTGTTCTGAAAACCGATGACTGTCATTCCATAAGGGCATATGTATGTCTTTTTTTGTCTACTGTTGTATCCCTGGTACCTAACATTGTGCTTGTAAATAGCAGGTGGTAAATAAACACTTGTTGAATGAATTAATGAATTAATGAATGAACACATGAATGAAAACAACCTTGTTCACAGCTGGAGAGCATTTAACCCCCTTGCTGAACTCCCACCCAAGAAACCATGAAAGACACCACATTTTTCTGTTCACTTTGGCAGAAACTCAGTGTTGAGTTTTAAGATAAACCGTAGTAACTTTCCTAAATTGGGAGTATAGGTTTTTCTTCCCCAACATTCTAATTTAGTCTTTTATTCTTCACTAACAGCCCTTGGCCTTAGTTTCTGTTGCTACATGGTTATGTGACATAATTCAGGTCATGTTTGACAGAGGATAAAGGAATATGTAACCAGACAAATAGCAACACTCCAAGGACCTCTGACAATGATCCTAAGTCCACATTTCCCAAAGTGTGTTCCTAGGAACCCCAGTGCCAAAGATGACGTGCCCTCAAAAAAAGAATACAAAAATGTTTGAGAAATATTGCATACCTTATTCCTTATAGGAGAATCACAAAGTACATTGAAGGCTCTGATAAATCCTGCAAAAAAAAAAAAAAAAAAAGTTTAGTTTTGTGACTTAGAGGCTCTCAAATTTATTTGCCCAAGAAATGCTTACTATACTTCACAAAACAATTTGAGGTGCATATTTATTCATTCATTCACTGTGCCAGGTTGTAAGGTAGACAAAAGAAGAAAATCAAACTGCCTCCCAGCCTTCACAAATCTCCCAGTCTCATGGAAAAGTTGAGTGAAATTATAATAAGAAAATATGTCTAGAGAAGGTCTTTCATCTGCTCACATCACACAGTAAGTCAGCAGCAGGACTAAGATTTGAACTCAAATCTGTCTAATGTGTGAGTCTGCCCTGCCACACCATGTGATCTGCTCATGTGCTCAGGAGGCCGCCATGTCTGGAAATCTTGGTTGGGCTTGGAGAATAAAAAGTAAGGCCAAGCGCGGTGGCTCATGCCTGTAATCCCAGGACTTTTGGAGGCCAAGGCAGGCAGATCACAAGGTCAGGACAGCGAGACCATCCTGGCTAACACGGTGAAACCCTGTCTCTACTAAAAATACAAAAAATTAGCCAGGCATGAGGGCATGCACCTGTAGTCCCAGCTATTCAGGAGGCTGAGACAGGAGAATCACTTGAACCCGGGAGGCGGAGGTTGCAGTGAGCCTAGATTGCGCCACTGCACTCCAGCCTGGGTGACAGAGCAAGACTCCATCTCAATCAATCAATCAATCAATCAATCAATGCCTTGTGGTGTTCTGCAGTCGCCCAAGTCAACAAGAACTCCTAGCTACTGGAAGGTCTCCAGCACTCATGCCCAGGACCACCTAGTCACAGAAGGGACTCCAGTGCCCATGCCCAGGAACTCCTCTGAGAATTCCTAGTCATGGGAGGGACTCCAGTGCCCATGCCCAGGACCTCCTCTGAGAACTCCTAGTCACAGGAGGGTCTGCAGTGTCCATACCTGGGACCCCCTCTGAGAAATCCTGGTCACTGGTGAGACTCCAGAACCCAAGTCCAGGACCAACTCTGAAGCCGAAAGACATCTGGACCACCTCCCCACCTGTTGCCACTTGCTGTAGTGGTAGGCGGCTCCACACCTGCCCACATCACATGTGCTGGGGAAGCAGCTGCAGTTAGGTGAACCCTGGTCCACAGGTGCCAGGCGGGATGCCCTGGGTTTGCATTTTCCTGCAGCTGTCTCTGAGCTTTGTTCCTGGTAGCCAGGCTAATAACATAACCTTGCTCAGGTGTCCAAGTTCACTGAGCCCTTATAGACACCTAGGGCTACCATACCCTCTATCAGGAGCATATCATCCCCACTTACAGACCATGCAACTGAGGCTCAGGAAAAGTTAAGTGGCTGACCCAGGGACAGTCAGAGATTCCAAAAGTAAGCAGCATTCTTCTCCTAGCATGTGAGTACCGCCACCAACTCTGGCCCCAAAGCTGCCACTGACACCCCTCAAATCCTTCTCCCCTGGCCCCATTCATGCCACCTCCCACTAATCGCTCCTCCACAGTTGCATCCACCCCTCTCTCCACTCCCCACAGCCCTGGTCCCCGCCCAAGCATTTTCTATCCCACCTGGGCCCCCACCAGCCTCCACCCTTGTCCCCCACAAACCCACCATGAGCCCAGAGGTAGCTTTTTGAAATTCCATTTATCCTTTGCTTAAAAGCCTCTGGGGTGTGCTTATGAAAGTATAAGCATCTTAGACTCCTAAAACCAGTGTTCATATGTTCCTCAATTCACCTCCACCCCAGGATCAGGAATGAAGGAGGAAGGCCCTGTAAAAGTATTTATTGGAATAAACTAATAAATATATGAATATTTTTTAGAATAAACTATTTAATGCATAAATATTTTTTGAATGAATGCATGAATATTTTTGAATGAACTAATAAATGCATGGATTTTTTTGAATGAACTAATAAATGCATGGATTTTTTGAATGAACTAACAAATGCATGGATTATTTTGAATTAACTAATAAATGCATGAATATTTTTTGGAATGAACTAATAAACACATGAATTTTTTTTAATGAACTAATAAATGTGTGGGTTTTTTTGAATGAACAAATAAGTGCATGGATTTTTTTGAATGAACTAATAAATGCATGGATTTTTTTTTTTTTTGAATAAACTAATAAATGCCTGGATTATTTTGCATGAACTAATAAATGCATGGATTTTTTTGAATGAACTAATAAATGCATGACTATTTTTTAGAATGAACTAATAAATGCATGGATTTTTTGAATGAACTAACAAATGCATGAATATCTTTTTGGAATGAACTAATAAATGCATGGATATTTGAATAAATTAAAATTGAGTGAAGCGTGGGTAAATGAATGAATGAATGAGCAGATGAAGGAATACTCAAAAGGGCAGAACCCATAACAGTGGGGTGCAGTGAGCCTGAATGGGTCCTCTCTCCCCACAAAGGGCTGGGCCTGGGTCTTCCACTGCCCAGACAGCTCACCTGAGCCCCAGACAAGACCCCAGACAAGCCCTCACTCGGGGTCCCCCACTAGCCACAGAATTCCCCTGCCACATTCCTGGCCCTGTCTTGGGAGGACATCAGAGGGGGTCCCAATAACCACTCCAACTTCAACGGATGTTGACCAGAGCCCAGGAATTGACGAACATCTGTGTAGAGGTCCACAGCACATCCCGGAGCTCTGGGGCCAGCATCTAGAAAGTACCACCTTGGCTCTAGGAGAGAAGACAGAAGTGGTAGGCAAGCTCCGAGATGAACGCAGCTGGGCTGGAAAGGAAGAGGAACACAGCCCAGGGGTCCCCAAGAGCCACACCAGAATCAGCAATGACCAAGGAAGAGAAGTGAGTGTGGGCTGGTAGTCACATAAAGAAAGGACAGGCCAGAGTGACTCTGAGCAGTCAGCTCTCAGGCCACACCACTGAGATAGAGAAAAATTTGTTATCACTGTGGTCTGAGTCCCTCCCGTCTGTGGCTTGGCCTGAACCCCCCTAACCACCGCCCCCTACACCTCCACAGGAACCCAGAGGGAGATGGGGCAGCAGATAGTTCTGCTGCCCGAGTTTATTTAAAGAAAACACAGTAAGAGCTGGGCTGGGCCTTCCTGTGGTCGCAGAGGAAGTGCTAACGGAGGGTGGCGAGACAGGCAGCACTCCTTGCAAAGTGGCCGGAGGGGGATGAAGAAACAGGAAAAGGGTCTCCCTCAGACATGGCCCCATCGCAGGCCAGCCCCACCCCAGCCAAGCAGCCTCCGCAGCTGCCTTGACCAGTGACACCAAAGCTCTGTGTGGTCCTCTTCTGTAACAGGGAGCTCATCCCCTCTAAAGTCACTAGAGAGAATGTTCTGCCACACCATGTGGCCTGCTCATGTGTTCAAGAGGTTCCCATGTCTGGAAATCTTTTTTTTTTTTTTTTTTTTTTTGAGACAGAGTCTCACTCTGTCACCCAGGCTGGAGTGCAGTGGTGCAATCTCAGCTCACTGCAACCTCCGCCTCCCGGGTTCAAGCCATTCTCCTGCCTCAGCCTCCCGAGTAGCTGGGATTACAGATGCTTGCCACCACGCCTGACTAATTTTTGTATTTTTAGTACAGACAGGGTTTTGCCATGTTGGCCACGCTGGTCTCAAACTCCTGACCTCAGGTGATCCACCTGCCTCAGCCTCCCAAAGTGCTGGGATTACAGGCATGAGCCAGAGCGCCTGGCCATGTCTGGAAATCTTGACTGAGCTCAGAAAACAAACAGTAAAAGCCTTGCAGGATTCTATAGTCACCCAACCCAGCAAGAACTCCTAGTCACTGGAAGGTCTCCGGCATCCACCCCTTTGGGAAAGAGAGGATCCAATCAGACTGTATTCCAGTCTCATGGCGCCTGCCTTTTGAGTATTATTTCATCTGCTCATTCATTCATTCACTCACTCACATTTCACTCATTCTTTAATTTATTCAACTATTCATGCATTTATTGGTTCATTCTCAAAATATTCATACGTTTAATGGTTTATTCTAAAAAATATGGGGCCAGGTGCAATGGCTCACACCCATAATCCCAACACTTTGGGAGGCCAAGGTAGGTGGATCACTTGAGCCTAGGAGTTCAAGACCAGCCTGGGCAACATGACAAAACCATGTCTCTACAAAAAATACAAAAATTAGCCATGTGTGGTGGTTTCTACCTGTAGTCCCAGCTACCCAGGAGGCTGAAGTGGGAGAATCATCTGATCCCAGGAAGTCAAGGCTGCAGTGAGCTGTGATGTACCACTGCACTCCAGCCTGGTCATCAGAGTGAGACCCTGCCTCAAAAAAAAAAAAAGTCACCTGTCAGATTAGGTGAGCTCTCGTGGTCCAAAAAGTTTTCCTGGAGTAGAGCTAGAAGCCACCTTTGCTGGACCCATCCCTGCTAGAATTCATTCTTTCCTTAACATCCGTGGAGAATCTCCCCTTCCTCTGGACCCTAGAACCCTTTGGGGATTTGAGGAATTGACACTGACATTTCCCTATTCCCACAACAGCCTGCTCTCCTCCAGGGAAAACAATTCTTGTGTATTGAGCACCTACTGTATGCCAGGTACATGGAACATCTCACTTTTCACTCACCACTACCTAGAGAGGAAAGTAAAGCACGGCTATCATCCTGATTTGACAGATCAGGAAAGCAAAGCTCTGAGAGGTCAAGTGACCTGCCTGAGGTCGCACAGCCAGAATCCAGGTACAACGGGATCCAGTACCCAAACCCTTCCTAATGCACCAGGTTAAACGTCCCCAGATACTTCCACTTGTTTCAGTGAGGACACAGTTTTGAGTTTGCGTAGCACCTCTGAAGGGTAGAGGTTGGTTTCCACAGAGGAACAAAAGGGTCAAGAAACCACACAGTTAACAATACGGCAAGGCTGAGATTAGTATCCATGCTGTCAGGATGCAATGAAATAGGCAGGATTAAGAACACCTGCTTTAACTGGGTTCAAATTTTCCTCCCTAGCTAAGTGTGCCTGGGCAAGTCAGGTCACCTCTATGAGCTTCCAATGTCTCATCTGCAAAAGGGGAATAATAGCAGTACCTACCTCATTGGTTGTATAAGGAATAAATAAGGTAAGATGTGTTAAGAGCTGGTACCTGATAATAATAAATAAACCACATAGCTATTTTTCATTTGTTGTTGTTAGAATCCTCTCTTGGCCAGGCTTGGTGGTTCATGCTTGTAATCCCAGCACTTTGGGAGGCCAAGGTGGGCAGATCACCTGAAGTGGGAAGTTCGAGACCAGCCTGGCCAACATGGCGAAACCCTGTCTCTACTAAAAAATACAAAAATTAGCCGGGCATGGTAGTGCACGCCTGTAGTCCCAGCTACTCGGGAGACTGAGGCAGGAGAATCACTTGAGCCTGGAGATGGAGGTTGCAGTGAGCCGAGATTGCACCACTGCACTCCAGTCTGGGTGACAGAGTGAGACTCTGTCTCAAAAAATAAAAGAATCCTCTCCCACTGGACTTCTCCTGCCACACTCTGTACTATCTGTGTTGAAAATGTCTCTGAGAACCTTCGGACATCACCCAACACAACTGTATCTGTTTACAGATGGTAAATTGACTATCGATTCGAGACCAAATACACACCAAAACCTCCCCATTCCTCCCAGACACTGAGAAATGGTGGGAAAATGCTAACTTGAACCAGAGACCAAAGCAGAGATGCCCAATGACAAGGATAAAAGTCTCCCACGCATGGAAGTGCAGAGTCCCCTAATATATAAGGTCAAAAGCATGCACGTGCAGAAGGCCCAGACCAAGGAGAAATAACCTAAAGAAGATAATGAATCTGTGGCCACTTCATGAAATTCCCACAAACTCCCCAACTAGAAGATATTACATCGGAGGAAATAGAGAATATCAGTTTAATCTTGAAAGAGCTATACAATGAATATGTTAGGTGACTCAGAAAGATAAAGGAAGGAATGACAACTGTCAAACAAGAACAGGAGGTTATGAAAGAAAAACAGGTAGATATAAAAAGAACCAGTTAGAGCTCAGATATGAAAAGTATACCATCATTCCTCTGTATCCTCGGGTTCCATATCCATGGATTCAACCAACCACAGATTGAAAATACAGTATTTGAAAAAAATAACAAGACAACAATAAAAATAATGCAAATTTAAAATTATATATGTATATGCCGGGCACAGTCGCTCAGGCCTATAATCCCAGCACTTTGGGAGGCCAAGGCAGGCAGATCACTTGAGGCCAGGAGCTGGAGACCAGCCTAGCCAACATGGTGAAACCCTGTCTCTACTAAAAATACAAAAATTAGCTGGGTACGGTGGCACATGCCTGTAATCCCGGCTACTGGAGAGGCTGAAGCATGAGAATCACTTGAGCCTGGGAGGTGGAGGCTGAAGTAAGTCTCCACTGTCACTGCACTCCAGCCTGGGTGACAGAGCAAGACTCTGTCTCAAAAAATAAATAAATAAATAAAAATAAAATAAAAAATACATATATAGTATAACAACTATTTACATAGCATTTATATTGTATTAGTTATCATAAGTAATGTAGAGATGATTTAAAGTATATGGGAGGGCAGGGCACTGTGGCTCACGCCTATAATCCCAGTACTTTGGGAGGCCGAGGTGGGGGGATCACTTGAGGTCAGGAGTTCGAGACCAGACTGGCCAACATGGCGAAACCTCGTCTGTACTAAAAATACAAAAATTAGCCAGGTAGTGGTGGACTCCTGTAATCCCAGCTACTTGGGAGGCTGAGGCAGGAGAATCACTTGAACCCGAGAGGCGGAGGTTGCAGTGAGCCGAGATCGCACCACTGCACTCCAGCCTGAGCAACAGAGCGAGACTCCATCTCAAAAAAATAAAAATATAAATAAATAAATATTTGGGAGGATATGCATAGGTTATATGCAAATACTACACCATGTTAGATTAGAAACTTGAGCATCCATGGATTTTAATATCCAAGGGAGACCCCAGAACCAATCCCCCCCAGATATCAAGGGATGACTGTAGTTCCCAGAAAATCCAAGAGATGGGTTGACTCGTAGAAGGAAAAACTGAGACCCAAAGCTGGTAAAGAATTTATCAAGGTCATATGGGGTTTTAGTGGCAGAGATGGAACTAGAGCTTGGAGCTTAGAATTTAGCAGCCCAAAACTGAGGTCTAACTCAGGAACTGAGCCCTGGAGCCACTTGTGGCTCTCTAAGGGTTGTTTGTGGTTTCCCCTCCCTCTTTCCTGTTTTCTTTTCTTTCCTTGCATTGTAAGGCTGGTGATGAACTGGACTCCACAGTCCCTCCCTAATGAGGAATGGGGCTTCCATCCCCTGACAGGGCAGGGTGGGACAGTGGGTAGAGAGAGATGGCCAACAGCCGAGCGCGGTGGCTCACACCTGTAATGCCAACACTTTGGGAGGCCGAGGCAGGAAGAACAGCTGAACTTAGGAGTTCGAGACCAACCCGGGCAATGTGGCAAAACCCTGTCTCTACAAAAAAAAAAAAAAAAGTTTTCAAAAATGAGCCGGGCATTGTGGTGTGCGCCTCTGGTCCCAGCTACTTGGGAAGCTGAAGTGGGAGGATCACCTGAGCCTGGGGAGGTCGAGGCTGTAGTGAGCTGTGATCACACCACTGCACTCTAGCCTGGGCAACAGAGTGAGATTCTGTCTCAAAAAAGGAGAGAGAGATTGACAGAAAGAGAAAGATAAATGGCCAACCCTCTGCTCCTAAATTAGAATTTAATAAAATCTTAATGTCATAAGAGTAGTTGATTGAGTGAAACTAAGAGAAATAGCCAATATTGGCCATGGGATACTGACTGAGTGACTTAACCTCTCTAAGCCTCAGCTCCTCATCTATAAAAGGGGTTCAAGGTTATCATCATATGCAGATGTTGTGAGAACTAAAATGGTAAGATATGTCTATAAGATATAAGATACCTGGCATAGGCTGGGCACGGTGGCGCACACCTGTCATCTCACACTTTGGGAGGCTGAGACAGGTGGATCACTTGAGCCTAGGAGTTCAAGACCAGCCTGGGCAACATAGTGAGACCTTGTCTCTACAAAAAAATCAAAAAAAAAAAATGAAGCAGGAGGTTGCTTGAGCCCAGGAGGTCAAGGTTGCAATGAGCTGTGATGGCACCACTGCACTCCCACCTGGATGATAGGAGTGACACCCTGTCTCAAAAATAAGAAGAAGAAGATACTCAGCATATCAGCATAGTCTCCTATGAAGACTTGGGGAGTCTTCCTGTGGTTTGCCAACCCTCTTTTTTGAGCCCAAAGACACCCCAGATGAAGATGAAGCTACAGTTACCAGAAGACTCAGAGGCCAACAGAGTACAGAGAAGTTTAAAAGGACAAAAAAAAAAAAAAAAAAAAAAAGGTGAGAAAAAGAAAGATGAATCAAAGGAGAAGGGAGGAGGCTGCCTCACAAATTCCCCCACCCATGTGGCCAGAGGGTAGCCCACAAGCTTTTCTTTTGCTCTAAGAGAGGAGCTAAAAATGACTGCAAACTCTCCAGCGAGTGTAAGATTTCTTAACACTCAGGCAAAAGGTAGCATTTGCCAGGCCAATGCATGTCTGGAGAAATTGTTTAGGCATGTCGCTTACAAGGGAAATACTCATTTGTTTTCATTTACATGAGATACCAATTTTTCCTGCCGAAATTGGCAAAGATTTCTTAAAAACAATAAAACCTAATGCTAGCAAGGATGCAGTAAGATGGGCACTTGTGTACCTAGAAGGTATACCTTGCTTCCTGGCAAAGCAATTGAGAAATGTGAAATGAGTCAGGCATGAAGGCTCATGCCTATAATTCCAGCACTTTGGGAGGCTGAGGTGAGAGGATCACTTGAAGCCAGGAGCTGGAGACCAGCCTGGGCAACATAGCAAGACCCCATCTCTCTTAAAAAAAAATGTTTAAGAAATACGAAACAAATTTGGACTCATACCCTGTTTGAAGAATGAGGGTATTGTTTTTCTGCTACCTGGGTCACTGCTCCAGGCTTTTCTCTATCCCTTTTCTGGCCTTAGTACCCCCTTAGCCCTCCTCAAACACACCACTCCAGCCATGTAGACCATTTTTTACTTCATGAAAGAATGGTCCCTCACCTCCACATAACGTTTCTTCTGCCTGAAGCATTCTTCCCTCACCTCTTCCCTAAGCCAAATCATATTTGTCCTTTAAGACACAGCTTAGATGCTACCTCCTACAGGAAGCCCACCAGATTGATTCCTCTCAGATAGGCCAGAAGCGCCTTCTAGGTTCCCAGGACCCAGTGGGATTCCACCATTGCTGCAGCAATCTCTCTGGGTCTGCCCCTGTGTCCACACATCTCCTGAATAGACAGTCGAATAAATATAAGAGTGTGAGATATTTGGAGAAGGGGGTGTGCTCCGTGTGGTCCAGAAAGCTAAGTAAGGACCACAGAGAGAGGGATGAAGGTGCAGTTTTGAACCAGCATCTGAAAGGATTTTGTAAGAATTCCAGCTCACTAACCAAGCAAGGTTGCCTTGATAGGTAATGAGCTGCCCGTCACAGGAGGTGTGCAAGCAGGGAGTTGGAGACTACTTCTCTAGGTCCAGCTCTCTGCCTTCTCCACCCCTCCTGCCCAGACTTGGGGGGGCTGAGATGAGGAAATTGCTTTCCTCCCCAAGCTGGCTTTCCCCTGACTCAAAAGTCTGCCCAAGGAGAACCAGGGACCCATAGAGGCTGTTCCCACGGCCCTGGGCAGCCCAGCCCAGGTTTCTCGGAAGGGCCACATTTCCACGGGGTTCAGGGAACCCAGTGGAACCTCGGGGCCCTGCACTCTCAATCTGATGGAGCCCCTGCCTCATAAAAGCCCCCAGCGAAACCGATCTCTAAAACCGAGACGCTTCTGTGGGAACTCAGTCTTCAAGGGGAAAATGCAAGGCACCCTGGGAGCCGTGGCCCGCCCTCCCCCTCCCCCTGGCACCTCCTGAGCCTCAGGGGAAGAGACCGGAAGCCGTTGGTATCTCCTGTGCCCAGCCCACAAACCCATCTGGGGTCCCGAGTGCCAGGAACAGGCTGATGGGCAGGAAGTGGGGGGTGGGCAGGGGTGTCCAGAGCCGGTGAGGCCAAGGACCCAGTCCCTGCTCTGCCAAAGACACACTTGGACAAGTGACTCCTCTTTCCTGAGCCTCAGTTCTTTGAACTGTGAAACGGGCACAGGTTTGCAGCAAAGGCTGAACAGGTAACCCGGTACATACATTGTCCACCAACATAACAGATACTCAGTTCTTGGACACCCGAGCTCCAAGGGAGGCTCACCAGGGCTCACGGGGTCTGATGTGACGTCAGGGCTGTTATGCATGGATGCCGTGCAGCGGAAATTCACTTCCTTAAACTCACTCCCAGCAAAATTCATCTCGGTCTTGGAGCCCACAGTCTCTGGCCCAACGGGCCCCTCAGGTTCTGCCTTTCCCTCTCTGCAGGGCACTGGCCTCGGTCACCACACAGCCCCAAAGGAAGGAAGCTCAGAGGCACCTCGTGTCCATCCAAGGCCAAGCCCCAGCTCCCACTAAAACGCCAGCCAGGAGGGTCTCTCTTCGAGGCACCTGAGTCCCTACATCCCCCAGAGCAGATGGCTGGACCCCACTCAGGCCACCAAGTCCCCCCCACAACACACACACATACATACACACACACATACAAACACACACATACACACACACATACACACATACACACACACACATACACACACATACACACACACACACAAACACACACACACACACCACACCTTGTTAATTCTACGCTGAGCCCAGGAGATTGTGACTCCCAGCTGGCTTCACCCCAAATTCAGCATTCGTGGGACATTTACCTCCCAACGCCCGCGAGCATCAAATACTCAACGTGGCCAAAACCCAGCAAGTGATGTGCCTCACCACCAGCGCCCCCTCCACCTTCCCCATCTCAGTTCATGGCAGTTCCACCCCTCCCCACCACCAGCTCTCCCTCCACCTTCCCCACCTCAGTTCATGGCAGTTCCATCCTCCACTGCCACCAGCCCTGCAAGTGCTCAGGCCAAAACCCCTACTTTTGTCCTCTGCTCCTCTTTTTCTCTCACCCCCAAATCTGAGCCCAACTCAGGAAACTACTGGCTTCACCTTCAAAAATTGCCATAGAGGCCAGGCACAGTGGATCATGCCTGTAATCCCAGCACCTTGGGAGGCCAAGACTAGAGGATCACTTAGGGCCAGGAGTTCAAAACCAGCCTGAGCAACATAGCAAGACCCCATCTCTTAAAAAAGCAAAAAACAAAACAAAACAAAACCCAGGCATGGTGACACATGCCTGTAGTCCCAGCTACTTAGGAGGCTGAGGCGTGAGGATCGCTTGAGCCCAGGAGGTCAAGGTTGCAGTCTGCTATAATCTCACCACTGCACACCAGCCCTGGCAACAAAGTGAGACGCTGTCTCTTAAAAAAAAAAAGGAAAAAGAAAAAGAAAAATTTAGGCCAGTCACGGTGGCTCACGCATGTAATCCCAGCATTTTGGGAGGCAGACGGATCAAGAGGTCAGGAGTTGAAGACCAACCTGGCCAACACAGTGAAACCCCATGTCTACTAAAAATACAAAAATTAGCTGGGCATGGTGGCGGGTGCCTGTAATCCCAGCTACTCGGGAGGCTGAGGCAGGATAACTGCTTGAACCCGGGAGGCGGAGGTTGCAGTGAGCCAAGATCGTGTCACTGCACACCAGTCTGGCAACAGAGAAAGACTCCATCTCAGAAAAAAAAAAAAAGAAAGAAAAGGAAAATTTCATCTAAGATCCTTCCACCTGCCGCCTCTCTTGGACTCTTCTCCTCACACAACTGGACAACTGCAACCTCCCCTCCCACACTCACTCACTCCACTCCAGCCGCATGGGCCTCCTCCGTGTTCCTCCAACACTCCAATGCAGTCCTGCCTCAGGGTCTTTGCACAGGCTGTTCCCTCTGCCAGGAATGCTGTTCCCCAGACACTCACATCGCTCCTCCCTCACCCCCTTTAGGTCTTTCTCCTCCAATGTCACCTCCTCAGCAAGCCTCCCCTGACCCCCAGCCTAAACAGCCACCCACACATTCACACACTTACACACTCACACACTCACTTTCTCTCCTTATTCTGCTTATTCCAGACACTTTCGCTCCCCTCCTTTATTTTTTCACCTTTTTTTTTTTTTTAAGACAGGGTCTTGCTCTGTCACCCAGGCCTGAGTGTTGTGGTGCAATCATGGCTCACTGCAGCCTCACCCTCATGTGTTCAAGCAATCCTCCTGTCTCAGCCTTCCAAGTAGCCGGGACTACAGGCATGTGCCACCACACCTGGCCAGTTTTTTTTATTTTTATTTTGTAGAGACTGGGTCTTGCTACGTTGCCCAGGCTGCTCTCCAATTCCTAGCCTCAGTGGATCCTCCTTCCTCAGTTTCCCAAAGCACTGGGATTACAGGTGTGAACCACCTCGCCTGGCCTATTTTACTGTATCTTTTGTTTGTTTGTGTTTTGAGACAGAATCTCACTCTGTCGCCCAGGCTGGATTACAGTGGCGCGATCTCTGCTCGCTGCAACCTCTGGGTTCAAGCGATTCTCCTGCCTCAGCCTCCCGGGTAGCTGGGATTACAGACGCACGTCACCATGCCTGGCTAATTTTTGTATTTTTAGTAGAGACAAGGTTTCACGATGTTGGCCAGGCTGGTCTCGAACTCCTGACCTCAAATGATCCACCCTCCTCGGACTCCCAAAATGTTGGGATTACAGGCATGAGCCACTGTGCCCTGGTTTCTTATTTTTAATTGACAATAATTGCAGATATTTGTGGAGTATGATGTGAGGCTTTGATGTATGTGTACTGTGTGGAATGATTAAACCAGGCTCGTTAACAAACCCATCAGCTCATACACTTATTGAAATCAGTATGAAGAGGCACTGGCACTCCAGGCGCTATTCACAATAGCACAGATATGGAAGCAACTTAAGTGACCACGGATGGATGAAGTGATAAAGAAAATATGGTATAAGCCTGGGCGAAACCCATCTCTACAAAAAATACAAAAAACTAGCCAGGCGTGGTGGTGCATGCCTGTAGTTCCAACTACTTGGGAGGCTGAGGTGGGAGGATTGCTTGAACCCAGGAGGTCGAGGCTGCAGTGAGCTATGATTGCATCACTGCACTGCAGCCTGGGTGACAGAGAAAAAGAAAGGAAGAAAGAAAAAAAAAGAGAGAGAGAGAAAAGGGAAGGGAAAAAGGAAGAAGGAAGGGAGGAAAGGAAGGAAGGAAGGAAGGAGGAAGGAGGGGGAAGGAAGGGAGGGAGGGGGAGGAAGGAAAGAAAGGGAAGGTAAAGGAAGGAAGGAAAAGGGAGGGAAAGAAAGCAAGAAAGGAGGGAGGGAGGGAGGAAGGAAGGAGGGCAGGTGTGGTGGCTCACACCTGTAATCCCAGCACTTTGGGAGGCTGAGGCGGGCAGGTACCCTGAGGTCAGGAGTTTAAGACCAGCCTGGCCAACATGATGAAACCCTGTCTCTACTAAAAATACAAAAAAATTAACCAGGCATGGTGGTGGGCACCTGTCATCCCAGCTACTCAGGAGGCTGAGGCAGGAGAATCGCTTGAACCTGGGAGGTGGAGCTTGCAGTGAGCCGAGACTGCACCATCGAACTCCAACCTGGGCAACAAGAGCGAAACTCCATCTTAAAAAAAAAAAAAAGTAAGGGAGGGAGGGAAGAGGGAAGGAGAGAAGGAAGGAGGGAAGGAAGGAAGGAGGGAGGGAGGGGAGGAAGGAAGGAAGGAGAGAAGGAGAGAAGGAAGGAAGGAAGGAGAGAAGGAAGGAAGGAAATGTGATATGTATACACAATTCAATACTACTTAGCCTTGAAAAGCAAGGAAAATCCTGCCATTTGAGACAACGTGGATGAACTTCCTTACTTTATCATTACCGATGGTGTATTTGCTTGGTGTATGTCTCTGCCGCTAGAACACCAGCCCCCGAGAACAGGGACCATTCCCCCTCTGTGTCTGCAGTGCCCAAAACAGCACCTGACACACAGTAGGTGCTTAATAACTGTTTGTTGAATGAAGAAATGTAAACAATGTTGTTTAATTCTCACAACACCCTTGGGAGACTCCACATCTCTTTTTCCCCTGGAGGCCCAGAGAGATGCACCGACTTGCCTAGGGTCACACAGCTAGTCACAGGTGGGTTTGGTGCCTGGGCAGCCGGAGCCCAGAGCCTACCCTGCCAAGCCTGAGATGTGGCCTGAACTGTGAGCAGGTCCCAAAAGCGCCTTTGATGCCAAGACACAGCTCCTCTGGGACCTCCCACAGGGCAGTGGCCGGTGTTGTAGCTCAGGACTGGGTGCTCATGAGGCCCCAGGGCCTCAGTCTCCCTTCTGTGAAATGGGCCCAGGAGTTCACTGAAAGAAGTGTCTTCCGGCCCTTGGAGCCCTCCCCCCACCACCCTAGAGGTGGCCGTCCTTCCCCCATCTCCGAAACTATGCTCAAAACAGGGAAATGCTTCTTTTCCACCCCCTCACCCCAAGCCTGGAATATACCACGGGCTCCTGGAAACAGGCCAGAGCTTCATCCGTGGGGACTCAGAGGGCACGAATTGGAGCCTGTGACACCTCTGGGTCCCCAAAATACCCGTTGGCATCATCCAACTCATTTCTGAGTCCCTTACACTGCCTATGCTAAGCACTTCACAGACACTATCTGCTGGAGGGATCTTTTTACCATGCATATCAGATTATGCTACTTTCCTGCTTAAAACCTTTAACAGATCAAGACTGCACTCTCTTCCCCCACTCACGGGGCCTGGGAGATCCAGATGGAGCGTATCCTGACCCTACTCCAGCCACACTGGCCTTCCCACCATTCGGAGTCACCGCAGGGCCTCGGCACCTGCAGCTCCAGTGCCTGCAACGCTCTTCCTCCCCTCCCCTAATTCCCTTATCCCCCTCCTCTGATCACATATTCTCTGGGAAGCCCTCTCCGACCTACCAGACTAAGTCAGGTGCTTCTGCTTCTCAGCGTTTAGTATTGTTGCGATTTTACAGGTATCTGTGTAATTATTTCATTAATGTCTCTTTCTTTTTAAAAAAAAAAATTTTTTTTTTTGAGATGGAGTCTCCCTCTGTCACCCAGGCTGGAGTGCCGTGGTGTGATCTCGGCTCACTGCCATCTCCGCCTTCTCGGGTGCAAGTGATTCTCCTGCCTCAGCCTCCCGAGTAGCTGGGATCACAGGCACACACCACTACACCTGGCTAATTTTTTGTATTTTTAGTAGAGACAGGGTTTTACCATGTTGGCCAGGCCGGTCTCGAAATCCTGACCTCAGGTGATCCACCCACCTTGGCCTCCCAAAGTTCTGGGATTACAGGCATGAGCCACGGCAACCACCCTTTAAATTTTTTTAGAGAGAGGGTCTTGCTCTGTCACCCAGGCTGGAGTGCAGTGGTGCAATCATACCTCACTGCAGCCTCGACCCCCTGGGCTCAAACGATCCTCCCACCTCAGCCTCCTGAACAGCTGGAAATACAGGCATGAGCCACTGCGCCCAGCAACTAACGTCTCTCTTTCTTTCATGACGCCACTGCCTGTCTTTCTTCCTCGTGGTATATCCTCACTGTGGGGGCTGGCATATAGTAGATGCTTAATAAATACTTGTTGAATGAATGAATGAATGAATAGAATCCTCTCATCACCCCAGACTCTGATTTGATAGGTGAGGAGAATGAAGCTTGTTCACTTAAGGTCACACCAGAAATCCTCACTTGTCCTGTGCAGCTCCCACCCCAGTCCCCCCAGGCAGCCTCCCACTCTCGGCCCCACTTCCACTTTAGGACAATGGTTCTAAACCCAGAGGAAAGTTGTCAATGTTTTTTGTTATCCCCACTTGGGAAGTGCTACTGGCCCCTGGTGGGTAGAGACCAGGTGCCCCTACTGGTCTCTAAATATTTACGCTGCTGAATATCCTATAATGCACAACGCAGCCCCCCAAGACAAAAGATTGCCTGGCCCCAAATATCAATAGGGCATGGTGGAGAACCCCAGCTGTAGGGGAAGTGCCCGCAGCTGAGCCTGTTAGGAAGATGTGCACCCCAAAGAGGCTTGGGCCCAGGAGCTCCCGGCTTGGAAGTGGTGGTTGTAACACCAAATCATCCTGCTACCTCTTGATCATTCTGTTTCAGGCACGCAGGCCTCCTTGCTCTTCCCTCAACACACCAGGCACTGTCCTGCCTCAGGGCCTTTGCACATGCTGGCTGTGCCCTCTGCCTGGAATGCTCCTGCCAGATATCTGCATGGCTGGTCCTCTCTCCCAATGCCTGTAACCCTCTCTGTTCCCCCCTCGCCAGGGAGAGTCCCTGCACCCACCCAAGACCGCCAGTCCTGCCAAACCCACCAAGCCCCTCAGCCTCAGCCTTGAAGTTTGAGAACAAGGTCAGAATGGGGTGTGGTCTCTGAGACCCAAACATCTAGCTCTTTTGGCCCATGTGAGCCAGTGATTCCCACCCCCAGGGCCGATCACAGGTGGTGGGGAAAATGAGGGGTGTCCTGCCTCCTCTCCCCATCTAAGCAGGGCTGAGAGCCCCCCAGAAACCTGCTGCAGTCAGACGCTGGCCTCACCGTAATTATTCCAATGATTCCTCAACAAATCTTTGAATGAAAGCATGGTGTGGAGGGACAGAGAAAGAGGTAGAGAGGGAGAGAGATTTACAGTGAGAGAGGACTGTCACTCACCCACTAACTACAATCCCACACACAGCGATCAGACTCCAGCAGACAACAGCTGGAGGTCTGTGTCCCTAACTTGCCTGCAACAAATACTCCCAACCCTGTAGCAACTGTCACTCACAGCAGTCACGCCCCCGCAACCATCAATCTTAAAGCAACAGGACCATGCAGCAGCCAGAGTCCCCAACGACCCCCTGCAGACAAAAGCAATCGCCAGGCCAGGCGCGGTGGCTGACGCCTGTAATCCCAGCACTTTGGGAGGCCGAGACGGGTGGATCACGAGGTCAGGAGATCGAGACCATCCTGGCCAACATAATGAAACCCCCCTCTCTACAAAAAAAAAAATTAGCTGAGTGTGGTGGCACATGCCTGTAACCCCAGCTACTCATGAGGCTGAGGCAGGAAAATCACTTGAACCAGGGAGTCGGAGGTTGCAGCGAGCCGAGATCACACCACTGTACTCCAGCCTGGTGACAGAGTGAGACTCCGTCTCAAAAAAAAAAAGCAATCGCCAATCTCCACAGATTTGGACCTCCCACCGGAGCGAAAACCGCCCCCCTCCACAAAACCACCCCACACAGGCACAGGAACAGGACTCCTTTCAACAGCAGAGCCCCCAGAATACTGCACCCCAAATCCTTACAACAACTGGATCCCCTCAATAGTCAAACGCCAACCACGGACAACCCCCAGGACAAAGACCTTCAGCACGGCGACTGGACCCACCTAACCACCAGATTTACAGAGCCAAGCTGGACTCCCCCACCTCCCCTGGAGCAGATCCCAAGAATAAGGACCCCTACAGCCACACAACAGCCAGACCCTCCCTGGTCCATGAGGCATCATCTTTGGAGACCTCCAGACCCCCCTTCAGTTCCCTGCTACACACACACAGGTGTCGCCACCCATAGGGGCCCAGGATTAGCGGCTTTGCAGAAGTGCAAGGAGGCCATGCTCTTCCATTCACCTAGCACAGGCCTGGGCGCAGCAGGGAAACATTGGGCGGCGGCAGCTGTGCTGTGTGGGGAGCAGGGCCAGGTACGGGGGCTGCACCCGTAGAAGTAAAAAGTCAGGACAGGAGGTTGGAGCCAGGTGGGAAAACAAGCGGGGAGAAGGGGAGCTTCAGAGAGAAGGTGGGCTGCAGGAGGAGGTGGGCTTCAGAGAGAAGGTGGGCTGCGTGGAGAAGGTGGGCTGTGGGAGGAGGTGGGCTGTGGGGAGAAGGTGGGCTTCAGGGAGAAGGTGGGCTGCGTGGAGAAGGTGGGCTTCAGAGAGAAGGTGGGCTTCGAGGAGAAGGTGGGCTGCAGGAGGAGGTGGGCTGCAGGAGGAGGTGGGCTTCAGAGAGAAGATGGGCTGCGTGGAGAAGGCAGGAGGGTTTCTGGGAGAAGGTGGGCTGCAGGGAGAACACTGGCTTTGTGCACAAGGTGGGCTGTAGGGAGAAGGTGGCTACGGAGGGCCTTCTCAGATGGAGGCAGCATGGGGTTCTGCAGCCTGGTGCTCCCTCCTCCTTCCTGGGCAGTGCCTGGTGGTCCCCCTTAGGGACCGGGTCAGAGTAAGCCAATGAGGAAGAGAACCTCGGAGAGGGTAGAACCTGTTCTCCCCACCCTGAGAGCAGGGCTTGGATGGGGCAGCAGAGACAGGGACAGGCAGAGACACAGAGAGAGACAGAGACTCAAACGGAGACAGAGACCCCCCTGAACCAGAGACCCAGGGAGAGAGAGGGCCAGAGACAGCGAGAGAGACATGGGGAGACACACAGAGAGAAAGAGACACAGCATGGAGAGCTCCAAGACAGTGAACAAGACCCAGAGAGAGAGACAGCGCCAGAGAGAAAGGACAGAGTTGAGAGGGTGGAGGGGACAGAGATGGGGAGACAGAGTCAGAGAGAGGGCCTGAGACAGGCAGGGGGTGGCGGCTGGGTGTGGGGTCCCTGAATGTCCTCCAGCCCCCTGAACGGGCCAGCCCAGCATGCCGTCCTCACCTGCTCTGGACGCTGTCTCCCCGGTGAGTCCCACGTGAGCCTCATCAGCCTTGTGGAACCTCCCGTGGTGGAGGTAGTCACCGGCGCTTCCGTAAAGGTGACACCCGGGCCCCCAGCCTGAAGCTTGTGGCTTTCCCTCCAGGGGTGTCCCCGCACCTGGTGTCTGCCCAGGGAGCAGGTGCTGTGGGCTGGCCCAGACTCAGGGACATCACTGGAGAGTAAACAGCCCCACCAGGAGGGTACAGGGGGAGGAAGACCTGCTTGTCCAGCCCCTGGGAGCCCAGCAAGTGGAGTCTGAGCTGGCCACAACTAAAGTCTCCCATTCCAACCCCATAAGACCCTTCTAGAAAGATCCAGGGGCAAAGGGAAGGAGGCTCTGTCCTTCCTTACATCTGAGGACACTCTCCTGCTCAAACACCCTCTATGGCTCCCCATTGCCTTTCAGATTGTCTAATTCCTGGCCCTGAACTTTTCTTGGACAAAGCCTCTCTGTCCAGCCTCTGCATCAGGGGAAACTGAGCCATGGAGCAATTAAGTGGTATGCCCCCAGGAAGAAGTGGAGCTAAGTACTATATGAGTTTTCTAATGAAAGGGCATCCCAGGCAGAAGGAGCAGCAAAGGCCCAGAGGTAAGAGTCGGCATGAACCTGTCCCAGGAACCCAACAGGAAGTGGAGGAATGTGGTCAGAACTGCTTATAGGAAAATTTCTGCCAGTGGCTGCGGGGTTGACTGGACTCCAGGGGCAGAGTGGGAGCCTTGCGATGAGGGAGGAGGCCGAGCCACGCTGCAGATTGGAAAAGGAGACGTCCTGAGGTGCGACCCCGAGGCGGGGCTGGGGTTGAGATTCACCCTGCGGAGTTGCTGAGCCGGCCTACGCTTGGGAGCAGCGGCACCTGGTGGGCGCTATATGGAACTGCACCCTCCTTCATTGGTTGATTCAACAGATATTTATTTCTTTTTCTTTTTCTTTTAATTTTTCTTTTTTATTCTATTTTTTAATAAATATCTTTTGAGGCAAGGCTCGCTTTCTCTGTCACCCAGGCTGGAGTGCAGTGGCGCCAACACAGCTCACTGCAGCCTCGACCTCCTGGGCTCAAGTGATCCTCCCACCTCAGCCTCCCTAGTAGCTGGGATTACAGATGTGTGCCACCATGCCTGGCTAATTTTCTGGTTTGTAGAGATGGGACCTCGCCATGTTGCCCAGGCTGGTCTCGAACTCCTGAGCTCAAACAATCCTCCCGCCTTGGCTTCCCAAAGTGCTGGGATTACAGGCATAAGCCACCACTGCCAGCCATAAATTTTTTTTTTCAGTAGCTTTTGGGGTAAAAGTGGTTTTTGTTTTTGGTTTTTGGTTTTTTGGTTTGTTTGTTTGTTTGTTTGTTTGTTTTGAGACAGAGTTTCGCTCTTGTTGCCCAGGCTGGAGTGCAATGAGACGACCTCAGCTCACTGCAACCTCCACCACCCAGGTTCAAGTGATTCTCCTGCCTCAGCCTCCAGATTAGCTGGGACTACAGGCACCTGCCACCATGCTCAGCTAATTTTTTTGTGTTTTTAGTACAGACAGGGTTTCACCATGCTGGCCAGGCTGGTTCTCAACTCCTGACCTCAGGTGATTCACCTGCCTTGGCCTCCCAAAGTGCTGGGATTACAAGTGTAAGCCACCATGCCTGGCCTGGTGTTGATTACATGGATGAATTGTTTAGCGGTGAAGTCTGAGATTTTACAGCACCCGTCACCTGAAAATGTACACTGTACCCAACATGTAGCCTTTTATCCCTCATCCCCCTCCCAACCTTTCCCACCCCAAGGGCCTGAAATCCATGATGCCATTCTATGCGTTTGCATCCTCATAGCTTAGCTCCCACTTATAAGTGAGAACACATGGTATTTGGTTTTCCATTCCAGAATTACTTCACTTAGCATAATGGCCCTAGCTCCATCCAAATTGCTGCAAAACACATTATTTCATTCTTTTCATGGCTGAATAATATTCCATGATGTATATATACCACGTTTTCTTTATCCACTCATTGATTGATGGCCACACCGGTTGGTTCCATATCTTTGCAATTGTGAATTGTGCTGGAAAAAACATGCGTGCAGGTGAACATTTATTTCGAGCAGCGTTCCTGGTGTATTTGACACCAGCTGGGATCATTTTTCAATTTCCCCTCTCTATAAAATAGACTCATCTTCAGCAATAATCATGAAATAAAACAATAACCATGAAATAAATGCAGGCCAGGCGCAGTAGCTCATGCCTGTAATCTCAGCACTTTGGGAGGCCAAGGTGGGCAGATCAACTGAGATCAGGAGTTCGAGGCCAGCCTGGCCAACATGGCGAATCCCTGTCTCTACTAAAGATGCAAAAATTAGCTGGGTGTGGTGGTGCGTGCCTATAATCCCAGCTACTTGGGAGGCTGAGGCAGGAGAATCACTTGAACTTGGGAGGCGAAGGTTGCAGTGAGCCATGATCGCACAATTGCGCTCCAGCCTGGGCAACAAGAGCAAAACTCTGAGAAAGAGAAAAGAAAGAAAGAAAGAAAGAGAGAGAGAGAGAGAAAGAAAGAAAGAAAGAAAGAAAGAAAGAAAGAAAGAAAGAAAGGAAGGAAGGAAGGAAGGAGGGAAGGAAGGGAAAGAAAGAGAGAAAGAGAGAGAGAAGGAGGGAGGGAAAGAAAGGAAGGAAGGAGGGGGAAGAAAGTAAGAAAAGAAAGAAAAGGAAAGAAAGAGAGAGAAAGAGAGAAAGAAGAGAGAGAGAAGGAGGGAGGGAAAGAAAGAAAGAAAAGAAAGAAAGGAAAAAGAAAGAAAGAAAGAAATGCAGACACTGAAAATTTGGTTAATGTCTGATATAATCGTATTTTATGTAAATAATTGTCCAGTAACTAAGGGAACTTTAATAAAACCGAAATATCTGCAAGCAGCGCAATTCCAGCAAGTCACTAAATCAATGGTGTAAAGACTGATGTAAAATGATGTAACATTTTATTTTCTTGCCTCATTCTTTAGCGTGAAAACAATGAACAAATTTTAAAGCGTAAGTTGCCATTTTAAAGATATCATTCGAATTCGGCACTAGAGTTCATGTATGAACTAAAATTTACACTTGCAAACATCTACACCTAACGGTTTGCAATGCTCCGCTGGTTTCAATACAAATAAAATCTCCCAGCCAGGAGCGGTGGCTCAAGCCTGTAATCCCAGCACTTTGGGAGGCCGAGGCGAGTGGATCACTAGGTCAGGAGATCGAGACCATCCTGGCTAACACGGTGAAACCCCGTCTCTACTAAAAGCACAAAAAAATTAGCCGGGTGTGGTGGCGGGCGCCTGTAGTCCCAGCTACTCCGGAGCCTGAGGCAGGAGAATGGCGTGAACCTGGGAAGCGGAGCTGGCAGTGAGCCGAGATCGCGCCACTGCACTCCAGCCTCGGCGACACAGCAAGACTCCGTTTCAAAAAAAAAAAATCTCCCAGTGGTCACAGCAAAGTACAGAATTGAAGTCATTCAAGTTCTGTGTTTTCATCTTTAAATCATCTTTTATTATTTCTTTCTAGTCTAAATCCAGGAATACGTAGATGTATTATACTATCATGAGGTTTAGAGACACTCAAGCCATTCCAAACCATTGTTTCTCCAAATGAAAGTAGATAGTTGAAGGATGGCTACCAGAGGCCAGGAAGGGTAGTGAGGAGGAAGAGGGAGAAGGAATGTTTAATGGGTCCAAAATATAGTTAGAGGCCGGGCACAGTGGTTCACACCTGTGATCCCAGCACTTTGGGAGGCCGCGGAGGGAGGATCACTTGAGGCCAGGAGTTCAAGACCAGCCTGGAAAACATCGTGAGACCCCCATCTCTATTAAAAGTTTAAAAATTAGCCAGGCATGGTGGCACATACCTGTGGTCCCAGCTACTCAGGAGACTGAGGTAGGAGGATCGCTTGAGTCCAGGAATTTAAAGCTGGAATGAGCTGTGATCTCCCCACTGCACTCCAGCCTGAGCAACAGAGCGAGACCCTGTCTCTAAAGAAAGAAAAAAGTTAGATAGAAGAAATAATACCTAGTGTTCCGTAGCACAATAGGGCACCCATGGTTAACAATAACTTATTGAAGGTCGGGCGCGGTGGCTCACGCCGGTAATCCCAGCACTTTGGGAGGCTGAAGCGAGTGGATCACTTGAGGTCAGGAGTTTGAGACTAGCCTGGCCAACATGGAGAAGCCCCGTCTCTACTAAAAATGCAAAAATTAGCTGGGCGTAGTGGTGGGCACCTGTAATCCCAGCTACTCAGGAGGCTGAGGCAGGAGAATCGCTTGAACCTGGGAGGCGGAGGTTGCAGTGAGCTGCGATTGAGGCACTGCACTCCAGCCTGGGCAGCAGAGCGAGATTCCATCTAAGAAAAAAAAAAGCTTATTATATATTTTGAAATAATTAAACAATTGTAATTGAAACGTTCCTAACACAAATAAATGTTTGGGGTAATGGACATCACAATTACCCTAATTTGATCATGACACATTGTATGTTTTTATCAAAATATCGCATATACTCCATAAATATGTACACCTATTATGGTTCCACAATAACTAAAAATAAATTTAAGAAAAAGAAAGTGGATAATTAAATCCACTTATGTGGACTGCCTCTGTACATGGGAATTTCTCTGAATTAATTTCCATGGAGAACACAAAGTTCACCAAGAATAAATGATGAAAATGCGCTAAGTTGAAGTTTACATGTACATTATGAAACCTCAAATAAATAAATATGTAAATTATGAAAATAAATAGTAACTAGAGAAATCCAAGTAAATTCTGTACTGGAGAGAATCAGTCATATTCTATCAGCATCAATGTCCTGATCTTTTTTTTTAGCATGAGTTTCCTTTTATTTCTATTTCTTTCTTCTTTTTTTTTTTTTTTTGAGACGGAATCTCACTCCATCTTGCAGGCCGGAGTGCAGTGGTTCAATCTCTGCTCGCTGTAACCTCCGCCTCCCGTGTTCAAGCAATTATCCTGCCTCAGACTCCCCAGTAGCTGGGATTACAGGCACGTGCCACCACGCCCGGCTAATTTTTGTATTTTTAGTAGAGACGGGTTTTGCCACGTTGACCAGGCTGGTCTCAAACTCCTGACCTCAGGAGATCCCCCTTCCTCGGCCTCCCAAAGTGCTGGGATTACAGGCGTGAGCCACCGCACGCAGCCTCTATTAATTTCTTTATACCCATCCATGTAGGGCTAACTCACTCATGCAATGTGCTGATCTTGACACTGGACTGTGGTCATGTAAGATCTTGTTAGAGGAAGCTGGGTGCAGGGGACATGAGAGCTCTGTGCTATTTTTGCAGCTTCTTGTAAGTCTTAAACTATTTCAAAATGTAAAAGTTATCAAAACAAACAACCACAAAAAAAAAAAACTCAGCTGTAACCGCAGTAATTTTTTGGAATCAATTTTTTTTTTTTCAGACGGAGTCTTGCTCAGCTGGCCAGGCTGGAGTGCAGTGGCATGATCTCAGCTCACTGCAACCTCCACCTCCCGGGTTCACGCCATTCTCCTGCCTCAGCCTCCCAAGTGGCTGGGATTACAGGCGCCCACGACCAAGACCGGCTAATTTTTGTATTTTTAGTACAGACGGGGTTTCACCATGTTAGGCAGGCTGGTGTCGAACTCCTGACCTCAGGTGATCTGCCCGTTTCAGCCTCCCAAAGTGCTGGGATTACAGGCGTGAGCTACCACGCCCGGCCAAAAGTTTTTTTTTCAGGGTATTTTATTACTAACATTCTTTAGAATTCTGGGCATATGTGAATGATAAAAGCAGACTGCCTTCTGGTGATTTTTATTCTTGCTTTTCAATTCTCTGCAGACAATGTGAGGCAACCTGCTTTCCCCACCCTGCCCAGGGACTGGGCTGGACCAAGAAAACCAAAGTTCAGCAAAACAGGACCCATACAGCAGAGCCGGCAAGACAGGCGCTCATGGAAAAATTATGCTTTGAAAATGCTTAATTAGGCCGGGCACGGTAGCTCACGCCTGTAATCCCAGCACTTCGGGAGGCCAAGGCAGGTGGATCACCTGAGGTCAGGAGTTCAAGACCAGCCTGGCCAACATGGCAAAATCCCGTTTCTAACAAAAATACAAAAAATTAGCTAGGCGTGATGGCATGCACCTGTAATCCCAGCTACTCGGGAGGCTGAGGTAGAAGAATTGCTTGAACCCGGGAGGTAGAGGTTTCAGTGAGCCAAGATAACACCACTGCACTCCAGCCTGGGCAACAGAGCGAGACTTTGTCTCAAAAAAAAAAAATTGCTTAATTGCCAGGTGTGGTGACTCACCCCTGTAATCCCAGCACTTTGGGAGGCCAAGGTGGGAGGATTGCTTGAACCCAGGAGTTCAAGACCAGCCTGGGCAACGTGGCAAGACCCCATCTCTCCAAAAAAAAATACGAAATTCAGCCAGGTGTGGTGGTGCCTGCCTGTGGTCCCAGCCACTCAGGAGGCTGAGGTGGAAGGATCACTTGAGCCCAGGAGTCTAAGGCTGCAGTGAACCATGATCATGCCACTGCACTCCAGCCTGGGTGACAAAGCAAGATCATGTCTCAAAACTAAATAAATAAAAATACATAAATATGCTTAATTATAGGGTGAGATAAGGGCCTTGAAAGAAAAGATAGGGGCTTCCTGAAATCACAATTTTACTTTTTTTACATCTGCCTTTTTTTTTTTTTTTTAAGCAGAGTCTCACTTTGTTGCCCAGGCTGGCGTGCAATGGCATGGTCTTGATTCACTGCAAATCTCCACCTCCCAGGTTCAAGCCATTCTCCTGCCCTCAGCCTCCCAAGTAGCTGGGATTACAGGCATGCACCACCACGCCTGGCTAGTTTTGGGTTTTTTGTTTGTTTGTTTGTTTGTTTTGTTTTGTTTGTATTTTTAACAGAGATGGGGTTTCACCATGTTGGCCAGGCTGGTCTTGAACTCCTGACCTCAAGTGATCTGCCAGCCTCAGCCTCCCAAAGATCTGGGATTACAGGCATGAGCCACCACGCCCAGCCACATCTGCCTTTTTTGTGTAGTAATATATACATAATGTAAAACTAACCGTTTTAATCCTTTCTCAGCGTCCATACAGTTCAGAGGCATTAAGCACACTCACATTGTGCAACCATCACCACCATCCGCCTCCAGAATGCTTCATCTTGCAAAACCAAAACAGCATACCCATTAAACACTAGCTTCCCATTCTTCCCTTCCCTTTATTTATTTATTTATTTAAGTTCCAGGGTACATGTGCGAGACGTGCAGGTTTGTGACATAGGTAAACGTGTGTCATGGGGGTTTGCTGCACCTGTCAACCCATCGCCTCGGTATTAAGCCCGGCATTCCCTATTTTTCCTTTTTTTTTTTTTTTTTTTTGAGACGGAGTCTCGCTCATGCCCAGGTTGGAGTACAGTGGCGCAATCTCGGCTCACTGCAAGCTCCACCTCCCAGGTTCACAGCATTCTCCTGCCTCAGCCTCCCAAGTAGCTGGGACTACAGGCACCCGCTACCACGCCCGGCTAATTTTTTTTTGTATTTTTAGTAGAGACGGGGTTTCACCGTGTTAGCCAGGATGGTCTTGATCTCCTGACCTCATGATCCACCCGCCTCGGCCTCCCAAAGTGCTGGGATTACAGGCACGAGCCACCGCGCCTGGCTTCCCTATTTTTCCTGATGCTCTCCCACCCTGCCCTCCCCCAACAGGCCCCAGTTTGTGTGTGTGTGTGTGTGTCTGTGTGTGTGCGTGTGTGTGTGTGTCTGTCTGTGTGTGTGTGCGTGTGTGTGTGTGTGTGTGTGTTGTTCCCCTCCCTGTGCCCATGTGTTCTCATTGTTCAGTTCCCACTTATAAGTGAGAACATGCAGCGTTTGGTTTTCTGTTCCTGGTTTAGGTTGCTGAGAATGATGGCTTCCAGCTCTATCCACATCCCTGCAAAGGACATGATCTCGTTCCCTTTTTTTGGGGGGGGGGGGCGGGGACAGAATGTCCTTCTTGTCCCCCAGGCTGGAGTGCAGTGGTGCGATCTCGGCTCACTGCAACCTCCACCTCCTGGGTTCAAGTGATTCTCCTGCCTCAGTATCCCAAGTAGCTGGGATTACAGGCGCCTGCCACCATGCCCAGCTAATTTTTGTATTTTTAGTAGAGACAAGGTTTCACCATGTTGGCCAGGCTAGTCTTAAACTCCTGACCTCAGGTGATCCACCCACTTCAGCCTCACAAAGTGCTGGGATTACAGGCGTGAGCCACCGCGCCTGGCCGATCTCATTCCTTTGTATGGCTCCATAGTATTCCACAGTGTGTATGTACCACATTTTCTTCATCCAGTCTATCACTGATGGGCATTTGGGTTGATTCCATGTCTTTGCTATTGTGAATTGTGCACCAACCCTTCCCTTTACACTACTGTTATTAGCTGCCTGCATAACTGAGTCCAGCATTGTTCTAATCGCGTTCCACATAATAGCCTCCTCTGATCCTCACCCAAACTTATAAGGCAGGAGTACCTGCCTATTAACATCCTATTTTACAGATGAGGAAACTGAGGCACAGAGCGATCAAGGTATCCGCCCAAGGTCACACAGCAAGGCAGTCATGGAGTCGGATTTGAACCGGGGCCAGCTGCCTCAGGGCCTGTGTTCTTCCTGCCTGGGTTTTCCTAGCCTAGATCCGGGTCAGGAGGAAGGCTGTGAGGGGTCACTTCTCTGAGGATACGCATTTGCTCTTGGTTTAGGAGGAGCAGCAGAGGAAGGGCATTTTAGACAGAGGGAACAGCACAGGCAAAGGTCCTGAGGTGTTTGGCAAATTGGAGGGACAAAGAGGAGCTCGGTGAGGGCTGAGTGACGTGGGGACAGCAGTGGGAGACAGGACGGGAAGTGATAGAGGGAACTGCATTGTGCAGGGCTTGCCGGCCACAGTGGGGATTGTGGTCTTTAACCCAGGGGCCTCGGGGAGCCACTGACGGTTCTAGGCAAAGGAAGAGTGGCTCTTACTTCCTCTCTCCAGTTATGCAGCCTCTGGCATTACTGGGAAACAGTCAGAACTCCTTTGGGTGTAAAAACAGAAGCAAGTGGCAGAACTGAACACAAGGTGAGGGGTCCAGGAATCCTGGTTCTGGCCACGCCAGCTGTGTGGCCTTGGACAAATTGCTTAACCTCTCTGCGCCCCAGCTTCCTCGTCTGTGCAATGGAGATTAATACAAGGCAAGTGGTTAGGCTGGGCGCAGTGCCTCACGCCTGTAATCCCAGCACTTTGGGAGGCCGAGGTGGGCAGATCACTTGAGGTCAGGAGTTCGAGACTAGCCTGGCCAACATGGTGAAACCCCATCTCTACTAAAAGTATAAAAATTAGTTGGGTGTGGTGGAACACACCTATAATCCCAGCTACTCGGGAGGCTGAAGCAGGAGAATCACTTGAACCCAGGAGGCAGAGGTTGTAGTGAGCCGAGATCACGCCACTGGACTCCAGCCTGGGCAACAGAGCAAGAGTCCATCCCCCCCAAAAAAAAAGAAAAAAAAATAAGGGTCTGGCATGTAGTAGGAGCTGTACAATGTCACATATTATTTAGGTTGGTGCAAAACTAATTGTGGTTTTCCAGTTACTTTTAATGGCAAAAACCACAATTACTTTTGCATCAACCTAATATCATCTTCGTTTTCACAGTAAATATGGACCCACATAACTGAAAAGCTAGCTGCTTCAGGTGAGGCTTGATCCAGGCACCCACCAGACCTCACCAAGGCTCTGGTGCCTCTCCTCTGCCATCACTGGCTGCCTGGGCTTTATGTTCAGGCTCCACATTGCAGCTAACGCCCCAATCCTTCCCAGTAGTCCACAAAGCAGTCACTGCCATTTCTCCCATTCTCCTACCCACACCCTCTAGGGCCAGCTCGAGGGTCTCTTTCAATTGCTCCCAAGAAAGAAAAAGGGAGGTGTACTTTCCCAGAATCCCCAGCAAGTGTCCTTGCCTCTCATTGGCTCTGGGTGTGTTACACACTCACCCCTGAACCAATCACTGTAACCAAAAGATGAGGTGTTGGCTGGGAGCCGGGGTTTGGAGCCAATCACAGCTGAGGCTGGGGACAACATGATCAGAAAAAGTAATGCAGGAGCCAGGCACTGTGGCTCATGCCTGTAATCCCAGCGCTTTGGGAGGCCTAGGCAGGAGGATTAGCTTATGGCCAGGAGTTGAAGACCAGCCTGGGCAACATGGCTAGACCCCCATATCTTAAAAAAAAAAAAAAAAAAAAATCACCCAGGTGTGGTGGTGCAAACATGAGGTCCCAGCTACTCAGGAGGCTGAGGTGGGAGGATCACTTGAGCCCAGGAGTTTGAGGCTGCAGTGAGCTATGATTGCACCACTGCACTCCAGCCTGGGCGACAGACAAGACCCTGTCTCTTAAAATAAAACAGAATTAAGGAAATTGTATCTCATACAGTGAGATAATTGATAAGTAAGAAAATGGAAAGCTGGACAGGTGCAGTGGCTTATGCCTGTAATCCCAGCACTTTGGGAGGCTGAGGCAGGGGATGGGGGGAGGGTGGGATCACCTGAGGTCAGGAGTTCGAGACCAGCCTGACCAACATGGCGAAACCCCATCTCTACTAAAAATACAAAATTAGCCGGTCATGGTGGCTCATGCCTGTAATCCCAGCTACTCAGGAGGCTGCGGCAGGAGAATTGCTTGAACCCAGGAGGCAGAGGTTGCGGTGAGCCGAGATCACACCACTGCACTCCAGCGTGGGCAACAAGAGCGAAACTCCATCTCAAAAAAAAAAAAAAAGGAAAATGGAAAGTTACTAAGATGAGGTTCAAATATCACCCATCTGTCATGATTCCCAAATGCACACCACTCTGGCCCCTCACGGGATCTCAAAGGTGTGCGACCAAGGCCAAGCTCCCGATGGTCCACGCGGACATGCAACCAGCCCCTCCCTCTGTCTTCACTGGCTCAGTTCCAGACGGATCAGTTCTTCCATTGACTCAGGCCAGAAGCGCTGGAGGGGCCCTCAGCTCCTTTTTCTACACCCCACATGCAGTCGAGGATTTGCTGAAGACAGTACACAGGGGGACAACGGGGGTAGCCAGACGTCCAGGCAGAGGTGGCTGCACTGGACCAGGCCAGCCATTGGGCCCTCCGCGGTCTGTCCTCCCTGCAGCAGCCACCAGAGGGCGCCTGTGAGCACCTGAGTCAGGTCCCATTCCTCGTCTGCCTAGGACCTTCCATGGCTCCCACCTCCCTCAGGGGAAAAACTCAAGTCCGAGGCCCACAAGGCCCTGCCCAACCTGCCCTGCCCTCCACTTCTCCCTCTCTTCCCCTCACTCAGTCTGCTCCAGCCACAGGGGCCTCCTCACTCCTCCTCCACCAGGCCAGGCACAGTCTAGCCTCAGGGCCTTTGCACGGGCTGGTCCCTCTACCTAGAATGCCCTTCCCCAAATGTACACCTGACTCGCCCCCTCACCTCCTTCAGGTCTTTCCTCAAATGTCACCTCCACAGAGATGCCTCCCTCAATCCCCAGACTGTACAACCATGCCTTGTCCCCATTCACTCTCCTTAGTCCACTTTGCATTATTTGTTTTGTTTTTGGTTTTGTTCTGAGACAGAATTTCACTCTTGTTGCCCAGGCTGGGGTGCAATGGCACGATCTCGGCTCTCTGCCACCTCCGCCTCCCCGGTTCAAGCTATTCTCCTGCCTCAGCCTCTCGAGTAGCTGGGATTACAGGCATCCGCCACCACACTCAGCTAATTTTTGTATTTTTAGTAGAGATGGGGTTTTGCCATGTGGCCAGACTGGTCTCGAAGTCCTGACCTCAGGTGATCCGCCCGCCTCGGCCTCCCAAAGTGCTGGGATTACAGGCATGAGCCACCACGCCTGGACCTGCTTTGCATTATTTCAGGCCACATGTCACTACCTCCCATCTTATTATTGATTTATTTGTCTAGCATCTGTCTCTGCCATTTTTTTTAATTATTATTTTTTGTAGAGACAGGGTCTCCCTCTGTTGCACAGGCTGGTCTCGAACTCCTGGCCTCAAGCAATCCTCCTGCCTTGGTCTCCCAAACTGCTGGGATTACAGGCATGAGGCACCACACCTGGCCCTGTCTCTGACATTATAAACACCAGCCCCCTGAAAGCAGGACAGCTGCTGCTGTGTCCCCAGTGCCCAGAACAGACCCAGCTGCCTGGGCTCAGATCCCCAGCTACACCTCTGCCCTCGCAGGGCCTTGCTTTTCCCATCTGTAAAGTGGAGGTAATCATGGCAGCTACTTGGTAGGGACAGTTGAGAGGAGTCATGGAGCTCACACAAGTGGCAGGCCAGGAAGGTCACTGGTACACAGTAGGTGCTCAATAAGTGCATGTCTATGACAAATGTCGGTGTTTACCCAGAAGTGTGTGTTTACAGGCAGGCCCAGGGAGGTGTGCACCTGTGTGTCCTCACGCCTGGGTCTCCACCCGCAGGTGTGATGTGAGCAGAACAAGTCACCACCCCAGACCTGACCTGGCCTGGCTCCCATCTCTTCCCCTGCCCGACCCAGGCCCAGGGACCCCAGCCACAGCCCACCTGGCTCAGGGATGCATCCTCCATCCATCTCTGAGGCTAAAAGTCAGCAGGAGCCGGGCACGGTGGCTCATGCCTGTAATCCCAGCACTTTGGGAGGCCTAGGCGGGCAGATCATCTGAGGTCAGGAGTTCCAGACCAACCGGGCCAACTTGGTGAAACTCTGTCTCTACTAAAAATACAAAAAAAAAAATTAGCCGGGCTTGGTGGCAGACACCTGTAATCCCAGCTACTTGGGAGGCTGAGGCAGGAGAATCGCTTGAACCTGGGAGGCAGAGGTTGCAGTGAGCCAAGATCCCACCACTGCACTCCAGCCTGGGCAACAGAGTGATACTCAGTCTCAAAAAAAGAAAAACAAATAAAAAAGGCAGCAGAGACAGGTCTGAGCTGGGGCAGGGGGACTACTGCTCTCATGAGACCCCTATGGACCCCAGCCCCTCCACCCTAGTCCCCTCATGGGAGGTCAGGACCCATCTCCCACCCACCCATCCCCATCCCCAAGCATCCACCTCTGAGATGCCTGATGACCCACAGGAGCCACCAGGAATGAAGGGGCTGGAAGTGCAGGAGAAGCAGCCTTTGGGGAGGAGAAAGGGACAGTGAAGGTCATGGGAGCATGGGGTCTCCTCTCCTGGCCTCCAATGACGCCCACTCACTGGAAGTGATCAAGCCACCAACACTGTGCAGACCTCTAGCAGCTGCAAAGAGGGAATCAGGATACGAGCTCCTCTCCTCTGATACCGTCCCTACCAAGTAGCTCTCTCCTCTCCTCTCCTCTCCTCTCCTCTCCTCTCCTCTCCTCCCCTCCCCTCCCCTCGCCTCCCCCCCTCCCCTCCCCTCCTTTCCACTCCCCAGGAGCCTGAGCCCCGACTACAGCATCCCCTGACCCCAGCATAGGGCAGGTGGGCGTCCAACCGCTGGAGACTATGAAACTGAGCCCGCCAGGAATGCAGAATGCAGTACATGCCTGCCTGGCCCTGGCTGGTGAGGCTTACTCTTAGCTCAGGTACCTTGCTCCTTCTGGGGTCTCAGTCTGGGAGAAGGGGGAGGAAGGGAAGGGATGTTACCACGACGGCCACCTGGACCCCCTCCTGTGGTGCCACCCCCTTCCAGGCCTCCGTTTCCCAAACACACCTCATGGGCTCCGCACACCAGAGCTTCATGGAGAAGGCATGGGCAGGCCAGGAGTTCGAGACCAGCCTGGCCAACATGGTGAAACTCCATCTCTACTAAAAATACAAAAATTAGCCAGGCATGGTGGCATGCACCTATAATCCCAGCTACTTGGAAGGCTGAGGTAAGAGAATCACTTGAACATGGGAGGCAGAGGTTGCGGTGAGCCGAGGTCGTGCCAATGCACTCCAGCCTGGGTGACAGAGCAAGACTCCGTCTCCAAAAAAAAAAAAGAAGCAGCAGCAGCCATGGGCAGGCCTCACCCAATCTCTAGACCCACAGGTCTCAGGTAGAGGAAAAGGGACATAGGGAATGACAGTGTTCAACAGCACACATGGCTGGCACTCTCCATCCACAGCCATCCACGGTGGGCCCTTGTCCACTCTCAGGGGGCACACAGGCTTCCACATGGAGACTTGGCCCCATCCTCTGGGGAAAAAGGTGGGAGCCATTTTTATGCTGTATTAGCTTTTCATTGCTGTCCTACCAATAAACGCTAACTTAGCAGCTTAAAAAACACAACTGTATTATCTTATGATTCTGGAGGTCTCGAGATCTGGAAGGCTGGGTGCAGTGGCTCACACCCTAAATCCCAGCACTTTGGGAGGCCAAGCAAGGAGGATTGCTTGAACCCAGGAGTTTGAAACCAGCCCTGGGCAACATAGCAAGACCCCATCTCTACAAAAAAATTTTTTAAATAGCCTGGTGTGGTGGCGTGCACCTGTAGTCCCAGCTACTCTGGAGGCTGAGTCTGGAGGCTCACTTGAGTTCAGGAGTCGGAGGCTATAGTGAGCTATGACTGTGCCACTGCACTCCAGCCTGGACAACAGAGTAAGACCCTGTCTCAGAAAGTAAATAAATAAATGAAAACATGGGCTACACTGAGTGTCAGCAGGCTGTGTTCCCTTCTGGAGGCTTGAGGGAAGGATGTTTCCTTGTTTATTCAGGGTGTCAACAGAGTTTAGGTCCTTGCAGTTATATTAATAGTTCTTTGCAGAAATCTGTTCCTTACAGTTATAGTTTCCTGCAGAATTCTGTTTTTTGCAGTTACAGTTCCTTGCAGAATTCTGTCCGTTACAGTTATAGTTTCTTCCAGAATTCTGTTCCTTTAAGTTATAGTTTATGGCAGAATTCTGTTATTTGCAGTTACAGTTCCTTGCAGAATTCTGTTCCTTGCAGTTGGGGAATGCTGTTTCTTGTTGCCGTAGTTCCTTGCACAATTCTGTAATTTGTAGTTGTAGTTGCTTGCAGAATTCTGTTCCTTGCAGTTGTAGTTCCTTGCTGTGTGGTTGCAGTTTCCTTGCAGAATTCAGTTCCTTGCAGTTGTAATTCCCTGTAGAATTCTGTTCCTTGCAGTTGCAGTTGCTTGCAGAACTCTGTTCCTCGTGGTTGTAGTTTCTTGCAGGATTCAGTTCCTTGTAGTTATAGTTGCTTGCAGAATTCAGTTCCTTGCAGTTGCACAGCTGAGATCCTCGTTTCCCTGCTGGCTGTCAGCTGGGGGCTACTCCCAGCTTCTAGAGTCCACCCACATTCCTCAGCTGATGAGTCCTTCCCCATCCTCAAAGCCAGCAGCCGTAGGTCAGCCCCACGTCAACCTTCCAATCTTTCCTCCTGTTCTTCCCAGGCAGAAGCTCAGTGGGAGATGAGAGTGTGGCTGAGGCCTCCCCACCCATCCCTGATACAGCACATTTTACTGAGAACAATGCAGGAAAAAGATGACATAGTTCCCAGGCTAGCCCACAATCATCTGTTGAACCCATAAGGAGGGTGAAAGATAGAGAGGTAGGGAATGGGGAAGTGATGGGGGAGCTCAGAAGGATGAGGGAGAAGGCCAGGCGAGGTGAATCATGCCTGTAATCTCAGCACTTTGGGAGGCCAAGGTGGGAGGATTGCTAGAGCCTGGGAGGTGGAGGTTGTGGTGACCTATGATTGCACCACTGCACTCCAGCCTGGATGACAGAGCAAGGCCCTGTCTGAAGGAAGAAGGGGGAGGGGGAGGGGGAGGAGGGGAGGGGGGAGGGGGAGGAGGGGGAGGGGGAAGAGGGGTGGGGGGAGGGGAGGGGGAGAAGGAGAAGGGGAAGAGGAAGAAGAAGGAGGAGGAGGAGGAGGGAGGAAGAGAACCCCACAACAAACAAAGAAATGCAAATATCCCATACAGAGGAAGTCACTTTTCATAATGAGGCTAGTGGGCTAGCCTGGAGGTTATGGTCTCTAGTTATAAAATCTGTTAGTCTGCTCTGCCTGCCCTAACAACATAGGGTCTCCGGTCTTAAGGGTCCACATGATTAGATTGGGCCCCCCTAGATAATCCAGAATAATCTCCCGATCTCAAAAATCTGTAACATTAATCACATCTGCAGATTTCTTCTTGCCATGGAAGGAAATACCTCCACAGGTTCCGGGGATTAAAGTTTCTACAGCTTTGGGAAAAGATGAGCATTATTCTATGTGCCACACACATGGACACCATACAGGTAAATAGGGGTCAGTGGCTAGCTCACAGGGCACCTTTGTGCAAATTAAAACAAGTCATCTGCCGGGTGTGGTGGCTCACACCTGTAATCCCAGCACTTTGGGAGCCCGAGGCAGGTGGATCATCTGAGGTCAGGAGTTCAAGACCAGCCTGACCAACATGGTGAAACCCCGTCTCTACTAAAAATACAAAATTATCCAGGAATGGAGGCGTTTGCCTGTAATGCCAGCTACTGGGAGGCTGAGGCAGAAGAACCCTCTGAACCAGGGAAGCGGAGGTTGTGGTAAGCCGAGATCATGCCGTTGCACTCCAGGCTGGGCAACAAGAGCGAAAACTCCGTCAAAAAAAAAAAAAAAGAAAAGTCATCTGACTGGACATGGTGGTTTAAGAGTGTAATCTCAGCACTTTAGGAGGCCGAGGCAGAAGGATTGCTTGAGCCCAGGAGTTCAAGACCAGCCTGGGCAACATGGTAAGATGCCCATCTCTACAAAAAAAAATTCTTTTAATAGCCAGGCATGGTAGCATACACTTGTGGTCCCAGCTACTCAGGAGGCTGAGGCAGAAGGATCTCTTGAGTATGGGAGGTTGAGGCTGCAGTGAGCCATAGTCTCCACTGCAATCAGCCTGGGCAACAGACTTCAAAGTCATAGCATAGACTGACTTCAATAGAATGAGATTCTTGACTGACCTCCGCTGGAAATGAGTTGAAATATATGTACAAGTTGACCCTATTACCGGCTATGATGAGCCACTCATGCCTGTAATCCCAGCAATTTCGGAGACTGAGGCATGTGGATCACTTGAGGTCAGGAGTTGGAGACCAGCCTGGCCAACATAGTGAAACCCTGTCTCTACTAATAATACAAAAATTAGTTGGGCATGGTAGCAATCGCCTGTAATCCCAGCTACTTGGTAGGCTGAGGCATGAGAGTCATCTGAACCCAGGAGGTGGAGGCTGCAGTGAGCCAAGACCATACCACTGCACTCCTGCCTGGGTAACAGAGCAGGACTCCATCTCAATCAATCAATCAATGCCCTATCTCCAAATTCAGTCACACTGGGGTTTGGGGCTTCAATACGTGCATTTGGGGTGGAACAATTCAATCTATAATGAGGGAAGGAGGTGTTGGGGGAATGCAAATGGCTGAGAGAGACAACCCCACAATAAACGAAGAAATGGAAATGTCCTGTGAATTAGTCAGAGTTCGCCCGAGAAACAAAATCAATAGCTGATCAGAAAGATGGAGAGAGAGAGACAGCAACAGAAAGAGATAGAGAGATCCAGGGTGAGATTTATTATAAGGACTATATAATTACAGGGCTCATCTGATTATGGAGGCTGAGACGTCCTATGATCTGCTTTCTGCAAGCTGAAGACCCAGGAAGATTCATGGTATTGTTCAAAGGTTGGAGAGCCTGAGAGCCAATGATGCAGATTCCAAGCCAGGTCTGAAGGCCTGAGAGCCAGGAGCACCAGGGGTAGAAGATCAATGTCCCTATTCAACAGTTTGACACAGAGAGAATTCAACCTTCCTCTCTGCCTTTTTGTTCTAGTCTGGCCCTCAACAGATTGGATGAGGTCTGCCCACATTGGGGAGCACCATCTGCTTTTCTCAGTCCACCAATGCAAATGCTAATCTCTCCCAGAAACACCCTCCCAGATACACTCAGAAATAATGTTTAACCCAGATATCTGGATGTCTTATGGCCCAGTCAAGTTGACACATAAAATTAACCATCACATCCCATAGAGAGGAAGTCATTTTCCATCATTAGACTGGTGGGCTAGCCTGGAAGTTATGGTCTCTACTTATAAACTCTCTTCTTTTGAGAAGTGAAAACATGTGAAAACATATCTTTAGAGTCAAAATCCTTAGCCGGGTGTGATGGCTCACGCCTGTGATCCCAGCACTTTGGGAGGCTGATGCAGGAACTTCACTTGAGCCCAGGAGTTTGAGACCAGCCTGAGCACCAGAGGGAGACCCCATTTCTTCAAAAAATTTTCAAATTAGCCAGGTGTGGTGGTGCATGCCTATGGGTCCAACTACTCAAGAGGCTGAGGTTGGGGGAGAGCTTGAGCCAGAGGTTGAGGATGCAGTAAACTATGATCACACCACTGCACTCCAGCCTGGGTGACAGGGAGAGACTCTGTCTCAAAAAAAAAAAAAAAAGAGTCAAAATCCTTTAAGTTGAAACTGACGATTCAACACCCAACCACTTGCCAGCAAACGTGTGACAGATTGGGCAGTGGGAAGAACAGCCCCAATATTTACAATATTTGTCATTTCCTCCAGTCAAGAGATAGATTCTGTTTCCTTACTTCCTGAGTCTGGGTTTGACCACATGGCTCGTTTTAGCCAATGAGACATTACCAAACATGACACAAGGGGAAGTTCTTGCGCATTAGGGCTATATTCTCTGCTTTTCCTAGCAACTCTGCAACCACCATGGGAATGAGCTTGAGCAAGCCCACCGGAGAGGCCACGTGGAGGAGAACCAAGGCACCCCAGCAAACAGCCTGCTAATGGACTCATGAGTGAAGCAATCCAAGATAGTCAGCCCCAGCCAACCCACCAGCTAACTGTAGCCACATGCGTGGGCCCAAGCAAGACCAACAGAAGAACTGCCTGGCTAAACTCAACCAAGTTGCCAACCCACAGAATCAAGGGTTAATAAGTGGCTATGGTTGCAATCCATAGGGTAGTTTGTTACACAGCAAAGGCTAACAGATACAATGTGTAAACACACTGTCTTTGGAAAGAGACATAGCCACTAATTCCCCAACAATAACCACACAGGCAAAGACATGCATGTGATCACCATGTTTCAGTGCTACAAACCCTACTTTATTCATCACAGAACCACTAGGTGGCAGGAGTTCTTTGGTTCAAACTTTGACTTAGCTACAGGCTAAAGAATCAAGTCGGGTCTACACTTAAAAAAAAAAAAAAAAAAAGAGAACGGTGATAAAAATTCGAGCCATAGGCCAGGCATGGTGGCTTCACACTTGTAATCCTAGCACTTTGGGAGGCTAAGGCAGGAAGATCACTTGAGCCCAAGAGTTCAAGATCAGCCTGGCCAACATAGCAAGACCCTGTCTCTACAAAAAACATAAAATGTAAAAAAAAGTACTAGCTGGGCATGATGGTGCACATCTGTGGTCCCAGCTACTCAGGAAACTGAGATGGAAGGATCCCTTGAGCCTGGGAGTTTGAGGCTGCAATGAGGTGTGATTGTGCCACTGCACTCCAGCAGCCTGGGCAACAGAGTGAGAAGCTCTCTCTAAAAAAAAAAAGCTATCATTTCTTAAGGCATTGGTTCTAAATGCTTCACATATGTGTCATGTGATCCTCATAGCATCCCTACCAAGTAAGTGTTATTATTATCCTGGCTTTGCAGATAGGGAAACTGAGGCACAGAGAGAAGACATCTCAGCTGGTAAGGGAACTCACATCCAGTTCTTACTCTGACAGCAAGGTCTGTCATGAAGTGTCTTCACAACCCCGAGCAAGTCTTTGTGCTCTTTTGACTCAGTTTCCCCATGTGTAAAATAAGAGAACCAAGCTAGATCAGAGGTTATGAACCCAGAATTGGAATGGGCTCTGTGGATAAAATTTTGGAGCACCACAATATCATATAACTATCTGCAAAATCTTTTGGGTAAATATATTTGGGGTGGGAGGAATTTTGGCAATGGGCCAGCGGTGGTCTTTAGATTTGGGTGAATTCCTAAACAAGTATGTGGTCCAGAAACATTTAAGAAACACTGGAGAGGCCAGGCATGATGGCTCACACCTGTGATCTCAGCACTTTTGGAGGCTGAGGTGAGCGGATTGCTTGAGCCCAGGAGTTCAAGACCACCCTGAGCAACATAAAGAGACCCCATCTCTACAAAAAAAAAACAAACATTAGTCAGGTGTGGTGGTGCATGCCTGTAGTCCCAGCTACGCGGGAGGCTGAGGTGTGAGGATCACTTGAGCCTGGGAGGTCGAGGTTGTGGTGAGCCGTGAGAAAGAAACACTGGAGAATATGCTCTTGAAGACCCATTCCAGGGATCAAGCTTCTATTCAAGCGAACACCAAATGCTACAATTACAAAGATGCAGAAACCAAGCAAACCTTGCAGAGAACAGTCTTAGTTACAATTCAGTCCATATTACCGAGACATTGAACTGCAGTCAAGGTTAAGTGTAACCCTGGTCTTCTTCCAGGCTTGAGTGATATGCATCTTTCCAATACTATCTGCACCCTCGTCTCAGAACTAAACCAGTTCTGGGCTTATCCCATACAGCACGACCTGCCCAAGGAGGTTCTCCTCACCCCTGCCCCTTGCAAGGTGCTGTTGCTGTAACTTTGACCTCTGGTCCTTGAATATCCACACCCTGAGAAAGCAGTTAATGATTACAGAAACTGTGAGAAGAGTCCACAACAGATTCTGTTGCCAACGCTTGCCTAATTTTCCAGAAGTCTGGTGCAACGTGGCTGCTTCTGGTCTCTTGAGGTTTGTCTGGGGATGGGTTGCTGTCTCTCAACGTGTCGCCACCTCAATTTTTCTGGACTGTGCCAGCTCTTACCCACCCGGGAGCAGCAGCGTTCAAGACAGCTTGACATCAAAGGCACCTCCTGCTGCTCACAGCCATTGGCCCCGGGTGTCCTAAGTGAACTTCCCCTTCACAGGACAGCCTGGTAAACTCCAAACCAGTCATCACGCCCTATGCTGTGTTATGCAAGAAGTGTGTAAACTTTTCCTGTTGGTGGTGGAATGCTTTGTCAAGCAACATCTTATGCAGAAGCTCAAGCAATGGTAAAAAAAAAAAAAAAAAAAAAAAAAAAACTACAGCAGGATCAATAGGGTCTTGCTACGTTGGCCAGACTGGGAAAGCACAGTATCTTGAGGGGGAACCTGCAGGCAGTCCATGTGCAAGAGTGATCTGGGGGAAAATCAAGAACACAGGACCGGTTCACCCGCAAAGCACTGGCCCCAGGAAGGTGGGTGAGAGCAAGAGTTCAGCGGGCAGGAACTCAGGCCGAGACGCAACCATGAGAACAGAGGCCCTGGGAATTCACAAGCATCTCGCAGAGGGCACCAGGCTTCCCACAGGTCGTGGGAGAGAGGCAGACGCCAAATCTCCGAGGCTCTATTGACCCCAGCTGACATCTGGGTAACATCTGTTATACAAAAGAGGCGGGACCCAGCCAAAACGCGGCAACCCCAGTAGGGCTTTTAAACACCCAGCAGGGTTTTTTTAAATAGTGTTAGAGAGATTCTTTCACAACAACAAACTCACTAATGGCCACCTGGCTCAGCTGCCGCCCAGACACACCCAACACACACACGCCTACCGCACATAAAAATAAACTAATCTTTACCCCATGTGTGGTATACGCCAGACACTGGCCTATCACTTTACACATATTAATTCATGTCGTCCTTCCAACAACTCCTTCAGGTAGGTGCTATTATCATCCACCCAGCAGCCAGAGAGGACACCCTCAACACATCCCAGGGTAAAACCTTGAGTACTTTCTGCAAATCTTTTTTTTTTTTAATTTTCTTAAGAGATGGTCTGGCTCTGTGACCCAGGCTGTATTGCTGTGGTGCGATCATAGCTCACTACAGCCTCAAACTCCTGGGCTCAAGCGATCTTCCTGCCTCCTGAGTAGCTGGGACTACAGGCACATGCCACCATGCTTGGCTAATTGTTGCGTTTTGTTTTGTTTTGTTTTTGTAGAGTCAGGGGTCTTGCTATGTTGCCCAGGCTGGTTGCAAACTTCCAGGCTCAAATGATCCTCCTGCCTCAGCCTCCCAAAGTGCTGGGGTTACAGGTGTGAGCCGCCATGCCTGGCCTGCCATGCCTGTAACTCTTGAGATCTTGCAAGCTCTCCTTCCCCACAACACCCACTGTCACCTCCCTGCCTTTGCCCTCCTTCCTCTCACCCCTTCTATCACTCTGCTCTAACCACATGGACCTCCTCACTGTTCCTTAAACAGCCAAGTAGGCCGGGCTCAGTGGCTGACACCTGCAATCCCACCACTTTGGGAGGCCGAGGCCGGCAGATCACTTGAGGCCAGGAGTTGGTGAAAGCCTGTCTCTATTACAAATACAAAAAATTAGCTGGGCATGGTGGTGTGCGCCTGTAATCCCAGCTACTTGGAGGCTGAGGCAAGAGGATCCCTTGAACCCGGGAGGCAGAGGTTGCGGTGATCCAAGATTGTGGCACTGCACTCCAGTCTGGGCAACAGAGCGAGATTCCATCTCAAAAAAAAAAAAAAAAAAAACAGCAAAGTAAATTCCTGCTTCAGGGCCTTTGCACTTGCTTTGCCCTCTGCCAGAAAGACTCTCCCCTCCCCTCCATCCCCCTAGAAGCACCTCACTCTCCTCACCTTCCCCAGGAGGCCCCCCCACCTCTAAAGCTGCAGCCTCCTCCCCATGTACACAAACGCAGCCCTACCACCCTGTGACATACTGCAGACTTGACCAACTCTTCATCTTTATTTCTGCCTTCCTGGCCCACCAGGGCAGGCATTTGGGTCTGTTTTGTTCGCCGCTGCAACCCCCAGTGCTTGGAATGGAGCCTGGCACGCGGGAGGTGTTCGTTCCGTAAATATTTGTTGAATGAATGAATCCACACTGAAAGAGGAAACGGGCAGGAGAGAAGTTGGGCAATTCGCCCAAGGCCCCACAGTCCTTAAGTGGCAGAAGCAAGACGGGAGCCCCCACAGTTCAACTGCACAGGCTTCCTAACCACCGTGTGAGGTTTTCCCCCAGGCACATCCCTTTGTACGCCCACAAATGCACACAGCGGCTAACGCACGTGCACACTCATGAACGCACGTGTAAATTCCACTACCAACAGGATAAGTGTGTGCACTTCTAGCATCACACAGCATAGCGTGTGACGCCTGGCTTAGCGTTTACCGCGGAATGGCAATGAGTTCGTTGTAGAATCTAGGGATGGGTGTGCCTGTGCCCAATTCTTTCCATTTTTCTGTGTGTTGGAAAGAGTTTCTAATGTTGAGAAAATCTGACTTCCCATAGCATCTACTGATCTTTGCTCTATTAAGGTGGCCCAGCAAGGTCATGCTGGCACTAACCTGTGTTGGGGGAAGGTCTATGAAGTCCTTCTCTGTTCTACAAGAGCAAGGGGACTATGTGGAGGCTTTTTGTTTTTCTTTTTCTTTTTTTTTCTTTTTTTTTTTTTTTTTTTTTTTTTTTTGAGACCGTCTTGAGTCTTGCTCTTGTTGCCCAGGCTGTAGTACAGTGGCGCAATCTCAGCTCACTGCAATCTCCGCCTCCCTGGTTCAGGTGATTCTCCTGCCCCAGCCTCCCAAGTAGCTGAGATTACAGGCATCTGCCACCATGCCCATATGGCTAATTTTTTGTATTTTAGTAGAGATGGAGTTTCACTATGTTGGTCAGGCTGGTCTCAAACTCCTGACCTCAGGTGATCCACACACCTCAGCCTCCCAAAGTGCTGGAATTACAGGCGTGAGCCACTGCACCCGGCCTTTTTTTTTTTTGAGATGGAGTCTCACTCCGTCGCCCAGGCTGGAGAGCAGTGGTGCAATCTCGGGTAACTGCAACCTCCACCTCCCCAGTTCAAGCTATTCTCCTGCCTCAGCCTCCCAAGTAACTGGGACTACAAGTGTGCACCGCCATTCCCTGCTAATTTTTGTATTTTTAGTAGAGAAGGGGCTTCACCATGTTGGTCAGGCTGGTCTCGAACTCCTGACCTCAGGAGTTGCTGAGTTAACTTTGTGTTTAAGGTTTTGTTTTGTTTTGGTTTTGGTTTTTTTTCTATTGCCCAGGCTGGAGTGCAGTGGTGTGATCTCAGCTCACTACAATCTCTGCCTCCTGGATTCAAGTGATTCTCCTGCCTCAGCCTTCTGAGAGCTGAGATTATATGTGTGCGTCATCACACCCGCCTGGAGTGCACAGTCCTAGCTCACTGCAGCCTCGCACTCCTGGGCTCAAGTGATCCTTCTGCCTTGGCCTCTTAAAGTACTGGGACTACAGGTATGAGCCACCACATTCAGCCTTGCCCATTTTTTTAAAAACTAGGCAAGGATTAGGTTAGAATGAAGATTCTGGCCTCCCCTGCAGGCACCCTGTCCTATACCTCACCTGATTTGCACTTCTATATCTTCCCCTTGGCCCCAGCTCTATCCCTGACTGTCCCCCTCCAGTATCCAGGGGACCAGTGTCCTGTCTCTCCATACAAAAGCCTCCATATAGGCCAGGCGCAATGGCTAATGCCTGTAATCCCAAAACTTTGGGAGGCCAAGGTGGGCGGATCACTTGTGGTCAGGAGTTCGAGACCAGCCTGGGCAACAGGGTGAAACCTCATCTCTATTAAAAATACAAAAATTAGCCAAGCATGGTGGCTCACGCCTGTAATCCCAGCACTTTGGGAGGCCAAGGCAAGCGGATCACCTGAGGTCGGGAGTTCAAGGCCAGCCTCACCAACATGGTGAAACCCCGTCTCTACTAAAAATAAAAATTAAAAAAAAAAAAAATAGCTGGGCATAACGGTGCATGCCTGTAATCCTAGCTACTCAGGAGGCTAAGGGAGGAGAATCGCTTGAACCCAGGAGGCAGAGGTTGTGGTGAGCCGAGATGGCGCCATTGAACTCCAGCCTGGGCGACAGAGCAAGACTCTGTTTCAAAAAAAAAAGATGGAGTCTCGCTGTGTTGCCCAGGCTGGAGTGCAATGGCGCATTCTCGGCTCACTGCAACCTCCGCCTCCCAGGTTCAAGCATTTCTCCTGCCTCAGCCTCCCAAGTAGCTGGGACTACAGGCGTGTGCCACCATGCCCAGTTAATTTTTGTATTTTTAGTAGAGACGGGGTTTCACCATATTGGTCAGGCTGGTCTCGAACTCCTGACCCCGTGATTCACCCGCCTCGGCCTCCCAAAGTGCTGAGATTACAGGCATGAGCCACCGCGCCCAGCCGAAAATAAAATTTTTTTAAAAGGCTAGTTTTGGCTGGGTGTGGTGGCTCATGCCTGTAATACCAGTACTTTGGGAGGCCGAGCCGGGTAGACCACTTGAGGCCAGGAGTTCAACACCAGCCTGGGCAATACGGTGAAACCCCCTCTCTACTAAAAATACAAAAATCAGCTGGGTGTGGTGGTGCGCACCTGTAATTCCAGCTACTCTGGAGACTGAGACAGGAAAATAGCTTGAGCCCAGGAGGCAGAGGTGGCAATGAGCCGAGACCGCACCATTGCACTCCAGTTTGGGTGACAGAGCAAGACCCTGTCTAATAAATAAAAATAAATAAACAAATAAATAAAGAGAGAAAGAGAAAGTCAGAGACAGAGAGAGAGAATAAGGACTCATAGGTATTCACCTTAGAGAAATGGAAACTTACCCTCACACCAAAACTTGCACATCAACGTCTGGCACATTATTATTTATCATCACCTATGAATTTGGGCATTCGTCACCAAAACTGGAAACAACTCACGTGTCTGTCAACAAATGAATGGATGCATGGTGACACATCCATACCAGGGACTCCTCAACAGTAAAAGAAACAAAAAATGCTACACCCAACAACGTGAATAAGCCTCAAATGCATTCTGCTGCCTGGAAGAAGTATGCACCAAAAGCTGCCTATGGTACGATTCCATTGACATAATATCCTGGGAAAAGGCAGAAATATAGCAACAGAGAGGAAGTCAGCAGGGGCCAGGGGCTGGGACTGAGGGAGAGAAATTGACTCCAGAGGGGCACGCAGGAATTGCAGGAATTGGGAGGGAAAAAGGTATTCTGTATTTCTTTTTTTTTTTTTTTTTTTTTTTTTTGAGATGGAGTCTTGCTCTGTTGCCCAGGCTGAGGTGCAGTGGTATGATCTCGGCTCACTGCACCCTCCGCCTCCCAGGTTCAAGCGATTCTCCTGCCTCAGCCTCCTGAGTAGCTGGGATTACAGGTGCCCTCCACCATGCCCGGCTAATTTTTGTATTTTTAGTAGAGACAGAGAGTCACTATGTTGGCCAGGCTGGTCTTGAACTCCTGACCTCAAGTGATCCACCCACATCAGCCTCCCAAAGTGCTAGGATTACAAGTGTGAGCCACCAGGCCTGGCCGGTATTCTGTATTTCTATTGAGGTTGTGGTTATAGGGTTGTGTGGTTTGTCAAATATCACAGAATCGTATACTAATATGTATGGGTTTCACTGTCAGTAAATTACACTTTTTGTTTGTTTGTTTGTTTGTTTGTTTGTTTGTGATAGGGTCTTGGCTAAAGTGCAGTGGGGCCATCTTGGCTTGATGCAGCCTCGACTTCCCGGATTCAAGTGATCCTCCCACCTTAGCCTCCCAATTAGCTGGAACTACGAATGCACACCACTATGCCCAGCTAATTTTCTGTTTTGTTTTTTGTAGAGACAAGGTCTCACTGTGTTGCCCCGACTGATCTCCAATGCCTGAGCTCAAGCGATCCGCCCGCCTCAGCCTCCCAAAGTGCTGGGACTATAGGCCTGTGCCACCACACCTGGCCAGTAAATTACACTTTAATTTTTACTTAAATGAAAGGAAGAAACATTACAATAATAAGGCCCAGCATTTTGGTAGGCTGAGGCAAGAGGATTACTTGAGGCCAGGAATTTGAGAGAGATCCCATCTCTACAAAAGTAAAAATTAGCTGGGTGTCATGGCATGCGCCGATAGTTCCAGCTACTCAGGAGGCTGATGTGGGAGAATCATTTGAGCCCAGACATTCAAGGCTGGATTGCACCACTGCAATCCAGCCTGGGCAACAGAGTGAAACCCTGTCTCAAAAAGAAAAAAAAAAAAAAAAAAAAAGAGGCCAGGCAGGGTGGCTCACGCCTGTAATCCCAACACTTTGGGAGACCAAGGGGGTGGATCACTTGAAGCCAGGGGTTCAAGACCAGCCTGGCCAACATGGTGAAACCCCTTCTCTACCAAAGATACAAAAATCAGCTGGGCATGATAGCACACACCTGTAGTCCCAGCTACTTGGGAGACTGAGGCAGGAGAATCGCTTGAACCTGGCAAGTGGAGGTTGCAATGAGCCAAGATGGCGCCACTGTACTGCAGCCTGGGTGATAGAGCAAGACTCTATCTCAAAAAGAAAAACAAGGAAAGAAGAAAGCAAGCAAGAAAGCAAAAAAGAGAAGGAAAGAAGGGAGGGAAGGAAGGAAGGAAGGAAGGAAGGAAGGAAGGGAGGGAGGGAGGAAAGTTATACTAATGATAACTGAGTAAGAAAGAAAGCTATACTCCCCAAATCCACTTCCTCCCCTTCCACAACCTCCTGTCCAGCCTCGACATCTGTCTCTCCCTCCCCAGGACCCTGCTCCCTTGACCAGGAGGCAGGGGGCCTTGTCCCAGGACAAGAGCTGAGTTGGGCGTAGCTAAGTTGGTCTTCAGAGGGGGCAGGAAGGGAGGCAGGAAACCATCCTCAGGGTGGCTGGAGGGCTCCTCCCACAGCAGCTGCAGGTGCACTTCCAAGAGCCAGAGGTGGGGGAAGGTAGAGAGAGGGAAAGGAGCTGGCCCTCAGAGCCTAGGCAAGGGTCCAAGGTCAAGGTGTCAAGTTCAAGGTCAAGACACCTTCCCTGTGCATCCTCAGCTTAGCCACAGCTTCCCTACCTCACTGCCAATAACACCAACTTTTACTGGAAAAGGGTCCCGATCCAGACTCCAAAAGAGGGTTCTTAGGTCCCCTGCAAGCAAGATTTCAGGGAGAGTCCACGGAGTAAGGTGAAAGCAAGCTTATTAAGGAAGTAAAGGAGGCCGGGCGCGGTGGCTTCCACCTATAATCCCAGCACTTTGGGAGGCCGAGGTGGGTGCATCGCCTTAGGTCAGGAATCTAAGACCAGTCTGGCCAACATGGTAAAACCCCGTCTCGACTGAAAATACAAGAAATTAGCTGGGCATGGTGGCGCACGTCTGTAATCTCAATTAGTCAGGGGGCTGAGGCAGGAGAATCCCTTGAACCCAGGAGGCAGAGGGTGCAGTAAGCCAAGATCACACCACTGCACTCCAGCCTGAGTGACAGAGCAAGGCTCTGTCTCAAAAAAAAAAAAAAAAAAAAAAAAAAAAGGCAGGCGCAGTGGTTCACGCCTGTAATCCCAGCACTTTGGGAGGCTGAGGCAGGCGGATCACCTGAGGTCAGGAGTTTGAGACCAGCCTGGACAACATGGTGAAACCCTGTCTCTACTAAAAATACAAAAATTAGCTGGGCATGGTGGTGTGTGCCTGTAATCCCAGCTACTCAGGAGGCTGAGGAAGGAGAATTGCTTGAACCTGGGAGGCGGAGGTTGCAGTGAGCCAAGATCGTGCCACTGCACTCCAGCCTGGGGGACAGAGCGAGATTCCGTCTCAAAAAAAAAAAAAAAAAAGGAATAAAAGAATGGCTACTCCACAGACAAGAGCTGCTGGTTGCCCATTTTTATGGTTATTTCTTGATGATATGCTAAACAAGGGGTGGATTATTCATACCTCCCCTTTTTAGAGCATAGAGGGTAACTTCGTGATGTTGCCATGGCATCTGTAAATCATCAGGGGGCTGGTGGGAGTGTAGCAGTGAGGACAATCAGAGGTCACTCATGTCGTCATCTTGGTCTTGATGGGTTTGGGCCGGCTTCTTTACTGCAACCAGTTTTATCAGCAAGGTCTCTATCACCTGTATCTTGTGCCGAACTCCCCTCTCATCCTGTGAGTTAGAATGCCTTAACTGTCTGGGAGTGCAGCCAAGTAGGTCTCAGGCTCATTTTACCCAGCCCCTATTCAAGATGGAGTCACTCTGGTTCACAAGTCTCTGACACAACAGCGGTAAAAATAACCACCCGACACACACACACACACACACACACTGTATGGCGGGGCAGTCAGCCCTGAACCTGCCTCCCTCTGGCTCCTCTAGAGCATCCCAGTAATAAAACACAAGGGCAGCTGGGCGCAGTGGCTCACGCCTGTAATCCTAGCACTTTGGGAGGCCAAGGCAGGTGGATCACCTGAGGTCAGGAGTTCGAGACCAGCCTGACCAACATGGTGCAACCCCATCTTTACTAAAAGTACAAAAATTAGCCGAGTGTGGCGGCAGGCACCTGTAATCCCAGTACTGGAGAGGCTGAGACGAAAGAATTGCTTGATCCCGGGAGGCGGAGGTTGCGGTGAGCTGAGATCGAGCCACTGCATTGCAGCCTGGGCAACAAGAGCGAAACCCCATCTCAAAAAAACAAACAAACAAAACACACACACACACACACACACACACACACACACACACATAAAAGCGAGGACTGGAGTGACCAAGCCCCCAGGGTCCCCATCACTAGAGATGCTTCAAGAGGTCAGCGGGTGTAGACGGAGGAGGCAGAAAGTGAAAGGCCAGGAGGCTGAGAGGCTGGAGCTGCCGCACAAAGGGGCTGGACAAGAAGGCCTGGTGGCTGGATGTAGGGGAAGCCAGGCCAGCACTGCCTGTTTACTTTCAGAAGAACAGGGCCAATCTGCGGCCTCCCACTGTGACCCTGGACTCGGGGGAAGAGGGGGCCAAGACTCAGATGTTTGTCTACTGAGCTAATCCCTGGGCTTTGTCCCAGGGGACTCCGCTGCCTTCCCAGAAGACACGCCTGCCTTCAGACCCCCCAGAGATCAAGGGACAGGCACAGAACTCCAGTTCAGAACCCTGCCTCTCTGTTCGGTCCCCCTGTTCATCCCAAGCCCAGCCCCCAGCCCTGCCTGGGCTGACCTCCTCCAGCCTCCCTGTGAGCTCCTAATTTGGCCTGCCTAGAATTTGCAACCCCACTGGGCCACCCCCGAGACAGCTGTGGGGTGCCAGCCTTGTTCTCAGTGCCCGGGTCCTGGGAAGGGAAAGCAGAGAGGGAGGAGCAGGAGGAAACCTTTGATGCTTAGCCAGAAGTCCCTGCCTGAAATTCCACCATTCAGGCACCCTCTTTGAGTTAAAGCAATAATTCCTGTATCCCTTCCAGAAACCCCTGGTACCCCAAAATGCTACAGAGGAAAAAATATCAAAGGAGTTAAGTAAGTTTTAGAAAGCTGTGCAAAGCACAGGTGTCTATTAAAGGCTCTGAAAAGATCTGCATGAAACGATCCTAGTCAGCTTTGCTTAATCCCCTCACTTGGCGGCAGTTCCATGCAACATGACCCGGGCATCCAAGGCCCCAATTAAAGGCAATCATGAGATCCCAGAAGGGAGATGGAGGTAGTTAAGCTGCAGGGGGAATGAGCTGATCCAACCGGACCTGTGTGGGGGTGAGGGGAGCCTAACCCAGCTCTGCATGCCCTCCTGTGTCAGAGACCAGAAATGTCCCACCCAAGGCATGGGAAGGAAGACTCAGCCTCTCATCATTACCACCTTGCTTCCTGCTCCTTGCTCCTCCTGGCTCTCCAGTCTTCCACCCAAGCCCTCAGGTTCCCCTAGAGCTCTTTCCCACTTCCTAGTCCCCAGCCATAGCAGAGAACTCTGTGCCCACGAACAGGGCTATAATGGAGATATCCCAGGTATTGTCAACCAACAAAGTGCCATGGAGGTGACATCATAAATATCAGTGATAGGCTGGGTGCGGTGGCTCACGCCTGTAATCCCAGATCTTTGGGAGGCCCGGGCAGGTGGATCACGAGCTCAGGAGTTCAAGACCAACCTGGCCAACATAGTAAAACCCCGTCTGTACTAAAAAGACAAAAAATTAGCCAGGCGCGGTGGCACGTGCCTATAATCCCAGCTACTCAGGAGGCTGAGGCAAGAGAATCACTTGAACCTAGGAGGCAGAGGTTGCGATGAGCAGAGATCACGCCATTGCACTCCAGCCTGGGTGACAGTGTGAGACTCCAACTCAAAAATAAATAAATAACTATCAGTGACAGGAGTTTGAAGCTAGTGAATACAATGTTCATGGACACTATGAACACTCTCATAGGTTATTCCTGATGCCACACACCAGTGTGGATTTGAACTGTGCATCTACCACTGAGCAATTGTGTGATCCTGGGGAGTTAAACTAACCAGACCTCATCTGGAAGTTTGTAGTATTTTGTTATAGCAGTCCTAGGTAACTAACATACACTCTCTCCCTTTCTCTCCCTGTTTTCTTTTCTTTAATTTATTTTTATCATTTCTTTCTTTTTTTTTTTTTTTTTTTTTTTTTTTTGATGGAGTTTCACTCTTGTTGCCCAGGCTGGAGTGCAATGGCACAGTCTCGGCTCACTGCAACCTCCGCCTCCTGGGTTCAAGCAATTTTCCTGTCTCAGCCTCCCAAGTAGTTGGGATTACAGGCATGTGCCACCACACTTGGCTAATTTTGTATTTTTAGTAGAGACGGGGTTTTACCATGTTGGTCAGGCTGGTCTCTAACTCTTGACCTCAGGTGATCCACCTGACTCGGCCTCCCAAAGTGCTGGATTATAGGCGTAAGCCACCATGCCTGGCCTATCCTTTCTTTCTTTTTATTTATTTTTATCTTTTCTTTCATTTTATGTATTTTTATCTGAGTGAGATAAAGTGTCCAACACCAGGAGATTGTGGGGTTTCTGTGAGATACTGAACCCAGACCCTAGCCTGCCCTTGTGCTATCTTGTCCTTCTCTGGGGTCTCACATCCTTCCTCTGTCCACAGTCCTCCATAGCTCCCACCTCCTCAAGGTAAAAGCCCAAGTCCTTCCTGCAGCCCACAAGGCCGTTCATGACCTGTCCCTGTCACCTCCCTGTCCTCACCTCTCCCACATCAACTCACTTCCTTCCAGCTGTACACACAGACCCTGTTATGATGCCAGAACAGATAACAAAACAGGCACAGCCCAACCCCAAGACCTTTGCACACGCTGTTCCCTCCACTTAGAATGCTCCTGCCCCAGATCCCCTTGACTTCAATCAGGCCTCTGATCATATATTGCCTCCTCCAAGAAGCCTTCCATGCTTCCATGAACTCCCTCTCTAAAAGAGCCCCCTGGACTGGGTTGAATAGTGTCCCCTCACCTAAATTCATGCCCACCTAGAACTTGTGAATGAGACTTTATTTGGAAATACAGTCTTTGCAGATGAAATCAACTTAAAATGAGGGCCTCCTGCGTTAGGGTGGGTCCTGATCCAATGTGACTCGTGTCCTTATAAGAAGACGGAAATGGCCAGGCATAGTGGCTCACGCCTGTAATTCCAGCACTTTGGGAGGCCAAGGCGGGCAGATCGCCTGAGGTCAGGAGTTCAAGACCAGCCTGACCAACATGGAGAAACCCCATCTCTACTAAAAATACAAAATTAGCCAGACGTGGTGGCGGGTGCCTGTAATCCCAACTACTTGGGAGCTGAGGCAGGAGAATCACTTGAACCTGGGAGGCAGTGGTTGCAGTGAGCCCAGATTGCACCGTTGCACTCCAGCCTGGGCAACAAGAGCGAAACTCCATCTCAAAAAAAAAAAAAAAGAGGGAAATGGCAGGCTTGGTGGCTCATGCCTGTGTAATCACAGCACTTTGGGAGGCTGAGGTGGGCAGATCAGCTGAGGTCAGGAGTTCAAGGCCAGCCTGGCCAACATGATGAAACCCCGTCTCTACTAAAAATACAAAAAAATTAGCCAGGCAGAGTTGTGGGCACCTGTAATCCCAGCTGCTCAGGAGGCTGAGGCAGGAGAATCACTCCAACTCAGGAGGCAGAGGTTGCAGTGGGCCGAGGTCACACCATTGCACTCCAGGCTGGGTGACAAGAGTGAAACTCCATCTCAAAAAGGAAAAAAAAAAGAAGAAGGAGGAAATTCAGAAACAGAGGCAGACACACGCAAAGAAGGCTACACGACGGAAGCTGAGATTGGAGTGATGCAGCTGCAAGCCAAGGATAGCTGGCCACCACCAGAAGCCAGGGAGAAGCAAGGAAGGGTCCTTCAGAAGGAGCATGGCCCTGTCGACACCTTGATTTTGGACTCCTGGTCTCCCAAACTGTACAATAAAGTTCTATTGTCAAAAATCACCAGTTTCTAGTATTTTGTTACAGCGGTCCTAGGTAACTAACATACACTCTCTCCCCTTGTCTCCCTGTTTTCTTTTCTTTCATTTTATGTATTTTTATCCTTTTTTTCTTTCTCTCTTTTTTTGAGATAGAATCTCTCTCTGTCGACCAGGCTGGAGTGCAGTGCTGCCATCTCGGCTCACTGCAACCTGTGCCTCCTGGTTACAGCAATTCTCCTCCTTCAACCTCCCAAGTAGCTGGGATTACAGGTGCGTGCCACCATGCCCAGCTAATTTTTGTATTTTTAGTAGAGACAGGTTTTGCCATATTGACCAGGCTGCTCTCCAATCCCTGACCTCAGGTGATCCACAAGCCTCGGCCTCCCAAAGTGCTGGGATTACAGGCATGAGCCACCGCATCCAGCCTGTTTTTATCTTTGTTTTTTTTTGTTTTTTTTTTTGAGACAGAGTCTCGCTCTGTCCCCCAGGCTGGAGTGCAGTGGCACAATCTCCGCTAACTGCAAGCTCCGCCTCCCAGGTTCATGCCATTCTCCTGCCTCAGCCTCCAGAGTAGCTGGGACTACAGGTGCCCGGCCACCGCGTCCGGCTATTTGTGTGTGTGTGTGTGTGTGTGTGTGTATTTTTAGTAGAGACGGGGTTTCACCATGTTAGCCAGGATGGTCTCGATCTCCTGACCTCGTGATCTGCCCACCTCGGCCTCCCAAAGTGCGGAGATTACAGGCGTGAGCCACCGCACCCGGCCTATTTTTATCTTTTTAGAGACAGGGTCTTGCTCTGTCACCCAGGCTGGAGTGCAGTGGTGCAATCATAGCTCACTGCAGCCTCAAACTCCTGGACTCAAGCGATTCTCCTGCCTCAGCCTCCCAAGTAGATGGGACTACAGACACATGCCACCACGCCCAGCTATTCTTCTAAAAAACATTCTTTTGGCAGAAACATGGTCTTGCTATGTTGCCTGGGCTGGTCTCAAACCCCTAGCCTCAAATGATCCTCCCACTTCAGCCTCCCAAAGCAATGGGATTAAAGGCGTGAGTCTGTTTTCAACCCAGCCTTTTATTTCCCGCACAACATTCACTTCCACCTGTAATATGATACAGTTGATACTCATTATTCATGGATTCTGGCATCACAAATTGGCCTGCTTGGCCGGGTGTGGTGGCTCATGCTTGTAATGCCAGCAATTTGGAAGGCCAAGGCAGGCGGATCACCCGAGGTCAGGAGTCGAAGACCAGCCTAGCCAACGTGGCGAAACCCCGTCTCTACTAAAAATGCAAAAATTAGCTGGGCGTGGTGGCAGGTGCCTGTAATCCTAGCTGCTTGGGAGGCTGAGACAGGAGAATCGCTTGAACCCGGGAGGCGGAGATTGCAGTGAGCCGAGATCACACCACTGCACTCCAACCCTGGGTGACAAAGCATCAAAAAAACAAAAACAAAACAAAACAAATTGGCCTGCTTGCTAAAATGTATTTAACCCCCAAATCATTACTGGTGGGGTTCTCAAAGCCATTCTCAGTCACGTGCAGATGGAGCAGCAAAAACTTTGAGTGGCGCTACACACCCGTCCCCAGCTGAGGTCACACAAGGCGACACTCTGCCTTCCTGTCTCAGCTCTCATCATATAAACAAGTGCCCTTTTGGAGTCTATCGAGTGGTGCTGGGTTTTTTGGGGTTTTTGGGGTTGTTGTTGTTTTTCATTTTTGTGCTTTTTTTTTTTTTTTTGGTGATGTTGCTGTTCACATTGGCTCCAAGCACAGTGCTGGTGTGGAGTCCTGGGTCCCTGCGCACAATGTCTTACTTCACTTTGTGCTGCCATCACAGAATTCCATAGACTGGGTAGTTTATGAAGAACAGAGATTTATGTCTTACAGCTGGAGGCTGGGATGTCCAAGGTCAAGGGGACTGCACCTGGCAAGGGCCTTCTTGTCCCATCATCCCATGGCTAAGTTTCTTAGAAAAATTACACTTTTCCAGACCAGTCGGGTGGCTCATGCCTGCAATCCCAGCACTTTGGGAGGCCGAGGCGGGCAGATCACAAGGTCAGGAGATCGAGACCATCCTGGTTAACACAGTGAAATCCCGTCTCTACTAAAAATAAAAAAAAATTAGCCAGGCATGGTGGCGGGCGCCTGTAGTCCCAGCTACTCGGGAGGCTGAGGCAGGAGAATGGCGTGAACCCAGGAGGCGGAGCTTGTAGTGAGCCGAGATCGCGCCGCTGCACTCCAGCCTGGGCGACAGAGCAAGACCCCGTCTCAAAAAAAAAAAAAGAGTTCGAGACCAGCCTGGCCAACATGGTAAAACCTCGTCTCTACTAAAAATACAAATATTAGCCAGGCATGATGGTGGATGCTTGTAATCCCAGCTACTCGAGAGGCTGAGGCAGGAGAATCTCTTGAACCCAGGAGGCAGAGGTTGCAGTGAGCCGAGATCACTCCATTGCACCCCAGCTGGGGCAACAGAACAAAAACTCTGTCTCAAAAATTAAAAAATAAAAGAAATAAAAAGAAAAATCACACTTTTCCATTTGGTTTTGTTTTGTTTTGTTTCAGAGACAGGGTCTCACTGTGTCCTCCAGGCTGGAGTGCAGTGGCAAAATCATGGCTCACTGCAGCCTTGACCTCCCTGGCTCCAGTGATCCTCCCATCTCAGCCTCCCAAGTAGCTGGGACTACAGGCATGTGCCACCCCGCCTGGCTAATTTTTCTGTTTTTTGTAGAGACGGGGCCTCGCTATGTTGCCCAGGCTGATCTCAAACTCCTGGTCCCAAGCAACCCTCCTGCCTCAGCCTCCCAAAGCACTGGGATTACAAGCATGAGCCACCTCGCCTGGCCAGAATTATGTATTTAATCTAATCCTTACCACAGCTCCATTAGATGGTGCTATGGTGTGAACGTGTGCCCCAAAATTCATGTGTTGGAAGGGCAAAGAGAGAGTGTGAGAGAACAAGAAAAATCAGGCTCATAGTCTCAATCCTCCTCTTTTTTTTTTTTTTTTTTTTTTTTTTTTTTTTTTTTTGAGGCAGAGTTTCACTCTTGTTGCCCAGGCTGGAGTGCAATGGCACGATGTCAACTCACTGCAACCCCCACCTCCCGGGTTCAAGCGATTCTCTTGCCTCAGCCTCCCAAGTAGCTGGGATTACAGGCCCGCGTGACCACGCTCAGCTAATTTTGTATTTTTTTGGTAGAGACGGGTTTCCTCCATGTTGGTCAGGCTGGTCTCGAACTCCCAACCTCAGGTGATCTGCTCACCTCGGCCTCCCAAAGTGCTGGGATTACAGGCATGAGCCACCGCACCCAGCCTAATCCTCCCCTTTTATTGAGATAGAGTTTTCCTCTATTGCCCAGGCTGGAATGCAGTGGTATAATAACAGCTCCCTGCAGCCTCAACCTCCCTGGGCTCAGATGATCCTCCTGCCTCAGCCTCCCAAGTAGCTGGGACTACAGACTCATGCCACCACACCCAGCTAATTTTTTTTTTTTTTGTAGAGACAGGGTCTTGCTATGTTGCCCAGGCCGGTCTCAAACGTCTGGCCTCAAAGGATCCTCCTGCCTCAGCCTCCCAAAGTGCTGGAGTTACAGGCATTAACCACTGTACCCAGCACTCAACCCCTTTTCAAATTGGTCCTAATCTATTCATGAGGGTGGAACCTTCATCACCTAAACACCTCCCCTTAGGCCCCACTTCCCAACACTGTTGCACTGGGGACTGAGTTTCCAACACATGTCTTTTGTGGGGACACATTCAAACCACAGTACACAGAAGACTGTGATGAATCTCACAGAGAAAATCCATGTGTTAGAGAAGCTTCATTCAGGCGCGAGTGGTCTTGCTGTTAGCCGTGAGTTCAATGTGAATGAAGCAACTATATATATTTAACAAGGTGTCTTTAAAAATAAACACATATAGGCCGGGTGCAGTGGCTCATGCCTGTAATCCCAGCACTTTGGGAGGCCGAAGCAGGCAGATCACCTGAGGTCAGGAGTTTGAGACCAGCCTGACCAACACAGAGAAACCCTATCTCTACTAAAAATACAAAATTAGTCGGGCGTGATGGCGGGTGCCTGTAATCCCAGCTACTCGGGAGGCTGAGGCAGAAGAATCACTTGAACCCAGGAGGCAGAGGTTGCAGTGAGCCGAGATTGCACCATTGCACTCCAGCCTGGGTAACAAGAGCGAAACTCCGTCTCAAAAAATAAAAAATAAATAAACACATATAGGGCCGGGTGCAATGGCTCACACGCCTGTAATCCCAGCACTTTGGGAGGCCAAGGTGGGCAGATCACTTGAGGCCAGGAGTTCAAGACCAGCCTGGCCAACATGGCGAAATGCCATGTCTACTAAAAATACAAAAATTAGCCAGACATGGTGGTGTGCACCTGTGGTCCCAGCTATTCTGGTGGCTGAGGCATGAGAATCACTTGAGCCTGGGAGGCAGAGGTTGCAGTGAGCCAAGATCCTGCCACTGCACTCTAGCCTGGGCAACAGAGCGAGACTCTGTCTCAATAAAATTAAATTAAATTAAATAACACATATAAACCAAGGTTATGTATTGATCAGTTGATTAAAATGCTGTGACCAGAGAGTCATAGGAACCTAACCTTGTATTTCCCCAGGAACAACAGTTTAGTGTTCCCTAATTCAGTGTCCATGGCGACATTAAAGAACAGAACTACCACAAGTAAAGAGAATCTACTCTGTGTGTATTCGTTTATTGGTTCTTTTGTCTTTTTCTAGTGCTATGAGAGTGGAGATGTTGTTCTCTTCTTCTGCCTGAACAAGGCACAGAGTAGGGGCCCAATAAATGTTTGCTGAATCAATCAACTAATTAATAATATCAGAGTGGCCGGGCATGGTGGCTCACACCTGTAATCCCAACACTTTGGGAGGCGGAGGCAGGTGGATCACCTGAGGTCAGGAGTTCGAGACCAGCCTGGCCAAAAGGTGAAACCCTGTCTCTAATAAAAATGCAAAAATTAGCTGGGCATGGTGGTGGGCACCTGTAATCTCAGCTACTCAGGAGGCTGAGGTTGGAGGACCACTTGAGCCCAGGAGTCTGAGGTTGCAGTGAGTTATGATGGCACCTCTGCACTCCAGCCTCTGGGTGGCAGAGTGGGACCCTGTCTCAAAAAAAAATAGTAAATAAAAGGCCAGGCACGGTGGCTCATGCCTGTAATCTCAGCACTTTGAGAGGCTGAGGCGGGTGGATCACCAGAGGTCTGCAGTTCAAAACCAGCCTGGTCAAAATGGTGAAACCCAGTCTCTACTAAATATAACCTGGTCTCTACTAAAAATAACAAAAATTAGCTGGGCACGGTGGCGGGCACCTGTGATCCCACTTACATGAGAGGCTGAGGCAGGAGAATTGCTTGAACCCAGGAGACAGAGGTTGCAGTGAGCCAAGATCATATAACTGCACTCCAGCCTAGGAGACAGAGAGAGACTCTGTCTCACACAAACACACACACACACACACACACACACACACACACACAAAATAATAATAATAGTAATAATAACTTCTGTGCCAGGCACCATTCTAAGTCTCTTATAAGAATTACATATTTAATCTAACCCTCACCACAAGGAGCTTCCAATCTGGGTCTCGGATTCTGTGGCTGAAAAGTGTAGATAGGAAAAGGCTTAGGGGCTGTGGAAGGGCGGGTGGGTCTGGAGGTCACAGCCTTTTGGAGACGGGGGTTCAGAGGAGACAGTTGCAGCTGAGACTAGGTCCCAGCCCAGCCCAGATACAGCAGGAGACAGCAGGGAGACAGCTCCAGGGGACACTGGCGTGGAAGCAAGAGGGGGCAAATCATGGTCTATATGTACAATGGAATATCATTCAAACTTAAAACATGTATGAGCAGCCAGGCATGGTGGCTCACGTCTGTAATCCCCAGCATTTTGGGAGGCCGAGGCGGGTGGATCACCTGAGGTCAGGAGTTCAAGACCAGCCTGACCAATATGGTGAAACCCTATCTCTACTAAAATACAAAAATTAGCCAGGCGTGATGGCAGGTGCCTGTAATCTCAGCTGCTTGGGAGGCATTGCTTGAACCCAGAAGGTGGAGGTTGCAGTGAGCCGAGATCACACCATGCTCTCCAGCCTGGGCAATAAGAGCGAAACTCTGTTTCCAAAAAAAAAAAGCATATGAGCTTGCTAGGGCTGCCAAGAAAATGCACCACAGACCTGGCTAAAACAACAGAAATTCATTTTCTCACAGTTCTGGAGGCTGGAGGTCCAAGTTCAAGGTGTCAGTAGGGTTGGTTTCCTCTGAGGCCTCTCTCCTTGACTTGTAGATGGCCACCTTCTCTCTGCGTCTTCACCTGGTCGTTGTTGGAGGGCTGGTGGGGCAGGGTTTTAAATGCTCACAAAGGCCAGACTTTGTGGCTCACTGTAATCCTAGCACTTTTGGGAGGCTGAGGCAAGATGATTGCTTGAGGTCAGGACCTTGAGACCAGCCTGGGCAACATAGTGAGACCCTATCTCTATAAAAAATTTTAAAATTAGCTCGGCCTGTAGTCCAGCTACTCAGGAGGCTGAGGTGAGACGTGGGAGAGGATCACTTGAACCCAGGAATTCAAGGTTGCAGTGAGCTATGATTGTGCCACTGCACTCCAGTCTGGGTGACAAAACAAGACCCTTCCTCTTAAATAAAACTAATTATTTAAAAAAAGCTCACTGAGAGGCCGGGTGTGGTGGCTCACGCCTGTAATCTCAGCACTTTGGGAGGCCGAGGCGGGTGGATCACGAGGTCAGGAGTTCAAGACCAGCCTGGCCAAGATGGTGAAACCCCATCTCTACTAAAAACACAAAAAATTAGCCAGACGCGGTGGCAGATGCCTGTAATCCCAACTAATTGGGAGGCTGAGACAGGAGAATCACTTGAACTTGGAGGGCGAAGGTTGCAGTGAGCCAAGATCGTGCCACTGCACTCCAGCCTGGGCGACAGAGTAAGACTCCATCTCAAAAAAGAAAACAAAACTCACTGAGTTTTGTCTCATCCTGGGTCCCATTCCTTCATCTGAGTAACAGCCAATGATTGGCTTCTACTCTCTTAGAGAAAGGCTGCCTTAGCAAGGCAAAAAGCAACAACAAAATGTCTTGTGAATGTCTAAAATAGAGCTACTGGCTGGCCACAGTGGCTCATGCCTGTAATTCCAGCATTTTGGGAGGCTGAGGCAGTTGGATCACTTGAGGTCAGGAGTTCGAGACCAGCCTGGTCAACATGGTGAAACCCCATCTCTACTAAAAATACAAAAAAAAAAAAAAAAATTAGCCGGGCATGGTGGCAGGTGTCTGTAATCCCAGCTACTCAGGAGGCTGTGGCAACAGAATCACTTGAACCTGGGAGGCAGAGGTTGTGGTCAGCTGAGATCATGCCACTACACTCCAGCCTGGGCAACAGAGCAAGACTCCATCTCAAAAAATAAAATAATAAAATAGGGATACTGAAATAATTAACAACCCTGGGCTGAGAGGAAATCTACTCTTCCTAGCGGATGGCAGCATAGGCAGAAGATGACCCAGGATCAGACTGGTTGTTCTCACTCCCACTCCCACACCTGCAGGGGACATTGGACAGTGTTTGGAAATGTTTTTCGTTGTCACATTTGGAGGAGTTACTGGCATCTGGTAGGTACAGACCACGGATGCTGCTGAACAGCATACAATGCATAGGACAGCCCTCCACAGCCAGGAACTATCTGGCCCAAAACATCAGCAGTGCTAAGAGTGAGAAACCACATGCTGGAAATCATGTGGTCCACCACAGGCATAAACATCATCACCATCATCATCATTATCACTATCACCAACATCATTATCATCATCACCATCATCACCATCATTATTATCGTGATCACCACCATCACCATCATTGTCATCACCATGACCATCATCACCATTGTCACCATCATCATCATCACAACCACCATCACCATCATCATCCCCACCATCATCACAATCATCACCGTTTTCATCATTATGATCACCATCATTATAATGATCACCATTATCATCACTGTCATCATCAGCACCATCAACACCATCATCATCGCCATTACCGTCATCATCATCACCATTACTATCATCACCATCATCACCACCATCACCATCATCATCACCATTATCATCATCACCACCATCATCACCATCACCATCATCATTACCATCATCACCATAATCATTACCATCACCACCACCAGCAGCAGCAGCAGCACCATTATCACCATCATCATCACCATCATCATCATCACTGCCATCACCATCATCACCATCATCAGCACCATCATCATCATCACCATCATCATCGTCATCACCACCACTACCATTACCACCACATCATCACCACCACCATCACCATCATCATTATAATGATCACCATCATCACCACCAGCAGCAGCACCATTAACACCATCATCATCACCACCATCACCATCATCATCACCATTACAATCATCAGCATCATCACCATCATCACAGCCATCACCATCATAACCATCACCATCACCATCATCATCCCCACCATCATCACCATCATCACTATGATCACCGTCATCATCATAATGATTACCATCATCACTGTCATCATCAGCACCATCAACACCATCATCATCACCATTACCATCATCTTCATCACCATCACTACCATCACCGTCATCATCACAACCATCACCATCATCACCATACTAATTACCATCACCATCATCATAACCATCATCACTACCATCATCACCATTATCATCACCATCATCATTACCATCACCAGCAGCAGCAGCAGCACCATTATCACCATCATCATCACCATCATCATCCCCACCATCATCACCACCATCATCGCCATCACCATCATCACTGCCATCACCATCATCACCATCATCAGCACCATCATCATCACCATCATCATCGTCACCACCACCACCATTACCATCATATCATCATCACCACCATCACCATCATCATTATAATAATCACCATCACCACCAACAGCAGCAGTACCATTAACACCATCATCATCACCACCATCACCATCATCATCACCATTACCATCATCAGTGTCATCACCATCATCATGGCCATCACCATCATCACCATCAGTAGCAGCAGCACCACCCTCATCAGCACCATCAGCACCATGATCATCATCACCATCACCATCACCATCATCATTATATTGATGAGATTTACTGTGCACTTACTGGATATCAACTCCTGTTCTAAGTGCTTTACATACATTGACCCTTTAACCCTCATAACAACACTATAAGGTGGGTACTATTACAGTCCTCATTTTCAGAGAGGGTAAGTAACTGGCTGCAATGGACTGAATGTTTATGTACTCCCAAAATTTATATGTTGAAATCCTAACCCCCAAGGTGATGTTACTGGGAAGCAGGGCGTTTGAGAGGTAATTAGGTCATGAGGGTGGAGCCCTCATGAATGGGATTAGTGCCCTTATAAAAGATACCTCAGAGAGCTCACTCACCCCTTTCACCATGTGGGGCTACAACAAGAAGATGGCGCTGCCCTATGAACTGGTTAGGAAGTGGACCCTAACCAGATATGAGGTTTCTGGCACCTTTATCTTCGGCTTCCCAGCCTCCAGAACAATGAGAAATAAATCTCTGTTGTTTATAAGCCACCCAGTTTATGGTAGTTTGTTACAGTAAGCAAAAGTCACTCAACTGGTAAACAGCAAAGACAGATTCCAACTCGGATGCCTGGCCATCCCCAGGTAGGAGTGGCAGAATACCCTAAAACAATTGGATCAATTGGGCTTACATTTTTTCTCCTGTAGCTGAATGAGGAGTTGGAATAGGAGTTAAGAGGGATTATAAAATATTCATTCTGCCAGATGCAGTAGCTCACACCTGTAACCCCTACATTTTGGGAGGCCAAGGTAGGAAGATTGCTTAAGCCCTGGAGTTCGAGACCAGCCTGGGCAACATAATAAGACCCCATCTCTACAAAAAATTAAAAATTAGCCAAGCATGGGGACACATGCCTGTAGTCCCAGCTACTTAGGAGGCTGAGGTAGGAGGATCACATGAGCCCAGGAGGTTGAGGCTACAGTGAGCCATGTTTGCACCACTGCACTCCAGCCTGGGTGACAGAGCAAGATCCTGTCTCAAAAATATAAAATAACAGGGCTGGGCGCAGTGGCTTACACCTTTGGGATGCCCAGGTGGGCACTTTGGGATTCCAATGTGGGCAGATTGCTTGAGGTCAAGAGTTCAAGACCTGCCTGGCCAACATGGCAAAACCCCATCTCTACTAAAAATACAAAAATTAGCCGGGCGTGGTGGCACATGCCTGTAATCCCAGCTACTCGGGAGGCTGAGATAGGAGAATCGCTTGAACCCAGGAGGTGGAGGTTGCAGTGAACCAAGACTGCACCACTGCACTCCAGCCTAGGTGACAGAGCAAGACTCGGTCTGCCTCAAAATGATAATAATAATAATGAAGTAACAGAATAAAATATTCATCCTATTTATTGCAACCTGAGCTTTAGGATTCATGACTATGTGCCTCCCTCTGGGAGTACCAAGCCCTCACATTGGTACTTGTGGGACATTTTTTCCAGCTGTGAATAAGCTGAGCTCTTCCTATTGTAGAAATAATCTTGCTTGGCTGTAGGGCGACAGGGGTCTGTGTTGGGACTAAACATGGGGCTAGTTATTCCAGGAGCTAGTTCAGAAATTGGAGGGTGTGGCCGGGCATGGTCCTCATGCCTGTAATCCCAGCATTTTGGGAAGCCAAGGTGGGCGGACCACCTGAGGTTGGGAGTTCGAGACCAGCCTGGCCAACATGGCAAAACCTCGTCTCTACTAAAAATACAAAAATTAGCTGGGCGTGGTGGTGGGCGCCTGTAATCCCAGCTACTCAGGAGGCTGAGGCAGGAGAATCGCTTGAACCCGGGAGGCAGAGGTTGCAGTGAGCCAAGATCGTGCCATTGCACTCCAGCCTGGGCAAGAGAAGGAGACCCTATCTCAAAAAAAGAAAAAAAGAAAGAAATTGGGGGGTGTGAGGGACAGTGCAGCAGGACCCACATGCTGCCATCTTCATCCTCATCACCCTCATCATTATTAACACCACAATAACAACAGTTCACACTAATTGAGCATCTACCATGAACCCAGCCCTGTCCTATATTCCTTAGGTTTTTAACTCAACATCCCCAAAGCCCTGTGGAATCGATACAACTCATCAGCCTCACTTTACAGATGAGGAAACTGAACCTCAACAAGATCAAGCCACCTGCCCTGAGCCACGCGGTAGAGGGTGTGGCTCCAAGGTTCCTGCTCTTCGCCCAGAGCTTCTTTTTTTGTGTGTTCGTTTTTGTTTTTGTTTTGAGACAGAGTCTCACTCTGTCACCAGGCTGGAGTGCGTGGCGCAATCTCGGCTCACTGCAACCTCCGTCTCCTGGGTTCAAGTGATTCTCCTGCCTCAGCCTCCTGAGCAGCTGGGACTACAGGCACCCGCCACCACACCTGGCTAATTTTTGTATTTTTAGTAGAGACAGGGTTTCACTATGTTGGCCAGGATGGTCTCGATCTCTTGACCTCGTGATCTGCCCACCTCGGCCTCCCAAAGTGCTGGGATTACAGGCATGAGCCACCACACCCAGCCTCACCCAGGGTTTCTCCACGTCCATCTGCTGTTTGCACTTGAAGCTGGATCATTCTTTGTGTCAGGGGCTGTCCTGTGCATGGTAGGAAGTTTCACAGCATCCTCAGCCTCTACCAACTAGATGCCAGGAGGATCCGCCCCCAGTTGCAATGACCAAAAAATGCCAGATGTCCCCTGGAGGGCAGAATTGCCCCCTGGTTGAGCACCACTGCCTTAACCCTGTGCTTTGGGATGAGGCAGGGAGTAATTCATATGGCTGAGGTCTGGCTGCTGCAGCCTCAGAATAATCTAGAGCCTGCCATGTGAGCCAGTAATAATAATCAGCATGGGCCGGGCGTGGTGACTCACACCTGTAATCCCAGTGCTTTGGGAGACCAAAGTGGGTGATCACCTGAGGTCAGGAGTTCAAGATGAGCCTGGCAAACATGGAGAAACCCCCTCTCTACTAAAAATACAAAAATTAGCTGGGCGTGGTGGCACACACCTGTAATCCCAGCTACTCAGGAGGCCGAGGCAGGAGAATCGCTTGAACCCAGGAGGCAGAGGCTGCAGTGAGCCGAGATTGCACCATTGCACTCCAGCCTGGGTGACAAGAGTGAAACTCTGTATCAAAAAATAATAATAATAATAATAATCAGCATGATGACAATACAGTTATATAGCACTACTATGTACCAGGCCCTTGAAGTCTCTTCCCTCATGTCATCCTCACGAGGACCTTGCCAAGGGAGGAGGACAACGAATCCCATTTGCAGGCGCAGAACCAGGAGCAGAAGGAGGAGGAGGGATTCCCCTGAGATCAGGACACGTTTACCTGACTGCAGAGGTGATGCTGGTCAAGACAGGTGAGAACAAGGGGAAAGAAGTTCTAAATTTGCAAGAGCAGAGCCTTCCGCTAGATTTTATTAGGGACCAACTGTGTGCTCCACGCCCTGGCCAAAAAAGAGAGTGACAAAGCTGATCTTGAGCTGTTCACCTTCCTGCCCGAACCCTCTTCTGTCTGGGATTCTTTTCCCAGCCTCTCAATCCAACAGCCAGAAAAGAGCGGAGAACCTATTAAGTGCCAATGTTTGCATCCACATTTAACACATGCACACACTGGGGCCCAGAGAGGCCAAGCAATTTGCCAGGGACACACAGCGGTCGGGCAGGAACTAAGAAGTTCTCCATCCATTTCGCCAGGTCCCTCTTTCACCTGTGATCAATTGTCAGCAAGAATCTACAGCCTCCCCGGCCCCTACAGCAGCCCTGACCGTCCTGGCAATCATCGATCCACACTTTTCAAGTCCACAGCCCTGGGGAACTGTCTCGGTGTTGGCAGGGTCTGAGTCCAGAGTATGTGTTTGCTTTTCTCTCCTGATGGGGGCCCAGCAAAAGCCTATAGACTTGGGGGGAGGCATTTTGGGGTCTCCTAGACACTACCCCTCGGGGGACCTTCTGGAGTGGAAGCTGCTTCCCTCGGGGCGTCCACCATGTCAGCTTCTTTTTTTTTTTTTTTTTTTTTTTTTTTTTTTTTGAGACAGAGTCTCGCTCTGTCGCCCAGACTGGAGTGCAGTGGCGCAATCTCGGCTCACTGCAAGCGACGCCTCCCGAGTTCACGCCATTCTCCTGCCTCAGCCTCCCGAGTAGCTGGGACTACAGGCGCTGCCACCACGCCCGGCTAATTTTTTGTATTTTTTACTAGAGACGGGGTTTCACCGTGTTAGCCAGGATGGTCTCAATCTCCTGACCTTGTGATCCGCCCGCCTCGGCCTCCCAAAGTGCTGGGATTATAGGCGTGAGCCACCGCACCCAGCCCACCATGTCTGCTTCTTTTCCCAGCTAGACTCCACCAACTCCAGACTCCCTCATCCCTCCTGATCCTCCCCAGCAGCCTCCTGACGCCTGGTTAATACTTGGCCCCTTTGGGCCAGGCACGGTGGTTCACACCAGTAATCCCAGCACTTTGGGAGGCGGAGGTGAGCAGATCACGAGGTCAGGAGATCAAGGCCATCCTGACCAACATGGCGAAACCCCGTCTCTACTAAAACTACAAAAATTAGCTGGGCGTGGTGGCACACACCTGTAATCCCAGCTATTCCGGAGGCTGAGGCAGGAGAATTGCTTGAACCCGGAAGGCGGAGCTTGCAGTGAGCCAAGATCCCACCACTGCACTCCAGCCTGGGCGACAGAGCGAGACTCCATCTCAAAAAAAAAAAAATACTTGGCCCCTTCTACCAGACCCAGGCCACCCCAGAAAAGGTGGCCAAGGGCTACTCCATCCAGGCATGACTTCCTTGGAGGACTGGGAGATGGATGCCCGGGCAAGCAAACCACTTGGGCATCTCTGGTCCTCAGCACCAAAGACAGCTGGTTCTAGACGAAGAATTGGAGCCCCAGAAGCCAACTCGGGTTTTTCTCAAGTTGGACCCGCAGCCTGATACTTTCCTCCCCGCTCACTCACCACCCCTCCACCCCAAGCAAGGGGTAAGGAGGTCACATCCCGGGGTCTCTCACTCAGGGGTGGGGGATTTTTTTTTTTTTTTGAGGCAGGGTCTTGCTTGTTGTCCAGTCTGGAATGCAATGGTGCAATCACAGCTCACTGCAGCCTCCAACTCCTGGGCCCAAGCAATCCTCTCGCCTCCTCCTCCCAAAGTACTGGGATTACAAGCATGAGCCACCACACCCAGCTGGGGATGGGAAATTTTAGTCACCTTCTGCCAAGTGTCCCCTGAAACCTCTGGGGTGGTCAAGGTGGCAGAACAGGACCAGAAGGTGCAAAGACAGCCACCCCACCAGGTGCACCAGGGGCAGCACAAAGGCCCACCCAGAACAGGACAAGAAAGGGAGCAGTGTTTGAAGTTTACATCGAAATCACAAAGCGCTGGGAAATCGAGGAAAATCACGGGGGATGCCGGGAGCTGCACCGCATCTGCCCCAGCTGCAGAGGGGAAACTGAAGCCAACCCCAGGCCAGGTCTGTGGGATAATCACACCAGGAGCCAAGATGGGAGCCAGCCAGGGCAGGGAAACACGTGAAGCAGGATCAGAGCATCTCCTGGGACGGGCTGAGACCGGGAAGCCAGGGATGCCCAGAAGAGACCGGATGCAGTCAGGAGGATATCAAAGAAGGATCAGAAGAAATTAACATTGCATGAAGTCGCAGAGACAGGGCATCTCCCCAGTACCCAGCACGTGGACCTCCTCAACACAGCTGCACCCAATCAAACATCCCCTCCTGCCTCATCCTCATCTTCCTCCTGTCCCATGCAGCCTGGACACCTGGGCGGTTTGGGGCACCCCCACCCCCGAACTGTGACAGCATCCACCTCACACTTGGGCCAGGCACACAAACCTCACGTCTGCTCCCTGGGACGAGGGACCTGTAGGGACCGCCCGCTCCACGACCTGTTTCCGCCCTTTCTATCCACTTCACCAGCACTGCTCCCTCCATGTGGCCTCAGGGACCTGCACAGAGCTGTCCAGCCCACCTGTTGTGACCTGGTCCCCAGCCTGCCTGAGGTTTTCTCCATGCCCACACTCCAGCCTCCCATTCAGAGACTTCCTCCCCAAGTCTCTATTCTTCCTCTCCCCATGCAGAAAATCTCTTTCCTGGACTCTGGGCTGGGATACTTGCTTCTTTCTTTCTTTTTTTTTTTTTTTTTTTTTTTTTGAGACGGAGCCTGGCTCTGTTGCCCAGGCTGGAGTGCAGTGGCACGATCTTGCCTTGCCACCACCTCCACCTCCCAAGTTCAAGTGATTCTCCTGCCTCAGCCTCCTAAGTAGCTGGGACTACAGGCACGCCACCATGCCCAGCTAATTTTTGTATTTTTAGTAGAGATGGGGTTTCACCGCGTTGGCCAGGCTGGTCTCGAACTCCTGACCTAGTGATCCGCACGCCTCAGTCTCCCAAAGTGCTGGGATTACAGGCGTGAGCCAGCACACCCGGCCTACTTGTTTCCTATACAAGATTATCTCTGGCTCACACCTATAATCCAGCATTTTGGGAGGCCAAGGCGGGCAGATGACCGCCCAGGAGTTTGAGACCAGCCCAGCCAAGATGGTGAAACCCCATCTCTACTAAAAATACAAAAATTAGCCAGGCATGGTGGTGCATGCCTGTAATCTCAGCTACTCGGAAGGCTGAGGCATGAGAATCGTTTGAACCTGGGTGGTGGAGGTTGCAGAAAGCTGAGATTGCACCAGGACTGCACTCCAGCCTGGGCGACAGAGCGAGACTCCATCCCAAAAAAAATAAAAATAAAAACATTCTCTCAAAGCTGTTTTTGCTGGAAGCCTTCCCTATCCCCGTAGGCATTGTGGAACTTCGGGTCCAGAAAATGCCTCTCTTTTTCCAAGGTGGACACTCCCTTCTTGGGGATATGAGACCAGTGCCCTTGCTCAGGGAAAGAACAGAGTAGAATAATAATAACCAAAAATATTTAAAAAAAAAAAAATTTAAACAAAGATTAAAACCAAAAAAAGAAAAATAAAGATTAATAAACAGAAACATTTCTAAAAATCAAACCAAAAACAGATTGGGCACGGTGGCTCCTGCATGTAATCCCAACACTTTGGGAGGCTGAGGTGGGAGGATCACTTGAGGCCAGGAGTTTGAGACCAGCCTGGGTAGGTGAGACCTTGTCACTACAAAAAATTTTTAAAAATTAGCCAGTTGTGGTGGTGAATGTCTGTAATCCCAGCTACCCAAGAGGCTGAGGCAGGAGGATTAATTGTACCCAGGAGTTGGAGTCTGCAGTGAACTGTGATGATGCCACTGCACCTCAGCCTGGGTGACAGCAAAAGACCTTGTCTCTTTAAAAAAAAAAAAAAAAAAAAAAAAACAGTCCGTGCACAGTGACTCATGCCTGTAATCCTAGCAGTTTGGGAGGCTGAGGCACGCAGATCATGAGTTCAGGAGATCAAGACCAGCCTGGCTAACACAGTGAAACCCTGTCTCTACCAAAAATACAAAAAAAAAAAAAATTAGCCAGGCGTGGTGGCAGGTGCCCATAGCCCCAGCTACTCAGGAGGCTGAAGCAGGAGAATGGCGTGAACCTGGGAGGCGGAGGTTGCAGCGAGCCGAGAAGGCACCACTGCACCCCAGCCTGGGCGACAGAGTGAGACTCTGTCTCAAAAAAAAAAAAAAAAAAAAAAAAAGCCTGTAATCCTAACACTTTGGGAGGCCGAGGCTGGTGGATCACCTGAGGTCAGGAGTTCAAGACCAGCCTGGCCAATATGGTGAAACCTCTTCTCTACTAAAAATACAAAAATTAGTCTGACGTGATGGCGGGTGCCTATAATCCCAGCTACCTGGGAGGCTGAGGCAGGAGAATCACTTGAACCCGGGAGGCAGAGGTTGCAGTGAGCCGAGATCGCACCACTGCACTCCAGCCTGGGTGACGGAGCAAAACTCTGTCTCGGGAAAAAAAAAAAGATAAAGAAAAAATTGTTTAACTTTAAAAAATTAAAAATCAAAACAAAATAATAAATAGTAACAACAAAACCAGAACTAATCATAATAGCTACCACTTACTTTGTGCCTGGCACTATGGTAATAAGCACTTTACCATTAATAGTGTTGAATCCTCACAGCCACCTGATTAAGCCCATTTTCCAGATGAGAAAACTGAGGTATGGAGAAGTTTAAATAATGGACAAAGATCGGCAAGGTGGGATTTGAACCCCCAGTCCTCAGTATTAAAAGATGAAGGAGGGTGAAACATTAGTTGTGAAATATCACCCTACAGAGGGACCAGCCTTACAGAGGTGTAAAGGTTTAGGTCTAGAGGGGCGTGAGGCAAGTATGTTGCACGTGGAGCATTTAGGCGCTATGTGGGTTGAGAAACCTCCAGATAGCTGGGGGCTTCCGGCCATGGGGACTTTCAACTGTTGTAGGACACTGACCTGGCAGCCACCGAATCCTTCTGGGCCCCAAAACTGCATGGGGCAGGGGTGAAGGAGGTGGACCCAGCCCTCAGATCATTCTGGGCTCAGCTTGCAAGATAAGATTATCTGTGATATCCAAATGAAGGCCGATTAATGTGTTTTTTGTTTTGTTTTTTTTGAGATGAAGTCTCGCCTTGTCCCCCAGGCTAGAGTGCAATGGCACGATCTCAGCTTGCTGCAATCTCTGCCTCCCGGGTTCAAGCGATTCTCCTGCCTCAGCCTCTCGATTAGCTGGGATTACAGGCGCGCACCACCACACCCGGCTAATTTTTGTATTTTTAGTAGAGACGGGGGTTTCACCATGTTGGCCAGGCTGGTCTAGAACTCCTGACCTCAGGTGATCCACCCGCCTGGGCCTCCCAAAGTGCTGGAATTACCGGCGTGAGCCACTGCGCCTGGCCAAATGTGTGTTTTGAATTTCAAGAGGAAGGGGGATGGGGGTGGGAGAGTTGCATTGCCTCTGCCAGGAGGGGTTTGAGTAAATAAATATTCACTCCAAGAGAATCCCATAGGAAACTGAGACCTGCCCTTCCCTCTCTCCCACGTCCAGGATTTTGGGCAGGCCGTGCCCCCAGCTTGAAACTCCCTTCCTCCCCGTCTTTAACTGCCTAAGTCTTCCCTGCCCCTGAAACTTGGAGATGAATTTTGATTTCAAATGACCTTGAGGAGGCATGATTTATCTCCACATTTAAGAAGATACCAAGCCACAGAGCTGGGAGAAAACGCCCAGCAGATGGGCTAAGGGTTAGGAGCTCCATTGTCAGGTGTAGTGACTTATGCCTGTGATCCCAGGACTTTGGGAGACCAAGGCAGGAGGATCACTTGAGCCTAGGAGTTCAAGACCAGCCTGGGCAACACAGCAAGACCCCATCTCCACAAAAAAAAAAATTTAAAAATTAAGCGAGCATGGTGACGCATGCTGTAGTCCCGGCTACTTGGGAGACTGAGGTGGGGTGATCTCATGAGCCCAGGAGTTTGAGACCACCTGGTGAACATAGCAAGTCCCCATCTCTACAAGAAAAAAAAATTTTAAATAGCCAGACAAAATAGAGCATGCCTGTAGTCCCAGTTTCCTGGGAGGCTGAGGTAGGAGAATTGCTTGAGCCCGGGAAATTGAGGCTGCAGTGAGTCACGAGTGTGCTACTCGTCTCCAACCTGGGCAACAGGGCAACACCTTGTCTCAAAAAAAAAAAAGAGAGAGAAAGAGAGAGATGGGAGCTCTACCCACTGGGAAAAGAGTCAGCCCTCAGCACAATGATCCCACGGCCCCCCCAGGACTCCCTCCTCCCCCGATCCTAGGGGAAGGTCTTCAGCCTCAAAGTTCACCTGCCTTCCCCCTAAATGGTCAAATTATGGGTGACTTTTACCTTGGTTGCTCTATTCTGGTTCTACCAATCCTAGCTGAGAGACCTTGAACAAGTTACTCAACCTCTCTGGGCTTAGTTTCCTCAGTTGCAAAATGGGCACCTACCTTGTAAGGCTGTCGTGAAGTTAAGACAAACCTCACAGCCCCTGCTCCATCGCCATCACCATCATTATCACCATTATCATTGCTTCTTTTTTTTTTTTTTTTTTTTTTGAGACGGAATCTCAATCTGTCACCCAGGCTGGAGTGCAGTGGCGCGACCTTGGCTCACTGAAACCTCCGCCTCCCGGGTTCAATCGATTCTCTCGCTTCAGCCTCCTGAGTAGCTGGGATTACTGAATAGCTGGGATTACAGGTGCACACCATCACGCCCATCTAATTTTTGTATTTTTAGTAGACACGGGGTTTCACCATGTTAGGCAGGCTGGTCTCAAACTCCTGACCTCGTGATTCGCTCGCCTCGGCCTTCCAAAGTGCTGGGATTACAGATTACAGGCGTGAGCCACCGCGCCCTGCCGATTATCATTACTTCTATTTTCCTAGTTCCTACTTTCCAAGGGCAACAATGGCGTTCCATTGCGCCCTCCTGTGGCAGAGCTGCAGTACTGCAGTACTGCATCCCTAGGCACAACCACTCCGGGTTCTAAAGGTTGCAAAGAATCTGAAAAACAATTTTTTCTTTTAAGTCAGTCCAGGCTGGTTTAAATAAAAAGAGAATGGGCACAGGAACCTTGCAGTTACTGTGCACTCCTCCTAGAACGCCTTCACCCTCACACTGCCTTTTTTTTTTTTTTTTTTGAGACAGGGTCTCACTGTCCCCCAGGCTGGAGTACAGCGGCACCTTCACGGCTCACTGCAACCTCGAATTCCCTGGCTCAAGTGATCCTCCCGCCTCAGCCTCCCAAGTAGCTGGGACTACAGGTACGCATCACCATGCACAGCTAATTTTTTTTTTCCAGTAACAGGCTCTCTTTCTTAACATTCAAACCACAACGTCATTGTCACCTCTTCTGAGAGCCCTTTTATTTACTAGTGAGCCTATTTATTCAACGGTGGGCACTAACTGTGGGTGAGACCCTGCTAGGCACCAAGGATACTGCTGTGGACCACACAGATGAAAACCCCTTCCCTCACGGAGCTGGCATTCCAGTGGGAGACACAGGAAGTCAGCAGATATAAGTATTCCATAGAGTATGTCCAGTAGTGACTCACACTAAGAGTAAAATAAATCAGGGAGTGGGAAAGGAAGCCCGTTGGGGTGTCATGTTGAAGTGAGGGGATCAGTGCAGACCTCCCTAAGGAAACGATGTTTGAGTCAAAACTTGAAAGATGGCCAGGTGCAGTGGCTCACGCTTATAATCCCAGCACATTGGGAGGCTGAGGCAGGCAGATCACTTGAGGTCAGGAGTTCGAGACCAGCCTGGCCAACATGGCAAAATCCCATCTCTACTAAAAATACAAAAATTAGCCAGGCGTGGTGGCGTGCGCCTATAATCCCAGCTACTCAAGAGGCTGAGGCAGGAGAATCGCTTGAACCCAGAAGGCAGAGGTTGCAGTGAGCTGAGATCGTGCCACTGCACTCCACTGAGATCACGCCACTGCACTCCAGCCTGGGTGACAGATCAAGACTCTGTTGCAGAAACAAAAAAAAAATTTTCAAAGACAAAACAGAGCTGGCCATGGAATAAGGGGGTTGGGGAGGGAGGGTGTTCCAGGCACAGGGAACAGCAAGTGCAAAGGCCTTGAGGCAGGACAGTGACCTTTGTGGGATGGAGATTGTTGTTCCTGGCCATGTCCCCAGTACCTGGATCAGCACCTGATACAATATAGTGCTCAATAAAGAGTGTGACTGGATTAAAGCCCATCTATGGGCTTCAGGAACAGCTTGCTCAGGGCTCAAATGATGATGGCCCCAGGGCCATTACTCTCCCCCATCTGCTCCATCTGGTGACTTCGTTCTTTTTTTTTTTTTTTTTTTTACTTAACTTTTTTTTTCTTTTTTTTTTTTTTTTAGAAAGAGTCTCACTCCATCACCCAGGCAGAAGTGCAGTGGCCCAATCTCAGCTCACTGCAACCTCCACCTCCTGGACTCAAGCCTCCCACCTCAGCCTCCCGAGTAGCTGGGACCACAGGCATGCACCACTACGCCCTGGCTATTTCTCTGTATTTTTTAATAGAGATGGGCTCTTGCCATGTTGTCCAGGCTGGTCTCAAACTCCTGAGCTCAAGCGATCCACCTGCCTTGGCCTCCCAAAGTGCTGGGATTACAAGAGTGAACCCACATTCTCAGCTGGCTTCATTCTTATAAGAGGCCTCCCTCTGTTGTCTAAGATAGGGACTCAGCTACAAATCCATCCCACTCAAGACACAGAAGTCAGGCCAGACTTGTTGGCTCACAGCTGTAAATCCCAGCAGTTTGGGAAGCCGGGGCAGGGAGATTGCTTGAGGCCAGGAGTTCAAGACCAACCTGGACAACAGAGAGAGACCCTGTCTCTACAATTTGAGGCCAGGCACAGTGGCTCACACCTGTAATCCCAACACTTTAGAAGGCTGAGGTGGGCGGATCACTTAAGGCCAGGAGTTCAAGACCAGCCTGGCCAACATGGCAAAGCCCCATCTCTACTAAAAATACAAAAATTAGCCGGGCGTGGGCGGCTTGTGCCTGTAATCCCAGCTACTTGGGAGGCTGAGGCAGGAGAATCGCTTGAATCCAGGAGGTGGAAGTTGCAGTGAGCCGAGATCGCGCCACTGCACTCCAGCCTGGGCAACAGAGCGAGACTCCGTCTCAAAAAAAAAAAAAAAGAACTTAATCGGGCATGGTGGCTCACATGTGTGGTCCCAGATACTCAGGAAGCTGAGGCAGAAGGATCATCTGAGCTCAGGAGTTCGAGGCTGCAGTGTGCTATCATCATACCACCTCACTCTAGCCTGGGCAACAGAGCAAGATCTTGTCTCAAAAGAAAAAGACAGAAAAGGGCCGGGTGTGGTGGCTCACACCTGTAATCCCAGCACTTTGGGAGGCCGAGGCAGGCAGATCACAAGGTCAGGAGTTTGAGACCAGCCTGGCCAACATGGCAAAATCCCATCTCTACTAAAAATACAAAAATTAGCCAGGCGTGGTGGCACATGCCTGTAGTCCCAGCTACTCGGGAGGCAGAGGCAGGAGAATTGCTTGAACCCAGGAGGCAGAGGTTGTGGTCAGCCGAGATCGCGCCATTGCACTCCAGCCTGAGCAACAGAGCGAGACTGCATCTCAAAAAAAAAAAAAAAAAAAAGGAAAAAGAAAAAGACACAAAAGTTTGTTTCCCAAGACTCATCACAAATGCCTCAACACAGCTCACTGGAGGCTTCAGATGGGGAAGGTGCATCCCCTAAACAATCGGCCAGGCCCTAGAGGACCACATGCCCTCGAGGAAAAAAAGAGACCCCCCCACCCCAGGGAAGTCTGGGGCTGTGGTGGGAAGTAGTGGGTGTAGAACTGTCAAAGTTTCACAGAGTAATTATAATGAGAGGTTTCACAGCTAGGAGTGCCAGAACCTAGGAGCGCCTGGCTCAAAGCAACCCTGAAATTCCCAGTGTGGTCTGGAAACCACCCATCCTTAAGAGGAGGGACAGGTGGGCTGGGCGCAGTGGCTCATGCCTGTAATCCAAGCACTTTGGGAGGTCAAGGTGGTCGGATCACTTGAGGTCAGGAGTTCAAGACTGGCCTGGCCAACATGGTAAAACCTCATCTCTACTAAAAATACAATTAGCCGAGCATGGTGGCAGGTGCCTGTAATCCCAGCTACTCGGGAGGCTGGGGCTGGAGAATTGCTTGAACCCGGGAGGCGGAGGTTGCAGTGAGCCAGGATCACACCACCACACTCCAGCCTGGGCAACACAGCAAGACTCCATCTCAAAAAAAAAAGTAGGGACAGGTGGCTGGACCAGTCACTAGGCTAACAGTGGGAGCCTTTAGTATCTACAGCAAAGAAAGGAAGCCACCACCTCTTTGATGGAGAAAGAGGGCCCCACAGGTAGTAGAAGAACAGCTAACAGAGGCCAGAAATGGCTGACTTAGACTCGTTCCTCAAATGGGGGCCCGAGAGGCCCTGGTGGGAAGGAGGGAGTGTGGGGAGCAAACAGGAGGGTGGGGGCTGCACCTCTGGTCTAGCCTGGAGTCCCAGGAGGTTGGGGTAAGGTAGTGTGGTGGGAACTCCAGGAGTCTGGTATTTATGCAGCACCTGCTGTATGCGTGAGTAATGACATGTCATTCCAAGTTCAAAAGGAAAAATTCCGAGTTGGGAAGCTGCCCTCCTGGTCTCAGCTGTGTCCCTGGAACCCAGCACATAACAACAAATCTTTGCTGCAGAATGAAACCCCTCCTCCACCCCCTACTCCAGCCCTGGGAAAGCTGTTATTACCCCCACTGTGTGGATGAGTAAACCCAGACTCAGACAAAGCCAAGGCCAAGGCTCTGCCCAGCTCCCTGGGGGGGGCGTTCCTGGGAAATGCCTGCAATTGTGAGGCCTGGGGGTCACCGCCCTTCCCTGGAACCAGGCACTGTACCAGGCGCCTGGGATTCAAATCCCAGCCCTGCCCCAACCATCCAGGTCCTCCTCATTCACACATTCGTTCATTTTATGGAGCGAGACCCAGAGTGACCAAGACCAAGAGGACTCCGGTTCCAACAGAATTTTCACTCTCCCCATCTCTGTGGCCTCAGTTTCCTCATCTGTGAAATGGGACCAGCTGGGCCTACGTCACCACAAAGGAGTTAAGGCACAGAGACCAAGGCCAGGCCCAGGACCGATCAAACCCCCCTGAGAGCTCGGAGAGGGCGGGGCCGAGCTGGGACTTATTTCCCGCCCCGGGCACCGTGCCTGGCACACGGGAGGCGCCCAATAAATGCTTGTTTGAGCCAGGCCCAGCCCTCAATAAATAACAGCTGTTGTTGATGCCGCAGAGGCTGGCGAGGAAGTGGGCTCTCCCCTCCCCAACCCCAGCATCTCATGCTCCCATCCCCCCTCCCGCCCCATTCCTTACCCCCCTCCATTCCTTCCCGTGGCCCCCAACCCAACTCAGCCCCTTCCTCCAGGCCCCCACCTCCCCCCACCCCACTCAGCCCCTCCTCAAGGGCCCCACCTCCCCCCACCTCACTCAGCCCCTTCCTCCAGGCCTCCATCTCCCCCTACCCCTTCCCATTCAAACTTCCCCCTCCCCCAACCTCTCCCTTCTCCTCTTCCTCCCTTTCCCCGAACCCCCACCCACCCAATTCTGCCTCCATCCCCATCCCCCACCTGATTCTTTCTCCCCTCCCCCGCCCATTCTCCCCGCCGCCACTCGATTTCTCCCGCTTCGTCCCCTCCCCGCCCCCCGCGGTTCCCCAGCCCCCTCCCCCGCGGCGGGGGCGCTGGTCCCGGGCGGGGCGGCCCGAGTTCCCGGGTCCCTGGCTGGGGTCCAGCCCGCGGCCCAGGCCGGGCGGCGGCGGGCGGGCGGGGTTTCTGGCCGCGCGCGGTTTGGGGGTTTTTTTATAACCCTGGCAGGCGGCTCAGGAAGTGCCTTCCCCGCGCCCCCTCCCCCGGCCACGCCGCCGCGCTCGCTCGCTCCCTCCCTTCCTGCGCGCGCGGGGCGGCGAGACAGCGGCGGCGACGGCGCGGAGGCCCCGGGCGCGGCGCAGGTAGCGGCGCGGGCGGGGGGCCCGGGGGTGCGTGACTCAGTGGGACTTTGTGTGTCCGCATCGGGCTGTGAGGGCGTGGGGCTGTGGTGCCCTGGATGGGGGAGGGCATCCCGCTGTGCGACTCCGGTCGGTGCCTGAGGTCCCCAAGTGCGCGCGCCACTGATCACGCCCGGGGTTGCCGTGGGTTTGTTTGCGCTGTGTGTGTGTGTGTGTGCGTGTGTCCGTCCACGTAGGGGCAGAGTGGTTGTGCATTACATGTGTGTGTCAGTGCCTGGGGATGAGTCTCTTGTGTGTCTGTGTGTTTGGACAGTGTGTGCGCATAGGGGTTTGCTATGTGCGCGCAGATCTGGAGGCGAGTGTGTGTGTGTCTGGGTTTGTGTGTGTGTCCCCAAGCATGTGTGCGTTTGTCTCTGAGCGTGATGAGTGTGTAAATACCTGTGTGTGTGTGTGTCTGGTGTGGGGGGGTGTCTAGGTCTGTGGGACTTGTGAGTTTGTCTCTGGTTTGGTGTGAGCATGCAAATGAGTGTGTATGTGTCAGCGTGTAGGCCTGTGTGTCTGTCTCCTTGGGTTGTCTGTGTATGTATGTGTGTGTTTCTGTTTGTGTAGGCCCCGGGTGCGTGTATTTGTGTGTCCGCGTGTTTCTCTGTCTTGTCCCGTGTGTGCGCGTGTAAACGAGTGTGTGTTTACACATGTCTGGGAGTGTGTGGTTGTGTGTCTCCATGTGTCTCCGGGTGTGTGAGTGTGCACTGAGCCTGTCGGCGTGTGTGTCTGCGGTGGAGGCGTCCTGCGTCTTTTGTGGGTCTACAGTGCCCGAGCGCCGGTCTCTGGTTGCGCGGGGTGTGTGTGTCGCTGCCAGTGTGTGTTTGTGTGTCTGGGTGTGGGAGTGGCGCCGCCCACTTCCCCTGAGTTGGTCAGTGAGGCCACAGCCGTCTGTCTCAGGGTGTCTCCAGCGGTCGGGCTCAGGGCCTTTAATTAGCGGCCGGTTGTGGGGGACCAGCCCGGGCGCCGGCCCCCTCCTCCCGCAGGCCCCGGCTGGGCCTTTGTCTGCTCTCAGGCAGGGACTGCCTCCTGCCAGCCCGGCCAGATGTGCAGCCGGGAGGAGGCCGGCAGGCTGGGGCCTCTGCCTGGGGAGACGCGGCCTTGGCCTCCACGGGGGACCGTCCGTCGGCCCTGTCCCCGCAGCCTGGCCGGAGAGGTTTGGGTGTGGAGCTTAGGGTCCCTTCAGGATCCCCGGGATGGGATGGGATGGGACAGAGCCTCTGTTTCTAAGCCATTTCCATTTCCCGGAGGCATTTCCTCCTCCAGGCCTGGCACCCTCCCCCACGCTGGCCACCTCCCTCCTGCCTTCGGGGAGGAGGGGCTGGAGGAATGGCCAGGCCTGGGTACACACACACACACACACACACACAGGGTCACACACACTCACAAGCCATAATGCACATGCAGTCACACGCTCACAGTCACACACAGGGTCACACACACTCACATACATGCTGTAATGTACATGCAGTCACACACACACGCCACAGTGCAGATCCCTCACTGACATCCTGTTGGCCACCACCGTCTCTGTCCCTGAGCCTCTCTCAAGCTTCATCTTTGGCCCCACACCCACTGCCTTGTTCATGTCCCCCCACCACCCGGTGCCCTGGGCTGTGTCACACCTCGACACCACCCTGTGGGCTGGACCCCCAGCTCAGATGCCTGTGAGCCTTCTGCAGACCCCCCTCCTCCCCCTACCCCATACACTGTGCACAGGTGAGTCCCCTTCCCCTGTCCTCACCCCCTATGCTGGGTCCTTCCACAATGTCCCAAGCCTTGTCCCTCACACCCCACCTGAGCCCAAAGCACAGAAGGGGGTGTGAGGGTTTTGGGAGGAGCGCCTCACTTCAGAGGACAATGATGAGGACTGAGGGTCTTAGGGGGACCGGGACAGACCCAAAGACCATCTAGACAAGACCAGAGAGAGCCCCTGAAGGAGGAGGATGGGGCACCAGGCCTGGCAGTGCAAGAACAGGAGAGGAGGGAGGGAGCCAATGGGAGAAAGGGGTGAGGTCCCTGCTTCACTTGCAATGAGAATGTTCCTACCTTTCAGGGGTGGCTCAGGGCAGGAGCGGGGGTCAGAGGTGCCCAACCAGGAAGGGCCTTGATCTGGGAGTTGGTTGACACTTCCAAAGAAGGAATAGGAAAGAAGAAGCAAGAAGAGAGGGAGAGGGAGAGGAGGTGGGTTTTTGTTGGAGGGGGTTCATTAGGAACAGAAGAAAGAAGAAGTCTAAGAGGAAGTTCTCCAGGGGCAGAGAGAGGGTCAGAATTTCCTCAGTGATCCCTCAACTACAGACCCAGCTCAGTGCTGAAGACCAGCCCGGCTCCTCCTCTTTGACCCCTCCCTGCCCAGGCTCCAAAGAAGAAACCAAGGCCCAGAGAGGGAGGCCCAGGTGCAGGGAGCAGGCGAGGGAAGGATCCATACAGGGGCCCAACACTACTCCACCAACCGAAGCCCCCAAAAGGTAAAAAAAAATAAAATAAAAAGGAGAGAGAGGCCAGGTGCTGTGGCTCACGGCTATAATCCCAGCACTTTGGGAGGCCAAGGCAGGCTGATCATGAGGTCAAGAGATCGAGACCATCCTGGCCAACATAGTGAAACCCCGTCTCTCCTAAAAATACAAAAATTAGCTGGGCATGGTGGCGCACACCTGTAGTCCCAGCTACTCGGGAGGCTGAAGCAGGAGAATCGCTTGAACCCGAGAGACAGAGGTTGCAGTGAGCAGAGATCACACCACTGCACTCCAGCCTGGCGACAGAGTGAGACTCCGTCTCAAAAAAAAAAAAAAAGAGAGAGAGAGAACAACAACAGAAGGAATGGACATTAGCCCAGCTAAAGAGTGCAATGGGGGTCACAGAATATCTGTGAGTGAGCTCCCCGTCACTAGAGGGATCCAAGCAGAAGTGGGGAATGTGGGCTTCTTGGTCCATCAGCAACTTGGCAAAAACCTGGCTCCCTCCCTTGGGGCTGAACTGCCCTGTTTGGGGATTGACTCTCAGACTTGGACTCTCAGACTTGGCTGGGCTGCAAAGAAAACAAGACTCTGTGATTAAGGGATTTTGCACAGAGGAGGAGGAGGGTGGAGACAGCAGGGTGGGGGAAGAGGGTTTGGCACAGGGTGGTGGCCCAAAGTGGTGTCTGCGGCAGGCTGGCCTGGGGCAGATGCTGGAGAGACTCAGACCTGCGGGGCGGGCTGGCTTGGAGCCTTGAAAGAATCTGAATAGAGGACGGGGTCGGAAACACAGGGTGGAGGAGAGGCCTGGGAGGTGGGAGTGAATAGTGCTACCCAGTGCAGAGAATCCAAAGATGGCCCAAGACAGTGGGTGCGTGGGTAGGCATATGAAAGTCTGCAGGACTGGAATACTAGCCTTAGCTTTAAAAATTTGGCTTGAATGGTGCTACCCATTTCAGAGAATCCAAAGACAGGGCCCAGGACAGTAGATGCATGGGTGGGAGCCTTAGCTCTAATCTGACTTGAAAATTCACACTGACCAGCCCAGCCTTCAAGTGCCTCTGATGCCAGCCTCCCCTTGCTCTCCTGCACCCACCCTGTCTGGGCTCATGCCAGGCTCTACTCCACCTCCAGGCCTTTGACCTTGCTGTTTCCCCTCCCAGTGCACCTTTGCCTGTCTCTTCACACCATTGATTTCTTATGCTTTGAACGTCTGCTTCCCAGTCTCCCCATTGATACCTTCTAGAGAACATGTCACAATCTGAACTATTCTCCATTCACTTGACTGTCATCTGTCGCTCCTAAGAGATGGAACCCCACAGGGCTAGGGCAAGTAGGGATTGCTATCCTTAGCATGCCTGGCTGTCATGCCCCCGTCCACCCTCCACCGGAGGCTATAACCCAATGAATGAACCCAGGTTCTACCACTTTCTAGCAATGTGACCCACGACAAACTCTATCACTCCTGAGTCTATTTCCTCATCTATAAAAAGATGAGGGATATGAGTGTGATGCGAGGTCAGGAGTTCGAGACCAGCCTGGCCAACATGGTGAAACCCCATCTCTACTAAAAATACAAAAATGTAGCTGGGCGTGTTGATGCGTGCCTGTAATCCCAGCTACTCAGGAGGCTGAGGCGGGAGAATCAAATGAACCTGGGAGGCGGGGGTTGCAGTGAGCCGCGATTGCGCCATTGCACTCCAGCCTGGGCCACATAGTGAGACTCCATCTCAAAAAAAAAAGCGTGATGACCATGACTTCTCAGTTATTTTGGAAATGAAATATGGTGGGCTGGGTGCAGTGGCTCATGCTTGTAATCCCAGTGCTTTGGGAGGCTGAGGTGAAAGGATCCCTTGAGGCCAGGAGTTCAAGATCAGCCTGGGCAACAAAGTGAGACCCCCGTCTCTCCAAAAAAACAAAAACATTAGCCAGGTGTGGTGGCTTGCACCTGCAATCTCAGCTACTTGGGAGGCTGAAGCAGGAGGATTATTTGAGCCCAGGCAGTGGAGGCTGCAGTGAGCTATGATCACAACACTGCACTCCATCCTAGGTGACAGAGCAACGCCCTCTCTAACAAAAGAACAGAAATGCAGTGGTGTGAAAACTAGGGCCAGTAGCTGGCACATAGGAGATACTCCCAGCATCCCAGTCCCTGTCTGTCCTCTTGTAGGAGTGTAGGAAGGATTGGAAGGGGAGGTGGGGAGAGGGGAGTGGCTGAGTGAGAAAATGCATTCAGAATCTTCAGAGTCAGGTGAAAAGCTTTGGCCATGATTGGCCTTGGCATTGGTTGTGCTGGACAGCGGGACCAGGCGCCCCCTTACCTGGCTCCCCCCTCCCAGGAGCCCGGTGATGCTGCGAAGGCTGTGAACGGGGGAGGCGGCACTGTGGGGGCTGCCGGCAGCCGGGGCTGGGGAGAGACATGTGGACACGTGGCCTCTATGGCTCCCGCCTGCCAGATCCTCCGCTGGGCCCTCGCCCTGGGGCTGGGCCTCATGTTCGAGGTCACGCACGCCTTCCGGTCTCAAGGTAGGGGAAGTCTGGTGGTGGCGGTGGGGAGGGAGCGAAAAATGTAAGAGACCAGTTGGGCTCCAACAGAAAGAGGCATCAGGGGGCTGGGATGGGGGTCAATGGGGGAAGGCCCTGGGGTCAATAGGCGGGAGCCTTGCAGCCAACTCCCTGGATTTCGGGGGTCAGTGAGGCCAGCATCACTTGCTCCAGCAGCCTAACAGCCAGGACACAGGGGTCCACTAAGACCAGGGCCCACCCCAGGCCTCTGACCCTCACCCACAGATGAGTTCCTGTCCAGTCTGGAGAGCTATGAGATCGCCTTCCCCACCCGCGTGGACCACAACGGGGCACTGCTGGCCTTCTCGCCGCCTCCTCCCCGGAGGCAGCGCCGGGGCACGGGGGCCACAGCCGAGTCCCGCCTCTTCTACAAAGTGGCCTCGCCCAGCACCCACTTCCTGCTGAACCTGACCCGCAGCTCCCGTCTACTGGCAGGGCATGTCTCCGTGGAGTACTGGACACGGGAGGGCCTGGCCTGGCAGAGGGCGGCCCGGCCCCACTGCCTCTACGCTGGTCACCTGCAGGGCCAGGCCAGCAGCTCCCATGTGGCCATCAGCACCTGTGGAGGCCTGGTGAGCTGAGGATTCTGGAAAGCAGGGGGAAATGCCCATAAGTTTGGAAGTTAAGAAAAACACTTCTACATAGAGGGCAGAGAAGGAATGATAGTGGGACATTTTTTAAGTGTTTTGAGCGAATCAGTGCTTTGGGGATGCAGCTAAAGCAGTACTTAAAGGAAAATGTATAGCCTTAGGTAAGGCTGAAAATTAATAAGCTGAACATCAATCTCAAAAAATTCGAGGCTGGGCATGGTGACTTACGCCTGTAGTCCTGGCATTTTGGGAGGGTGAGGTGGGCAGATCACTTGAGGTCAGGAGTTCGAGACCAGCCTGGCCAACATGGTGAAACCCCATCTCTACTAAAAATACATATAAAAATTAGCCAGGCATGGTGGTATGTGTATGTAATCCTAGCTACTCAGGAGGCTGAGGTGGGAGAATCAGTTGAACTCAGGAGGGGGAGGTCTCAGTGAACCGAGATCACAACACTGCCCTCCAGCCTGGGCGACAGAACAAGACCCTGACTCTTTAAATATATATATTTTTTTTATATTTATAAATATATATAATATATAATTATATATGTGTATGTGTATGTATACACATACATACTAGACACATACACACATATATAATTTTAAAATAAAAAGAAATTAGAGGCTGAGCATGCTGACTCATGCTTTTAATCTTAGCACTTTGGGAGGCCGAGGCAGGAGGATCACTTGAGGCCAGGAATTCGAGACCAGCCTGGGCAACATAGTGGAACCCCATCTCTATGAAAAATAAATTAAAAATTTTTTTAATTAGCCAAACATATTGGTGTGCTCCTATAGTCCCAGCTCCTTGGGAGGCTGAGGCAGGAGGATCGCTTGAGCCCAGGAAGTTGAGGATGCAGTGAGCTACGATTGCACCACTGCACTCCAGCCTGGATGACAGAGTAAGACCTTGTCTCCAAAAGAAGAAATAAATAAATAAATAAATAGCATGGACACTAATTACCTATGCCAAAAAAAAAAAAGAAATAGCAAAATAAACCTGATAAGAATGAAATCATAAAGACAGAGAGAAGGTCCCAGAACCTGATCCTGAGAGCTTTCTATCCCACTTCTCAAAACCCAGCACGGCCTGATTGTGGCAGACGAGGAAGAGTACCTGATTGAGCCCCTGCACGGTGGGCCCAAGGGTTCTCGGGGCCCGGAGGAAAGTGGACCACATGTGGTGTACAAGCGTTCCTCTCTGCGTCACCCCCACCTGGACACAGCCTGTGGAGTGAGAGGTACATCGGTCTTTCTGGGGATGGGCAGAGGGCTACACAGTATCTTTCCCTTGAGGCAGCAGTGTCTTTTTATCCAGAAAGTCAGCAGGCAGTTATGTGAGGGGAAGAATGGAGCTGCTGAGAAGGGGACACAGTGATATAATTACGGAGTTCCGGCTGGGTGCAGTGGCTCACACCTATAATCCCAGCACCTTGGGAGGCCGAGGTGGGCGGATCACCTGAGGTCAGGAGTTCAAGACCAGCCTGACCAACATGGCGAAACCCCATCTCTACTAAAAATACAAAATTAGCCGGGCGTGGTGGCGCATGCCTGTCATCCCAGCTACTCAGGAGGCTGAGGCAGGAGAATCACTTGAACCCGGGAGGCAGAGGTTGCAGTGAGCAGAGATCGCGCCATTGCACCCCAGCCTGGGTGACACAGCAAGACCCCGTGTCAAAAAGAAAAAATAGGGAGTTCTATCCAGGGGACAGCAGAGACATATCCTCAGACAGCAAACCAGTGGATCTATGGAATAATCTTATCCCTGCTATAGTCACCTAGCCCAGCACTGAGTAAGACAGCCAGAAAGGTGTTCAGGTATAAAACCATTCCTTCTCTAGGATTATCATCTGATCAGACAGTTAGACAGTGTGGTGGTTGTATCAGATACTCCAGCAGTTATACAGCCAAAAGGCCAGATTTACGATCAGACTGGTAGGAGGATGGTTGTACAATCAGGCATTTAAGAAATGAGAGAGGAGGAAAGCTATACACCAACAAAATACTTACCAACACAATCGTACTGCTAGGAAACCAGGTCAGTTCGGGCATGGTGGCTCACACCTGTAATCCTAGCACTTTGTGAAGTTGAGGCGGGAAAATCACTTGAGCCCAGGAGTTTGAGAACAGCATGGGCAACATAGTGAGACACTATCTCAACCAAAAATAGAAAAAATAAGCCAGGTGTGGTGGTGTGCTCCTGTAGTCCCAGCTACTTGAGAGGCTGAGGCAGGAGGATCACTTGAGCCGGGGAGATTGAGGCTCCAATGAGCCTTGATCACACTACTGCACTCCAGCGTGGGCAACAGAGCAAGATCCTGTTTCAAAATATATATACAGAAAGTCAGGGTCAGGCACGGTGTCTCACGCCTATAATCCCAGCATTTTGGGAGGCCGAGATGGGCAGATCACTTGAGGTCAGGAGATTGAGATCAGCCTGGCCAACATGGCGAAACCCCGTCTTTACTAAAAATACAAAAAAGTTAGCCAGGCGTGGTGGCACACACCTGTAATTCCAGCTACTTGGGAGGCTAAGGCAGGAGAATCGCTTGAACCCGGGAGGTAGAGGTTGCGGTGAGTTGAGATTTCACCATTGCACTCCAGCCTGGGCGACAGAGTGAGGCTCCGTCTCAAAAAAGAAAATCAGATGAATGTTAGATGGAAAAGCAGAACAGTGTGATATTGAATTAAGTATATAATCAGATACTCTATGAGTAGGATGCTGTGGTAGACATACAGCCACAGTCAGCAGTACAGACAGAAAAAAGGTGGATGACGTACGATGTCACAGTTGGGTGGTCCATGAGACCATCTGGTTGTAGTACATCAGGCAGTATGATTGTTCTAACTGCAGTGCATTGCAGTTAGAACTAACTGATCTAATTGGGCAGTGCGTTGATTGGAAAGTTGCTCAGCTAGAAGGACAACACATTGTCCAAGCACACAGTTCAAATTGCAAAACAGGCTGGTTCACACCATTCCATTCAGGCAGTGGAATTGTCAGTGGATTGTACAATCATGCTGGTCATCATGGGACAGTGATTCAACCAACCAGCTTAGCTGTGGGACAGTCATGCAAGTGTTCAGTTGGACATTTGGGCAGCGGGGCAGGCTGGTAGCTGAACAGGTTGGCAAACAGGCAGTGGAACAGCCATACAACCAACAGTGGGAGAAGTCAGACTGTTATTCAACTCAACAGTTTGGCAGAGGGACAGTGACATCATGGTAGACTACAATATTCTCAGGTAGTAGGACATTGACAAAAAAAAGAGATGGTACCGCCAAGATGCCCTATAGACAAAACAATGAGGCAGCCGGGCACAGTGGCTCAAACCTGTAATCCCAGCACTTTGGGAGGCTGAGACGGGCGGATCACTTGAGGTCAGGAGTTCGAGACCAGCCTGGCCAACATGGTGACATGCAGTCTCAATTAAAAATACAAAAATTAGCCAGGCATAATGGCACATGCCTGTCATCCCAGCTACTCAGGAGGCTGAGGCAGGAGAATTGCTTGAACCTGGGAGGCGGAGGTTGCAGTGAGCCAAGATCGCACCACTGCAGTCCAGCCCGGGTGACAGAATGAGACTCCGTCTCAAAAAAAAAAAAAAAGAATAAGAAAAACGATGAGGTGTTTGGCAGCCCATTGGGCAGACAGACCATCACACAGGTAGCTGGACAACAAGAGAAGGCAGCAGAATGACCAGAAATTGTCTGTCCAGACTGTTGGGTAGAGAGGTAGCCAGTCAGAGGTTGGACAAGACAGTTGTCAGGCAGCTCTGCGTCCCACCAGCAGGGCAGGGCTTAATTGCTCTACTGGGTTCCCCAGATGAGAAACCGTGGAAAGGGCGGCCATGGTGGCTGCGGACCTTGAAGCCACCGCCTGCCAGGCCCCTGGGGAATGAAACAGAGCGTGGCCAGCCAGGCCTGAAGCGATCGGTCAGCCGAGAGCGCTACGTGGAGACCCTGGTGGTGGCTGACAAGATGATGGTGGCCTATCACGGGCGCCGGGATGTGGAGCAGTATGTCCTGGCCATCATGAACATTGTAAGTGCCTTCCCCTCCCTGGGCACGCAGCCCTGAGGACTTGGAGCCAGCCTGCAGTGTTAGGCAAGGGGGTGGCTACCATCCCACCCCAATCCCTGACGTGGGGACAGGGGTAGAAATGAAGGTTGCAGGCCGTGCGCGGTGGCTCACACCTGTAATCCCAGCACTTCAGGAGGCCGAGGCGGGCAGATCACGAGGTCAGGAGATTGAGACCATCCTGGCTAACACGGTGAAACCCCATCTCTACTAAAAATACAAAAAATTAGCCGGGTGTGGTGGCGGGCGCCTGTAGTCCCAGCTACTCGGGAGGCCGAGGCAGGAGAATGGCGTGAACCTGGGAGGCAGAGCTTGCAGTGAGCCGAGATCACGCCGCTGCACTCCAGCCTAGGCGACAGAGCGAGACTCTGTCAAAAAAAAAAAAAAAAAAGAAAGAAAGAAAAGAAAAGAAAGACAGACAGACAGAAAGAAAGAGAAAAGAAAGAAAGAGAGAGGAAGGAAGGAAGGAAGGAAGGAAGGAAGGTAGGTAGGTTGGTTGCATATGGCAATGAACGAGGAGGAGAAAGAGCATAAGCACAGTGACTAGATGCAGAGGTGCCCTGGGGCAGAGGGAACCTGCTTGGGCTTAAATTTCCATTCTGCCACTTTTTAACTATCTGCCTTTGAGCAAGTTACTTCACCTCTCTGCCTTGTCTTACCTATCTGTAAAATGGGCATAATTGTGGTACCTACTTTATAAAGCTAAGGTAGATCCAGTGCATTCATAAAGCATGTAGAACAGTTCTTGGCATGCAGTAGGTGGCATATAAGTGTTTGCTCTGTGTAAAAATACACACAGGCTGGGCACAGTGGCTCATGCCCAAGGTGGGCAGATCACTTGAGGTCAGGAATTCAAGACCAGCCTGGCTAGCATGGTGAAACCCCGTCTCTACTAAAAAATACAAAACATCAGCCGGGCATGGTGGCGGGCACCTGTAATCCCAGCTACTCAGGAGGCTGAGGCAGGAGAATCGCTTGAACCAGGGAGGTGGAGGTTGTAGTGAGCCGAGATCACGCCACTGTGCTCCAGCCTGGGCAACAGAGCAAGACTCTGTCTCAAAAAAAATAAAAACATAAGTACACAGCAGCCTGGGAAACATAGTGAAATCCCGTCTCTACAAAACATTTAAAAATTAGCGGAGCGTGGTGGCACACGCCTGTAGTCCCAGCTACTCAGGAAGCTGAGGCAGGAGGATCACTTGAGCCCAGGAGTTTGAGATGCAGTGGGTTATAATCCTTGTCATTCATTCATTCATAAATAAATAAATAAATCGCAGTAGGCTGGGCACGGTGGCTCACGCCTGTAATCCCAGCACTTTGGGAGGCCAAGGTGGGTGGATCACCTGAGGCCAGGAGTTCAAGACCAGCCTGGCTAACATGGTGAAACCCCGTCTCTACTAAAAATACAAAAATTAGCTGAGCGTAGTGGTGGGCACCTGTAATCCCAGCTACTTGGGAGGCTGAGACAGGAGAATCGCTTGAACCCGGGAGGCAGAGGTTGCAGTGAGCCAAGATCGCACCATTGCACTCTAGCCTGGGCAACAAGAGGGAAATTCCGTCTCAAAATAGATAGATAGATAGATAGATAGATAGATAGATAGATAGATAGATAGATGATAGATAAGTAGCTCACAGGTACTCGTTGAGGTTAGCAGTACACACACAGGCACACATCTGTATTCACGCAGCATTCTTGCACAAGCACCTACTTATAAATTCCTACAGGCTGACCTCCCCGACCCACCTTCAGATATAGTCCATTTCCATCCTAGATCTCAGGCGAGATTCTTGACCTCTCTAAGCCTCAGCGTACCACTGTATCAAATGGAGATATAATGGTAGCTACCCTAGAGAGTAAGGATTGGTGGGAGGGAAGCCAGGTAGGCTATTTGGCACATAGTAAGGACTTGATGAATGGTGCTCTTGTTTCACTGAAGCAAAAGGGAAAACAAAAAGTTTAGCACACAGGCAGAGGGTCCAAAATGTTGTGTAGTGTCGTCTCTGATGGCCCTCAGTTGTGCCTGAGCCTGGCCTCTCTCCCTAGGGCTTTCAGAATTTCCTGGGGGTTTCCAGCCCGGTGCAGTGGCTCACGCCTGTAATCCCAACACTTTGGGAGGCCGAGGCGGGTGGATCACCTGAGGTCGGGAGTTCGAGACAAGCCTGGCCAACATGGTGAAACCCTGTCTCTACTAAAAATACAAAAATCAGCTGGGCGTGGTGGCGGGCACCTGTAGTCCCAGCTACTCCGGAGGCTGAGGCAGGAGAATCGCTTGAACCTGGGAGGTGGAGGTGAGTGAGCCAAGATTGCGCCACTGCACTCCAGCCTGGGCAACAGAGTGAGACTCCATCTCCAAAAAAAAAAAAAAAAAAATTCTGGGGATTTCCAGACAGGGAAATGATTACCCAGGGTTCCAAGATCCCTGCACAGCCTGGCCTCTGTCTTCTGTGCCAGCTCATCCCTGGGGCTGCTTCCTCCTTTCCTCTGACCACTGTCTCCAGAGCCTCCTGCCCTCACAGTTTTACTTTCCTGTGGTGATGGGCAAATTGGTACCTTCAGACAGCTGTGGAATGAACCCAGACATGTATATCCCTCAGGTCGCCTCTGGACAAAGACGCCTGAGGCAGTCAGGGGGGTAAGCAGGGGTTGGGGGACAAGTAGATAAGCTGAGCTTGGAGGAGTCTGAAAGAAATGTTCTGGTAAGCAATCCAGACTTGAGTCTCACTTCTGACAGCTACCAGCTGTGTCCTAACCTCTCTTTGCATGTCTCCTCATCTGTAAATTGGGGATGATAATAGCACCTGTTGATGAAAAGACTGATGCATGGCCAGGCATGGTGGCTCACACCTGTGATCCCAGCACTGTGCCAGGCCAGGACAGGAGGATCGCTTGAGGTCAGGAGTTCAAGACCAGCCTGGCCAACATGGTGAAACCCAGTCTCTACTAAACATACAAAAATTAGGCGGGCATGGCTGGGCACGGTGGCTCACGCCTGTAATCCCAGCTACTCGGGAGGCTGAGGCAGGAGAATCGCTTGAACCCAGGAGGCGGAGGTTGCAGTGAGCTGAGATCACACCATTGTACTCCACCCTGGACAAAAAGAGCAAAACTCTGTCTCAAAAAAAAAAAAAAAAAATTAAGTGGGCATAGTGATGTGCGCCTATAGTCTCAGCTACTTGGGAGGCTGAAGCAGTAGAATCATTTGAACCTGGGAAGTGGAGGTTACAGTGAGCTGAGATTGCACCACAGCACTGCAGCCTGGGCAACAGAGCAAGACTCCATCTCAAAAAACAACAACAACAAATAGTAACAACAGCAAATATTACCTATTCATGAAAAGACTGATGCATGGCTGGGCGTGGTGGCTCACACCTGTAATCCCAGCCCTATGGGAGGCCAGGCAGGAGGATCACTTGAGGTCAGGAGTTCAAGACCAGCCTGAGCAACATACCAAGACCTCCATCTTTAACAACAACAACAACAAAAAACCCTAATAGCAGGTTTAGCCTAAGACCTGACACAGTAGGTGCCTGATGAAAGCAAGCTGTTATCATTGTTTTTGCTTTTCATTTTCTACCCTGGGCTCCTCTTAAGACTCGGTCTCTCTTGTTTCTTGGAGGTCAGGTTGCCAAACTTTTCCAGGACTCGAGTCTGGGAAGCACCGTTAACATCCTCGTAACTCGCCTCATCCTGCTCACGGAGGACCAGGTGCGGGGGGCTCCCTCCCCTTCCCCTTCCCCTTCATACCAGCATGTCCTGCCGTCCCCTGGGTGGTGGGTGCCCACGCATTTCCCTCTGTCCATCCCCAGCCCACTCTGGAGATCACCCACCATGCCGGGAAGTCCCTGGACAGCTTCTGTAAGTGGCAGAAATCCATCGTGAACCACAGCGGCCATGGCAATGCCATTCCAGAGAACGGTGTGGCTAACCATGACACAGCAGTGCTCATCACACGGTGAGGGGACAGGAGAGGTCTAGGACTGGGGCTGAGAAAACAGGTGGTCCAGGGAACCGTGAGAGTCCAAACAGAGACCACTTCTGCTGGGGTCAGGAGGAGCAGAGAAGTTTGGGCCGCCCATGAGGGAGCCAGGGATGGGGAGGGGCTGCTTGAGAATAATGAGTAAGGGAGGTTTGGGACCATTTGGGCACCGATGCCCTCATTCACTTATTCTCCCACTCATGCATGCATGCATTCATTCATTCATGTGGTCAGTCACTCCTGTATGCAGCTTCAGGTGAGAGGCAGATGGCACCTCCAAGGCAGGACTCAACCCCCAGAGCTGGGCATGGTGGCATCAGCAGGGCTTAGGGAGACAGCCCAGCCCCCTCACTGACCCTGTCTCCTTTTACAGCTATGACATCTGCATCTACAAGAACAAACCCTGCGGCACACTAGGTACCCGAGCCCCGTAGGTTTCAGGCGCCTATGAAGGCAGTGGGCTGGGGTGAGACCTGGCAGGTGGATGGGGCCAGCCAGCACCGTCCTGAGCCTCCCAGCCCCATCCCCACATGTCCGTCTTCCCAGGCCTGGCCCCAGTGGGCGGAATGTGTGAGCGCGAGAGAAGCTGCAGCGTCAATGAGGACATTGGCCTGGCCACAGCGTTCACCATTGCCCACGAGATCGGGCACACGTGAGGCCAGGGCACACAAGAGGGGGAGGAGGGGAGGAGCTGGGCGGGTCCCTCAGCGCCCGGCAGAGCCGACACCCCTTTCCCCAGATTCGGCATGAACCATGACGGCGTGGGAAACAGCTGTGGGGCCCGTGGTCAGGACCCAGCCAAGCTCATGGCTGCCCACATTACCATGAAGACCAACCCATTCGTGTGGTCATCCTGCAGCCGTGACTACATCACCAGCTTTCTAGAGTGAGGATGCACCTGGGTGTCCCTCAGAGCGGGTCACACTCATGGTGGGGCAGGATACACGGGAGACGATAGAAATCAGGGATGCTCCCTGGGACCCCCGTCCAGCTGAGGCTCCTGAGCTCTTGATTTGCAGCCACCTAGCATGACAGTTGCTTTTCTCTCGAGGCAGCTCGGGCCTGGGGCTCTGCCTGAACAACCGGCCCCCCAGACAGGACTTTGTGTACCCGACAGTGGCACCGGGCCAAGCCTACGATGCAGATGAGCAATGCCGCTTTCAGCATGGAGTCAAATCGCGTCAGTGTAAATACGGGGTAGAGAGAGCCTTCCTGCTTTCCTTCCTGGGAGGGGAGGGGGCCACTGGGGCTGGGGGAGGGAACTCCACCAGGGCACCCACCTGGGAAGTGAGGGGGTGGGAGAACCAGGAAGGGGGGTGAGGTGAGCCCCCATGGTGACCTGGGAGGACAGAGGTGCATGGAGTGTGCAAAATGTCCTAAGCAATCAGACAGTGCTTGGGAACAAAAATGGGATCACCTGCTTCTCCAGACCCCTGATTTGAGGGCTGGGCTGGGGGGCCAGCTTCTGTCTGGCACATCACACCCCCTGTGGGCTACAGCAGGATCAAAGTCTCAAGACCTCTCACGGGGCAGTTTTTAACTAAACATCCAGTCCTGACGGAAATAATTTCCCTGGGGATGAGCCATCTTTCCTACTTGGCAAAGAACTAGACAGAACCTTCCAGGGACTCCCTGTCTGGAGGAGCTCTGAGCCTCCTGACCTCTCCCCACCCTTTCCTGAGGTTTAGATTCCCAAAGCCCCATTCGTGCATAGAGAAGGGCATTGGGGGGCAGGAGGTTCCACTCCCAGCTCCCCCCAGGAAGCTGAAGACCTGCTAGCTTCCTGCTTCAGCCACCAAGGTTCAGCCAGGATCTGCTCCTCCTCTGCCCACCTGCCTCGATTCCCTAAATGCACCCCTAAGCTCCTCACAGTCTCAGCCCTAGGGGCCCAGGCTCAGCCCCAGTTCTTCACACTATCACAACTCAAAGGATCAGAGTTTTTGTGATGCCATGTTAATGCAAAGCAGAAGGCAAGCAGCTGCCAAATTGCCCTCCCTTCATTCCACTGCAAGACAGAGACAAACCCTGGAACAATTTCTATTTCACTGACATTCCACCCTTGACACCCCCCAACACCCTAACTTAGCTGGTAACTGCAGCACCCTCTAAGGAATTCCTAAAGAATTCTGAAGCTACTCCTCAACATCTGCTGTGACCCAGGTGTCCTAACAATGCTAATGGTGTCTGACATTTACTGAGCTCTCACTATGGGCTAAGCATGTGCTGTGTGTCACTATCTAAACTCCTGACAATCCTGCTAGCCCCCACGTTACAGAGGAAGGGACTGAGCCATAGCATAGGGAGGATGACTTGTCCAAGGCCACAGTTTGAGACCATGACAGAGCTGGGATTTAAATCCAGGTCTCTCATGACTCTCTAAATTTTACAAAGGGGCAGGGGAGGGGAGGAGCTGTCAAAATATCAAGCTTGGGCTGGCACCGGCTATATGTTGAATTGAGCCTTCCTTTTAGTTTTTGAAGGAACATCTTTCAGGCCATCTTGGCAAAGGGGGATTTATTTACTAAATGTGAACTGGTTAATATATGTAAAGGGTTCAGCCTGGTGCCTGGTCCAGAGATAGTGGTGGTCATTGTTACCCCATAATGGCATTGGTGCAAGTCCTTTCTTATCTATCCTGTCACGTGCCTCATAGCCATTTATATAGGCAAGACAGGCATTAGGCTGCCCATCTTGTAGATGAGTAAACTGAGGCCCAGAGAGGGGAAATATATTGCAAGTCGGTAGCAGAATTGAGGTCTCTGCACAACTCAAATATGCCACAGTGCCTCCTTGTGGAGAGGAGGACAAAAGCAGAGCTGAAATCATTATCTTGAAGAGGTGTCAGAAGTGGGATTGCGACAGGACTGATGTGATATTTTTAGATATGGCCAGGAGGACACAGTCTGAGTTTTTAGCTGAGAAATGTCCTCTATAAGGCAGAAGGCAGAGATTCTAGAGGACCTTTGAGGGAGAATGTATTTGAGAACAACTCTTCCAGCTTCTCACATATGTACAGGTATCTCTCAGGGGCTGACCTAGGAAGGGTCCTTTCCTGTGGCCATTGATCGATCCAGTCCCACATCTGGAAAGCTTACAAGAATTGGGTTCAAAGCAGGGATTACACTTGATAATTACAGAAGGACCACCTACTTCTTAGAGGAAAGACACTGGGAGGTTGCTTAGGATGTGGGCCAAGAGGGTCAGAGAGGACCACCTACTTCTTAGAGGAAAGACGCTGGGAGGTTGCTTAGGATGTGGGCCAAGAGGGTCAGAGATTTTGCTTCACCTGAACTCACTGGGGCTTCTCCAGGGATATTAACCTGGACTTTAAGAGTCAGAGTGAGTCCCTGGGACTAGTTCAGCCCATCCAGGATTCAGACGGGAAGAAGGTGGGGCTGATTTTTCACCTGGAGAAAGAGAGGCATGTCCCACACAGACCTAACTCGGCATTGTCCCCTCCCAAACTCCCACCCCTCCACATAGCTTAAAAGTGTTGGGGGCTTCTCCAGTTTAGATGGGGGAACAAAGAGAACCAACAGCTGGAAAAAACTAGAGATGAGGCCGTTGGCCTAGTCATCATCCAGGCCGATTTCTCAGAACCACCACTTTCTCTTCGGCTACTTTGCCCATCCTATAAAAGAACCCCAAATCCTTCCTGTTCATTCCTCAGCAGTTCCCAAGTTTCCTTCCAGAAACTCAGAAGGCACCAGGAACTGAATTGCAAAGTTCGTTAGAGCACAGACTCTGAATTAAAGAGCTGGGTTAAACTCCAGGCTATTCCCTTAGTAGCTGTGTGACCTCTAGCAAGTGACCTTACCTGGCTGAAGCTTGGTTTTCTCCCAGTAAGATGGGGTAGTACTGCCTAAAGAGGTATATGGCATGTATAAAGTGCTCCATAAATGGAGCTTATTGGCAGAGTATAAGTCACAGGCCATGCCCCGCAAGGGGATGCACGAAGACCCACCGCGAGCCAGGAAGGGAGCACGGGGCTCTCTGCTCTGGGACCGGCAGTGAGCCGGACATCTGGGTCCTCCCAAGCCGGGCGGGCTGCCCCAGGGAGGAAGGGAGGGGGGCGAGCCTGAGCGGGCACCTCGGCCCGCAGGAGGTCTGCAGCGAGCTGTGGTGTCTGAGCAAGAGCAACCGGTGCATCACCAACAGCATCCCGGCCGCCGAGGGCACGCTGTGCCAGACGCACACCATCGACAAGGGGGTGAGCGCCGGCCAGGGCCCCCAACCGGGCCACGCCCCCTGAGCCACCTTCCGCGTTGGCCACGCCTACCCGCCTGTCCTTCGGCCTATTATCTGCTCCCTCCCACATTGGCCACGCCCGCCATCTGTGCTCCCTCGGCTGTGGCCACGCCTACTGCTTGCTCCTTCCCGCGTTGGCCACGCCCACCGCCTATGCGTCCCTTGGTTCTGGCCACGCCTACTGTTTAACGCCCTCCCGCGTTGGCCACGCCCACCGTGTGATGATTCCCACGGCTCTGGCCTCGCCTACTGTTTGCTCTCTCCCTCATTGGCCACGCCCATCCCCTGTGCTGCCCTCGGCTCTGGCCACGCCTACTGCCTGTAGACCTCCCCTCCCCAGCCTGAAGCCACGCCCCACCTCGTCTCCACGCTTATCGTGGTCCTGTCTACACCCCTCCCCGTTAAGCACCCTGTGCTCAGGCCACGCCTCTCGCTTGTACCTTGTCTGTCTCCCAGACCACTCTCCTACGTAACCTGACTCTGTTCGCATGTTCAGACCCCGCCTCTGCCCATCCCCTTCCAGCCCCATCCCGGAGAGGCTGATATCTCTCTGGCTGGGGCCTGGAGTGGGGAACGGTGCATGGGGCCGGCGAGTGTCCTCCGGGCTGGACTCACTCCTTCCTGTCTCCCCCCACTCAGTGGTGCTACAAACGGGTCTGTGTCCCCTTTGGGTCGCGCCCAGAGGGTGTGGACGGAGCCTGGGGGCCGTGGACTCCGTGGGGCGACTGCAGCCGGACCTGTGGCGGCGGCGTGTCCTCTTCTAGCCGTCACTGCGACAGCCCCAGGTCAGCCCTCAGGACCCCCACCCGGGAGGGCAGCGCGACCCCTGCCCCCATCGCCCCCTGCCTCATCCCTCTCCTATCCCACCACCCTTTCCAGGCCAACCATCGGGGGCAAGTACTGTCTGGGTGAGAGAAGGCGGCACCGCTCCTGCAACACGGATGTGAGTTCCCCCAAACCCCTTGAGGGGTGGAGGGAGGAAGCATTAAAAACAGCTATCAGAGGCCGGGCACCGTGGCTCACGCCTGTAATCCCAACACTTTGGGAGGCCAAGGCAGGCGGATCACGAGGTCAGGAGATCGAGACCATCCTGGCTAACATAGTGAAACCCCGTCTCTACTAAAAATACAAAAATTAGCTGGGCGTGGTGGCAGGCGCCTGTAATCCCAGCTACTCGGGAGGCTGAGGCAGGAGAATCGCTTGAACCCGGGAGGCGGAGGCTGCAGTGAGCCGAGATCGCACTACTGCACTCCAGCCTGGGTGACAGAGCGAAACTCCATCTCAAAAAAAAAACAAAAACGCTATCAGAGTGCTTCATCCAGGCACCTGCTGCCTCCTAGGGAACCTGCAGCCGCCACCCCTCTCTTCCCTCCTCTCCCTGACCCCCACCACCTTCTCATCCCCAACCCCTCCTCCTTAAAGACCTGGCTCCTTCCAGCTCTCTTTTCCTCCTACATTTAGACTACAAGCCCCCACCTTGAAATCACTGCTTGGCCCTCACAACCCCCTACCATCCAGTCTCTCCCCTCCCTTTACAGCCCAACTTCCCCCGAAGAGTCCTACCCCTGCCTTCTGTCATCCCTCAAAGTTGTAGCTGAAGCTTCCTCTCACCAAACCCAGTGACAGGTGTCTGTCCTCTGCTTGTGCCCTCAGCTGACCTGCAACCACCAGTGAGCAGTGAGAAGTTTACTGGGGAGGGGGTGTTTTAGAGGGCAGTGAGAGCTTTGGACTTTTCAGCCTCCCAGCTGGGGGGAACCAGGTCTTCAGAGAATCCACATGCTGGCACTTTCTATAAACCCTGATCCCTTCCAGACCTTCTCTCTCAAGAAAGACTCCATGTGGCCAGGTGCAGTGGCTCACGCCTATAATCCCAGCACTTTGGGAGGCTGAGGCAGGCAGATCACCTGAGGTCAGGAGTTCGAGACCATCCTGGCCAACATGGCAAAACCCCATCTCTACTAAAAATACAAAAATTAGGCTGGATGCAGTGGCTCATGCCTGCAATCCCAGCACTTTGGAAGGCTGAGGCGGGTCGATCACCTGAGGTCAGGAGTTCGAGACCAGCCTGGCTAACATGGTGAAACCCCGTCTCTACTAAAAATACAAAAAATTTGCCAGGCATGGTGGCATGCGCCTGTAGTCCCAGCTACTTGGGAGGCTGAGGCAGGAGAATCACTTGAATCCAGGAAGCAGAGGTTGCAATGAGCCGAGATTGTGTCACTGCACTCCAACTAGGGCAACGAGAGCGAAACTCTGTCTAAAAATAAATAAATAAATAAATAAATAAATAATGCAAAAATTAGCCAGGCATAGTGGCATGCACCTGTAATCCCAGCTACTCGGGAGGCTGAGGCAGAAGAATTGCTTGAACCCAGGAGATGGAGGTTGCAATGAGCTAAGATCATGCACTGTACTCCAGCCTGGGCGACAGAGTGAGATTCTGTCTCAAAAAAAAAAAAAAATGCAAGCAAGCAAGAAAGATTCCATAGCCTGGAACCAGAAACCCAGGTGTGTCCTGCCCAGCTCACCCTCAGACCTCTAATGAGGGATCCAGTCCTATCCCAGATGTGTCTACACGCCCAGCCCAGGCTACCTTCCAGGCCTAGTCTCACGCAGACCACCACAGCCTCCTCCCTGGCCTCCCTGCCTCTAGCCTCCCTCCTCCAGCCCATCTTTCTCTGAGCACCCCTTTTCTGACTCCATCCCCCCAAGCCTGGCCTCCCTCCATCTCTCCTCTCCTGCCCCCAGGACTGTCCCCCTGGCTCCCAGGACTTCAGAGAAGTGCAGTGTTCTGAATTTGACAGCATCCCTTTCCGTGGGAAATTCTACACGTGGAAAACGTACCGGGGAGGTGAGTGTGGGACTCCGAAGGCTGTGGGGCCATGAAGGGCAGCCGTGGGAGTGTCCAGCAGCAGGTGGATGAATGCAGCATCCCGGGGTCTGCCCTGAGCCCTGTCCCCACCCAAGGAGACAGAGTACCTGGGATACGGTACCATGGGGGTTCAACGTGACGCTGGGAGCCCCCACTCCCTCTGCCCAAGCTGCCCTTCCTCTTGGGTCTGGGGTCTGTCCCTCTTGGCCTCACTCCCCCAGGGAGCGAGCAAAGAGTTCCGGGGTGGCCTGGCCCGTGGTGTGACGGGGCCGTGCCCCCCAGGGGGCGTGAAGGCCTGCTCGCTCACGTGCCTAGCGGAAGGCTTCAACTTCTACACGGAGAGGGCGGCAGCCGTGGTGGACGGGACACCCTGCCGTCCAGACACGGTGGACATTTGCGTCAGTGGCGAATGCAAGGTGGAGGGGACTCCCAGGCAGGTGGAGAGGGGATGGGGAGCGGGGGTGGGTTAGGGGGTTGCCTCACTCACGCCTTCTCCACGCAGCACGTGGGCTGCGACCGAGTCCTGGGCTCCGACCTGCGGGAGGACAAGTGCCGAGTGTGTGGCGGTGACGGCAGTGCCTGCGAGACAATCGAGGGCGTCTTCAGCCCAGCCTCACCTGGGGCAGGTGAGAGTCTCCAGCTTCCCTCCCACACTCCCTGCATGGGCCAGCTGACTGCGGGTGGAACTGATCCCAGTGCAGTAGCTGAGATCACTAACTCCTCAGACCCCAGGGGCCCCGTGGAGTGTCAGGAGGCCCCAAAAGTCCTGGGGGCTCAGCCAGGTGAAGTGGCTCAAGCCTATAATCCCATCGCTTTTGGAGGCCGAGGCAGGATGATCACTTGAGGCCAGGAGTTTGAGACCAGCCTGGCCAACATGGTAAAACCCTGTTTCTACTAAAAATACAAAAATTAGCTGGGCGTGGTGGCGAGCACCTGTAATCCCAGCTACTCAGGAAGCTGAGGCACGAGAACTGCTTGAACCTGGGAGGTGGAGGTTGCAGTGAGCCGAGATCACACCACTGCACTCCAGTCTGGGCGACAGAGCGAGGCTCTGTCTCAAAAAAAAAAAGAGTGTCTCAGGAGATGGGAGCCCGAATCTGTCTCCTCTGCCTCCTGGAGGAGCTCGTGCCACGTCTGGGTGGAAGCAAGCGTCACTTTCCATCCTCTGTGAGCCAGAGGAGCTGCGAGAATGAATGTTCTGTGCTAGCAGGGAAAGGCTTACTACGGGAGGGGATATTCAGAGAGTGTAGAAAGCACCTTTTCCAGCTTGGGCTTTGGGCAAGTGACAGAGAGCCCAGGGAGTGGGCAAGAGGGGAGGAGGCTCAGGAAATATCTGGAAGGCTGAGGAAGCCGTAGGCACTGTCAGAGGGAGGGAGTGTGTCCAGGTGTGGCAGGAGTAGGTTGCAGAGTGTGAGTTTCAGTCCCCAGGTAGAGTCCCATTGGGGTTTTATAATAAGCAGCCTGGCCGCTGGCATCAAAAGTGAGACAGGCACAGTGGCTCACACCTGTAATCCCAGGGCTTTGGGAGGCTGAAGCGGGAGGATCCCTTGAGCCCAGGAGTTTGAGACCAGCCTGGGCAACCTAGGGAGACCCCAACTCTACCAAAAAAAAAAATTTTTTTTGAGACGGAGTCTCAATCTGTCACCCAGGCTAGAATGCAGTGGCTTGATCTCGGCTCACTGCGACCTCTGCCTCCCAGGTTCAAGAAATTCTCCTGCCTCACCATCCCAAGTAGCTGAGACTACAGACATGCACTACATGCCTGGCTAATTTTTGTATCTTTGGAAGAGATGGGGTTTCACCATATTGGCCAGGCTGGCCTGGAACTCCTGACCTCAAGCGATCCACCCACCTAAGCCTCCCAAAGTGCTAGGATTACAGGTGTGAGCCACCACACCCGGCCAAACTCTACAAAATTCTTTTTTTTTTTTTTTTTTTGAGATGGGGTCTCGCTCTGTCACACAGGCTAGAGTGCAGTGGTGCCATCTCAACTCACTGCAAGCTCCACCTACCAGGTTCATGCCATTCTCCTGCCTCAGCCTCCCAAGTAGCTGGGACTACAGGAGCCCGCCACCACGCCTGGCTAATTTTTTGTATTTTTAGTAGAGATGGGGTTTCACCGTGTTAGCCAGGTTGGTCTCAATCTCCTGACCTCATGATCTGCCCACCTCAGCCTCCCAATGTGCTGGGATTACAGGCGTGACCACTGCGCCCGGCTACAAAATTCTTTTAATTAGGCGGGTGTGGTGGTGTACACTTGTAGTTCCAGCTGCTCGAGAGGCTGAGAGGCAGGAGGATCCCTTGAGCCCAGGAGGTCAAGGCTGCAGTAACCTATGATCGCACCACTGCACTCCAACCTGGGTGACAGAGTGAGATCCTGTCTGAAAAAAAAAAAAAAGCTGTCCAGGCTCATACCAGTGCTCCCAGCACTTTGGGAGGCTGAGGCAAGAGGATCACTTGAGCCCAGGAGTTTGAGACCAGCCTGAGCAACTTAAGGAGACCCCCAACTCTACAAAAAAAAAAAAAAAAAAAAGGTTTTTTAGTTAGCCAGGTGTGGTGGCTCACGCCTGTAGTCCCAGCTACTCCAGAGGCTGAGGTGGGAGGATCACCTAAGCCTAGGAGTCTGAGGCTATAGCAAGCCAAGATCACTTCACTGCACTCCAGCCTGGGCAACAAAGACATCCTGTCTCCAAAAAAAAAAAAAAAGAAAGAAAAATCCTAACCCAGTCATTTCCTAGCTGTAAAACCTGGTCAAGTTCCTTAGCTTCTCTGAGCCTCAGTTTTGTCAGCCCTAAAATGGGGGTAATGAAACACCTGGTTCACAAGGGTGGGGCAGGGGTGCAGTTAGATGTGTGTCTAGCGCAGTAATAGTTAGCTGTTATCCTCATGGGCCGGGGACAGGGGAGGCAGGCAGGTGTTGGGGACATGCCAAGTGGGTGACATCTGAGCTCTGCTGTTCAGGGTACGAGGATGTCGTCTGGATTCCCAAAGGCTCCGTCCACATCTTCATCCAGGATCTGAACCTCTCTCTCAGTCACTTGGGTGAGCAGATGGTGGGGAGGGGATGAGGATTAGGGGTCAGTGGGGAGGGCGGTTTCAGCATGACTAGAATTCTGAACCCTGCATCGTCCCCCAGCCCTGAAGGGAGACCAGGAGTCCCTGCTGCTGGAGGGGCTGCCCGGGACCCCCCAGCCCCACCGTCTGCCTCTAGCTGGGACCACCTTTCAGCTGCGACAGGGGCCAGACCAGGTCCAGAGCCTCGAAGCCCTGGGACCGATTAATGCATCTCTCATCGTCATGGTAACAGGGAGACTGGGGGCAAGGTGCAGCCTTTGGAATTAGAGACTCCATGCGATACTTCCACTGGCTGCCGCCCCCTTTCTCCAGGTGCTGGCCCAGACTGAGCTGCCTGCCCTCCGCTACCGCTTCAATGCCCCCATCGCCCGTGACTCGCTGCCCCCCTACTCCTGGCACTATGCGCCCTGGACCAAGTGCTCGGCCCAGTGTGCAGGCGGTGAGGCCGGGGGTGGGGGAAGGCACAAGATACCTGGGCTGAGGTTCTCTGGGCCGGGAGGGGCTGAGCAGGCCTCTCACCCTCCCCCCCAGGTAGCCAGGTGCAGGCGGTGGAGTGCCGCAACCAGCTGGACAGCTCCGCGGTCGCCCCCCACTACTGCAGTGCCCACAGCAAGCTGCCCAAAAGGCAGCGCGCCTGCAACACGGAGCCTTGCCCGCCAGAGTGAGTGCCGCCAGGGGGCAGTGTTGCTCAGGGTGAGAGGAGAGTACTCCCTGGAGTCAAGAGCGAGTGCTCCAGGGGGGTGGGGAGCAGATTAGTGCAGAGTCGGAGTGACAGTGGGCCGAGTGCTGCAGTGATGGTTCTATAGGACTTATGGGGGAGTCCAAGGTAATAGTGCCCCCAAGGTGGCGGTCAAAGCTGCATGGCCCTGGAGTCAGAATGATGGCGCTGCCTGGTCACTCTCATTGTCCAAAGATTTATTTCTCCTTAGGGTAATGCACCTCTCTGCCCCCAGTCTGGGTGCAGGCTAACGATGCCCCAAGTGTGGAATGTGGAGGTGCCTGGTGCCAGTTTCCATATGAGGCTGGGTGATTGGAAGGGTGGGGGGAGGCTATAGTGCCCCCCTGCTATTGTGTTGGGACCCCCTGCCCTGCTTACTTGCTCAGACCCCTTCATCTCTTACAGCTGGGTTGTAGGGAACTGGTCGCTCTGCAGCCGCAGCTGCGATGCAGGCGTGCGCAGCCGCTCGGTCGTGTGCCAGCGCCGCGTCTCTGCCGCGGAGGAGAAGGCGCTGGACGACAGCGCATGCCCGCAGCCGCGCCCACCTGTACTGGAGGCCTGCCACGGCCCCACTTGCCCTCCGGAGTGGGCGGCCCTCGACTGGTCTGAGGTCAGCCGCCCCCTTCCTTCGTGCCCACTGGGATGCCCAGGTGGGGTGTCCACGGAGACGCCTCTGCGCGGTCTCCAGGTTAGCTGTCCCCTCCTCACTTCGCACTGGGGCAGCACCCTGAGCACGAAACGCCCCTTCCAACTGCAGTGCACCCCCAGCTGCGGGCCGGGCCTCCGCCACCGCGTGGTCCTTTGCAAGAGCGCAGACCACCGCGCCACGCTGCCCCCGGCGCACTGCTCACCCGCCGCCAAGCCACCGGCCACCATGCGCTGCAACTTGCGCCGCTGCCCCCCGGCCCGCTGGGTGGCTGGCGAGTGGGGTGAGGTAGGAGGGCGCGCCCCAGAGGGGTGGGGGCCAGGGCAGGGGCTGCGGGGCAGCAACTGAGTGGTGTCCCCTCGCAGTGCTCTGCACAGTGCGGCGTCGGGCAGCGGCAGCGCTCGGTGCGCTGCACCAGCCACACGGGCCAGGCGTCGCACGAGTGCACGGAGGCCCTGCGGCCGCCCACCACGCAGCAGTGTGAGGCCAAGTGCGACAGCCCAACCCCCGGGGACGGCCCTGAAGGTATGTGGGTGACCAGCCAGGGTGCGCCAGGAGGGTCCTGGCCAGAGGCAGCCACAGAGGGCATTGGGGGTCCTGACTTCATCCTAGAACTTCTGGAACCTCGGAAATGCATTGCTGTGTCTCTGCCAGGCCATCCTTCACCATCCCCTCCCTGCAAGCATTTATTAAGTGCCACTGTATGCTGAGTGTTTGAGGCACCTGACCCTTCTGTGCACCCAAACTTGTGACATTTCCCCAGTCACTTTCATAACCTGTACCTATTCATCTCCACCTGTAGCACAATTTCCTGAATATTTTTCCTTTAAATCGGTTTTTCAACCTCAGGCACTAGTGACATTTTGAGCTGGATGATTGCCGTGGGGAGCTGTCCAGCACATTGTAGGGTTTTTTGTTTGTTTGTTTTTGTTTTTTGGAGAGATGGGGTCTTGCTGTGTTACTCAGGCTGGTCTCCAACTCCTGGGCTCAAGCGATCCTCCCACCTCAGCCTCCCAAAGTGCTGGGATTTGTGCCAGCCTGTAAGATGTTAAGCAGCATCCCTGGCTTCTATCCACTGGGTGCCAGTAGCAGCCTTCTCCCAAGTTATGACAACTAAAAATGTCTCCAGACATTGCCCAATGTCCCCTGGGGGTCAAAATCGATCACTTCCCTTGAGAACCACTGCTTTTAAGTATACACATTTTTTTCTGCCTAGGTAATTTTTTTTATTTTTTTATTTACTTTTTTTTTTTTTTTTTTTTTTTTTTTGAGATGGAGTCTCGCTGTCACCCAGGCTGGAGTGCAGTGACCTGATCTCGGCTCACTGCAACCTCCGCCTCCTGGGTTCAATCGATTCTCCTGCCTCAGCCTGCTGAGTAGCTGGGAGTACAGGTGCCCGCCACCACACCCAGCTAATTTTTGTATTTTTAGTAGAGACAGGGTTTCACCATGTTGGCCAGGCTGGTCTCAAACTCCTGACCTTGTGATCCGCCGGCCTTGGCCTCCCAAAGTGCTGGGATTAAAGGCGTGAGCCACCATGCCCAGCCTTATTTACTTATTTATTTTTGAGACCGGGACTCACTTTGTCACCCACGTTGGAGTGCAGTAGAGCGATCTCGCTCACTGCAACCTCCACCTCCCAGGCTCAAGCGATCCTCCTGTCTCAGCCCCCCAAGTCTCCCCAAGGACTACAGGCAAGAGCCACAGTGCCCAGTTAATTTTTGTATTCTTGTATTCTTTGATAGAGACGGGGTTTTTCTATGTTGCCCAGGCTGGTCTTGAACTCCTGGCCTCAAGTAATCCACCAGCCTCGGCCTCCCAAAGTGCTGGGATTATAGGCGTGAGCCACTGCGCCTGGCTGTAAATTTTTTTTTTCTTTTTTTGAGACAAAGTCTCACTCTGTCACCCAGGCTGTAGTGCAGTGGCATGATCTCAGCTCACTGCAACCTCCACCTCCTGGGTACAAGTGATTCTCCTGCCTCAGCCTCCTGAGCAGCTGGGATTACAGGCACATGCCACCATGACCAGCTAATTTTTGTATTTTTAGTAGAGATGGGGTTTCACCATATTGGCCAGGCTGGTCTCGAATTCCTGACCTCAGGTGATCTGCCCGCCTTGGCCTCCCAAAGTGCTGGGATTACAGGCATGAGCCACCGCGCCAGGTCCATAAATTTATTTTTGATAGAGAACAATTAATTCATTAGTCTGGGCACTGCAACCAAACTACCTGGGTTCATCTTCCACCTCTGTGTTTTTGTTTCTTTATCTGTCACGGGATGTAAATGATATATTCACTTGAGGGGTGCCCCAGAAGGGAGATGCAATAAAATGATCCACCCAGGCCGGGTGAGGTGGCTCACGCCTGTAATCCCAGCACTTTGGGAGGCTGAACTGGAAAGATTGCCTGAGCCCAGGAGTTGGAGACCAGCCTGAGAGACATAGTAAGACACCTGTATCTACAAAAAATAAAATTAGGCTGGGCGTGGTGGCTCACGCCTGTAATCCCAACACAATGGGAGGCCAAGGTGGGCAGATCACCTGAGGTCAGGAGTTTGAGACTAACCTGGCCAACATGGCGAAACCCCAGATCTACTAAGAATACAAAAATTAGACAGGGGTGGTGGCATGTGCCTGTAATCCCAGCTACTCGGGAGGCTGAGGCAGGAGAGTCTCTTGAACCCAGGAGGTGGAGGTTGCAGTGAGCCAAGATTGTGCCACTGCACTCCAGCCTGGGCGACCAAAAAAAAAAAAAAATCCATCTGTAGCTCTTAATTCGCCCCTGGTCCTGCCATAAATCACTGGCCGCTAGATGGAAGCTCATATCCATCCATAGTCATCAACAGACATCATGATCACACAAAATAGTCAATGTTCTGAAAAATACCCTGACTCACCCACTCAGCTGGGACTCAAGCTCTTCAGGTTTTGTTTTGTTTGTTTTTGTTTTGCTTTGTTTTGAGACAGAGTCTCACTGTCGCCCAGGCTGGAATGCAGTGATGCAATCTCCGCTCACTGCAAGCTCCACCTCCCAGGTTCACGCCATTCTCCTGCCTCAGCCTCCTGAATAGCTGGGACTACAGGCGACTGCCACCACGCCCAGCTAATTTTTGTATTTTTAGTAGAGACGGGGTTTCACCATGTTAGCCAGGATGGTCTCGATCTCCTGACCTCATGATCCGCCCAACTCAGCCTCCCAAAGTGCTGTGATTACAGGCGTGAGCCACCATGCCCGGCCTATCTTCACTTTATTAAAAAAGAAAATGAGTGAGGATTACAGCCCCAAATGGACATTTTTTCCTGGGTGCTGTGAAAAGGAACAATGGAAAGGAAAGGGAATATTTGTCTTCTTTTGTTTTATTGGATCGTGTTTGTTTGTTTGTTTGTTTGACAGGGTCTCACTCTGTCGCCCAGGCTAGAGTGCAGTGGTGCCATCATAGCTCACTGCAGCCTCCGCCTCCTGGGCTCAAGCGATCCTCCAGCCTCAGCCTCTTGAGTAGCTGGGACTACAGGCACATGCCACAACACCCGGCTAATTTTTCCTTTTTTTGTTTGTTTGTTTTTTTGTTTTGTTTTGTTTTGTTTTGTGACAGAGTCTCGCTCTGTCTCCCAGGCTGGAGTACAGTGGTGCAATCTCGGCTCACTGCGACCTCCGCCTCCCGGGTTCAGGCAATTCTCCTGCCTCAGGCTGTCAAGTAGCTGGGATTACAGGCACCCGCCACCACGCCCAGCTAATTTTTATATTTTTAGTAGAGATGGGGTTTGATCACGTTGGCCAGGCTGGTTTCAAACTCCCGACCTGAAGTGATCCACCTGCCTCGGCCTCCCAAAGTGCTGAGATTACAGGCATGAGCCACCATGTCCAGCCTATTTTTTTCTTTTAATTAGTTTTTGTAGATGCAGTGCTCTCACTATGTTGCCCAGGCTGGTCTCAAACTCCTGGGCTCAAGCAGTCCTCCTGCCTTGGCCTCCCAAAGTGCTGGGATTACAGGCATGATACACTGTACCCGGCCCTTTTCTCATTACTAATGTGTCTGTGTTGGCCCCCAACCCTACACTCTCTCTCTTAAATCCTCAAAACAGCCTAGTGACATCGGTGCTATTATAAGCCCCCTTTGATAGTTGAGGAAACTAAGGCACAGAAGTCAGGCGTGGTTTGCTCACACCTGTAGTCCCAACTACTTAGGAGGCTGAGGTGAGAGGATCACTTGAGCTCAAGAGGTGGAGACCAGCCTGGTCAACATAGCAAGATAACATCTGTAAAAAAAAAAAAAAAAAAAAAGTAAATTTAAAAAGAAAGAAACCAAGGCACAGAAAGTCACTGGCCAGGAAGCACTGCAGGTCGTGTGTGCAGCCCTGCGGGGAGGGCGGCTGAGACCTGATTTTCCTTCCTTCTCCCGTCCCCGCAGAGTGCAAGGATGTGAACAAGGTCGCCTACTGCCCCCTGGTGCTCAAATTTCAGTTCTGCAGCCGAGCCTACTTCCGCCAGATGTGCTGCAAAACCTGCCAGGGCCACTAGGGAGCGCGCGGCACCCGGAGCCACAGCTGGCGGGGTCTCCGCCGCCAGCCCTGCAGCGGGCCGGCCAGAGGGGGCCCCGGGGGGGCGGGAACTGGGAGGGAAGGGTGAGACGGAGCCGGAAGTTATTTATTGGGAACCCCTGCAGGGCCCTGGCTGGGGGATGGAGAGGGGCTGGCTATCCCCCCAGAGCCCCTCTTCAGCATCCCCCCCTTCCAGTTCACATAGTGAGACCCCCCCTCCAGGGTGGGTCTGGGGAGGGGACAGCTGTTCACCCCAGCACCCTTTGAACCCACCCTTAGGGAGTCCCCAACACTCCCCCCCTCCTTTGATCGGAATATGTACTGTGAAGAGTAGGGGTGGGGAGGTGGTCTGCCGGTGCCCTGCCCCCCAGCACTGCCCTACCCCTCCACTCCGAGCTGGGGGGGAGTCTGTGTCTGCTATGGGAGGGGGGGGGTAGCACCACCTCCCTGACACCCTCCCCTGACCTGACTAGGGGGAGGATCCACCCCAACCTCTGCCCTGCCTGCCCTAGGGGCACCCCGACATCCAGGCCACCCCCTCATGGTGCTACAGACCCTGCCCTGGGGCCCACACACTCCTGCCAGGAAGCCCTACATCAATAAAGTTCTGTCTTGTGTAGATTTCTACGAATTGAGGTGTGTGTGTGTCAGTGCATCCAGTAGCCCCCACCCAGGTCTGGAAAGGACCACCCATTCTCCCAGGTCTACCCAACAGCCAAAAGGGGACTTCTTTTTTTTTTTTTTTTCCTGAGACGGTCCCTGTCGCCCAGCTATGCCTATCATAGCTCACTGCAGCCTTGATCTCCTGGACTCAAGTGATCCTCCCACTTCCACCTCCTGAATAGCTGGGACTACAGGCGTGCACGACCACACCCAGCTGATTTATTTATTTATTTATTTATTTATTTATTTATTTTTTTGAGACGGAGTCTTGCACTGTTGCCCAGGCTGGAGTGCAGTGGCACGATCTCAGCTCACTGCAAGCTCCGCCTCCTGGGTTCATGCCATTCTCGCCTCAGCCTCCCGAGTAGCTGGCACTACAGGCGCCCGCCAACATGCCCGGCTAATTTTTTGTACTTTTTTAGTAGAGACGGGGTTTCACCGTGTTAGCCAGTATGGTCTCGATCTCCTGACCTCGTGATCTGCCCGCCTCGGCCTCCCAAAGTGCTGGGATTACAGGCGTGAGCCACCGTGCCAGGCCGATTTTTTAATTTTTTGTAGAGATGAGGTCTCGCTATGTTGCCCAGGCTGGTCTGGAACTCCTGGGCTCAAGCAATCCTCCCACCTCAACCTCCCAAAGTGCTGGGATTACAGGCATGGGCCACCGTGCCCAGCCAGAAGGGGACTTTTAACATTGCAGACAGGAACCCAGGGATTTTAGGAGAAAAGTACAACAGCTTCTCGTGGAAGCGTTTTGCTTTTGTTTTTGTTTTTGTTTTTTGAGACAGGGTCTCACTCTGTAGCCCAGGCTGGAGTTCAGTGGCACGATCTCAGCTCACTGCAGCCTTGAACTCCTGGGCTTAAACGATTCTCCTGCCTCACCCTGCCAAGTAACTGAGATTATAGGTGCAACAGCACACCTAGCTGATTTTTTAATTTTTTGTAGAGATGAGGTCTTGCTATGTTGCCCAGGCTGGTTTGGAACTCCTGGGCTCAAGCGATCCTCCCACCTCAGCCTCCCAAAGTTCTGGGATTACAGGCATCAGCCACCATGCCTGGCCCTCACAGAGGCTCTTAAAGCCACACGGTCTAGCACCCGCCACCCTGGCCATCACACTCCCCGTCACTCCGCATGCTCCAGCCACACCAGCCTCCCTGAACTTCCTCAATTGCCCTATGGTTTTCCCATATCTGGGCCTTTGCTTGAGCGGTTAGCATGGCCAGGTGCACGCTCCTGCCCCTCTACCTTTTTTAACTCCAGCTTACTCGCCGGTGTCAGCACAAACCTTGCCTCTTCCTAGAAGCCTCCCCTGATGGCCCCCAACAAAGTGGGGTCCTCTTAACCATTCATATTCACTCTTGAGTGCCTGGAGACATTGCTGAGAATTGCATGCCCCAAGCCCGTCAATTCTGCAAACTCGCTCAGGAGATTCCAGCAGAGACGGGCTCCTTCCCAGCTGTGGCCACTAGGGGCGCTGCATATTAACATCTTCAAGGGGGATGAGGGTTTATCGCCCTGAACCAAAGATAGATCTGAACATGGGTCCCCCAGGGTCTCCCAGGGTCGGGTCCTGCCTCGGCCACCTCCTTGCTGGGTGGTGTGGGGAAGTAACAACCTATTAGAACTGCCATTTCCTCACATGTCAAGAGAAGCCTCAGGTGGTTGGCTGGTGTCCCAAAGACCAGCTCATAGGCTGACACGTACCTGGGCCAGGCTCTGCTGGGGGGACCCACGTTCCCATTTTACAATGAGAAAAGGGAGTAACTAAGTCATCCAGGAAGTAGCCAAACTGGAGGCTGTTAAATCTAGATGTGACATCCAAAGTCAGGGACCTTTCAGATGCACCTGCTTCCCAGTACCCTCCACTTCTGCACACAAACACGTGTGACTTCTGAGGGTCATCTAAAGAGGGAGGTTGGGCCAGGCGTGGTGGCTTATGCCTGTAATCCCAGCACTTTGGGAGGCCGAGTTGGGAGGATCACCTGAGGTCAGGAGTTCAAGGCCGGCCTGGCTAACATGGCGAAACTCCGTCTCTACTAAAAATACAAAAATTAGCCAGGTGTGGCGGTGGGCACCTATAATCCCAGCTACTCAGGAGGCTAAGGCAGGAGAATTGCTTGAACCCAGGAGGCGGAGATTAAAGTAAGCTGAGATTGCACCACTGCATTCTAGCCTGGGTGACAGAGCTAGACGCCGTCTCAAAATAATAATAATAATGAAGGAGGTTGCCCAGGGATGCCCAGAGCAGACACAGCTGAAGAAGGCACCCTTCCCTGTTTTTGTTTTTTTGGTTTTTTGGTTTTTTCTGGTTTGTTTTTAGAGACAGGGTCTCACTCTTTCACCCAGGCTGGAGTGCAGTGGCGCAATCACGGCTCACTGAGGCCTCCACCTCCCAGGTTCAAGCAATCCTCCCACCTCAGCCCTCTGAGTAGCTGGGACTGCAGGCTCATGCCACCATGCCCAGCTAATTTTTTTTTCTTTTCATTTTTTGTAGAGATGGGGTCATGCTATATAGCCCAGGCTGGTCTCAAACTCCTGGACTCAAGCGATCCTCCAACCTTGGCCCCCCAAAGTACTGGGATGACAGGCGTGAGCCACCTCCCCTGGGCCCCTTCCTTGGTTTTAAAAAGAGACCCGGGAAGCCCAAATGCTTCCTGAATCGCCCTGAAAAGAGGTGGTTCGTCCTGCAGCCAGCTGACCCAAATGTTCCTGCAGCAGCCCTGTCCCCAAGGAGTTGGGGAAGAGGCCTCTGAGGTCCAGTAGTGGCTGCCATCAAGTTCTGACCCCTCCCTTCAGGCTCAGAGCCCCAAACAGCCAGCTCCCCGCCCCCCTCCACACCCAGCTTCCCTCCCCCATGGCCTCGGCCCCTCCCGCCAAAGGAAGTGAGAAGGGGCTGTTGTAAGAGGAACTAAAGCCGGGAGTCCAGTGAACGGGCAGAAGCAGGGCCATGCCCAAGCCACCCCCAAGATCCCCCTGAACCTGCACCTCCATCACGACCCATTCAGGAGCCTCCAGGAGCCCAGACACCAGCCCCCCACCATGGTAAGTCCTTCAAGGGTGGGATCTGGAAGAGGAAAGATGAGGGACACCAGCCAGCTGGAGGTGTCCTGAAAATGACCATCAGAAATTGGGGTGAGGGGAGGGGCATGGTGGACTTCTGTGGGGGTGGGGTGTCTCTCAGTGCAGCTCAGGTGCCTCCAGCATCCCTTACCAGGGAGCAAGCTCCCATCTGTAGGTGGTGGGGATGCCAGGGTGGTATCCCTGGATCCAAGGATAGGGCAGGACCTGGAAGACAGAAGGTGGCCCAGGGAGAATCAGAGTCTGCAGGGACAAGGACATAGCCTCCTTTGCTTGCAAATTAAGGGAGCCCTTTCCCAGTCCAGCCCAGTCCCTCGTCTCCCTGTGTAGCCTTGGGCTAGTCACTTCCCCTCTCTTGGCCCCGGTTCCCACAGATGTCATATTTGGAAATCCGTCTAGATGCGGAAGTTGCTCTTCAGGGGTCTTTCAGTTGCAACATTCTCAAGGTCTGTGGGTTCTGCCACAGAGTCCTCGGCTGAGATGGGAAGCTATGTCTAACAAGCGATGGGGTGGATTGACGCCCTCCCTGTGCCGGTGACGGGCGGTGTGGCTGCAGCAGAGGCAGGAGAGGCTGAATACGTCCATGCCACCCTTTGGTGGGCATCCCTTATCCCAAGAGGAGGATGGCAGCCAGAGGTGTTGCTGCCTGTCAAGTTTGAGGTCTGTCGATGGTAGCAATGGGGAGACTGTCGTGATCATGGCGCTATTCCTAGCAGCATCGTACCACCATAAGACGCAAAGTAAGAGGTGGCCAGGGCTGACTACAAACCCCACCCCACAGCTCTCTGCTGTGTAGACCACTTCAGCTTTCATTTCTCGTCATTCAGTCAGTGAGGATGAGAGCATGTGGCTGTGACAACGGCCACTGCAGGATTCTTGGCAGGTACAGCTTACTAGGGTGGAGTCAGGGACATAGGGCAAGAGGCAGAGGTGGTGTTAGTCTGAGAGACAACACCTTCTTTCAGGAAGCCAGTGAGGGCCAGGGACAGTGGCTCACGCCTGTAATCCCAGCATTTTAGGAGGCTGAGGCGGGTAGATCACTTGAGGTCAGGTGTTCGAGACCAGCCTGGCCAACGTGGTGAAACCTCGTCTCTACTAAAAAATACAAAAAATTAACCGGGCGTGGCGGCACACGCCTGTAATCCCAGCTACTTATGAGGCTGAGGCAAGAGAATAACTTGAACCCAGGAGGCGGAGGGTGCAGTGAGCTGAGATCCTGCCGCTGCACTCCAGCCTAGGTGACAGAGCACACTCCGTCTCAAAAAAGGAAAGCTGATGAGAAATTGGGCATCCCGGAATTCACACCCAAACCATCAGCTGGAGCTCTGAGACTGTTGGGGTGGGAATTCTTCCAAGATGAGAAGCAAGCCAGGGAGGCTCAGGTCCTGGGATGGGCAGGGCTTTGATCAAAAGAACACAGGAAGTGATTTGCTACTTGAAAGAAAGGCAACCCCTCCCCAAGGAAGCCCTCTGAAAATGCTTAGTCAACAGTCAGCTTGGCAGACAAGGTCTGGGAGGGGCCACCCGTATCGCAGAGGATGATAGAAGAGAAAAAAATGACACCCACCTCTGTCTGGGGATGCTGAAATCTTCCTGGAGGAGTGGTGAATGCCAGGAAGATGGCTGAAGGATTCAATGAAACAATATTTCTGAAGTCCTTTACAACAGGGGTCCCCAACCCCCGGGGCCACGGACTGCTATCGGGCCATGGTCTGTTAGGAACCGGGTCACAGAGCAGGAGATGAGTGGCAGGCAAGCGAGCCTGAGCTCCACCTCCTCTCAGATTCTCGGGGGCGCCATTAGATTATCATAGGATCGCAAACCCTGTTGTGAACTGCACACACGAGGGATCCAGGTTGCATGCTGCTTATGACAATCTAATGTCCGGCCGGGTGCGGTGGCTCACACCTGTAATCCTAGCACTTTGGGAGGCCGAGGCGGGCAGATCACGAAGTCAAGAGATAGAAACCATCCTGGCCAACGTGGTGAGACCCCGTCTCTACTAAAAATACAAAAATGAGCTGGGTGTGGTGGCACGTGCCTGTCATCCTAGCTACTAGGGAGGCTGAGGCAGGAGAATCGCTTGAACCCGGGAGGCGGAGGTTGCAGTGAGCCAAGATCACACCATTGCACTACAGCCTCGGCGACAGAGCCAGACTCCGTCTCGAAAAAAAAAAAAAGAAAAAGGAAATCTAATGCCGTTGGCAAGGTGCAGTGGCTCATGCCTGTAATCTCAACACTTTTGGAGGCCGAGGTGGGCGGACCACCTGAGGTCAAGAGTTCAAGACCAGCCTGGCCAACATGGCAAAACCCTGTCTCTACTAAAAATACAAAAATTAGCCAGTCGTGGTGGTGCGCGCCTGTAACCCCAGCTACCCAGGAGCCTGAGATAGGAGAATCACTTGAACCCAGGAGGCAGAGGTTGCAATGAGACGAGATCACGCCACTGCACTCCAGCCTGGGCCACAGAGAGAGGCTCCATCTCAAAAAAAAAAAAAAAGAAAGAGAGAGAGAAAGAAAGAAAGAAAAAGAAAAAAAGAGAGAGAAAGAGAAAGGAAGAAAGAAAGAAAGAGAGAAAGAAGAAAGAGAAAGAAAGAAAGAGAAAAAAGAAGAAATAAAGGAAAAGAAAGAAAAGAAAATCTAATGCCCCGCTCCATGGTCCATGGAAAAATTGCCTTCCATTAAACCGGTCTCTGGTGCCAAAAACGTTGGGGACCATTGCTTTACAGAGCACATAACATGCACTTGATCCATGGTAGCTGCCATTAGCTGGGATGTCCATTCATTTCTGGATTCAGCAATGAGGATGGACGGAGGTGACGATTGTGGTAATTGGGGAGGAGTTGCTGCGAGTGGTCATTGCTGGGTTGTTGGTGTCATTGGTTGTGGTGGTGGTTGTGGCTGTTTCTTGTTGCAGGTTCGTGGTGATAATGGCTCTTGCAGGTGGGCTGGTGGTGGTGGCGGTTGGTGTTTAATGTTGTTCGTTGGTGGCGGATTGTTTTCAGCTGGAAATTCTGGAGATGCTTGGTGACCAGTGGAATGATGACCATCGGTGGTTGCTGTTATTTGGAGAGGAAAGGTGTTGGTAGTAGCGTTCATTTGCGGCTGGTAGTTTATTGTTGGTTTCTGGTAAGATGATGATCAGCAATGGTGGTGCTGGTTCAATGTTGGGTTTTGAACAGGATAGGACTGGTGACTGCTACTTTCTGTGGTTGCTAATGGTAGTTGGTTATGTGTGGTTGTTGATGGCTAGTATTGTTTTTTTGTTTGTTTTGTTTCTGAGACAGAGTCTCGCTCTGTCACCCCGGCTGGAGTGCAGTGGTGCAATCTCGGCTCACTGCAACCTCCGCCTCCTGGCTTCAAGCAATTCTCGTGCCTCAGCCTCCCAAGTAGCTGAGATTACAAGCACCTGCCACCACACCCAGCTAATTTTTGTGCTTTTAGTGGAGACGGGGTTTCGCCATGTTGGCCAGGCTGGTCTCCAACTCCTAACCTCAAGTGATCCACCCGCTTTGGCCTCCCAAAGTGTGAGATTACAGGTGTGAGCCACTGTGCCTGGCCGATGACTAGATGGTGGTTGGTTATTATAGCGTGGTGGTGGTGGTGGTGATCGTGGGAGAATGTAAGGAAGGCTGAGGCTGGAATTGCTCATGGGACCTGTCTGACATTGGCTAGTCATGATGGTATTGGAGTTATCAGCAGTTTCTGTTTGTCTTTGAGAAGGGTAGGAGAGAGAGTGAAGACGTTCACTGGTTGCCTTTGGTTGGTGATGGTGGTCATGTGAGGATAATAGTGATTGTCTCTTCTTTTTTTTTTTGAGACAGAGTCTTGCTCTGTCACCCAGGATGGAGTGCAGTGGCATGATCTTGGCTCACTGCAAGCTCCACCTCCTAGGTTCATGCCATTCTCCTGCCTCAGCCTCCCGAGTAGCTGGGACTACAGGCGCCCACCACCATGCCTGGCTAATTTTTTTCTATTTTTTTAGTAGAGATGGGGTTTCACCGTGTTAGCAAGGATGGTCTCGATCTCCTGACCTCGTGATCTGCCCGCCTCAGCCTCCCAAAGTGCTGGGATTATAGGCGTGAGCCACCACACCTGGCCAATAGTGATTGTTTCTAAGGTACAGTCACAGGGCCAGGAACAATGGCTCATGCCTGTAATCCCAACAGTTTGGAAGACGGAGGTGGGAGGATCACTTGAGGCCAGATGTTCGAGACCAGCCTGGGAGACATGGCAATACCCCATCTCTACAAAGCATTTAAAAGTTAGCCAGGCATGGTGGCATGGACCTGTAGTACCAGCTAATTGGGAAGCTGAGGTGGGAAGGTCACTTGAGCCCAGGAGTTCCAGGCTGCAGTGAGCTGTGATGGCCCCACTGCACTCCAGCCTGAGCAACAGAGACAGACTCTGTTTCTAAACAAATAAATAAGATACAGCCACAAAGCAGGGAGACCAGTGAAGTGGCTGCTGGGTCCAGAATCAGTGGCCATGAGGCTGGACAGGAAAGGCTGGGAGTCAAAAGGAATTTAGGAGGAAGAATCAGTTAAGACCACTAACTGGGCATGGGCACAGTGGTTCACACCTGTAATCCCAGCACTTTAGGAGGCCGAGGCAGGTGGATCACCTGAGGTCAGGAGTTTGAGACCAGTCTGGCCACCATGGTGAAACCCCATCTCTACTAAAAATACAAAAATTAGCCAAGCGGGGTGGCATGTGCCTGTAATCCCAGCTACTCGGGAGGCTGAGGCAGCAGAATCGCTTGAACCCGAGAGGCAGAGGTTGCAGTGAGCTGAGATCGCACCACTACACTCCAGCTTGGGCAACAGAGCGAGACTCTGTCTCAGAGGGAAAAAAAAAATGCCCGTAATTGATTGGATGCAAACAGTGAACGTAACAATGAATCAGAGACAGGCAGGTTTCTGTCTTGGGGGTTGGGGACCACATCCCAGAGGATCTTCCCCAAAAAGCAGGAGGGACAAGACCAGGGTTCCCCAGCTCCAGCTTCTGCGTGGAGATGTTTGAGGCAGTAGCCACCGACTGTCAGCAATCTCCAGCGACGAGACAAAGAGCCCAGCTCCAGAAAGACAAGGGTCCCCACATACAAAGGCCAGGCGCGGTGGCTTACGCCTGTAATCCCAATACTTTAGGAGGCTGAGGCGTGCGGATCACGAAGTCAGGAGATCGAGACCATCCTGGCTAACACAGTGAAACCCCATCTCTAAAAATACAGGGGCTGGGCGTGGTGGCTTACACCTATAATCCCAGCACTTTGGGAGGCCGAGGCGGGCAGATCATGAGGTCAGGAGATAGAAACCATCCTGGCCAACGTGGTGAGACCCCGTCTCTACTAAAAATACAAAAAATTACCCAGGCGTGGTGGCGGGCGCCTGTAGTCCCAGCTACTTGGGAGGCTGAGGCAGAAGAATGGCGTGAACTCGGGAGGCGGAGCTTGCAGTGAGCCGAGATGGCGCCACTGCACTCCATCCTGGGTGAGAGAGCAAGACTCCGTCTCAAAACAATAAAAATACAAAAATACACACAAAAAAATTAGCCGGGCGTGGCGGCAGGCGCCTGTAGTCCCAGCTACTCGGGAGGCTGAGGCAGGAGAATCGCTTGAACCCAGGAGGTGGAGGTTGCAGTGAGCCGAGATCATGCCACTGCACTCCAGCCTGGGCAACAGAGTGAGATTCCATCTAAAAAAAAAAAAAAGAGAGAGAGAGAAAAGAAAAGAAACAGAGTCCAGTCCCCCTGCTCCCCTGAGGGATGGAGCCTTTGGAGGTGAGAATGTTGTTTGCACAGTGCATGGACGCAGGGTGTGGCCCCAGAGCCCCACTGAGCTGGGGGCAAGGCTCCAGGGCCACCCTCAGGCACCAGGGCAGGGTCTGGGAGCTGAGAGCTGGCTCCAGAAGCAGCTACGGAGGCTTAGCTCTCCTCCCGGCAACCACAGCTCGCAGGACCTGGGTGAGGAAGGAAGTGGCTGTTTGGTTGCTGTCTTCAATCTAGAGCTCTTGCTCATCACGCCCAGAAAAAGCAGACAGCCTGGAGCCCATGGGGTGAGTTGCAAAAGCTCCCTCCTCCAGCCCTTCCTCCTGGCCAGCTCATGGCCGCCATTGATGGGGACAGTGAGGAACGCTAGCATTTACACTGGACAACCTTTGCTTCGTTGAATCTGCAGAGCAGCCTGTGAGATTTGCACCCCTCAATGTTCCCATTTTCCGAATGAGGAAACTGAGGCAGAGAGGTTAGGTGAGCTGCCCAATCTAAAATGAAAGAGGATTTTGACTCAGTGACTCCCAAGGCCACACTATTAACAGCCATCTTGGCCGGGCGCAGCGGCTTGCACCTGTAATTCCAGCGCTTTGGGAGGCCAAGGCAAGAGGATCAGCAGTCCAGGAGTTTGAGACCAGCCTAAGCAACACAGTTAGACTTTGTCTCTATTTAAAAAAAAAAAAAATGTGGTTGGGTGCGGTGGCTCATCCCAGTGCCCGTCATTCCAGCACTTTGGGAGGTCAAGGCGGGCAGATCACTTGGGGTCAGGAGTTCAAGACCAGCCTGGCCAACATGGTGAAACCCTGTCTCTACTAAAAACACAAAAATTAGCCAGGTGTCGTGGCGTGCACCTGTAATCCCAGCTACTCAGGAGGCTAAGGCAGGAGAATTGCTTGAACCTGGGAGGCAGAGGTTGAGCCAAGGTCATGCCACTGCACTCACAGACTGAGCAACAAGAGCGAGAATCCATCTCAAATAAAAAAAAAAATGTGGCTGGGTGCAGTGGCTCACGCCTATAATCCCAGCACTTTGGGAGGCCGAGATGAGTGGATCGCCTGAGGTCAGGAGTTCGAGACCAGCCTGGCCAACATGATGAAACCTGGTCTCTACTAAAAATACAAAAATTAGCCAGGCGTTGTGCACGCCTGTAATCCCAGCTACTTGGGAGGCTGAGGCAGGAGAATCACTTGAACCTGGGAGGCAGAGGTTGCAGTAAGCCTAGATCATGCCGCTGCACTCCAGCCTGAACAACAGAGCGAGACTCCATCTCAAAAAAAAAAAAAGTATTAGCCAGGCGTGGTGGTATGCACCTGTGGTCCCAGCTACTCAGGAGGCTGAGGCAGGAGGATCGCTTGAGCCTGGGAGGTCAAGGCTGCAGTGATATCAAACCACTGCCTTCCAGCCTGGGCAACAGAACAAGACTCTGTCCAAAAAAAATAACAGGCACCTTGACCACAGCCTCCTGTCCTCCTAAGCGATGAGAGGCCAGCAGGACTATGTGCTGACCCCACATGGCCTGGGCTGTCTATCCCTCCAGGACCATGACCCTCCATCCCAAACAGACTAGAATCCTGGTGTCCACCACACACCCAAGGCCTCTCTGGCTGATGTCTCTTGCAGCCACCACTGATGCTGCCTGGAAAGTTCACGTTGCAAGACGTGCCTTCTACAGGAAGCCCTCTCACCTCTCCACAGTACTTTCCAGCCATGGTCTCCTCTGGGCAACTGAGACACCACTTGGGGAACACCGAGCCCCCCAAGGGCAGGTTCTGGGCCTGGTCCACCTAAGCCTGGTCTCCACCTACCTCCATGCACAGTAGGGGCCCAGGAAGTGTGTTCCCTCCATGGCACACATCCCCCAGCCCCATAGGCACCATCACCTTCACCACAAACAGCCCCTCCCTGGTGTGATACCAGGAAGGTTGTCCCCGCCTGCCCTAGTTCTGCCTTCTGCCTTGGGGTAGAGAGACCTCTCTGAAGAGCTGAAGGAAGAAGCTACCCGTCCTTCCTACCCCACCCACCTCAAGCCCCTGACTGCCTTTCACAAGAGCTCCAGCAGGTTGAGTCATATTCAGCTTGTGGTCAACTGTGACCACAAGCTCTTTGTTGCATCCCCACCCCCAAGGAAGAGACTTACAAACAAACAGTTTTGACTTGACCCATGGAGACTTGGAGGCCACAGAATGAGAGAGATATCTGGGAGACAGGGCAGGGGGCAGTCTCATCCCAATAGGACTTCATTCATTCATTCATTCATTCAACAAGTATGTATTGACCAGGCTTTCTGTCCAACACTGATGCCTTAAATCCTCTCAAGGTCACAGATGACATTTCCTGAGGCATCTCGGCGCATTTTTTCTCTTTGTTCGCTCCTGTACTTGTTTCAGAGACCCCACACAAGGGTCATTATGGAATCCATTTGGTTATTTGTTGTTGTTGAGATGGAGTCTCCCTCTGTTGCCCAGGCTGGAGTGCAATGACTTAATCTTGGCTCACTGCAACCTCCACCTCCTAGGTTCAAGCAATTCCCCTGCCTCAGCCTCCCGGATAGCTAAGACTACAGACACCCGCCACCACGCCGGGCTAATTTTTGTATTTTTAGTAGAGATGAGGTTTCATCATGTTGGCCAGGCTGGTCTTGAACTCCTGACCTCAAGTGATCTGCCTGCCTCGCCTCCGAAAGTGCTGGGATTACAGGCGTGAGCCACCATGCACGGCCAAATCCACTTGCAAAGAGGAGAAACTGAGGCTTGGAGAAGAGAAGTGACCTCCCCAGAGTCACACAGTCAGTCAACTGTCAAGCCAGGCCTTGACCCCAATCCATCACATGCCAAAATTCTCGACTATCCTCCCCACACGATATTCACTTGAGCAAAACCCTCTCTCCCTTCGATGCAAACAGCCTGTGATTAATTTTTTTTTCTTTTTTTTTTTTTTTTTTTTTTTTGACACGGAGTCTCACTCTTTCACCCAGGCCGGACTGCAGTGGCACCATCTCAGCTCACTGCAAGCTCCGCCTCCCGGGTTCACGCCATTCTCCTGCCTCAGCCTCCCGAGTAGCTGGGACTACGGGCGCCCGCCACCGCACCTGGCTAATTTTTTGTAGTTTTAGTAGAGACGGGGTTTCACTGTGTTAGCCAGGATAGTCTCGATCTCCTGACCTCGTGATCCACCCACCTCGGCCTCCCAAAGTGCTGGGATTACAGGTGTGAGCCACCGTGCCCGGCCCAGCCTGTGATTTTACAGGTGGCTGGAGCATGGAGTGTCTGAGGGCCTCTAGTGCCTGGGGCAGGATAGAGAGGGAGAGAATGGTCAGAGAAGAGGGCCACTCTGCCAGATGAGGGAAGAGGGGAAGGGCAGGAAGAGGAACCAAGTCGTCAGAGCCGGGAGAGCCAGGAGGGCTGATGGGCCTAGCCAGACACAGCTGACCCCAGTGAGGGGAAGTGGCCTGGGGTCTTAGTTCAGCCTGAGTGGCCTGGCAGGCTGAAGCCTGCACTGGCCCCCAAAGGGGAAATTGTAGACATGACCCATCTTCTCCCCACCCCATCCTCATCTGACCTCAGCAGCAACCCCGGCGATCTCTGATACAGACCAGCCTGGGGAAGGACAGCTTCGTGGGTCCTCCCCAAGGTCCTCTCTGCACCTTTGTGTGTCCTTGAAGAGGACGCTTAACCTCTCTGTGCTGTAGTTTTCTCTTCTATAAAATGGACCCAGGATGGGTGCGGTGGCTCACGCCTATAATCCCAGCACTTTGGGAGGCCGAGGTGGGAGGATCACCTGAGGTTGGGAGTTCGAGATGAGCGTGCCCAACGCGGTAAAACCTTGTCTCTACTAAAAATACAAAAATCAGCCATGCGCCTGTAATCCCAGCTACTCAAGAGGCTGAGGCAGAAGAATCACTTGAACCCAGGAGGTGGAGGTTGCAGTGAGCTGAGATCATGCCACTGCACTCCAGCCTGGGTGCAACAGAGCAAGACTTTGTCTCAAAAAAAAAATAGACCCAGTAGGCCGGGCGCAGTGGCTCATGCCTGTAATTTCAGCACTTTGGGAGGCCGAGGCAGGTGGATCACAAGGTCAGGAGTTCAAGACCAGCCTGGCCAAGATGGTGAAACCCCCATCTCTACTAAAAATACAAAAATTAGCAGGCTTGGTGGTGGGTGCCTATAATCCCAGCTACTCGAGAGGATGAGGCAGAGAATTGGAATTGCTTGAACCTGGGAGACGGAGGTTGCAGTAAGCCAAAGTCGTACCACTGCATTCCAGCCTGGGCAACAGAGCAAGACTCAATCTCAAAAAAAAAAAAAAAAAATTGGACCCAGTGATAGGACTGACCTCAGCCAGCGTGTGTTGAAAGGATAAGATGAAGTAATTCACATAAAAAGCTTAGACCAGGCTCGGCCTGGTGGCTTACGCCTGTAATCCTAGCACTTTCATAGGCTGAAGCAAGAGGATTACTTGAAATTCAGGAGTTCAAGACCAGCCTGGGCAACATAGCGAGACTCTATCTCTGTTTGTAAACATATATTATTTAATATAATCCCAGTGCTTTGTGAGGCCAAGGCGGGCAGATAACGAGGTCAGGAGATCAAGACCATCCTGGCTAACACGGTGAAACCTCGTCTCCACTAAAAATACAAAAAAAAAAAAAAAAATTAGCGGGGCAGGAGAATGGCGTGAACCCTGGAGGCGAGGCTTGCAGTGAGCCGAGATTATGCCACTGCCCTCCAGCCTGGGCGACAGAGCAAGACTCCATCTCAAAAAAAACAAAAGAAAAAAAAAGAAAAAGGAAGGAAGGGCCGGGTGCAGTGGCTCATGCCTGTAATCCCAGCACTTTGGGAGGCCGACATGGGTGGATCACGAGGTCAGGAGTTCAAGACCAGCCTGGCCAATACGGTGAAACCTTATCTCTACTAAAAATACAAAAATTAGCCGGCTGTGGTGGTGCGCGCCTATAGTCCCAGCTGCCCGGGAGGCTGAGGCAGAAGAATCGTTTGAACCTGGGAGGTAGATTTTGCAGTGAGCCAAGATCGCGCCACTACACTCCAGCCTGGCCAACAGAGCGAGACTCCATCTCAAACAAACAAAAAAAAAGATAGAAAAAAAGGAGGAAGGAAGGAAGGAAGGAACGAAAAGGGAAGGGAAGAAAGGAAAGAAGGAAAGAAAAAATGGAAGGAAAGAAGGAAAGAAAAGAAAGAAAGAGAGAAAGAAAAAAGAGAAGAGAGGGAGGGAGGGAAGGAAGGAAGGAGGGAGGGGAGGGAGGGAAAGAAAGAGGAAGAAAGAAGAGAGAAAGAGAGAAGAATGAGAGAGAAGAAAGAAAGAGAACAAAAGAAAGAGAAAAAGAAAGAGAGAGAGGGAGAGAGGGAGGAAGGAAGGGAGGGAGAGAGGGAGAAAGGAAGGGAGGGAATTCATGCTGACTACTCAGGCCAGGAGCACTGTGAGGGGTGGAAGCCCTGACTACCCCTGCATTCCATTCTCTGTCCCTGCTGCAGCCACACCTCCACACCTTTCCCCAGACAGTTAACCCTGACTGGTGCACGCTTTCTCCCAGCTGTTTATCAAAACCCTTCTCAGGCCAGGCACAGTGGCTCACCCCTGTAATCCCAGCATGTTGGAAGGCCAAGGTGGGAGGATCACTTGAGCCCAGGAGTTATAGACATCAGCCTGAGCAACAGAGCAAGACCATGTCTCTATGAAATATTTAAAAATTAGCCAGGCGTGGCCAGGCGCGGTGGCTCACACCTATAATCCCAGCACTTTGGGAGGCTGAGGCGGGCAGATCACAAAGTCAGGAGATTGAGACCATCCTGGCTAATACAGTGAAACCCCGTCTCTACCAAAAATACAAAAAATTAGCCGCCGTGGTGGCGGGCGCCTGTAGTCCCAGCTACTCGGGAGGCTGAGGCAGGAGAATGGCATGAACCCAGGAGGCGGAGCTTGCAGTGAGCCAAGATCGTGCCACTGCGCTCCAGCCTGGGCGACAGAGCAAGACTCTGTCTCAAAAAAAAAAAAAAAAGTTAGCCAGGTGTGGTGGCATGTGCCTGTAGTCTCAGCTACACAGGAGGCTGAGACAGGAGGATCACTTGAGCCCAGGAGGTCAAGGCTGCAGTGAGCCATGACCTTGCCACTGCACTCCAGCCTGGGAGACAGAGTGAGACCCTGTCTCAAAAACCAAACCAAAACAAAACAAAAAAATCCTTCTCAGCACCAGCCCAGCCTCCTGTGCATGTAGACAGAGGCAAGAACCTGTTCTTTTTTTTTTTTTCCTTTTTTTAAGACCAAGTCTCGCTCTGTTTGCCCAGGTTGGAGTGCAGTGGTGCAATCTCGGCTCACTGCAACCTCTGCCTCCCAGGATCAAGCGAGTCTCCTGCCTCAGCCTCCTGAGTAGCTGGGATTACAGGCGCGCACCCCCACACCCAGCTACTTTTTTGTATTTTTAGTAGAGATGGGGTTTCACCATGTTAGCCAGGATGGTCTCGATCTCCTGACCTCATGATCCGCCCGCCTCAGCCTCCCAAAGTGCTGGGATTACAGGCGTGAGCCACCACGCCCAGCCAAGAACCTGTTCTTTGCTGTTGAATAGACCCAGGTTCAAATCCCACACCCTTGGAAACAATACCTGTATCTTTAGTCCAGTGTCCTTAAGGAAGCTGCTATACTTCTCCAGCCTCCGTTTCCCTTGGAGCCTACCCACACTGAGATGGTGTGATGATGGCTGCCAGTATCAACCATCTACATCCCCCAAACCAGGCACAGCATAGGTGCTCGCTGAGTGTTAATTCTTTACTTTTTTTTTTTTTTTTTTTGAGATGGAGTTTTGCTCTTGTTGCCCAAGCTGGAGTGCAATGGCACAATCTGGGCTCACCGCAACCTCCGCCTCCTGGGTTCTAGCGATTCTCCTGCCTCAGCCTCCCGAGTAGCTGGGATTACAGGCATGTGCCACCACGCCCAGCTAATTTTTGTATTTTTAGTAGAGATGGGGTTTCACCATGTTGGTCAGGCTGGTCTCAAACTCCCGACCTTAGATCATCTCCCCGCCTCGGCCTCCCAAAGTGCTGGGATTGCAGGTGTGAGCCACCGCGCCCGGTCGTGTTAATTCTTTCAAATGCCCCTCAGCCTCGGTCTATCCTCACGACCACTCAGGCTTGGGGAGGGGCACCAGCCTCCCATCCCACCTTGTTCCCCCAGAGTAGTTCACCCTCTCATCAACCCTGGGAAGTGGAGCTGCCTCTTCCTTTTTATAGATGAGACGATGGAGACTCACAGCAGCATCTGTTCGCCCAGTCAGGATCAGAACCCAGATCTACCCTTATGCCAAAGGCTGGGCTTATTTAATGCCCATGGGCATCCCTCAACAACCTCTAACTGTCAGTATGTCCAGAATCTGATCATGCACCTCTACCCCCCCCCCCACCCCCTCAAGAACATTCCGTGGCTCCCCAGTACCCCCAGGAGAGACTGGCTCCACTTCTGCCTTACAGTTGCCCACGTGGACACTTCTGCTTGTGCCCTGCCTGTATCCCTGGAATCCACTGGCAAACACAGTCCACTTTAAAGACTTCAATCCTGGGCTGGGAGCAGTGGCTCATGCCTGTAATCCCAGCAGTTTGGAAGGTCGAGGCAGGAAGGTCGCTTGAACTCAGGAGTTCAAGACCAGCCTGAGCAACACAGTGAAACCCCGTCTCTACCAAAAATACAAAAAATTAGCTGGGCTTAGTGGTGTGTGCCTGTAGTGCCAGCTACTCAGGAGGCCGAGGTGAGAGGCTCGCTTGAGCCCCGCAGGAAGAGATAGCAGTGAGCTGTGGTGTCACCACTGCACTCCATCCAGCCTGGGCAACGCAGTGAGACCCCATCTCAAAAATACAAAAATACTTCAATTCCCAGCTTTGTTTGCTCTGGTGGTTTTTGCTCTGAATCTGGGTTTCTTTCTTTACCTTTGTCCCCTGTTCATTTGACAGAGAAAAGACTCAGCCCCAGTCTCTGTCTCCAGGAGCTCCTGGCCTGGGGATGGGGGCTTCCAGGAGGAGAGACATCTTATCTGACCATCAGTTCACCAAATGGGGTAGCTCCAAGTTGCCATCACTCCTTTGCAGAGATGTGTTGAATAGAGACAGAGTGAGCCTGAGAAAGCCAGGGTGTTTAAGGCACTAGATAAATTCAGTCGGGCTAAAAGGAGAGCAACCAGGGCAGGCTTCCTGGAAGAGGAGATTTTGGAGAGCATGTGCCTCAGTCTCCTCCATGGGGCCTAAAGAAAGCGTCGTCTGGGTCAGGCAAGGTGTCTCATGCCTGAAATTCCAGCACTTTGGGAGGCTGAGGTGGGAGGATCACTTGAGGCCAGAAGTTAAAGACCAGCCTGAGCAACAGAGCAAGACCCCATCAATACAAAAAAAATTTAAATATTAGCTGGGCATGGTGGCACACACCTGTGGTCCCAGCTACTCAGGAGGCTGAGGTGGGAGGATCTCTTGAGCCCAGAAGGTCAGGGCTACAGTGAGCTATGATCCCACCACTGCACTCCAGCCTGGGTGACAGAACAAGACTCTGACTCAAAATAAAAAAAGAAAAGAAAAAGAAAAACTGAGAGAGGAAATGAAATGAAAAAAATGGCAACCTAGGAAGGTGCTGGCACTGCTGAGGGGCAAGGTGAAGGGACACAGAGGAGAAGGCCGCGGCAGGGGCAGCAGGGAGGCAGGGCTGGGAGTAGAGGGTGGAGCTGAGGAACAAAGTCGTACATAGGCACAGAGGGCAGAGGTCACAGCACATGGTGGCCTGGAGGAGCTCAAAGGGACCAGCTGGTATGTGTGACCACAAGAGAAGAGGAGAGGTGGGAGGGAGAAGGAAGGGGCCTGGCAGCAGTGGGTCAAATGCCACAGAGAAGTCAGGGACTGGCCTGGGCCTGGGGAGGGGACGGGGGATGTGAAAGGGAGAGGCTGGGAGGCTGGCAGGAAGTGAGAACTGGGATGCGCCCACTTCCCACCAAGTCGCCCAGTCTCCCTGCTCTGCTCCTACAGCCTGCAGAACCCCAAGCACTCTGTGCCCTGCCCGCCAAGCCTGGCATCCTTCATGGGAAGTGAGGGGTACTAGGTGGAGTGACAGATGGAAAGAGAGACCAAAGGAGAGGGCTGAGGGGCTGGGCGCAGTAGCTTACGCCTATAATCCCACCACTTTGGGGGACTGAGACAGATAATCCATTCAGCCCAGTTCAAGACCAGCCGGGGCAACATAGCAAGACCCCATCTCTACAAAAAAATACAAAAATTATCCAGGCATGGTGGTGCACGTCTGTAGTCCCAGCTATCCGGGAGGCTGTGGTGTGGTGGAAGGATTGCTTGAGCCCAGGAGGTTGAGGCTGCATGGAGCTGTGATCACACCACTGCACTCCAGCCTGGGCGACAGAGTGAGACCCTGTCTCAAAACTTTTTTTGTTGTTTGTTTGGTTTTTTGTTTGTTTTTTTTGAGACGGAGTCATCCAGGATGGAGTGTAGTGGCGAAATATCAGCTCACTGCAACCTCCACATCCTGGGCTCAAGTGATCCTCCCACCTCAGCTTCCAGAGTAGCTAGGACCACAGATACATGCCACCACTCTTGTCTAATTTTTCTATTTTTTGTAGAGATGGGGGTCTCACTATGTTGCCCAGGCTGGTCTTGAACTGCTGGCCTTAAGCAGTCCTCCCGCCTCGGCCTCCCAAAGTGCTGGGATTACAGGTGTGAGCCATTGCGTCTGGCCCCACTGATCTTTTACTGTCCTCATAGTTTTGCCTTTTCCAGAATATCCTATAGTTGGAATAAGACAGTATATAGCCTTTTCAGATTGGCTTCCTTTTTTTTTTTTTTTTTTTTTTTTTGAGACAGAGTTTCACTCTTGTTGCCAAGGCTGGAGTGCAATGGCACAATCTCGGCTCACTGCAACCTCTGTCTCCCAGGTTCAAGCGATTCTCCTGCCTCAGCCTCCCGAATAGCTGGGATAACAGGCATGTGCCAGCACACCTGGCTAATTTTGTATTTTTAGTATAGACGGGGTTTCTCCATATTGATCAGGCTGGTCTCGAACTCTCGTCCTCAGGTGATCCACCCGTCTTGGCCTCCCAAAGTGCTGGGATTACAGGCATGAGCCACTGTGCCCAGCCCCAGATTGGCTTCTTTCACTTAGTGATATGCCTTTAAGTTTCCTCCATGTCTTTTCATGGCTTGAGATCTCATTTCTTTCTTTCTTTCTCTTTCTTTCTCTTTCTTTCTTTCTTTCTTTCTTTCTTTCTTTCTTTCTTTATAGAGACGGGGCCTCGCTATGTTGCCCAGGCTGGTCTCGAACTCCTGGCCTCAAGCGATCCTCCTGCCTCAACCTCCCGAAGTGCTGGGATTACGGGCATGAGCCACTGCACCTGGCATTTAAAAATTTTTTAATTAAAAAAAAAAGAGGCCGGGTGCGGTGGCTCACGCCTGTAATCCCAGCACTTTGGGAGCCTGAGGCGGGTGGATCACTTGAAGTCAGGAGTTCCAGACCAGCCTGGCCAACATAGTGAAACCCCGTCTCTACCAAAAATATTAAAAATTAGCCGGGCATGGTGGTGGGCACCTGTAATCCCAGCTACTCGGGAGGCTGAGGCAGGAGAATCGCTTGAACCCGGGAGGTGGATGTTGCAGTGAGCAGAGATCGCGCCACTGCACCCCAGCCTGACTGACAGAGTGAGACTCTGTCTCAAAATAAATAAATAAAAATTAAAAATTAAAAAAAAATAGAGGGCTGAGGGCTGGATCCGAGCAGTGCAACTTCTGTCTGGGGCAGGGGGCCTGGCTTGGACCCTGCCAGCCTCTCCTGGAGATGGGGAAGGAGGAATGGAGGTGGGGCGGGGGAGGTGGGACAGAACCCAGAAGCTGATAGCGTCGGTGAGCCAGGTGCCGCATCCCCGTGCAAGGGCTCACCCCGACCCCCCTCTCACCCCCCAGGGCAGCAAGGAGCGCTTCCACTGGCAGAGCCACAACGTGAAGCAGAGCGGCGTGGATGACATGGTGCTTCTTCCCCAGATCACCGAAGACGCCATCGCCGCCAACCTCCGGAAGCGCTTCATGGATGACTACATCTTCGTACCCTGGGCCAGGGCTGGGGGCGGGCAGGCAGGGAAGGAATGAATGGCTGGGCCATGGACGGAGAGGAGGGTGAAGGAGCAGAGGGAGGAATGGGCCGGGAGAGCACCAAGTGGTGAGACAGAGGACAGACGGAGTGACAGCAGGGCTCTGGTTGGGGGCAGCTGTGGCTGCCACTGCTCCCTCTGTCCTGGGGAAGCTCAGCCCCAGCGTGTTCCATTTCCCCCATTCCGGATCCAACCCTGTTTGTTCTTTTTGGTTTTTTTTTTTTTTTTTTTTGGGACGGAGTCTTGCTCTGTCGCCCAGGTTCCAGGCTGGAGTGTAGTGGCACAATCTCAGCTCACTGCAACCTCCACCTCCCGGATTCAAATGATTCTCCTGCCTCAGCATCCCAAGTAGCTGGGATTATAGGCATGCGCCACCATGCCTGGCTAATTTTTTTGTTTTTGCTTTTTGTGTTTTGTGTTTTGTTTTTGAGACTGAGTGGCTCTTGTTGCCCAGGCTGGAGTGCAATGGCACGATAGCTCGCTGCAACCTCTGCCTCCCAGGTTCAAGCGATTCTCCTCCCTCAGCCTCCCAAGTAGCCGGGATTACAGGCACGCACCACCATGCCCGGGTAATTTTTTGTATTATTAGTGGAGACAAGGTTTCACCATGTTGGCCAGGCTGGTCTCAAACTCCTGACCTCAAGTGATCCGCCTGCCTCGGCCTTCCAAAGTGCTGGGATTACAGGCATGAGCCACCGCGCCCGGCCAGCCCTGTTTTTTCCAAGAGACTCGAGGTGCATCCATTATCTCCATCTCTTCCACCTCCAAGCAATGGAGTTTTAGGAAGCCCTGGGTGGGGGCAGGATGAGGGGACAAGGAGGACAAAACCTACCAGGACACCACACGACCCTTAACCATCCCTCAGACCTACATCGGCTCCGTGCTCATCTCTGTAAACCCCTTCAAGCAGATGCCCTACTTCACCGACCGTGAGATCGACCTCTATCAGGGCGCGGTGAGGCTGGGGCTGGGTGGGAGGCACAGCCCCAAGACTCCTGGCCCCCAGCCCTGGGCTGAGACCTGACCTCCCCCGCCAGGCCCAGTATGAGAATCCCCCGCACATCTACGCCCTCACGGACAACATGTACCGGAACATGCTTATCGACTGTGAGAACCAGTGTGTCATCATTAGGTATGGACAGAGTTGGGGGTCCACAGACCCTGCTGCCCGGGCCCCTGCTGAAACATCATCACCGCCCCTAGGGAGGTTTGCCTGAAACTCCCAATCTGAACAGAGCCCTGCTGTCCCTCTCTGCCCTCACTCTATTTTCCTTGTCACCATCTGACTCACGATGTATTTTATTGATTCATTCTGCTATTGTCTGTCTGTCCCCTCTAAATGTCACCTCAGGCCAGGTGTAGTGGCTCATGCTTGTAATCCTGGCACTTTGGGAGGCCAAGGCGAGAGGATCTCTTGAGGCTAGGAGTTCAAGACCAGCCTGGGCAATATGGCAACATCCTGTCTCTGTATAGATAATAATTAGCCGGACACGGTGGTGCACGCCTGTAGTCCCCAGCTACTCAAGAGGCTGAGGAGGGAGGATTGCTTGAGCCCAGGAGTTCCAGGCAGGAACAGGTGCTATGATCACACCACTGTACTCCAGCCTGGGCAACAGAGTGAGACCCCATCTCAGTCAATCAATCGATGCCAGCTCTATGAGAGCAGAGAGAGAGAGAGAGAGAGAGAGAGTGTGTGTGTGTGTGTGTGTGTGTGACAGAGTCTCAGTCTGTCACCCAGGCTGGAGTGCAGTGGCACAACCTCAGCTCACTGCAACCTCTGCCTCCCAGGTTCAAGCAATTCTCCCGCCTCAGCCTCCTGAGTGGCCGGGATTACAGGCGCCCACCACCATGTCCGGCTAATTTTTGTATTTTAGTAGAGACTGGGTTTCACCATGTTGGCCAGGCTGGTCTCTAACTTTTGACCTCAAGTGATCCGCCCTCCTCAGGCTCCCAAAGTGCTGGGATTACAGGCATGAGCCACCGTGCCCAGCTGAGAGCAGAGATTTTATCTGTCTTGTTCATTACAGTAACCCCAGTACCCGGAATACTGGCAGGCACACAGTAGGTGCTCAATGAATGAATGGTCAGGCACTAAAAAGGGCTCTTCCCCATCCACTGATCATTTATTCCTCCATTCATCCCCAGTGGAGAGAGTGGAGCTGGGAAGACAGTGGCAGCCAAATATATCATGGGCTACATCTCCAAGGTGTCTGGCGGAGGCGAGAAGGTCCAGGTGAGACGAGGAAAACAGAAGGATGAGCTGGGTCACCCTCACCTGCATGGTAGTGCAGCCCCACCCATCTGCACTCCTGCCTCAGTCTGACTTCTTCCCACTCCACCTGCCTCTGCCCCAGCACGTCAAAGATATCATCCTGCAGTCCAACCCGCTGCTCGAGGCCTTCGGCAACGCCAAGACTGTGCGCAACAACAATTCCAGCCGCTTTGTAAGTCTCTGCAGACCTGCTTGGAGCAGCTGCTCCCTCCGTGCTGACCTTTCTACACACACACCCACACATACACACACCCGTATTGCCAAGACAAGAGTCCATTGAAAACCCAGCAGGAAATACCTACTCCTGAAGGGGAGACTCACTTCCTGCTCATGGTCCCTTTCAAAAGAGAGTCCCCCATTGGCAGAACTGTGGAGGCCATGACACCCCTGTGTAACATTCTTAAATGCTCCCCACCCGGCTGCAGCCATGCTACATTGTTCCCATTCACATTTCAGGTCCAATTTATTCCCTCATTCATTCCTTCTTTCGACAATAGTTCTGGGACTCGTTCTTTGTGTGGGTGCTGCGCTGGGCCCAGTGAAAGTCAGGATAGGTAAACAGATATGGATTCAGGGTTTGATTCTATCACTGTGAGCTGTGTAGCCTGGGGGGAAAAAAATCTATGCAACTTCCTGAGTTTCCTCTGTTTGCTCATCCATAAAATGGGGACGATGTTAATATCCATCTCATAGACTTCAGTATTACACCTGCACATGGACATGGTTTAATAAATTCCATACCCTTGGGCTGGGTGCAGGGGCTCACATCTGAAATCCCAGCACTTTGGGAGGCTGAGACAGGCGGATCACTTGAGGTCTGGATTTCAAGACCAGCCTGGCCAACATGATGAAAAATACAAAAATTAGCTCTACCAAAAATACAAAAATTAGCTGGGCATGGTGGCAGGTGCCTGTAGTCCCAGCTACTCAGGAGGCTAAGGCAAGAGAATCACTTGAACCCAGGAGGTGGATGTTGCAGTGAGCCGACATCGCGCCACTGAACCCCAGCCTGAGCAACAGAGTCAGACTCTGTCTCAAAAAAAAAGGAAGAAGGGAAGAGAGGCAAGGCTCATAAGACCCATCCCCAATCCTTCCCCCACCTGCACCCCAGGACACTGGGGTGCTGACATGGTTCTCTTGGATTCAGGGCAAGTACTTTGAGATCCAGTTCAGCCGAGGTGGGGAGCCAGATGGGGGCAAGATCTCCAACTTCTTGCTGGAGAAGTCCCGCGTGGTCATGCAAAATGAAAATGAGAGGAACTTCCACATCTACTACCAGGTGCAGGGAAGGGGCCGGGGGAGAGGGAGCCCCACCTGGAGTCCAGCGGGGTGGACAATGGGAAGGTAAACACCTAGGGGGGCATGGCAGGGCAGATGAGGGATCACAGGGGCTGAGCCAGGCAAGCACCAGATGCATGAACATGGCACACCCTCCAGCTGCTGGAAGGGGCCTCCCAGGAGCAAAGGCAGAACCTGGGCCTCATGACACCAGACTACTATTACTACCTCAACCAATCGGACACCTACCAGGTGGACGGCACGGACGACAGAAGCGACTTTGGTGAGACTCTGGTGAGCACCGGCCTCCACTCCAGTCCCCGGCCAGGCAGACCTCAGCCCCAGAAACCCTCCTGAGTTACAAATTAGGAAACCGAAGCCCAGGCCAGGCATGTGGCTCAAGCCTGTAATCCCAGCACTTTGGGAGGCCGAGGCAGGTGGATCACTTAAGGTCAGGAGTTTAAGACCGGCCTGGCCAACGTGGTTAAACCCCGTCTCTACTTAAAATACAAAAATTAGCCAGGTGTGGTGGTGCATGACTGTAATCCCAGCTACTGGGGAGGCAGAGGCAGGAGAATTGCTTGAAAACGGGAGGTGGAAGTTGCAGTGAGCCGAGATCACACCACTGCACTCCAGCCTGGGCAACAGAGTGAGACTACATCTCAAAAAAAAAAAAAAGGCCAGGCACGGTGGCTCACACCTGTAATCCCAGCACTTTGGGAGGCCGAGGCAGGTAGATCACCTGAGGTCAGGAGTTCAAGACCAGCCTGGCCAACATAGTGAAACCCCGTCTTTATTAAGAATACAAAGATTAGCCGGGTGTGATGCCACGCGCCTGTAGTCCCAGCTACTAGGGAGGCTGAGGCAGGAGAATCGCTTAAACCCGGGAGGTGGAGGTTGCAGTGAGCCAAGATAGCGCCACTGCATTCCCGCCTGGGTGAAAGAGTGAGACTCTAAAAAAAAAAAAATAGGAAACCAAAGCCCAGTCCGGACATGATGCTCACGCCTGTAATCCCAGCTACTCGGGAGGCGGAGGCAGGAAAATCGCTTGAACCTGGGATGAGGAGGTGGCAGTGAGCCAAGATCATGCCACTGCACTCCAGCCTGGGCAACAGAGGGAGACTCTGTCTCAAAAATAAAAAATATAATAAAAAACAAAGCCCAGAGAGGTGCAGGCACTTACCCAAGGTCACGCGGCAAGTGACTGAAAGGGGTAGGACAGGGACCCAAGGGTGCTCACTCCCTGAGTCCGTGCTGTGGTCCCTCAAGCCTGCCCCTGGAGGCAGGTTGGAGGCCGGGATTCGCGGCACAGTTTCTGCCCCCGCTGTACCCACAGAGTGCTATGCAGGTCATTGGGATCCCGCCCAGCATCCAGCAGCTGGTCCTGCAGCTCGTGGCGGGGATCTTGCACCTGGGGAACATCAGTTTCTGTGAAGACGGGAATTACGCCCGAGTGGAGAGTGTGGACCGTGAGTGTGGGTATCAGGGAGGGCGGGATGGAGGCCTGTGGGTGGGTGAACTGCATCCTCCTAGCTCAGCCCCCAGGAAGCTGAAAGTCCATGAGGAAAAAAATGTGGGTGGCACTGGGCAAGACGGGGATAATAGGAGGCCCATGCAGGAGGCACAAGAGCCCAACCGTCCCGTTTTTGCCCTGACCTTTGCCCTCGTAGTCCTGGCCTTTCCCGCCTACCTGCTGGGCATTGACAGCGGGCGACTGCAGGAGAAGCTGACCAGCCGCAAGATGGACAGCCGCTGGGGCGGGCGCAGCGAGTCCATCAATGTGACCCTCAACGTGGAGCAGGCAGCCTACACCCGTGATGCCCTGGCCAAGGGGCTCTATGCCCGCCTCTTCGACTTCCTCGTGGAGGCGAGTGGGGCTGGGGCTGGAAGGCAGAGTGGGTCACAAACATTTATGGAAGCTGAGTGCAGTGGCTCACGGCTGCAATCCCAATGCTTTGGGTGGCTGAGTTGGGAGCATCCTTTGAGGCCAGAAGTTCAAGACCAGCCTGGGCAACATAGCAAGACCCCCATCTCTACAGAAATTTCAAATTAGTTGGGTGTAGTGGTGTGCACGTGTAGTTCTAGCTACTCAGAGGGCTGAGGTTGGGGGATCATTTGAACCCAGGAGGTTGGGGCTGCAGTGAGCTATGATTGCGCTATTGTACTCCAGCCTGGGTGACAGAGCAAGACCCTGTCTCTAAAAAAAACTTTTGGCCAGATACAGTGGCTCATGCCTGTAATCCCAGCACTTTGGGAGGCTGAGGTGGACGGATCACTTGAGGTCTGGAGTTCGAGACCAGCCTGGCCAACATGGTGAAAAATTACCTCTCTACTAAAAATTACCCAGGAGTGGTGGCACATGCCTTTAATCCCAGCTACTTGGGAGGCTGAGGCAGGAGAATCACTTGAACCTGGGAGGTGGAGGTTGCAGTGAGCTGAGATCGTGCTATTGTACTCCAGCCTGGGCAACAGAGAGAGACTCTGTCTCAAAATAAATAAATAAATAAAATAAAAACTTTTTTAATATATGGAGTCAGCCTGGGCAACATGGCAAAACCCTGTCTCTACAAAAATACAAAAATTAGCCGGGCATGGTGGCTGGTGCCTGTAATCCCAGCTACTCAGGAGGCTGAGGTGGAAGAATCCCTGACCCCAGGAGGTTGAGGCTGTAGTAAGCCATGATCAAGCCACTACACTCCAGCCTGGACAACAGACTGAGACCCTGTCTCAAAATAAAAAATAAAAATAAATAAAGTATAAAATGTATGGCCAGGTGCAGCGGCTCATGCCTGTAATCCCAGCACTTTGGGAGGTCAAAGCGGGCAGATCACCCGAGGTCAGGAGTTCGAGATCAGCCCTGGCCAGCATGGCAAAACCCCGTCTCTACTAAAAATACAAGAATTAGCCAGGCGTGGTGGCGCATGCCTATAATCCCAGCTACTTGGGAGGCTGAGGCAGAAGAATCTCTTGAATCCTGGAGGCGGAGGTTTCAGTGAGCCGAGATTGCGCCACTGGCATTCCAGCCTGGGCAACAGAATGAGACTCCATCTCAAAAAAAATAGAAAAGAAAAAGCCCCATAAGGTAGTTGCTATTATCAACCCCTTTTAAAGATAAGAAAATAGAGGTGCAAGGCCGGGCGCAGTGGCTCACACCTGTAATCCCAGCACTTTGGGAGGCCGAGGCGGGCGGATCACGAGGTCAGGAGATCGAGACCACAGTGAAACCCCGTCTCTACTAAAAATACAAAAAATTAGCCGGGCGTGGTGGCAGGCCCTTGTAGTCCCAGCTACTTGGGAGGCTGAGGCAGGAGAATGATGTGAACCCGGGAGGCGGAGCTTGCAGTGAGCCAAGATCATGCCACTGCACTCCAGCCTGGGCGACAGAGTAAGACTCCGTCTCAAAAAAAAAAAAAAAAGAAAGAAAAAAAAAGAAAATAGAGGTGCAGAGAGGTTCAGGGGCAGAGTCAGCTCTGGAGTCAGGGACCCTGATACACTGACACTTGGGTTTCTCCTCTGAGTGACTGATTATGGGGTGGGGAGACTGTACACAGAGCCAGGAAGGGCAGAGCTAAAGAGGGCTGGAGGGAAACTGGCATGAGGGGACATCACCCATGAAGTTGGCTAGGCGTGTGTCTAAGGAGTGGTGGGCAGGGGCTTCAGATCTGACCGATGCCCACTGACTTCCTGTCCCCACCCACACCGCAGGCCATCAACCGTGCTATGCAGAAACCCCAGGAAGAGTACAGCATCGGTGTGCTGGACATTTACGGCTTCGAGATCTTCCAGGTACAGCCCCCTGCCTCCAGCCCACATCCTGTCCTCCCTGGGGCAGCCCAGGGTGGCCACAAGAACTTCCAGCACCAGGACATTGAGGGAAGGACCCTTTTCCTCCTTCTGCAGAAAAATGGCTTCGAGCAGTTTTGCATCAACTTCGTCAATGAGAAGCTGCAGCAAATCTTTATCGAACTTACCCTGAAGGCCGAGCAGGTGGGCAGCCAAGCAGTCAGGGATGGGGGATCCTGGGGTGGGGGTGGGGTGGAAGGACCATGAGGATCCCTTAGCAACTAGGGGACACCCCAGCCCTCCCCACCACGTTCCCACCTCTCTGTGCCAACCTACCCAGGGTCCATAGTGATACTTCCTTCTGCCTCTAAAGCTTTGGGAAGGACCGTGCCTCTTAGTTCATTCATTCAGCAATTATTTATTGAGCACCTGTTGGGTGCCAGGCACTGTTTAGGGTGCTTGGAGACACAGCCATGAACAATAAGGCAATAGTCCCTGCTGTCTTCATTTTGCCCCTCCCCCAGAAGCAGAGCCTGAGGCAAGGATTCAGAGACAAATGGTTTTTCTGGGAGGCAATCCCAGGAAGCTCCAAGAGGAGACTGAGGAAGTAAGTCAGGGATTTTTTCTTTTTTTTTTTTGAGACAAAGTCTCGTTCTGTCACCCAGGCTGGAGTGCAGTGGCATGATCTCGGCTCACTGCAACCTCCACCTCCAGAGTTCAAGTGATTCTCCTGCCTCAGCCTCCCGAGCAGCTGGGACTACAGGCACCCACCACCATGCCCAGCTAATTTTTGTATTTTTAGTAGAGACAGGGTTTCATCATATTGGCCAGACTGGTCTCAAACTCCTGACCTCGTGATCCACCCACCTCAGCCTCCCAAAGTGCTGGGATTACAGATGGGAGCCACCATTCCCCGCTTTTTTTTTTTTTTTTTTTTTTTTTTTGAGACAGGAACTCGCTCTGTTGTCCAGGCTGGAGTGCAGTGGTGTGATCACAGGTCACTGCAGTCTACACCTCCTGGGCTCAAGCAATCCTCCCACTTCGGCCTCTCAAGTAGCTGGGACCGCAGGCACACACCATCATGCCTGGCTAATATTTTAAAACTTTTTTGTAGAGTTGGTGTTTCACTTTGTTGCCCAGATTGGTCTTGAACTCCTGGCCTCAAGCAATCCTCCCGCCTTGGCCTGCCAAAGTGCTGGGACTACAGGCATGAGTTAACATGCCCAGTCCGGAGACAGGGATTTTTTTAACAAAGAGAGAGAGAGAGGCTGGGTGCAGTGGCTCATGCCTGTAATCCCAGCACTTTGGGAGGCTGAGGTGGGTGGATCACCTGAGGTCAGGAGTTTGAGACCAGCCTGGCCAACATGGTGAAACTCCATCTCTACTAAAAATATAAAACTTAGCCAGGTGTGGTGCTGGGCACCTGTAATCCCAGCTACTCAGGAGTCGGAGGCAGGAGAATTGCTTGAACCCAGGAGGCAGAGCTTGCAGTGAGTCGAGATTGTGCCATTGCACTCCAGCCTGGGCAACAGCAGAATGAGACCCTGTCTCAAAAAAGAAAAAAAGAAAAGAAAAGAAAAAAGAGAGAGACAGACCGAGCCAGACACAATCACTCACACCTATAGTCCCAGCTATCTAGGAGGCTAAGTTAAGAGGATCGCTTGAGCCTGGGGGTTCAAAGCCAGCCTGGACAACATAGTGAGACCTCATCTCTACAAAAAACATAAAAATTAGCCAGGCATGGTGGTGTGCTCCTATGGTCCCAGCTACTCGGAAGGCTGAGATGAGAGGATCACTTGAACCCTGGAGGTCAAGGTTGCAGTGAGCTAGGATCGCATCGCTGAGCTCCAGCCTGGGTAACAGAGCAAAACCCGGTCTCAAAAAAAAAAGCAAGCTGTGTGCGGTGGCTTATGCCTGTAATCCCAGCACTTTGGGAGGCCGAGGTGGGCAGATGTCCTGAGGTTGGGAGTTCGAGACCAGCCTGACCAACATGGAGAAACCCCATCTCTACTAAAAATACAAAATTAGTCGGGCGTGGTGGCACATACCTGTAATCCCAGCTTCTCGGGAGGCTGAGGCAGGAGAATCGCTTGAACTCGGGAGGCAGAGGTTGCGATGAGCCAAGATCGTGCCATTGCACTCCAGCCTAGGCAACAGGAGTGAAACTCCATCTCAAAAAAAAAAAAAGAGTCAAAATAGTGTGTTAATGAGCACGTTATGCTGTGGACAACCGGAATGCAACTGCACTGGGACTCGAGGAGGCTTCATAGAGCAGAGAAGCGAGGGAGCTGGGGTGTTTATCCACCCACTCCTATTGATTATTGGTCAAGGACTGCTGAAACCGATGTAATTCCCTGGCACTTCCAGCCTTGCCCACATAGGAGTGACGGGCTTTGTTACCAGAGACAGTCCTAAGTGATGAGATGGAGAAGGGGAGAGGACATGGGGGGAAGGGTGGCCACACCTTTTTCACTGGCCCCCACATCCACCCCCTTTTCCACCCCAGGAGGAGTATGTGCAGGAAGGCATCCGCTGGACTCCAATCCAGTACTTCAACAACAAGGTTGTCTGTGACCTCATCGAAAACAAGCTGGTGAGGGCTGGGTCAACTTTGGCGGGGGCGTCTCACTGGGCCCCTGAGCTGAGTCTGGAAGATGAGGGGGAGGGCCAAGGGTGTTATGGCATCCTCAGGCCCTTCTCTACCCTACACTCAGGACTTCCAGCGACAGAGCACAACCAAAATGTCCCTTCCGCCCCTCATCCATTCATTCCGCCTACTTGTCCACCTTTCGCTTAATCATTCAATAAACATTCCCCCGGGAACCCCAGCTCACAGTTAGAGTCAAATTTGCAGATTCCATGCCGGTGGCTCACGCCTGTAATCCCAGCACTTTGGGAGGCCAAGGTGGGCGGATCACCTGAGGTCAGGAGTTCGAGACCAGCCTGACCAATATGGTGAAAACCTGTCTCTACTAAAAATACAAAAAATTAGCCAGGCGTGGTGGCAGGTGCCTGTAATCCCAGCTACCCGGGAGGCTGAGGTGGGAGGATCACTTGAGCCCAGGAAGTCAAGGGTGCAGTGAGCTATGATTGCACCACCACACTCCAGCCTGAGGAACAGAACAAGACCCTGTCTCAAAAAAAATTAAATTTAAGACGTATTTAGGCGGGACATGGTGGCTCATGCCTGTAATCCCAGCACTTTGGGAGGCCAAGGCAGGTGGATCACCTGAGGCCAAGAGTTCGAAACCAGCCTGGCCAACATGGTGAAACCCCATCTCTACTAAAAAATACAAAAATTAGCCGGGCATGGTGGCGGCATGCCTGTAATCCCAGCTACTCAGGAGGCTGAAGCAGGAGAATCACTCGAACCTGGGAGATGGAGGCTGCAGTGAGCTGAGATCACACCACTGCTCTCCAGCCTGGGCAACAGAGCAAGACTCCGTCTCTAAATAAATAAATAAATACATAAGGCAGGTCCCCCTACCAAGGGATTCTAGTCTAGGGCCTGAATCTCTTGAGGGGTCCCCACCCACTTCTGCACCTCAGCGAGCTTCCACAGTAGCCCCACACACCCTTGCCCTCCTATCCCTTCCATCCCTGACCCCTGCAACGCCTTTTGTGCTTGTATTTGGAAGCCCCTGGTGTCCTCCGCACCCGCAAAGCTCTAGCTCCCTCCACTCCTCCACCCCCTCCCTCCCCTAATCTCCACACTGACGAGCTGTGGGGAGGCAAGGCAGACCAAACTGAGCCGCTGCTGGCTCCTGCTCGCCCCGCAGAGCCCCCCAGGCATCATGAGCGTCTTGGACGACGTGTGCGCCACCATGCACGCCACGGGCGGGGGAGCAGACCAGACACTGCTGCAGAAGCTGCAGGCGGCCGTGGGGACCCACGAGCATTTCAACAGCTGGAGCGCCGGCTTCGTCATTCACCACTACGCTGGCAAGGTGCGCCCCCTGCCCCTACCCTACCCTGTGCCTCCTCGCAGACCCCCAGGGCTCCAGGCTGTAGCCCCCACCCTCCAGCACCCAGGCTGGAAAGAGCCTGCTAGGACCCTTATCCAGGGCTGTAGAATTCCACTGTCCCCCTGCCTCAATCCACCCCCTACTAACCAGAACTACAGACCCTTCCAGCTGACCCCCCAGGAACTCTCTAAGCCCCAAACTTGTCTGGACACCACCATCACCACCACCACCACTACCACCACCGTGTTCCCTGGGCCAGGGCTGCAGAAACCCTGACCTCTGATCCAGGCCACAGCTTCCCTTACACATCAACTCCCCTAACAGAGGGAACAGAATTCCCCCCGATTAACACCAGCTTGGGTACCAGACTGCCTATGCTCACAGATAAGCCCCAATGTGAGTCATAACCCCCTGACTACGACACAGCCCCCCACCTTCTGATCCCAATTTGGAGAGGAAATCCCCAAAGCCCCCAGGCCCCTCCTGTGAGCCACCAGCCTTCAAAATGTGCTGAAGCCTCCTACAGACCCCTACCGAAGTCTACAGAAATCCACTGGACTCTAACCATGCCCGCAGCCCCACTCCCCAAAAGACAGGACTACAGACTCTCAGGCAGTGATCCAAGGATCTCACAACATGAGAGCAGAAGTTCCTAGGAGTGCCCCTAAAATGGGCTGGAGAGGCTAGGAGTGGTGGCTCACGCCTGTAATCCCAGCACTTTGGGAGGCCGAGGCAGGTGGATCACCTGAGGTCAGGAGTTCAAGACCAGCCTGGCCAACATGGTGAAACCCAGTCTCTACTAAAAATACAAAAATCAGCTGGGCGTGGTGGTGGGCACCTGTAATCCCAGCTACTCAGGAGGCTGAGGCAGGAGAATCACTTGAACCCAGGAGGTGGAGGTTGCAGTAAGCCAAGATTGTGCCACAGCACTCCAGCCTGGGCAACAGAGCAAGACTCCATCTCACAAAACAAAAGCAAACAGGGCCGGGTGCAGTGGCTCATGCCTATAATCCCAGCACGTTGGGAGGCTGAGGCGGGCGGATCACAAGGTCAGGAGATCGAGACCATCCTGGCTAACATAGTGAAACCCCGTCTCTATTAAAAATAAAAAAAATCAGCCAGGTGTGGTGGCACATGCCTGTAATCCCAGCTCATCAGGAGGCTGAGACAGGAGAATCACTTGATCCCGGAAGGCAGAGGTTGCAGTGAGCTGAGATCGTGTCATTGCACTCCAGCCTGGGTGATAGAGCAAGACTCTTTCTCAAAAAAGAAAAAAAAAAAGAAAACAAACAAAAACAAAAACAGCTGGAGCTCCCATGTTCCCTCAGCCAGGGTTGCAAAAGCCCTGCTCAGAACTACAGAGGGCCCTAACCTTTGGTAGCAGCTCCAGCCCCCAACCCTGGCTGAAATGCCCCCAGAGATCCCTGAGACAGGGCTATTACCCTCCTGACACAGGCCCCCTGCACTGGCCCCTGATTGACCAGGTCACAGATATCCAATCTAACCTCTGACTCCCAGGGACCCCCCCGCCAGGCTGCAGCCCCCCACCCACCAGTCTGAGCTATAATTTTCACCGCCCCCCGGCCTCTGATGCAAGCTGCAACTCTCTCCTGGCTCATCTAGGTTGTAACCCCCACCTCCCCTTACCTCTGACCTGGGATACAGCCACGATCCTCTAACCCCAACTTGAACATCAGCTCTCCAGGAAGCCCGCCCCCCATCCCCTATTCTGAACTGTAGATACCCCCCAGCCAGCGCTGTAGACACTCCCTGATCCTCTCACCCCACAGCAGGCCCCAGGAAAGCCTTGACCACCTGGGCTGTAAGCACCCCATGCCCACCCTCCCAGCCAGGTTTCTCAGTCCCTCACTGTCCTCAGCACTGTCCCCTCCAGGTCTCCTACGACATCAGCGGCTTCTGCGAAAGGAACCGAGACGTTCTCTTCTCCGACCTCATAGAGCTGATGCAGACCAGTGAGCAGTGAGTGGTCCCAGGCATGGGGACCTCCGGCTACAACCCCCCAAGGGGATGGAGGGAGGACTGGGCACCACCCCATCTTCCCCAGAACTGCCATCTCGCCACAAACTCGAGGGGAGTGGCTGTGCGGCCAGGATGGTGTTTCTATGGACTAGTTCTGATGTAAAAAGTAACTCCAGAGGCCGGGCGCAGTGGCTCACGCCTATAATCCCAGCACTTTGGGAGGGCGAAGTGGACAAATCTCTTGAGGCCAAGAGTTTGAGACCAGCCTGGGCAACATGGCAAAACCTTGTCTCTACTAAAATTATAAAAATTACCTAGGCGTGGTGGCGCGCACCTGTAATTCCAGCTACTCAGGAGGTGGAAGCATAAGAATCTCTTGAACCCAGGAGGCAGAGGTTGCAATGAGCCAAGATTGTGCCACTGCACTCCAGCCTGGGCGACAGAGGGAGATTCTGTCTCAAAAAAAAAAAAAAAAAAAAAAAAAACACACACACACACACACACAAAGAACGTAGTATTAGATGTAAAGTAATAAGACGGGGATCCTTAAAGTGCTTGACATGTGGTTCCTAGACCAGCAACCTGAGCATCCTTGGGCCTTGTTTCCAGTGCAGAATCTCCCTAGCCAGAAGGATCACTGGAGGTCCCAAGTTTAAGACCAGCCTGGGCAACATAGCAAGACCCCTGTCTCTTAAAAAAAAATTTTTTTTTAAATACTTGTCTACTCTGCCAGCAAAAATAATAATAATCAATTAATTAGCTGGGTGTGGTGGCACATGCCTATAGTCCCAGCTACTCGGGAGGCTGAGATAAAAGGATCACTTGAGCCTAGGAGGTGGAGGCTACAGTGAGCCGTGATTGCACCACTGCACTCCAGCCTTGGCAACAGACCTTATCTCTGAGGGGAAAAAAAAGGCAGAACCTCAAACTCCACCCCAGACCTCCAGAATCAGAATCTGCATCTGATTCTGAACTATCAGAATCTGAACAATGAGGTTTAGAACTATCGGAATCTAACCTGATCTTTAAACCAGGATGCACCCATGCCTCCCAGGGATCCATGTGCACATTAGGGTTTCAGCAGCACTTACCATTAAATCCACCCACTTTAAGCAGCGTCTAAATCAATGACGTTTAGCAAATTCACAGAACTGCGCAACCATCACCACAATCCGATTTTTTTTTTTTTTTTTTTTTGAGACAGTGTCTCTCACCCTGCCGCCCAGACTGGAGTGCAGTGGCACGATCTCGGCTCACTGCAACCTCCACCTCCTGGGTTCAAGCAATTCTCCTGCCTCAGCCTCCCGAGTAGCTGGGATAATAGACGCCCACCATCATGCCCAGCTAATTTTTGTATTTTTAGTAGAGACAGGGTTTCACCATGTTGGTCAGGCTTGTCTCAAACTCCTGACTTCAGGTGATCCACCTGCCTCAGCCTCCCAAAGTGCTGGGATTACAGGCATGCACCACCGCACCCGGCCTTATTAACCATTTTAAAATGTACAATTTATCCATGTTGTTCCCTTTTTGTGACAAAGAAAAAATAAAGGAAATAAATAAATAAATAAAATAAAATGAAATGAAATGTACAATTCAGTGGCATTCAATACATTCACACATTGGCTTGAGCCCAGGAGTTCCAGGCTGCAGTTCCTATCATCGCACCAATGCGCCCCAACCTGGAGGACAAAGCGAGGCCCTGCCTCAAAAAACAAACCAAAAAACCAACCCTCTGCATCTCACCCATCACAGCTCCCCTCCACATTGAGAGAACCATATTTTGCGTTGCGGCATTGAGGCTGCCCCACCCCTGGAGGAGAGTACCCGAAGGTCTAGCCATACCTCCAACTCCTCCTCTCCCCTTTCCTACCCAGGGCCTTCCTCCGGATGCTCTTCCCCGAGAAGCTGGATGGAGACAAGAAGGGGCGCCCCAGCACCGCCGGCTCCAAGATCAAGGTGGGCCTGGGGTGTACAACGGGGAGCTGGGCCTGCAGAGGGCTGAGTTCCACCCTACCTGGGGTCCGGACTCTGTTTCTCGCATTCCAATGTCTGTCTGTCTACCAATCCCGGGGCTTCTGCCTCTGTCTGTGATGTCATCTGTTCAGCAGGGTCTTCCTCCAGCTCTGGGTTTAGGGAGCTTGAACCAGCTTCTTGGAGGTCTCCATCAACTCCTTCAATGCAGAAGTAGACCATTATTCTAATACATTTTTGTTTGGTCTTTAGTCATTTATCATTTTTTAAATTTGTGGTAAAATATACATGACATAAAATTTATCATCTTAATAATATCCAGTAATTTTTTTTTTTTTGAGACAGAGTCTTGCTCTGTTGCCCAGGATGGAGTGCAGTGGCATGATCTGGGCCCTCTGCAACCTCCACCTCCTGGGTTCAAGCGATTCTTCTGCCTCAGCCTCCCAAGTAGCTGGGATTACAAGCATGCGCCACCACACCCAGCTAATTTTGTTTTTTTGTTGGTTTGTTTTTTTTTTGAGATGGAGTTTCACTCTTGTTGCCTAGGCTGGAGTGCAATGGCGTGATCTCCGCTCACCACAACCTCTGCCTCTTGGGTTCAAGTGATTCTCCTGCCTCAGCCTCCCAAGTAGCTGGGATTACAGGCATGCACCACCATGCCCGGCAAATTTTGTATTTTTAGTAGAGACAGGGTTTCACCATGTTGGCCAGGCTGTTCTCGAACTCCCGACCTCAGGTGATCCGCCTGCCTCAGCCTCCCAAAGTGCTGGGATTACAGGTGTGAGCCACGGCGCCCGGCCTAATTTTGTATTTTCAGTAGAGACGGGGTTTCACCATGTGGGCCAGGCTGGTCTCCTGACCTCAGGTGATCCGCCCGCCTCAGCCTCCCAAAGTGCTGGGATTACAGGTGTGAGCCACCGTGCCCAGCCTATCTAATAATATTTTAACCAGTTTTAATGTCACAGTTCAGTGGTATTAAGTGCATTCATATGGTTGTGCAACCATCACCACTACCCATCTCCAGAACTTTCTCATCTTCCCAAACTGAAACTGTGTCCCCAGGAAACACTGCCTATCTGCTTTCCAAGTCCCTGGCACTCACCATTCTGTCGCTATGAATGTGACAACAACTCTAGTCTGGGCAACAAAACAAGACCCCGTCTCTATAAAAAATAAATTAAAAATTAGCCAAGCATAGTAGTGCACACCTGTGGTCCCAGCTACTTGGGAGGCTGAGGCAGGAGGATCACTTGAGCCCAGGAAGTCGAGGCTGCAGTGAACCATGATTGCACCCTGGCACTTTAGCCTGGGAACAGAGTGAGACCTTGTCTCTTTAAAAAAAAAAAAAAAAAATCAGACCAGAGCAATGGCTCACACCTGTAATCCCAGCACTTTCAGAGGCTGAATCAGGCAGATCACTTGAAGTCAGGATTTCAAGACCAGCCTGGCCAACATGGTGAAAGCCCATCTCTACTAAAAATACAAAATTTAGCCAGCATGTGCCTGTAATCCCAGCTACTCAGGAGGCTGAGGCAGGAGAATTGCTTGAACTTGGGAGGTGGAGGTTGCAGTGAGCCAAGAGCCACTGCACTCCAACCTGGATGACAGAGCAAGACCCTGTCTCAAATAAATTAATAAATAAATAATAAAATAAAATAAAATAAAAATGCAAGCCAGGCACAGTGGCTCAAGCCTGTAATCCCAGGACTTTGGGAGGCTGAGGCAGGTGGATCACCTGAGGTCAGGAGTTGAAGACCAGCCCGGCCAACATGGTGAAACCCCGTCTCTACTAAAAATATATATATATATAAAAAAAGGAGCTGGGTGTGGTGGCAGCTACTCGGAAGGCTGAGGTAGGAGAATCACTTGAACCTGGGAGACAGAGGTTGCAGTGAGCCGAGATCATGCCACTGCACTCCAGCCTGGCAACAGAGCGAGATTTTGTCTCCAAATAAAAATAAAAATAAAACAAAATGCAAAACCCAAGGCAAACCTCTCAGGCATACACACAGTTTCCCTACCTTCAAAGTACGTGTCTCAGCCAGGCACAGTGGCTCAGACCTGTAATCCTAGCTACTCCGGAGGCTGAGGCAGTGGATCGCTTGAGCACAGGAGGCTGAGGCTACAGTGAACTATCACGGCGCCACTATACCCCAGCCTGAGTGACAGAGGGAGACCCTGTCTCAAAAAAAATCACCCAGCCAGGCACGGTGGCTCATGCCTGTAATCCCAACACTTTGGGAGCCAGAGGCGGATGGATCACCTGAGGTCAGGAGTTCATGACCAGCCTGACCAACATGGCAAAACCCTGTCTCTACTAAAAATTAGCCGGGTGTGGTGGCACATGCCTGTAATCCCGGCTACTTAGGAGGCTGAGGCAGAAGGATCTCTTGGATCCAGGTGGTGAAGGTTGCAGTGAGCCAAGATGGCACCATTGCGCTCCAGCCTGGGTGACAGAGCAAAATTCCATCTCAAAACAAAATAAAACAGAACAAAACAAAAAAACAAACACCCAAGGTACCTATCTCCCCAAAGGACAAAAAGAAATGCTCTCATAAGGGCTCTGTTACTCAGTCAACAAACATTTACTGAGCACTTACTATGTGCCAAGCTAAGTGGTGAGTGCGGTAGACGTGAGAGTTCCTTGTCTTGGGTTCGAGGGTCAGGCAGACACCCCACATCAGTCCCACTAGTGTGGTGTGCACTAGTGGAGGTGCACACAGACCAGGGACATCTGGCCCCTGTGGCTTATCTGTTACCAGCCCTCACCCACCCCCAGTCTCTGTCTATTGGGACTGTATCCAGGGTGGAAAAAAGAGGGGCCAGAGGGTCCCATCTCTGTGCCCCCCACCCACCCCTGCCTTCGCTTCTGCCTCAGAAACAAGCCAACGACCTGGTGGCCACACTGATGAGGTGCACACCCCACTACATCCGCTGCATCAAACCCAACGAGACCAAGAGGCCCCGAGACTGGGAGGAGAACAGGTGATCCCCCCCAACAAATCCAAGATTCATTCCCCCCAGCCCCTGCAGTTACCCCTAGAACTGACCGAGACATCTCCCTGACCTCCTGTAGGATGACCCAGGGACTAGCACAGCCCCTCCCACAACCCCCCACCTGCAGAACTGACCCCAGAAGGGATCATCAGGACAAGATCCCTCCCCCCAGTCCCCAGGCTGACCCCTGAAGCCCCCCCAGACCACAGAACTCACCCCCCAAACTTCCCTCAGCATGAATCCAGATCCCCCCAGGTCCCCCACCTCCAGCACCTCCCACCCACCCCCAGGACTGGTGACTCCCCACCCCGAGGGGACTCAGCCTACCCTCCCCACCAGAGTCAAGCACCAGGTGGAATACCTGGGCCTGAAGGAGAACATCAGGGTGCGCAGAGCCGGCTTCGCCTACCGCCGCCAGTTCGCCAAGTTCCTGCAGAGGTGAGGAGCCCTCCACCCCCGCCCTCGCCATCCCCCTCATCAGAACGCCCAGCCAGGCCTGTCTGCTATGAGCACTCCCACACCCCAGCCCTCCGCCCCCAGGTATGCCATTCTGACCCCCGAGACGTGGCCGCGGTGGCGTGGGGACGAACGCCAGGGCGTCCAGCACCTGCTTCGGGCGGTTAACATGGAGCCCGACCAGTACCAGATGGGGAGCACCAAGGTCTTTGTCAAGAACCCAGAGTCGGTGAGTGTGTTTGAGGGACAGGCAGAGAAGGAGGGAGAGGGGAAGAGAGAGAAAGGTATAGAGAGGGACTGAGAGAGACAGAGAGAGAGAGACAGAGGGAGACAGATTGAGAGAAAGACTGATAGATTGAGAAATTGAGAAACAGATTGAGAGAGAGGGATTGACAGAAAAATTGAGAGAGAGGTTGAGAGAGAAATTGAGAAAGCAATTCAGAGATTAATAGACTGAAAGTAAGAGACTGAGAGAGACTGAGCGAGAGATTAAGAAAGACTGCGATTGCCGGGCGCGGTGGCTCATGCCTGTAATCCCAGCACTTTGGGAGGCCGAGGCGGGCGGATCACAAGGCCAGGAGATCGAGACCATCCTGGCTAACACAGTGAAACCGCGTCTCTACTAAAAATACAAAAAAAATTAGCCGGGCATGGTGGCGGGCACCTGTGGTCCCAGCTACTCGGGAGGCTGAGGCAGAAGAATGGCTTGAACCCGGGAGGCAGAGGTTGCAGTGAGCCGAGATCGCGCCACTGCACTCCAGCCTGGGCGACAGAGCGAGACTCCGTCTCAAAAAAAAAAAAAAAAAAAAAAGAAAGACTGTGATTGAGAGATTGAGAGAGAGAGACTGAGAGAGACACTCTGGAAGAAATAGACCAAAAATTTTGACATAGAACAGAAAAAAGGCAAAATAAAACTAGCACCAAGTCAGGTGTGGTAGCGCATGCCTGTAATATCAGTGCTTTGGGAGGCTGAGGCAGGAGGATGGTTTGAAGCCAGGAGTTCGAGACCAGCCTGGGAAACATAGTGAGACCCTGTCTCTACAAAAGACAAAAAGAAAAAAGAAAAATAACTATCACCAGCAAAGACTATATAAAGTAAAATTTAATTTAGACAAAAATTTCAGTCTATGGATTTTGATTTGGAGAAGACAGACGGGGTAGAAATGATGAAATTCACGACGGCAGATGCTTAGTGGTAAAATCTTATAAGAACATCAACAACAAAGACAGACTGAATATTTATAAAAGAAAGAAAATAATCCTGATGAAAATAATCTTGCTGGCCAGGCGCAGTGGCTCACACCTGTAATCTCAGCAATTTGGGAGGCTGAGGTGGATGGATCACTTGAGGTCAGGAGTTCGAGACCAGCCTGGCCAACATGGTGAAACCCCTTCTCTATTAAAAGTACAAAAATTAGCTGGGCGTGGTGCACACCTGTAATACCAGCTACTCAGGAGGCTGAAGCAGGAGAGTCACTTTAACCCAGGAGGCAGAGGTTGAAGTGAGCCAAGATCGTACCACTGCACTCTAGCCTGGGCAACAGTAATTTAATTTTAGTAAAATAAGCTGGGTGCAGTGGCTCACGCCTATAATCTCAACACTTTGGGAAGCCAAGGCGAGTGGATCACGAGGTCAGGAGTTCAAGACCAGCCTGACCAACATGGTGAAACCCCGTCTCTACTACAAATAGAAAAAATTAGCCGAGTGTGGTGGTGCGCACCTGTAATCCCAGCTACTCAAGAGGCTGAGGCAGGAGAATCACTGGAACCCAGGAGGCAGAGATTGCAGTGAGCTGAGATCGCACCACTGCACTCTAGCCTGGGCAACAGAGCGAGACTCCATCTCAAAAAAAAAAAATTAGTAAAATGAAAATAGAAGAAAAGGCCAGGCACGGTGGCTCACAACTGTAATCCCAGCACTTTGGGAGGCCAGGGTGGTGGATCACTTGAGGTTAGGAGTTCGAGACCAGCCTGGCCAACATGGGGAAACCCCATCTCTACTAAAAATACAAAATAAGCCGGGCTTGGTGACACGTGCCTGTAATCCCAGCTACCTGGGAGGCTGAGGCAGGAGAATTGCTCGAACCTGGGAGGCAGAGGTTGCAGTGAGCTGAGATTGCGCCACTGCACTCCAGCCTGGGGGACAAAGTGAGACTCTGAAAAAAAGAAAAGAAAAGAAAAGAAAAGAAAAATAGCCAATGGTTTAACTGCTATATTTAAAAAGTAATCAAGAAATTAAATTAGCTTAATGGAGTTGGAGCCTTTCTCAACCAAAAATGCATTCATGTTGGGATGAATTTTTTTTTTTTTTTTTAGACAGAGTCTCGCTCTGTCACCCAGGCTAAAGTGGAATGGTGCAATCGTGACTCACTGCAACCTCCACCTTCCTGGTTCAAGCAATTCTCCTGCCTCAGCCTCCCAAGTAGCTGGAATTACAGGCACCCGCCACCACACCAGGCTAATTTTTGTGTTTTTAGTAGAGATGGGTTTTCACCCTGTTGGCCAGGCTGGTCCTGACCTCAAGTGATCCGCCCACCTCAGCCTCCCAAAGTGCTGGGATTATATGCACGAGCCACCGCGCCCGGCCCCTATTTTGATTTTCTTATGAACATGGTTTGGGCCATCCTCAAACATTTTATCTGCCTGTTGGCCTTTGTGGCCCAGCATCCCAGGTATAGTATAATAGTCTGCTGGGACGGCTGAAACAAAGTTCCACAAACTCCATGGCTTAACACAACAGCAATTTATTCTCTCACAGTTCCGCAAGTCAGAAGTCCAAAATCAAGGTGTTGGCATGGCCATACTCTCTAAAGGTTTTAAAGAAGAATCTGAGGCTGAGTGTGCTGGCTCATGCCTGTAATTCCCAGCACTTTGGGAGGCCGAGGCAGGCGGATCATGAGGTCAGGAGATTGAGACCACCTTGGCTAACACAGTGAAACCATGTCTCTACTAAAAAAATACAAAAAAGTTAGCCAGGCATGGTGGCGGGCGCCTGTAGTCCCAGCTACTCGGGAGGCTGAGGCAGGAGAATGGCGTGAACCCAGTAGATGGAGCTTGTAGTGAGCCGAGATCGCACCACTGCACTCCAGCCTGGGCGACAGAGCAAGACTCCGTCTCAAAAAAAAAAAAAAAAGAAGAAGAAGAAGAAGAAGAATCTGAGGCTGGGCACGCTGGCTCGCGCCTGTAATCCCAGCACTTTGGGAGGTCAAGGCTGGTAGAGTCCTTGAGCCCAAGAGTTCCAGACCAGTCTGGACAACATGGCAAAACCCCAACTCTACCTTTCTACCAAAAACAATATATATATAATAATACCATAATTAGCCTTGAGTGGGTGAGGTGGGAGGATCCCTTGAGCCCGGGAGCCGAGATCGCACCACTGCACTCCAGCCTGGGAAACAGAGCAAGACCCTGTCTCTGAAAAAATTAAAACTATTTTGGTCAGCAGAGCAGGCAGCAAGGCTCTTAGCAGCAATGTGCTACCTATGGACTTGTGAAAGCACTCTGGGTGAAGTGCTAATTTTTCTAAATAAAGCCCAATTGTGTGTGTGTGTGTGTGTGTGTATGCACGCATGTATGTGTGTGTCTGTGTGTGTGTGTGTATATATATATATATATTTTGTTGTTGTTGTTGTTGTGAGACAGGATCTCACTCTATCTCCCAGGCTGGAGTGCAGTCGCACAATCACAGCTCACTGCAGCCTCAACCTCCTGGGCTCAAAGAATCCTCCCACCTCACCCTCCGGAATAGCTGGGACTACACATGCGTGCCATCACCCTCGGCTAATTTTTGCTTATTTTTTGTAGAGACGGGGTCTTTCTACGTTGCCCAGGCTGGTCTTGAACTCCCGGGCTCAACAATGCTCCCACCTTAGCCTCCCAAAGTGCTGGGATTAGAGGCATAAGCCACCGCACCCAGCCTATATTTGCATTATTTCCCATCTTCACTAATTGACAATATTGTCCCTTTGATCACAGTTTCTCTTTGAATTAGGATGTTTCTCAAGCATCTGCCCTATTCCAGTTAACCATTCTATTCTCTGACAGGCATGCTATTGTTTTTATTACTATAGATTTACAGTATTTTAATATCCAGTAGGCTCCTCACCTTGTTCACCTGCTATTATTACAAATGAGTAGACATTCCTCTTAGACTTTGTACTTTGACTTGCTGTAATGTAATTCATTCTCTAAGTCCCCTCTGGGTCTAGACTTTTACAACTCAAAACCCTTTTCTCTGCTTTCTGCAAAAGCTTCCTTTCTGGGCCTGCCACGGATGGCTGTGCAGGTTGTACACTGCCCAACCACAAGGTTGCTAGTCACATCACAGTCCTACACATCAGATTTTCTTTTTCTTTCTTTTTTTTTGAGATGGAGTTTCATTCTTTTTTTTCAGGGGTCGGGGGACTGAGTCTCACTCTGTCGCCCAGGTTGGAGTGCAGTGGCTCAATCTCCGCTCACTGCAACCACCACCTCCCGAGTTCAAGCGATTCTCCTGCCTCAGTCTCCCGAGTAGCTGGGATGACAGGCATGCGCCACCACACCCGGCTAACTTTTGTATTATTAGTAGAGACGGGGTTTCACCATGTTGGCCAGGCTGGTCTCAAACTCTTGACCTCAGGTGATCTGCCCACCTCGGCCTCCCAAAATGCTGGGATTACAGGCTTGAGCCACTGCACCTGGCCACATTTTCATATTTACTGTATTTTATTGGTTTTCCAAGATGCACACTGGTTCCTATTTCTACCATCTCTGACACGGCAATGTACCTCGTGGATAGTGTAGAGTAACAGTGTAAGAAACCGTGACATCATACCGTTTCTTGCAAAAGCACACAGGTAGTAAGTGGCACAGCTGTGATCTGAAGCTAGTGACTCACTGTTATCATGTAAGGCAGAAGTGTGTACCCCACATGGGGAGAGACCCACAGGGAGGTCCAGTCATTTGGAGGAAGATAAAAATTTTTCCAGCCTGGGCAACATGGCAAGACCACATCACCACAAAATTAGCTGGGCATGGTGGCTCACAGCTGTAGTCCCAGCTACTCAGGAGGCAGAGGTGGGAGGATCACTTGAACCCAAGAGGTTGAAGCTGCAGTGAGCTATGACTGCACCACCACACTCCAGTCTGGGTGACGGAGCGAGACCCTGTCTTTTTCTTTTTTTCTTTTTTTGAGATGAAGTTTTGCTCTTGTTGCCCAGGCTAGAGTGCAATGGCACAATCTCGGCTCACCGCAACCTCCAACTCCCAGATTCAAGTGATTCTCCTGCCTCAGCCTCCTGAGTAGCTGGTATTACAGGCATGTGCCACCATGCCCGGCTAATTTTATGTTTTTAGTAAAGACAGGGTTTCTCCATGTTGATCAGGCTGGTCTCAAACTCCCGACCTCAGGCGATCTTCCCGCCTCAGCCTCCCAAAGTGCTGGGATTATAGGCATGAGCCACCAGCTTTTTTTGTTTTTGTTTTTTGTTTTTTTGAGATGGAGTTTCACTCTTGTTGTCCAGGCTGGAGTGCAATGGCGCGATCTCAGCTCACTGCAACCTCCGCCTCCCGGGTTCAAGTGATTCTCCTGCCTCAGGCTCCCGAGTAGCTGGGATCACAGGCATCTACCACCATGCCCAGCTAATTTCTTTTTGTATTTTTAGTAGAGATGGGGTTTCACTATGTCGGTCAGGCTGGTCTCAAACTCCTGACCTCAGGTGATCCACCCGCCTCGGCCTCCCGAAGTGCTAGGATTACAGGCGTGAGCCACTGCGCCCGGCCCCTTTTTCTTCTTTTCTTTATGAACGAGTGTCACTAGAAAGACCCCGCCTCTTAAAAAAATTAGCACATGTGTGGGGATGGGTGAGCAAAAGCGTGTGAGTAGGGTGAGCGCAGGGAAAACCCGGAACTGCAGCCCCTGGGGAGACACCAGGACTCACCCTTGCCCCCCACAACCCCCGCCCAGCTTTTCCTCCTGGAGGAGGTGCGAGAGCGAAAGTTCGATGGCTTTGCCCGAACCATCCAGAAGGCCTGGCGGCGCCACGTGGCTGTCCGGAAGTACGAGGAGATGCGGGAGGAAGGTGAGAGGCTTCAGGTAAACGGCGCGGGGTGGGGGCACAAGGACCTGGAGGAGCTGTATCAGGAGCTCTGCCCTCCACCCTCTGTCCCCGCAGCTTCCAACATCCTGCTGAACAAGAAGGAGCGGAGGCGCAACAGCATCAATCGGAACTTCGTCGGGGACTACCTGGGGCTGGAGGAGCGGCCCGAGCTGCGTCAGTTCCTGGGCAAGAGGGAGCGGGTGGACTTCGCCGATTCGGTCACCAAGTACGACCGCCGCTTCAAGGTGAGGCACTAGTGGGTGGGCACAGCAAGACCCTGGCTACAGCCTGGCACCCTCACCTGGCCCAGATGCACCTGCCCACAGCCAGATATCCCCCAGCCTAGATCCATCTGTTCCATCACAGGTATACCCTCACCTGGCACAGACACACCTGTCCATAGGTATCTATCCCCCAGCCTAGATCCATCTGTTCCATCACAGGTATATCCTCACCTAGCCCAGGCACACCTGCCCACAGGTATCTATCCCCCAGCCTAGATCAATCTGTTCCATCACAGGTACATCATTACCCGGCACAGACACACCTGCCCACAGGTATACACTCAAGTATAGCAGACACAGCTGTCCATCAAACATGCACTTGTAGCCCAGACACACCTGTCAGATACACCCTCACCTGGCCAGATGCATCTCTCAACAATCACACATTCATTCACCTTGTCTAGAAGCCCCAACCACGGGGCCACCCTTGCCTATCCTAGACACACCCATCCATTAGGTACACTCTACCTTCAACCTGGAAATTAGATATACCTTCACCTGGCCCAGACACACATGTCCACAGGTACACTCTCACCTGGCCCAGGCAGCCTAGTCCATAGGTACATGCTGTCTACAGGGATACACCACCTGACCCGTGCATTCATGCTTGGCATAGACAGCTGGGCACCTCCACCAACAGACACATCCTCTTCTGCCCCAGACAGCCCTGAACCTAGGTGTACTCTAATCACCTAGCCTGGACTCTCCTGTCCACAGGTACACCCAGACTTGGCCTGTTTACCGTCACCTGTACCTGGGCGGGCCAGGTACACACTCACTTGACCCATATCTCATGTCCCAGAGAGTCACCTAGCCCAGTAACTCACCCTACCCTCACCTTAGAGAGGCCTATGTGTGGCAGGTACACACTGAGATCACCTATATACCATCTTTACCTGGATGGATAGTCTCATATGGCCTGGACACCCTCACCCACCTTGGACAAGTTTATGTGGCAGGTGCCTCCTCACATGATCTGTACAACTTCACATACCAGACATACATTATTAGGTACCTTCACCTGATCCACCCACCTGCTTTGGACAGGTCTGTGTGGCAGGTATGCCCTCTCAGGTGACCTGTATACCATCACCTAAAATGTTTTCACTGAGACAGGTATCCCCACTAGACCCAGAGAACTCTGACCGCAGGCCAGCTCAACCGGCTTGCACATTCACCCTTCTACCAGGTACACCCTCACCTGCCTTCCTGTACAAACTCATAGAGTTCAGATACACACCCGCTCACTTCCTCTCATGATCCAGATACTCCTATTTACCTGACTTGTACACCCTCACCTGAACCATAATACCTTTACCTGAGCTGGCTACAGTCACATGACCCAAGTACTTTCGCCTGGTCTAAGTGTTCTCATCTGGCCCGGGAACCCATGTCCAGCAGGTGCCTTACCTACCCAGCACCTGTTCACTGACCCAAACACCCTTTTCTAGCCAACCAACCAACCAACACATTCCCATCTGACCTCGTTTCTTTTTTGTTTTTGTTTTTTGTTTTTTTGAGACAGAGTTTTGCTCTTTTGTGTGTGTGTGTTGAGTCAGAATCTTGTTATGTCGCCCAGGCTGGAGTGCAGTGGCACAACCTCGCTCACTGCAACCTCTGCCTCCCAGGCTCAAGCAATTCTCCTGCCTCAGCCTCCCGAGTAGCTGGGACTACAGGCATGTGCCACCACGCCCGGCTAGTTTTTTGTATTTTTAGTAGAGATGGGGTTTCATGGTGTTAGCCAGGATGGTCTCAATCTTCTGACCTTGTGATCCACCCACCTCAGCCTCCCAAAGTGCTGGGATTACAGGCGTGTGCCACCGCGCCTGATCTGTTATTTTTTGTTTGTTTGTTTTTGAGACAGGGTCTTGCTCTGTCACCCAGGCTGGAGTGCAGTGGCAGGATCTCGGCTCACTGCAACCTCATCCTCCTGGGTTCAAGCGATTCTCCTGTCTCAGCCTCCTGAGTAGCTGGGACTACAGGTGCCCACCACCTCGCCCAGCTAATTTTTGTATTTTTAGTAGAGACGGGGTTTCACCATGTTGGTCAGCCTGGTTTCAAACTCCTGACCTCATGATCTGCCCGCCTCGGCCTCCCAAAATGCTGGGATTACAGGCGTGAGCCACGGCACCCAGCCCTCCTTCTGTTTCTTATATAACAACTCATGGCCAGGCGTAGTGGCGCACACCTGTAATCCCAACCCTTTGGGAGGCCAAGGAGGACAGTTTGCTTGAGATCAGGAGCTCAAGACCAGCCTGGGCAACAGGGCAAAACCCTGAATCTACAAAAAATACCAAAATTAGCTGGGCATGGTGGTGTGCACCTGTGGTCCCAGCTACTCAGGAGGCTGAGGCAGGTGGATCACTCAAGCCCAGGAAGGGGAGGTTGCAGTGAGCTATGATGGCACCACTGCACTCCAGCCTGAGCGACAGAGTGAGACCCTGTCTACAAAACAGACGACTCATACACCTTCACCTGGAGGGCTCCCACCTTCCTCACCTGACCTGCCAGCACCACCCCTCTGCCTGGGGTGGATCCTCTGTGGCCAGGCTGGCCAGGCTACAGGCATCAGCCTCTAATCCTGCATCCCCACAGCCCATCAAGCGGGACTTGATCCTGACGCCCAAGTGTGTGTATGTGATTGGGCGAGAGAAAGTGAAGAAGGGACCTGAGAAGGGCCAGGTGTGTGAAGTCTTGAAGAAGAAAGTGGACATCCAGGCTCTGCGGGGAGTCTCCCTCAGGTGAAGCCAGGTCCCTACCTGCCGCACAGTCACTCTCACCTGTCCCCTGGCTGCCCTCATTCTAGTGACCCCGTCTGTTACCCTGACAATCTTACCTGGTGCCATGCCTGTAGCCCTCTGTTGGCCCCACCTGTCATGTTCACCTGCCCCCTATGCTCATGATCCTTAGATGCCAAATGCTTCCGTCCTGCACCTTACCCTCTTACTAGACCTCACCTGGCCCTCTTCTGTAACCACCTCTTCCACTCCTTGCCACATCTCCCTTTTTCTCCTACCTGGTCACCGCTGACTTGGCCCTTAGCTGACCCTTCCCTAAATCCACCTTCAGCCACCTTCATCTGTCTCTCTCACCTGTCGCCCTCACCTGTGTCCCACCTGACGCTCTCACCCGCCCCTCCCCAGCACGCGACAGGACGACTTCTTCATCCTCCAAGAGGATGCCGCCGACAGCTTCCTGGAGAGCGTCTTCAAGACCGAGTTTGTCAGCCTTCTGTGCAAGCGCTTCGAGGAGGCGACGCGGAGGCCCCTGCCCCTCACCTTCAGCGACACGTACGGCCCCGCCAACCCCAGCACCATCTCGGGGTGGTCTCGGCGCGGCGCACCCTCTCCCGCCCCACCGACCCGGCCGAACTGCGCTTCGGCCCCGGCCCCGGCCCCGCCCCTGCCCCAACCAGCGAGAGTTGGGTGGGGCGGGGGACCTCAGCCAGCGCCCCCAAGCTTTCTTCTCTCCCCATAGACTACAGTTTCGGGTGAAGAAGGAGGGCTGGGGCGGTGGCGGCACCCGCAGCGTCACCTTCTCCCGCGGCTTCGGCGACTTGGCAGTGCTCAAGGTTGGCGGTCGGACCCTCACGGTCAGCGTGGGCGATGGGCTGCCCAAGAGCTCCAGTGAGTCTGCGCGGAACTAGGGCAGAGGGGGCGGGGCCAGCGAGGCTGGTTAAGAGTGGACGAAGGCCAGGAAGGGGAGTGTCTACAGAGAGAGAGAGAGACTTTTGAGTTTTGTGGTTTTTTTAAGACGGAGTCTCACTCTGTCGCCCAGGCTGGGGTGTTGTGGCACGATCTTGGCTCACCGCAACCTCCGCCACCCGGGTTCAAGCGATTCTCTTGCCTCAGCCTCCCGAGTAGCTGGGATTACAGGCGCCTGCCACCGCGCCCAGCTAATTTTTGTAGTTTTAGTAGAGACGGGGTTTCACCATCTTGGCCAGGCTGGTCTTGAACTCATTACCTCATGCTCCACCCGCCTCGGCCTCCCAAAGTGCTGGGATTACAGGCGTGAGCCACTGCGCCCGACCAGAGAGACAGACTTTTAAACAAAGGCCGCAACCAATTAGTGGGCGTGAAATGTGGAGGAGGGACGTGGCCATGGAGGAAACCAATCAAAATAGTGGGGCGGGGCCAGCAGGCTGGACCAGAGAGGGCAACAGCAAGGAAGGCGCGGGTCTAGAGAGAGAGAAAGACTGTTAAGGAGAAGACATGACCAATGCGGGGGCGAGAAATGTAGAGGGGTGCGGCCAGAGCGGCAACCCTGGAACTGGGTAGTGATGAAGGAGTGACCTAAAGTGGGCGGGCCCAAAGAGCAAGGCCAGTGAGGTGTTGGGCCCTTGGGGGGCGAGGCCAATTAGTGGGCGGAGCCAGTGTAACTGTACCTAAGGGGCGGTGCTAATGGGAGAGCCTGAGGGGGCGGGGTGCGGCGGAGCCTCAGAATGGACTAGATTTGTGGGCGGGGCAAAGACCGTGGTCTGTCTGTCATTCAACTCCCTGACACTCTTCTTTCAGAGCCTACGCGGAAGGGAATGGCCAAGGGAAAACCTCGGAGGTCGTCCCAGGCCCCTACCCGGGCGGCCCCTGCGCCCCCCAGAGGTGAGGAGCTGCGTCCCTTGCTATATTCCTTTGTCTGTTGTGGGTCCCATGGCCTAAGCCAGACCTTCAGCAAACGAAATCTAACAAACACAGTTTACCACTCACTTCTCTGTCCAGGACTCTCCGTAGCTCCACATCTCCCGCAGAATAAAGGCTAAACTTAGTTTGGCATTCAGAGCCCTTCAAAACCCAAACCCAGCTAACCACTGACATCTTCTCTCCTCCTACCCTACACTCCTGCCCTGTAAACTACATCTTTTTTTTTTTTTTTTTTTTTTTTTTTTGAGATGGAGTCCAACTCTGTCTCCCAGGTTGGGGTGCAGTGGAGCGATCTCGGTTCACTGCAACCTTCGCCTCCTGGATTCAAGCGATTCTCCTGCCTCAGCCTCCCGAGTAGCTGAGATTACAGGCACCCGCCACCACGCCCGGCTAATTTTTGTATCGTTTTAGTAGAGACAGGGTTTCACCACATTGTTCAGGCTGGTCTCGAACTCCTGACCTCAGGTGACCCGCCCGTCTCGGCCTCCGAAAGTGCTGGGATTAACAAGCATGAGCCACGGCGCCTGGCCTCAAACTACATCTTATTTTCCCAATTCACAAAATTTATTCTTACCTCCAGGCCTTTGGGCCGTTTTCTCTGCTTCTCTCTCAAATTCCCATTCCATTCGTTGAGCTCTTATTTATCCACCAAGACTTACCCACAGAAGCCCTCCTACAGAGGATAGGAGGAGGGAAACTTGCCCCTGCAAAGCCACTCCTGGCCAGGCAAGATGGCTCACACCTGTAATCCAAGCACTCTTGGTAGGCCAAGGCAGGAGGATCACTTGAGTTCAAGATCAGCCTGGGCAACATAGCAAGATCCTGTCTCTACCAAAAATTCTTTCTTTTTTTTTTTTTTTTTTTTTTTTGAGACAGTCTCGCTCTGTCACCCAGGCTGGAGTGCAGTGGCATGATCTTGGCTCACTGCAACATCCACCTCCTGGGTTCAAGCGATTCTCCTGCCTCAGCCCCCTGAGTAGCTGGGACTACAGGCGTGTGCTACCACGCCTAGATTTTTTTTTTTTTTTTTTTTTTTTTTTGAGACAGAGTCTAGCCCTGTTGCCCAGGCTGGGGTGCAATGGTGCGGTCTCAGCGCACTGCAACTTTCCACCTTCTGGGTTCAAGAGATTCTCCTGCCTCAGCCTCCCCAGTAGCTGGGATTACAGGCATGCACCACCATGCCCAGCTAATTTTATCTTTAGTAGAGACAAGGTTTCACCATGTTGGCCAGACTGGTCTGGAACTCCTGACCTCGTGATCCACCCGCCTCGGCCTCCCAAACTGCTGGGATTACAGGTGTGAGCCACCACGCCCGGCCTTTTTTTTTTTTTTTTTTTTTTTGAGACGGTGTCTTGCTCTGTTGCCCAGGCTGGAGTGCAGTGGCGTGATCTTGGCTCACTGTAACCTCCACCTCCCAGGTTGAAGCAATTCTCCTGCCTCAGCCTCCCGAGTAGCTGGGACTACAGGCACACGCCATCATGCCTGGCTAATTTTTGTATTTTTAGTACAGGCGGAGTTTCACTATGTTGGCCAGGCTTGTCTCAAACTCCAGACCTCGTGATCAGCCCGCCTTAGCCTCCCAAAGTGCTAGGATTACAGGCGTGAGCCACCGCGCCTAGCCTAAAAATTCTTTTTAAATTAGCTGGGCATGGTGGTGTGTGCCTGTAGTCCCAGCTATTTAGGAGGCTGAGAGGGGAGAATATCATGAGCCTAAGAGTTGGAGTCTGCAGTGAGCTATGATCTCACTGCTGCACTCCATCCTGGGCCACAGAGCAAAACCCTGTCTCTAAACAAATAAAAAATAAATAAGGCCAAGTACAGTGGCTCATGCCTGTAAAACCAGCATGTTGGGAGGCCGAAGTGGGAGGATTGCTTGAGGCCAGGAGTTTGAGACCAGCCTGAGCAACATAGTGAGACCCCATCCCTACTTTAAAAATTATAAAAATCAACTGGGCATAGTGGAGCATACCTGTAGTCCCAGCTCCCCTTAAAAGGAGGCTAAGGAGGGAGGATTGCTTGAGCTCAGGAGGTCAGAGTTGCAGTGAGCTACGATTGTACCACTGCACTCCAACCTGGGCGAGAGTGAGACCATGTCTCAAAATAAACAAATAAAAGTAAAAAATAATTGGCCAGGCGCGGTGGCTCATGCCTGTAATCCCAGCACTTTGGGAGGCCAAGGCGGGCGGATCACGAGGTCAGGAGATCGAGACCATCCTGGCTAACATGATGAAACTCCGTCTCTACTAAAAATATTTTAAAAATTATCCAGGCGTGGTGGCAGGTGCCTGTAGTCCCAGCTACTCGGGAGGCTGAGGCAGGAGAATGGCATGAACCCAGGAGGCGGAGCTTGCAGTGAGCCGAGATTGCGCCACTGCACTCCAGCCTGAGCGACTGAGCAAGACTCCATCTCAAAAAAAAAAAAGTAAAAAATAATTTTAAAATTATGCTTAAAAAAGCTTCTGTCTAGGCCCTCCCATCGGCAGAGTCCCTCCGTCTGGCCCAATCCTTACCACACTGGGTTGAGAGTGTCGCAGTCTCCTCCCTCAGCCTGAGAACTTGGAGCCAAGTCCTCCTCAAATCCTCCTAGCATCACCCTAATACATGTCTTCATCCTTGCTCCTGCCACAGGCATGGATCGCAATGGGGTGCCCCCCTCTGCCAGAGGGGGCCCCCTGCCCCTGGAGATCATGTCTGGAGGGGGCACCCACAGGCCTCCCCGGGGCCCTCCGTCCACATCCCTGGGAGCCAGCAGACGACCCCGGGCACGTCCGCCCTCAGAGCACAACACAGAATTCCTCAACGTGCCTGACCAGGGCATGGCCGGGTAGGTGGGGTGGGAGGGCAGCTCCAGGAGGTGGGCAGGGGGTAGGGGAGTGTCTGGGGCTGTGACTCAAACCCCCTGTGCCCACAGCATGCAGAGGAAGCGCAGCGTGGGGCAACGGCCAGTGCCTGGTGTGGGCCGACCCAAGCCCCAGCCTCGGACACATGGTCCCAGGTGCCGGGCCCTATACCAGTACGTGGGCCAAGATGTGGACGAGCTGAGCTTCAACGTGAACGAGGTCATCGAGATCCTCATGGAAGGTGTGTGTACCAGGGCAGAAGCTGGGGTGAGGGGAGTGGTAAGATCCCTGACATCAGCTGGGCGCGGTGGCTCACGCCTGTAATCCCAGCATTTTGGGAGGCCGAGGCGGGCAGATCACGAGGTCAGGAGATCGAGACCATCCTGGCTAACACGGTGAAACCCCGTCTCTACTAAACATACAAAAAATTAGCCGGGCGTGGTGGCGGGCGCCTGTAGTCCCAGCTACTCGGGAGGCTGAGGCAGGAGAATGGCATGAAGCCAGGAGGCGGAGCTTGCAGTGAGCCGAGATTGCGCCAACACACTCCAGCCTGGGCGATAGAGCGAGACTCCGTCTCAAAAAATAAAAAATAAAAATAAAGAACCCTGACTGACATTGCCAGGCAGACCCCACCACTGCACACCCTCCCCACGGGAGAACAGAGATAACAGATGGGCGAGGTGGCTCATACCTGTAATCCCAGCACTTTCGGTGGCTGAGGCAGGAGGATCACTTGAGGTCAGGAGTTTGAGACAAGCCTGGGCAACCTAGCAATACCCCATCTCTACAAAAGATTTAAAAAAAAAAAAAATTTAAAGAGTAGAAATGGCCGGATGCAGTGGCTCACACCTGTAATCCCAGCACTTTGGGAGGCTGAGGCAGGAGGATGGCATAAGCCTAGGAGTTTAAGACCAGCCTGGACAACAGAGGGAGTCCCCATGAACAAGATGGACAGACCAGGCATGACAGCTTTCTCCAGGGCCAGCTAGGGGCACCTCAAGCTTTCCTCTCTCCCACAGATCCCTCGGGCTGGTGGAAGGGCCGGCTTCACGGCCAGGAGGGCCTTTTCCCAGGAAACTACGTGGAGAAGATCTGAGCTGGGCCCTGGGATACTGCCTTCTCTTTCGCCCGCCTGTCTGCCTGCCTGCCTGGTGGGGAGCCAGGCCCTGCCAATGAGAGCCTCGTTTACCTGGGCTGCAATGGCCTAAAAGTCCAGTCCTGTGGCCTCCAGTCCTGCCCAGGCCCTGGGTCACCAGGTCACTGCTGCAGCCCCCACCCCTGGGCCCTGGTCTTCCTCCAACATCACACCTGCTGCCCATTCTCCATTTCTGTGTGTGTCAAAGGGGACTAACAGCAGAATCTACCTCCCAACTGCCATGTGATTAAGAAATGGGTCTTGAGTCCTGTGCTGTTGGCAAAGTGCCAGGCACAGTTGGGGAGGGGGGGGTCCTTGACAAGCGTGACTTTGCTCATTCTGTCATCACTAAGGCAATAAACCTTTGCCAGGTGAAAGCACGAGTTAACTTACTAAGTGCCCAACAAGGACGATGTTTTCACAGCCCTGTGAGGTAGGAGCTGTGAAGGACCCCATCTTACAGGTGGAACAATGGAGGTTCAGAGAGGTTCACTGACCCAAGACTGCACAGAGCCATGCCTTGCATTCATATGTGACCACAAAGCTTGAATTTGTCCCAGTTTGGGCTGGGCGCAGTGGCTCACACCTGTAATCCCAGCACTTTGGGAGGCTGAGGCGGGCAGATCACGTGAGACCAGGAGTTCAAGACCAGCCTGGATAACACAGCAAAACCCTGTTTCTACTAAAAATTTAAAAAAAAAAAAAAAAAAGCCAGGTGTGGTGGTGCCTGCCTGTAATCCCAGCTACTGGGAAGCCTGAAGCAGGAGAATCGCTTGAACCCGGGAGGCAGAGGCTGCTGTGAGCCGAGATCATGCCACTGCACTCCAGCCTGGGCAACAGAGCAAGACCCTGTCTCAGAAAAAAAGAAAGGAAGGAAGGGAGGGAGGGAGGGAGGAGGTGGGCACGGTGCCTCACACCTGTAATCCTAGCACTTTGGGAGGCCGAGGCGGGCAGATCACAAGGTCAGGAGATCGATACCATCCTGGCTAACACGGGGAAACCTTGTCTCTACTAAAAATACAAAAAAGTAGCCCGGCGTGGTGGCGGGCGCCTGTAGTCCCAGCTACTCGGGAGGCTGAGGCAGGAAAATGGCATGAACCTGGGAGAAGGAGCTTGCAGTGAGCTGAGATCGCGCCACTGCCCTCCAGCCTGGGCAACAGAGCGAGACTCCATCTCAAAAAAAAAAAAGAAAGAAAAAAATAAAAGAAAGAATTTGTCTCAGTTTCCCTTCCAAAATCTGCATCCCAAATGGTCCAGCAGGTCCTGTTAGTCTTGAAGCTACAGCCGCCAAACCCATCTGGGACCTATGGAGAGAGGCAGGTCCCACATGCCACATGCTCCCACCCTCAATGCACTCTGGGTCACTCCTGCCCCCTGCACCCCAATCCCATTTCTGTGCCCTCTTAGTCTTCACCTAACTGGGACTAAGACTGGAGTCCTGCTATGGTCTGAGCCTAAAGATCCTGAATTTTGGGCTGGGCGCAGTGGCTCATGCCTGTAATCCCAGCACTTTGGGAGGCCAAGGCGGGCGGATCATCTGAGGTCAGGAGTTCCAGACCAGCCTCGCCAACATGGTGAAACCCTGTCTCTACTAAAAATACAAAAATTAGCTGGGCATGGTGGCACGTGCCTGTAGTCCCTGATACTTGAGAGGCTGAGGCAGGAGGTGGAGGCTGCAGTGAGCCAAGACTGCACCATGGAACTCCAGCCTGAGCAATAGACTGAGACTCTGTCTCAAAAAAAAAAAAAAAAAAATTCCTGAATTTTGGGAGTGGTGGTGCATGCCTGTAGTCCCAGCACTTTGTGAGGCCGAGGCTGGAGGATCACTTGATCCCAGGAGTTCAAGGCTGAAGTGAGCTATGATCGCGTCACTGCACTCCAGCCTGGGCAACTCAGCAAGACCCTGTCTCTAATACTAAAATAAACCAAATCCTGGCCAAGCATGGTGCCTCACAGCTGTAATCCCAGCACTTTGGGAGGCCAAGGCAGGAGGATCACTTAAGGTTTGACCACCCTAGGCAACCTACTAATACCCTGTCTCTACAAAAAAATTTTAAAATTGGCCAGGCGCGGTGGGTCACACTTGTAATCCCAGCACTTTGGGAGGCCAAGGCGGGCAGATCACAAGGTCAGGAGATCGAGACCATCCTGGCTAACACAGTGAAACCCCATCTCTGCTAAAAATACAAAAAATTAGCCGGGCGTGATGGTGCGCGCCCGTGGTCCCAGCTACTCGGGAGGCTGAGGCAGGAGAATTGCTTGAACCTGGGAGGCAGAGGTTGCAGTGAGCCGAGATGGCGCCACTGCACCCCAGCCTGGGTGACAGAGTGAGACTCCATCTCAAAAAAAAAAAAGCTAGTGTCGTGCCTGTATTCCCAGATACTCAGGAGGCTGAGATGGGAGGATCACTTGAGCCCAGCAGGTCGAGGCTGCAGTGAGCTGATTGCAACATTGTACTCCAGCCTGGGCAACAGAGCTAACCCTGTCTCTCTCTAAAAATAATAATAATAATAATAATAATTAATTAATTAATTCTAGCTTCCTAATATGGACACCCGCTCTGTGCTCAGCCCCTCAAAGAGAAGCCAGTCCAGTAGAGATGGGGCTGACTGGTGAGGTGAGGACTGGCCCACAGAAGCGAGGGGAATTCAGAGGTGGAATGGGCGTTGCAGCAGGAGCCAGGAAGGTGGGAGAGGGTCGGTCTCAGCAGATTTGGTTGACAAGCACTGCACAGAGTGATCTAAGCTGTGATGAGCGAACTTCGGGCACAGAATACCTACCCAACGGAAGAATGGGGCATCGGGAATCCCCAGTAGAGCCAGGAATCAAAGCAAGACTAGCAGCCGGGCACAGTGGCTCATGCCTGTAATCCCAGGGCTTTGGGAAGCTGAGGTGGGCAGATCACTTGAAGTAAGGAGTTCGAGACCAGCCTGGCCAACGTGGTGAAACCCCATCTCTACTAAAAATACAAAAATTAGCTGGACATGATACGCACGACTATAGTCCCAGCTACTCAGGAGGCTGAGGCAGGAGAATCGCTTGAGCCCAGGAGGTGGAGGTTGCAGTGAGCCGAGGTTGTGCCACTGCACTCCAGTCTGGACAACAGAACAAGACTGTGACACACACACACACACACACAGAGAGAGAGACAGCAAGAATGGCCAGCAGAACCTTCTGCAGAATCTATTCTCCCTTCTGTGCCTGTCTTGGGAAGCTGAGCATGGCTGGAAAAAATTCTCAAGGCTGCAACCGGGTCTCAAGGGCCCTTTTATTGCTCAATGATGACACAAAAGCATTTAGCAATCTCTTGAATGGCCCTGGTGCTTTCCATCTCTGAATTTCCTTTTCTTTTTTTGAAGATGGGGTCTCACTGTGTTGCCCAGGCTGGTCTCGACCACCTGGGCTCCTGCGATCCTCCCACTTCAGCCTTCCCCCAGTAGCTGAGATTACAGGCACACACCACTGCACTCCAGCATCTGATTCTTGTTGCTGTTGTTTTGAGACAGGGTTTCACTCTGTTGTCCCAGACTGGAATGCAGTGGTATGATCATAGCTCACTGCAGCCTTGGATTCCCAGAATCAAATCATGATCCCGCATCACCCTCCCAAACTGCCGTGATTACAGGTGTGAGCCACTGTGCACGGCACCATGGGCCATTATCTTAAAGGTTTAGCATATGCTAAAAGATATCATCTCCTATCTAGGTTACAGGCATCTTCAGACTGCAGACCTCAGTCATGTGTGCCCCGCCTGCTGCTCACCGCCACATCCTGCTGACTCTTTTACAAAATTTCTTAAGTCTAGTCCCTCCTCTCCCTTCCTTCCTTGGGTCCCTGTCCCTTCTGCCACCTCACCCCATCCTTCCCCAGATTGCACTAGCCTCCCCTGCACACACGCACACACACACACACACACACATCCTTACCCTGCATTAAAATGATCTTTGTTTTTTAAAGCAAATGAGTTTTTAACTGAATGAATAATTAAAAGAAAAAAATTTAATTTGTTTTTGTTTTATTTTTTATTTTTGCATGTATGTATGTATTTATTTTTGAGACTGAGTCTCGCTCTGTTGCCCAGACTAGAGTGCAGTGGCACGATCTCGGCTCACCGCAATCTCTGCCTCCTGGGTTCAAGTGATTCTCCTGCCTCAGCCTCCCGAGTAGCTGGGATTACAGGCACGTGCCACCATGCTTGGCTAATTTTTGTATTTTTAGTAGAGATGGGGTTTCACCATGTTGGTCAGGCTGGTCTCGAACTCCTAACCTTGTAATCCGCCCGCCTCAGCCTCCCAAAGTGCTGGGATTACAGGCGTGAGCCACCGTGCCTGGCCTTTTGTTTTATTTTCTTAGAGACACGGTCTTGCTCTGTTGCCCAGGATGGAGTGCAGTGGCATGAACACAGCTCACTGCAGCCTCTAAATTCTGGTCTCAAGCAATCCTCCCACCTCAGCCTCCCAAGAAGCTGAGACTACAGGCATGTGCCACTACGCCCAGCTAATCTTTTTATTTTTTGTAGAGATGGCATCCTGCTCTGTTGCCCAGGCTAGTCTCAAACCCCTGGCCTCAAGTGATCCTCCCACTTCAGCCTCCCAAAGTGCTGGGATTGCAGGCTTGAGACACCATGCCTGGACAGAAAAAAATAATAATAATTCAAAAAACACAAAAGTGAAAACTCAGTCTCTCTCCCACTCAAACATCCCTGTTCCTCTCCCCAGTTTTTAAATATCTCCTAAAGGTACTCTCTGCATATAAAAGCCCATAGGGGGCTGGATACAGTAGCTCACACCTGAAATCCCAACACTTCGGGAGGCTGAGGCGGATAGATCACTTGAGCCCAGGAGTTCTAGAACATCCTGGGCAATGTGACAAAACCCCATCTCTACAAAACATATAAAAACTAGCTGGGTGTGGTGGCACACACCTTTAGTACCAGCTACTAGGGAGGTTGAGGTAGGACGATCACCTGAGCCCAGGGAGGTTGAGGCTGCAGTGAGCTGTGATCACATCACTGCACTCTAGCCTGAGCAACAGAGTGTGACTGTGTCTCAAAAAAACAAACAAAAAAGCCGGATGCAGTGGCTCATGCCTGTAATCCCAGTACTTTGTAAGCCCAAGGCAGGTGGATCTCTGAGGCCAAGAGTTCAAGACTAGCCTAGCCAACATGGCAAAACCCCGTCTCTACTAAAAATACAAAAAAAATTAGCTGAGCGTGGCGGCACAAGCCTGTAGTCCCAGCTACTTGGGAGGCTGAGGCACGAGAATTGCTTGAACCCAGGAGGCGGAGCTTGCAAGATCATGCCACTGCACTGCGGCCTGGGGGACAGAGTGAGACTCTGTCTCAAAAAAAAAAAAAAGTGCATAGGTACAACTTGCTTTGCAGATGGAAATACACTGCACATAAAACCTACAACTGTGGCCAGGTGCAGTGGCTCATGCCTGTAATCCCAACACTTTGGGAGTCTGAGGCAGGCAGATCACCTGAGGTCAGGAGTTGAGACCAGCCTGACCAACATGGAGAAACCCCATCTCTACTGAAAATACAAAATTAGCCTGGCATGGTGGCACATGCCTGTAATCCCTGCTACTTGGGAGGCTGAGGCAGGAGAATTGCTTGAACCCAGGAGGCGGAGGTTGCAGTGAGCCGAGATCGCGCCACTGCACTCCAGCCTGGGTGCAGTGCAAGACGTCGTCCAAAAAAAAAAAAAAACCCTACAGTTGCCTAGAACTCAACAAACACCTCTTGAATGGCAGCATGATGAGATCTAGGATGATCTCATCTTAGATGAGATGGCAGCAGAGAGATCTAAGGTGTTAGATCTACCTTACCGCCCTCTCAACAGCCCATCCTCCTCCAAGTGACTGCCAGGAATCAGATGATGCGCCTCCCCCTGCTAAAAATTCATCAGTGGTTACAACATAAACCACACTCCTCTCTCTGCACCACTCCCATGGCCCTGCATGACCTGCCGCGCACCATATTCGCTTTCTGACCTCCACACCCCGCCTCCACTCTGCTCCAGTGGTGCCCTGGCCACCTCGCTGCTCTTTGACCAAAATAAGCCCGTCCTGCCCCACTCCAGGACATCACCACCAGCTATCCGGTAGAGCCCCCTGCTCCTCGGGCTTTCCACCAGCTCACTCCTTGATCATCTGGAGACAGCTCCGAAGTCACCTCCTCAGAGTGGCTTCCCTGACCCATCACTTCGACATTTCATTGTTTGCTTCATTGCTCTGAATAGAACAAAAGATTGTTTTTGCACTTGTTGATTTACTGTCTATTTCCCCATTTTTATTTAACTTTTAGAGATGGGGGTCTCGCTTTTTCGACCAGGCAGGAGTGCAGTGGTGCCATCACGCTCACTGCAGCCTCGACGTCCCTGGCTCGAGCGATGCTGTTTCCCCATTTTAAAATGTGAGTGCAAGGGGAGGTGAGGTGGCTCACGCCTGCAATCCTAACACTTGGGAGGCCAAGGCGGGAGGATCGCTTGAGCCCAGGAGTTTGAGACCGGCCTGGGCAACACACAGAGAGACCTTGTCTCTAAAAAGAATTTAAAAATTAGCTGGGCACGGTGGCGCACGCCAGTAATCCCAGCTACTCGGGAGGCTGAGATGGGAGGATCGCCTGAACCCAGGAGGTCAAGGCTGTAGCGAGCTATGATCGCATCACTGCACTCCAGCCTGGGCGATAGAGCAAGACCCTGTCTCAACACTATAAAAAATAAAGAACTGGCCGGGCGCGGTGGCTCACGCCTGTAATCCCAGTACTTTGGGAGGCCGAGGGGGGTGGATCACCTGAGGTCAGGAGTTCACGACCAGCCTGGACAACATGGTAAAACCCAGTCTCTACTAAAAATACAAAAAATTAGCCAGACGTGGTGGTGGGCGCCCGTAATCCCAGCCACTTGGGAGGCTGAGGCAGAAGAATCGCTTGAACCCAGGAGGCGGAGGTTGCAGTGAGCCGAGATCGCGCCATTACACTCCAGCCTGGGCAACAAGAACGAAACTCCGTCTCAAAAAAATAAAAAATATAAAGAAAGAAGAACTGCTGTTTATCGCCTGTCCAGGGCTGATCTTGGGACAAGACTAGAGGGATGAAGGTGCCCACTTTGAAGACTAGGACAGCGAGGTCATCCCGGATCTCCGTGCACGGAGTCTGCTGAAGTGCGCGCTGACTGCCCGGGGATAGCAAGATTGCACCAGCGTCCGACCTGCGCTCCAGGATGACTCTGCCCTCAGGCCCCGCCCCCTCTCCGAGCGCCCTGCGCAGGCCCCGCCCCCAGACTCGCGAGAGCTGAGAGGCGGAAAATGGCGCTGACGGGAGCGCGAGCTCGCACTGCCCAGAGGGTGGCCGCCGCCTAAGCTGCAGCCGCCGGAGCCGCAGAAACAAGAGGCCGAGCCGTGTCGAAGATGGTGAGCGCGGCACCGGGGTCGCGGGCGCGGCGGAGCTGCGGGGACTGGCGGGGAGCGGCCCTGTCGCGCCTACAGCCTCCGGCCGACCCCGCCCCCACATCCGGGCACCCGTCCGCCGCTGGCTGTCACTCGGAGAGCGCCCTACTTCCGGGCCCGGCCCGGAATGGACCACGCCCGTCAGGCTAGGACTCCGCCCCTAAACTTCTTACATCCGGGCCCCCAGCACCTCCAAGACTGTCCACACTGCTCGAGGCCGGCCGGTCTCGGTCCTCAGACAATCCATGTCTAGCTCCTCTAGCATCTTCCCAGTCCATGCCTGCCCATAGCCCCGCCTCCGTAGCCTTGGCCCCGCCCACTCCCTCTAGGCCACGCTTGTGTGCATACTGGGGCTCCCACCTATCCTAGTTGCGGAGAGCAAATGTTTCTCCCATATGCATAAGGAGCTCAATCCGGGCCAGTGCAGTGGCTGACGACTCTAATCCCAGCACTTTGGGAGGCTGAGGCAGGAGGATCACTTGAGACCAGGGGTTCAAGACCAGCGAGGGCAACATGGCGAGACCCCATCTTTATAAAAAGAAAAAGCTTAGTCCACCCTTACGTATACCCCTATCCTCTCCTGCTGGTGATTCCTTAGAATGGGGGCCGACTGGGTTGACCCAGAGCCCAGAAGGGTTCTCTGCGCCTCTTCCTTCCACCAGGAGGAGAAACCCTCAGGACCCATCCCGGACATGCTGGCCACTGCAGAGCCCAGCTCCAGTGAGACCGACAAGGAGGTGTTGTCCCCGGCTGTGCCAGCTGCAGCCCCCTCCTCCTCCATGTCGGAGGAGCCAGGCCCTGAGCAGGCAGCCACACCGCCAGTGTGGGAACGTGGAGGGGCTGGAGGGATGCAGCAGGGCTCCTCCCCAGCCCCAGACAGCTGCCAGCCTGGCCCCGGACCCAGCCCTGGCCTGACCAGCATAGTTTCCGGGACCAGCGAGGACCTGCGGCCTCCCAGACGACGCCCACCTCCAGGTGATCTGTGATGGGGTCTTCTGGGGAATCACAGTCCCTGAAACAATAGAAGCGAGACGTAGAGAATCTCTAACCTCAGGGCCTTTCTAGAGGGATGCCACTCATCATTTTACGGAGCAGCCGGTGGATGCCAGGCTGTGGCTCCAATGGTGAGCCCGGCCAGTCCAGCCCCTGCACTGTGGCAGACCAGTCTGTTGTGGTAGGCAGAGAGTAAAGGCCCCAGCACATCATATTTGCTTCTCTGGGGCAGAACCCTGGGGTCAGGGACAGCACTAGTGAGGAAGGGACCAGTGACCACTGTTCTGTGCGTCCTGCAGGGAAGCAAATCCCTTGCTCCAGCCCTGGCTGCTGCCTCAGTTTTCCCAGCGTCCGTGACCTGGCACAGCATCTGCGAACCCACTGCCCCCCCACACAGTCCCTGGAAGGTAGGGCCAGGACCGGTAATGGGGAGGCAGGTTAGGGTGGGAAACAGGCGGAGCCCCTCGGAACCAGCCTTGGCCACCTGTCTCCACTTCTCTGTCCTTCATTCCTACCAGGCAAGCTCTTCCGCTGCTCAGCCCTGAGCTGCACCGAGACCTTCCCCAGCATGCAGGAGCTGGTGGCTCACAGCAAACTGCACTACAAACCCAATCGCTACTTCAAGTGAGACCCTGACCTCTTGAGCTCCGCCCTGCCCTAGCCTCACCCTGTGTGTGGGCTCCAGGCCTTCCTCCCTTCCTGGTCAGGGTGGTGGAGGGCGGGACTTGATGTGGGTGGGCCTTTGGGGAAGCCCCGCCCTCAACTCCCTGGATGGGGCGGGGCATACGTGGGCGTGGCCCCACCCAGCCAGGCTTTACCTCCCAAGTGGAAAACCGGCCGCCTAACTTAAAATTGAGACTTCTTTACGGGTTTCCCCAGGTTCCCACCCGAAGTGGTCAGGAAGGGTCGCTGCCACAGTTGTACAGGAGCGGGGACGTGATTAGTGCCCAGGCTCGGTTCCCACGCTCGAAGGGCGGGTGGCATTGCACAGGACACTCTCCCTGGTCCCCCTGGAGGCCCAGCCCAGCCCAGCCCTCTGCCCACCTCCAGGTGTGAGAACTGCCTCCTGCGCTTCCGCACGCACCGCTCGCTCTTCAAGCACCTGCATGTTTGCGCGGAGCATGCGCAGAGCCCAGCCCCGCCGCCACCCCCGGCCCTGGACCGAGAGCCGCCCGCGCCGGAGCGCCCCCCGGAGGTTGACCCCGCATCAGCGCCGGGCCTGCCGTTCCCGCTGCTGGAACCGTTCACGACCCCCGCCCCTGCCCCCACCGGACCGTTCCTGCCCTACTTGAACCCTGCGCCCTTTGGCCTAAGCCCCCCGCGCCTGCGCCCCTTCCTGGCGGCTGCACCCGGGCCGCCGGCTTCCAGCGCCGCCGTCTGGAAAAAGAGCCAAGGTGAGTGTGGGGTTGGGGGCCTCCAGGAGGGCGGGCTGGGCTCGCCCTGACTCTGAACTTGACCCGCCCCTTTACCGCAGGTGCTGGCAGCAGCCCCCGAAGACCCCAGGGCGGCTCCGACGCGCCCTCAGGTGCGTGCAGGTGACCACCAGGGAGGGGTGGAGGGGCTTTCTTTCCTGCGCCCTGCGGGGTCCGGTGGATACCAGGAGGCAGCAGTGCCCATCCCCTTCCCAGGGGGCACAAATGCCACCGTCCCGAAATACAGGATTTTTGCCTTAAAAATGACTGGCACCTGTGCCTTCATCTGCGCCGGCGTTCCCGTATAAACCTTGCGCCCCTTTCACCGTTCACCTCGGAGCGGGCTTCTCCCCAACAGTGAATCTGGGGATGATAGTAGGGGACGCGGAGAAGCCAAGTTGAGTGCCCCCAACTCTAGGGGCAGACAGACCCGGGAGAAACTGAACTAGGCGCCCGGAAGCTGATGGGGGGCGGGAAAAAGTCTCACCCACCCACCCACCCTCGCCGGCGTCCTCCATCCTTGGCGCTCGGGTCTTCTGGGCTGGGGGAGCCCGGGACTGACGGGGTCCCGCCTGCCCGCAGGGCACGCGGCCCCGAGCCGCATCGTGTGGGAGCACACACGCGGCCGCTACTCGTGCATGCAGTGCGCCTTCTCCACGGCCTCGCGGCCCGCCATGACCCTGCACCTGGAGGACCACCGCCCCGGCGCCCCCGCGGCCCCCGCGCCCGGGCCGCCGCGCCCCGACGCCCCCGCGGGTAAGGCCGAGGAATGCGCGGGTGGAGAGGGGGGCGGGGGCCCAAGGCGCTGAGGCTCAGGCGCCCCCCTCCTCTGCCCCACCCAGATCCGGCCCCGCTTGCACCCAAGGTGTCGCCACTGCTGTCAGAGGGGGAGCTTCCAGTGTTCTCGCAGCTCTGAATCCCGCCGCTTTGGGGGTGGGCCATGGGATGTGGGTAGTTTTGTCATTTGGAGGGGGCTGCAGGGAAGGGGGGCTGGGGTGGACAATAAAGAAGGCGCCATGAGCCAGCCTATGCTGTGTTCCCATCCCTTGCCCATCCAAAGCATAGTGGGCTCGAGCCCAGCAGTCATGGAGCGATCACATCTTGGGAGGACCACCTGGGTCCACAGGTGCAGGCCTCACAGCCCACCTGTGTCCTATCTTCCCATCACCCCAATCCTGGGACCCAGGTCCCCACCTCCAGCTGTGGTTGAGGTCCCCAGTACCCACTGTGGGAGCGTTCTCCCTTGTCCAGAAACCAAATGGGATGGGGACTCTACAGTTTTCTTTTCTTTTTTTTGAGACAGTCTTGCTCTGTCTCCCAGGCCGGAGTGCAGTGGCGCAATCTCGTCTCACTGCAAGCTCCACCTCCTGGGTTCACGCCATTCTCCTGCTTCAGCCTCCCAAGTAGCTGAGGCTACAGGCGCCCACCACTATGCCCGACTAATTTTTTGTATTTTTAATAGAGATGGGGTTTCACCGCGTTAGCCAGGATGGTCTCGATCTCCTGACCTCATGATCCGCCCGCCTCAGACTCCCAAAGTGCTGGAATTAAACAGGCGTGAGCCACCACGCCCGCCCTCCAGTTTTCTTTTAAGAAGTCCCGGCCCGGCACAGTGGCTCACGCCTGTAATCCCAGCACTTTGGGAGGCTGGGGCAGGTGGAGCACCTGAGGTCAGGAGTTCGAGACCAGCCTGACTTACATGGTAAAACCCCATCTCTACTAAACACAAAAAATTAGCCAGGTGTGGTGGCGCACACCTGTAATCCCAGCTACTTGGGAGGCTGAGGCAGGAGAATCACTTGAAGCTGGGAGGTGGAAGTTGCAGTGAGCTGAGATTGTGCTATTGCACTCCAGCCTGGGCAATATGAGTGGAACTCCATCTCAAAAATAAAGAAAATTAAAAAGCAATCCCATAACCAGGAGAGGTGACTCATGTCTGCATTCTCAGTGCTTTAGGAAGCTGAGGCAGGAGGGGCGCCTCAGGCCAGGAGTTCGAGACCAGCTTGGGCAACCTAGCAAGATCGCATCTCTACCCCCCCCCCCCACCAAAAAAAATACAAAAAATAGCCAGGCATCGCTGGGCGTGGTGGCTCATGCTTGTAATCCTAGCACTTTGGGAGGCCGAAGTGGGTGGATCACTTGAGGTCAGGAGTTGGAGACTAGCCTGGCCAACATGGTGAAACCCCATCTCTACTAAAAATATGAAAATTAGTCGGGCATGGTGGTGGGCACCTATAATCCCAGCTACTCGGGAGCCTGAGGCAGGAGAATCGCTTGAACCCCGTGGGATGGAGGTTGCAGTGAGCTGAGATCAAGACCCTGCACTCCAGCCTGGGTGATAGACTGAAATTCTGTCTTAAAAAAAAAAAAAAGAAAAAAAAATAGCCGTGGTGGCTACCTGGGAGGCTGAGGCAGGAGAATCACGAGCACAGCAGTTCAAGGCTGCAGTGAGCCATCATCACACCATTGCAACCCCAGCCTGGGAGACAAAAAAAGAAAAAATCCCAGGAGCTTCGGGGACAGGCTGGGAGGCTGGTCCTGAGAAAGTGCAGGGACTGGCCAGGATGGCCTGAAGACCCCCAGACCCTGAACCCCATACTGACTTAAGGGGAAGAATCCTTTGGGATTGGGGAGGCAGGCTGGGGACTCAGGTCTTCATCCTCCTTGCTGTCTGCCAGACCAATTTCCACCATGTCCCAGCTCTGAGGAGTGGGGTGGGTCAAGGCCAGCCCTCCATGGCCTGGTCTTTCTCCTCACCCCTGAAGCCAGCCTCCCAGGTATGAAGTCCCAGGTGATATCCACAGCCATCCCTTGGAAGCTGGTTTTACCTCCATGATCCCTCTCCCTTCTATCCTCATCTCGCCAGCCCCAGGGTCCCCTAGCCCACCCCCTACTCTCCCCCAACCTGCCCTTACCCCAAGACTGAAAACAGAAAACAGTCTCTTCTTCCTGTTTTTATTTTATTTATTTATTTATTTATTTTTGGAGACAGAGTCTCGCCGGAGTGCAATGGCAGTGCCAGGCTGGAGTGCAATGGTACACTCTCAGCTCTCACTGCAACCTCCGCCGTCTGGGTTCAAATGATTCTCCTGCCTCAGCCTCCAAGTAGCTGGGATTACAGGCGCCTGCCACCACCCCGGCTAACTTTTTGTATTTTTAGTAGCGACGAGGTTTCAACATGTTGGCCAGGCTGGTCTCGAACTCCTGACCTCAGGTGATCAACCCACCTTGGCCTCCCAAAGTACTGGGATTATAAGTGTGAGCCACCACGCCCTGCCAGGGTCTCTTCTGATTGTTCCCCTCTCCTGCCTGGCTTCCCATGGCCCTCTGGATGAAGATCCTGTTCTCCCAGTAGCCCACAAGGCCCTACCTTGAACCTCTCGGTCCCCTCCCAGAACAACACTCACCGTCTCCCTCATCCTCCTGGATACACAGACATCCTGTGAGCAAGAACCCAGGGACCTCCTTCACGCAGTCCACCTTGTCTCAATCCTTACCTCCTCCTCTTTTCTCCATTCTCTGAATCCACTTCGGGGTTCCCCCTCACCTCCTCAGCCTGGTATCTGCAGCCGAGACACCAGTAACCCCTGGGCGGGGCCCCCAGACCCCACTCCTCCATCACTGCCCTCCCACCTTCTCCTTGCCCCCCGCCACCCTCCTTGTCGTCTTCCTCAGTTTTTTTTTTTTTTTTTTTTTTTTTTTTTGAGACGGAGTCTCGCACTGTCACCCAGGCTGGAGTGCAGTGGCACCATCTCAGCTCACTGCAGCCTCCGCCTCCCGGGTTCACACCATTCTCCTGCCTGAGCCTCCCAAGTAGCTGGGATTACAGGTGCCCTCCACCCTGCCTGGCTAATTTTTTGTATTTTTAGTAGAGATGGGGTTTCAGCATGTTGGCGAGGCTGGTCTCGAACTCCTGACCTCATGATCCGCCCGCCTCAGCCTCCCAAAGTGCTGGGATTACAGGCGTGATCCACTGCACCTATCTTCCTTGGACTTTTCATCCACCAACGTGTCCACCTCAGGCTCTGAGTCAAAGCCATCCAGGTAGACAAGCCAAGGGCCACCTGCCCCACACCTGCTCAGTGCCATGTCACCTCAAAGATGGACAGCTCTGGGCTCCAGAAGCCCTTCAGCCACTGCAAGGGCAGGAGGGGATCCTCAGGCCCTTGGGACCCGTCTATCTGCCCCACTGCCCACCGCCTCACCAGGGGCCTGAAGACTGCTCTGTCCTTGATGGGGCTGTGATGTGACGGGGCAGCAGCCTCAGCTCACGTGGCTTGGGCTGGGTGTCCACTCTCCCAGCACCCGTAGGCCCCAGCTGAGGTGGTTGTCACTCAGGATGGGGTAGGACAGGCCATCAGGAGGCCCCGGGGCTCCAAGGCCCCCTAAGCTGCCCCTTCTCAGCCAGAAGCCTTGAAACCACCACTGTGGGACCCTGGAAAAGAGTCGACTTCCCTGCCTCCCAATTCCCTCGTCCTTAAAAGGGTGTCATGATGACGGTTGAGTCCTTTGGGGTGGATGCGAGGATGAAAAGAGAGGCTGCAGGGAGAGGAGGGGCTTGGGAAATGTCTGCTGAGAACTTCACGTCCCGAGCCCATGGCTGCCTGGGACTCTCTCGACCTGGGGAGGAGGGTGGGACAGGGTGAAGGGGCCCATTTTACAGATGTATAGAGAAGGTGAGGCTAGGAGACCTCTAGCCAGCCCCAGTTCCCAGTCAGCGGCACTGATTCTGCACCATCTTGGGAGCTGCGCACGGTTACCACGAGAAGAGAAAACCCTGCCAGCAGGTCCAGAGGACACGCCCCTGTTCCCGCATTCTGCAGGTCCCTAGATCTGGCTGTAGTCCAAGCCTCTCCCCCGTCTCCAGGGACAGCGCTGTGTTCTCTGTCCCCCAGGCCCCTAACCCCTCTCCAGGGTCCCGGGGGCCCCCAGGAGTCTTCGTCCCCATCAGTTTCTTCATTCGGCCACCCCCAGATCTAGGCCACGCCTCTTCCCAGTCTGTCAGTATCTTTCCAGAGAGACCTAGAGCCAACACGTCCGTCCAGGGACCTCTCCCCTACCCCATCACCCACGGAGATGGGACAGCCCTTCCTGTGTGTACAGCGGGCCCACGGCCACCACACTACCCTCTGGAGTGAACTGACTGCCGCGAGGCCTGGGGAGCTGGCTCACCACCTGGCCTCCGCCGTTCACCCTGTCCACTACAGAAACGACCTCCTACCCTAAAGCCGGCCCCCAACCCCCATGCACAGGAGCCCAGCCCTCTTGGGCCCCGGCTCCGCCCAGCAGGGGGCGCCCAGGAGTCTCAGACTCGGGGGAATGAAAGCCGGGAGAGCAGTGGGGATAGCGGGCAGGTTGGCTGGAAGCCGCGGGCTCGCGCTGAACAGCTCTGAGGCCGGCCAGAGGCCCGTGCCCGGCATTTGTCCAGCCCCAGCTGTCACTTGCAGGTGCCGGTCCGGTTACCCTCATTGCGGGCCAGGAGCGGGGAGGTGGAGGGCGCCCTGCGGCCCTGGGATCCGCCGCCCACGTGCTCCCCGGGCTCATCCCCCTGCACACCGCTGTTCCCGTTTCCGACCCCGCAGATTCCCCAAGGCGCGCCCTAACGAACTCTCACTCCCCCGGTCCGGGCTCCCTTCTCCGCGATTCCGGTAACCCTATCTGTCCCTGTCTGCAGCCGCGCCGCGCGGAACCCTGCCGGGAGCCCCTACGGAGGCGCCAAATACACAAAGGGGAGTTGGCGGGGAGGCGCACCATGACTACAGCTCCGGGACCTGCGCTTCACCCCCACGGCGCCCCCGTGGGGCCTTGGTGCGCGCGCCCTGGCTGGACCCTCCTAGCTGCGAGAGTGCATGGGTAGTGACCAGCCCAAGCACCTGGGAATCCATCAGCTGTCATCCAATCCCTTAATTACCTTGATTGAGCTCCTTACTGTGGCCAAGCATTGCTTGATTGGTTTATTTACTTATTTTTATTATTTAATTTAATTTTTTTTTTTTTTTGAGAAGGTGTCTCGCCCTGTCACTCAGGTTGGAGTGCAATGGCGCAATCTCAGCTCACTGCAACCTCCGCCTCCCGGGTTCAAGCGATTCTCCCGCCTCAGCCTCCCAGGTACTTGGGATTACAGGTGTGCACAAACAGTATTTTTAGTAGAGACAGGGTTTCACCATGTTGGCCAGGCTGCTCTCGAACTCCTGACCTCAGGTGAGCCGCCCACCTGGCCTCCCAAACTTCTGGGATTACAGGCGTCAGCCACCGCGCCTGGCCACTTGTTCTTTCTTTCATTCTTTCCTTCACTTGCCAAGGTTCTGGAGACCCACAGAGAGCCCATACTGTCCTCCCGAGACTCCTGTTTGGGAGGGCAACCCACATCTGGGAACTGTGCCCCAGGACAGGATGCAAAGGCACAACAGAGATGGCAGAATCCTGATGTCTGTGCTCTTAAAGGAGGCGTGAAAACAAACAGGCAGGCCAGGCGCAGTGACTAAGGCCTGTAATCCCAGCACTTTGGGAGGCCCACGTGGGTAGATTGCTTGAGGTCAGGAGTTTGAGAGCAGCCTGGCCAATGGTGACACCCCAGCTCTGCTAAAAATCCAGAAAATTAGCCGGGCATGTTGGCAGGCACCTGTAATCCCAGCTACTTGAAGCCGGGAGGCAGCCTGGGCAACAGAGCAAGACTTTGTCTCAAAAAAAATTTTTTTTAATGTTTTAAAAATACTTGCTCGGGCCACACCCCAGACTGATTAAGTCAGAGTTTCTTGGAGGTTCTGTTTTTTGGTTCTTTTTTTTTTTTTTTTAGATGGAGTTTTGCTCTGTCACCCAGACTGGAGTGCAGTGGCACCACCTCGTCTCACTGCAACCTCCGCCTCCTGGGTTCAAGCAATTCTCCTGCCTCAGCCTCCCAAGTAGCCAGGATTACAGGCATGCGCCACCACACCGAGCTAATTTTTGTATTTTAGTAGAGATGGGGTTTCTCCATGTTGCCCAGGCTGGTCTTGAACTCCCAACCTCAGGTGATCAACCTCAGGTGATCCACCCGACTCAGCCTCCCAAAGTGCTGGGATTACAGGTGTGAGCCACATTGCCCGACCACCGGTTCCTTTTTTTTTTTTTTTAACTGTTCAGGCAATTCCAACATGTGCTCAAACTGAAAACCAGGGCTCTCTACTCTCTTAGCAGGTGTTTTCTCCCTTTGTCTACCGTGACGGAGATTACTGATCTCCTGTGGGCTGAGCTCTGTGGTCAGGGCTTGTCCTTATCTGGCCAGTCCTCGGCACCACAAGTGACTGCCTTCACCCCCTCTTGGCCCCTGTCTCTGTCTCCTGGTTCCTCTTCTCTCTACTACCTCTAACCTCTGGGAATCTGGTGTGTCCTCGGGTCCTCAGACCCCCTCACTCCTCCAGAACTGCAAAGCCTTTTTTTTTTTTTTTTTTTTGAGATGGAGTCTCTCTCTGTCACCCAGCATGGAGTACAGTGGCGTGATCTTGACTCTGCAACCTCCGCCTTCTGGGTTCAAGTGATTCTCCCACCCCAGCCTCCCAAGCAGCTGGGACCACAGGCATGCACCATCACACCTGGCTAATTTTATATTTTTTGTAGAGATGGAGTCTTGCTCCATTGCCCAAGCTGGTCTTGAACTCCTGGGCTCAAGTGATCCTCCTGCCTCAGCCTCCCAAAGTGTTAGGATTACAGGCGTGGGCCACCGTGCGTGGCCCAGGTGCAAGGCCTTTGACACCACTCACCCACTGACCCCCAAATCTGCTGTACCAGCTGAGCTTTCTGCCCAGGGCGGCAGCCTGGGGCATCCATGGCCTGTGATATCTGCCCCAGAACAAGTGAGTCCTGCTCAGAGCCGGGAATCGGATTTCATGGAAGTGTTGAAATGAGGAAGGCGGATGAGCCAACCAGGGCAGACAGCAGAGGCCTCACCCGGTCACATGGGCCCCCACGTCCTGGGCCTCTGGGCCTCCCCAGGAGCCTCCTAAACCCCAGAGCTGTCTGTACCCCTGATCTGCTGAGATCTCCCCATCCTGTGGCTCTCTAGCCCAGGAGGTCACCAGGGCCTGGCATGGAGTCCTCCCTGGAGTCCAGAGATGGGGACACCAAAGTAGTAGGAATGATGGGGACTACAGAGAGTAAGAAACTAGTTGGCCAGGCGCGGTTGCTCACGCCTGTAGTCCCAGCACTTTGGGAGGCCGAGGCGGGCAGATCATCTGAGGTTGGGAGTTTGAGACCAGCCTGACCAACATGGTGAAACCCCGTCTCTACTAAAAATACAAAAAATTAGCCGGCAGTGGTGGCACATGCATGTAATTCCAGCTACTCAGGAGACTGAGGCAGGACAATTGCTTGAACCTGGGAGGCGGAGGTTGCAGTGAGTCGAGATTGCACCACTACACTCCAGCCTGGGCAACAAAGTGATACCCCGTCTCAAAAAAAGAAAAAAAAAGAAAGAAACTAGTGACCATGTTAGGAACATGCGGGCAACCAGTGCCCCAAGCTTGGGACAGTAGCAGGCAGGACAGGAATTCAAGCGAAATAGAAGTGCCTAGCAGGGGCCAGGGGCAGTGGCTCACACCTGTAATCCCAGCACTTTGGTAGGCCGAGGCGGACTGATCCCTTGAGGTCAGGAGTTTGAGACCAGCCTGCCCAACATGGTGAAACCCCTTCTCTACTAAAGATACAAAAAGTAGCCAGGAGCGGTGGTGCGTGCCTGTAATCCCAGCTACTCAGGAGGTTGATGCAAAAGAATTGCCTGAACCCGAGAGGCAGAGGTTGCAGTGAGCCGAGATGGCACCATGGCACTCCAGCCAGGGCGACAGAGCAAGACTCAGTCTCAAAAAAAAAGAAGTGGCTGGCAGGATCTGGAGACGGACTGGAGCCTCCCCACCTCCTTCCCTTCCTCCTCTGCCCTCCCCCGCCCCACCTCTAGCAGCCCCCACCCTGTGTGCTGACCGTGGAGCAGAAGCCACAGTCACTTCCTGAAGGCAGCGGCCCCAGCTCGGGTCCCACTCATCCCGTGGCCCATCACCTGCCTGCAGCCATGGTGAGTGCTGGGAGAGGCCTGTGCCTCACTGGCTGGGAAGCAAGGGACACAGATGTTCCCGGAAGGATAGGATCCACCTGTGGAGGGGCGGGCGGGGGGGCGGCTGCGAAAGACATCTGGGAAACGGGAAGGGTCGGCAAAAAGGACCCGAGGTAGGCGGCCACCAGGCACACCCCAGGACAGCGCGGGCTCCTGGGGGTTCAGGCTCAGGTTGGGGCTGCGAGGGGGACAGATGGGACTCCCCGGGGGGACAACTCCCGTCTCCCCAGGTCAACATGAGCAGCCATGTGGGAACGGGCTGCTGGGGTGAGAGCAGTGCTTTCCTGCGGGGTGACAAAGTGGGTCATGACCCTCCCCCGTCCAGTCACCCAAGTTGTGACCTGCTAACCCTGACTTATCTAGCCCTGTGGTCGCCCGGGAGCACTTCCTTCAAACCACTCGGGGCTTCGACAGGGGCACTTCAGGCCCCAGGTGGGAATCGCTGCCTTTCCAAGGAGCAATCCTGCTCTCTGGTCCTCTGGATGGGGAAAGTGAGGCACACGCAGGAAGCAAAGGCCACACGTTTCTGCCCTTTCCCTCCCCCAATCTCCTTGACCACAGGTGAAAGGGGCGTTTGTAGGACTAAGGAGGCCTGGCCTTCTTGTGAATCTGCCTACCTCTGTGAGGAGTGGTTGCAGGGCCAGCTAGGAGGGCAGCTGGGACAGCTGGGTATGCAGGAGACAGCGCCTGTGCCCACGGTGTCTGCACCAATCCTCTCAGGCACTGTCAACTGTGAGCATTCCTGACCATCAGCCCGCATGTCAGAGACGGTGTGAGAGGGACCGCATGGCCGTCTCCAGGCATCTCTGTGTTTTCCTGATGGTCAGGCTGAGTACATGGCTGTCTTTGTGCTGCCTGAATATTGTTTATTTCAGCAAATATTTACTGAGCACCTACCATGTTCCAGGCCCTGGGAAGACAGCAATGAATGAGCCAAGTCTCTGCCTTGCAGAGGCTGAGGAACTGAGGGAAGTTGTGGTGTAGAGAGACAAAAAAAAAAAAAATCAAGACACATTAAAAACAATGTAAAATAGTATAATATGTAGGGGTGGGTACGATGGAGAAAATCATGCATGCTGAATGCAGGGCAGTAGTGGGATGGGGTGATCCATTTAAAATAGGGTGGTCTAGGCCAGGCGTGATGGCTCATGCACTTTGGGAGGCCGAGGTGGGTGGATCACTTGAGGTCAGGAGTTCGAGACCAGCCTGGCCAACATGGTAAAACCCCGTTTCTATTAAAAATACAAAAAAAATTAGCCAGGCTTCGTGGCAGACACCTGTGATCCCAGCTACTCAGGAGGCTGAGAATCACTTGAACCCAGGAGGCGGAGGTTGCAGTGTGCCGAGATTTCGCCACTGCACTCCAACCTGGGTGACAGAGTGAGACTCCGTCTCAAAAAAATAAAATAAAATAAAAAAGAAAGAAAAATAGGGTGGTCTAGGTTGGGCACGGTGGCTCACACCTGTAATCCCAGCACTTTGGGAGGCTGAGGCGGGTGGAGGGTGGATCACCTGAGGTCGTGAGTTTGAGACCAGCCTGGCCAACATGGTGAAACCCTGTCTCTAGTTAAAATACAAAAATTAGCCAGGTGTGGTGGCGAGTGCCTGTAATCCCAGCTACTTGGGCGGCTGAGGCACCAGAGTCATTTGAACCTGGGAGGTGGAGATTGCAGTGAGCCGAGATCGCGCCATTGCACTCCAGTCTGGGTGACGGAGCAAGACTCCATCTCAAAAAATAAAAATAAACAAATAGGGTGGCCTTGGATGGCCTCTCTAATAAGAAAATATGAGAACAGAGGCTGGGAGGAGGAAGAGGAGAGACCCAGGTGGTGCAGAGACATGTCCTGGGTCAGGGACAGGGCAGAGGCCCCGAGGTCGGAGGGAAGTGTTCAGGGTGCAGGGAGGAGAAGGTGGCTGGGTAGGGAGGCTGGTTCGCCCAGGCTTTTATGAGGCATTTAGCTTGAACTGTGGGGACATGAGGAAGCATTGCCGAGTTTTGAGCAGAGGGACACAAACAGACTCAGGGTTCAACAGGCTTCTCCCTCCAGCTGCCATGGGGGGAACTGACCAGGGAAGGGGGTACGCAGTGGCCCAAGGAAGGGCTTGTTAGAATAATCCAGGCAATTGGTTGGGGGAGGGCAGACACTGCCTCCCACTACCTCCTGGGGTGACAGTGGTGAAGGCAGTGAGAAGTGGTTGGATTCCGGATGTGTTTTGAAATTAGCACAGAAGGGACTGGGGGCCTGGGCGCGGCGGCTCAAGCCTGTAATCCCAGCTATTGGGGAGGCCGAGGTCGGGGGAATCATTGGAGCCCAGGAGTTGCAAGCTGCAGTGAGCTATGATCGCACCACTGCACTCCAGCCTGGGCAATGGAACGAGACTGGAGACATGCAGTGGGAGGGGTGAAAGAATGAGGGGGTCAAGGATGCTGGGGGGGTGGGGTACCACCCATGGGGGGAGGGCTGTGGGACTGGAGGCTGCAGGAGGGATGTCGGGATCTCCAGTGCTGCTAGAGGAGGTTGGGTGTGGAGAAGTAGGGAGGGGTGTGGGTCCCAGGATCCTAGGATCCATGGGGGCTCCTGGGAAAGAGCCGAGGGCTGACCGGGCCTGGGCGCAGGGGTGGTGGTTGTGGGCTGTGCCTGAGGGTCCCCAGGCCCATCCTTCCATGCCCCTTCTGTGTGTTTGAGCCCCTGCCTCATTGGCTCTGCGTCTCCTAGGAGAGCCATCAGGACTTCCGGAGCATCAAAGCAAAGTTCCAGGCCTCTCAGCCGGAGCCCAGCGACCTGCCCAAAAAACCCCCGAAGCCTGAGTTCGGTAAACTCAAGAAGTTCTCCCAGCCTGAGCTAAGCGAGCACCCCAAGAAGGCCCCGCTGCCTGAGTTTGGTGCAGTGTCCTTGAAGCCCCCGCAGCCTCAGTTCACTGACCTCCCCAAGAAGCCCCCGCCGCCTGAGGTCACTGACCTCCCCAAGAAGCCATCCAAACTGGAGTTGAGTGACCTCTCCAAGAAGTTCCCACAGCTGGAGGCCACTCCGTTTCCCAGGAAGCCCCTGCAGCCTGAGGTCGGTGAGGCCCCTTTGAAGGCCTCGCTGCCGGAGCCTGGTGCGCCGGCCCGGAAACCCCTGCAGCCCGACGAACTCAGTCACCCCGCCAGACCCCCCTCCGAACCCAAATCCGGCGCATTCCCCAGGAAGCTCTGGCAACCCGAGGCCGGTGAGGCTACCCCGAGGTCCCCGCAGCCTGAGTTGAGTACCTTTCCCAAGAAGCCTGCGCAGCCTGAGTTCAACGTGTACCCCAAAAAGCCTCCGCAGCCTCAGGTCGGTGGCCTCCCTAAGAAGTCCGTGCCGCAGCCTGAGTTCAGCGAGGCCGCTCAGACTCCCCTCTGGAAGCCTCAGTCCAGCGAGCCGAAGCGCGACTCCAGCGCCTTTCCCAAAAAGGCCTCCCCGCCTCCGCTGAGTGACTTTCCCAAGAAGCCTCCGCAGCCTGAGCTTGGGGACCTCACCAGGACCTCCTCAGAGCCCGAAGTCAGCGTGCTTCCCAAGAGGCCGCGGCCGGCCGAATTCAAAGCGCTCTCCAAGAAGCCCCCGCAGCCCGAGCTGGGCGGCCTCCCCAGGACCTCCTCAGAGCCCGAGTTCAACTCACTCCCCAGGAAGCTGCTGCAGCCGGAGCGCCGGGGGCCACCCCGCAAGTTCTCACAGCCTGAGCCCAGCGCTGTCCTCAAGAGACACCCGCAGCCTGAGTTCTTCGGTGATCTCCCTCGAAAGCCTCCACTCCCCAGCTCCGCTTCCGAGAGCTCACTGCCTGCGGCCGTGGCCGGCTCCAGCTCCCGGCACCCGCTCAGCCCTGGGTTTGGAGCCGCTGGGACACCCCGCTGGAGGTCAGGAGGCCTGGTTCACAGTGGAGGGGCCAGGCCAGGCCTCAGACCCAGCCATCCACCCCGGCGGAGGCCTCTGCCCCCTGCCAGCAGCCTGGGACCCCCTCCAGCCAAGCCCCCGCTGCCCCCGGGGCCCGTGGATATGCAGAGCTTTCGGAGACCCTCTGCAGCATCCATAGGTGGGTGAGGGCGGGCGGCACCGGCAGGAGCGGGGGCTGAGGTCCCAGGCAGTGCCGGCTTCCCTGCCGCACTCTCTACCCCACAGATCTACGGAGGACCCGCTCGGCCGCTGGGCTCCACTTCCAGGACCGACAGCCTGAAGACATCCCGCAGTGAGTGTGGGGAGGAAGCGGAGGTGGGTGCGGATTGTGGGGCTCAAAGAGGCCTCATCTCGGCCTGGAGCTCCCAGAACTTCGGGAGGCTGAAGTGGGCGGATCTCCTGAAGTCAGAAGTTCGACAACAGCCTGGCCAACGTGGTGAAACCCCGTCTACTAAAAATACAAAAATTAGCCCGGTGTGGTGGGGGGCACCTGTAATCCCAGCTACTTGGGAGGCTGAGGCAGGAGAATCGCTTGAACCCGGGAGGTGGAGGCTGCAGTGAGCCCGAGATCATGCCCCTGCACTCCAGCCTGGGCAACAGAGAAAAACTCCGCCTCAAACAAAAAAAAAAAAAAAAAAAAAAAAAAAAGAGGCCTCATCTCAGGTATCCCCGCAGGGTCCCAGATGAGATCTACGAGCTGTATGACGACGTGGAACCCAGAGATGACTCCAGCCCCAGCCCCAAGGGCAGAGGTTTGTTGGTGGCCTGCCCGAGTCCCTGCAAAACATTCGGGGCAAGGCCATTTTCTGCCATGCTCCTGGTGTAAGAGCAAGTAACATTTTAGGACCTGCTGGCTCCTGCTGGGTGGAACTACATAAGGGGAGCCCAGAGGCGAAGGACCAGTGAGAAGGCTGTTGTAGGCAGAGGTGTGGCCCAGGTTGGCAGCAGGAGATGTGGGAGCAGTGGGCGAATTCAGTAATCAAAAGCAAGCATCAGGCCGGGTGCGGTGGCTCATGCCTGTAATCCCAGAGCTTTGGGAGCCCGAGGCAGGAGGATCGTTTGAGCCAATCCCAGGGCTTTGTGAGGCCAAGACAGGAGGATCCCATAAGCTCAAGATTCCAGACCAGTCTGGGCCACAGAGCGAGACCTCATCTCTACAAAAAAACTTAAAAATCAGCCAGGTGTGACAAGCATCTGTAGTCCCAGCTATTTGGGATGCTGAGACAAGAGGATTGCTTGAGTCCAGGAGGTCGAGACTGCAGACTGCAGTGAGGCTGTGACTGCACCACTGTACTCCAGCCTGGGCAGCAAACACCCTGTCTCAAAAAAAAAAAAAAAAAGCAGGACTTGGTGGTATATAAAGCAGGGAAGTTTCAAGCCTAGCACCCAAGGGCATGACAGAGCCGCCCCTGGGTTGACAACAAGATGTTAGGTTCCATTCATTCATCCATCCATCCATCCATCCATTTATTTATTTTTTGAGACGGAGTCCCGCTCTGTCACCCAGGCTGTAGTGCAGTGGAGCAATCTCAGCTCGCTGCAAGCTCCGCCTCCCGGGTTCACGCCATTCTCCTGCCTCAGCCTCCCCAGTAGCTGGGACTACAGGCACCCACCACCGCGCCCAGCTAATTTTTTGTATTTTTAGTAGAGATGGGGTTTCACCATGGTCTCGATCTCCTGACCTCGTGATCCACCCGCCTTAGCCTCCCAAAGTGCTGGGATTACAGGCGTGAGCCACCACGCCTGGCCCTTATTTATTTATTTATTTTATTTATTTATGTATTCGTTTGTTTTTTTGTTTGAGATGGAGGCTCGCTCTGTTGCCCAGACTGGAGTGCAGTGCCGTGATCTTGGCTAACTGCAACCTCTGCCTTCCGTGTTCAAGCGATTCTCCTGTCCCACCCTCTGGAGTAGCTGGGATTACAGGCACGTGCCACCAAGCCCAGCTAATTTTTGTATTTTTAGTAGAGATGGGGTTTCACCATGTTGGCTAGGCTGGTCTCAAGCTCCTGACCTCAAACGATCCACCCACCTTAGCCTCCACAAGTGCTGGGATTACAGTCATGAGCCACCGCGCCCGGCCTTATATTTTTATTTTTTATTTTTTTGGAGACACAGTCTCGCTCTGTTATCGCCCAGGCTGGAGTGTAGTGGTACCATCTCAGCTCACTGCAACCTCTGCCTCTTGGATTCAAGCGATTCTCCTGCCTCAGCCTCCCAAGTAGCTGGGATTACAGGCGCCCACCACCACGCCTAGTTAATTTTTGTATTTTTAGTAGAGCTGGGGTTTCACTACATTGGCCAGGCTGGCCTTGAACTCCTGACCTCGTGATCTGCCCGCCTCAGCCTACCAAAGTGCTGAGATTTCAGGCGTGAGCCACCGTGCCCGGCCTGATTTACTTAGACCTGTTGTGTTCAAGGTAGCTGAGGGGATGTCCAGGCGGAACTTGGGCCTGAAACTCAGGGGGAGGTGTGGCCTGCAGGCAGGTATGGCAGTGGCAGGGGAGGGAGGCTGCCAAAGGTTTCTTAGAAGTTTGTGCTGGGTGAATAGGGAGCAGGCCCGCACCTCCTGCCCAGCTCCAAAGTTAATGCCTTCATGAAAACACAAGCAGCTTCCAGGCAAGCACCTTGCCTGCCTGTCCCTAAATCTGTACCCTCCACTCCCTGCATGTCCTTAAATCTGTCCTTAAATCTGTACCCTCCACTCCAAAGTTAATGCCTTCATGAAAACACAAGCAGCTTCCAGGCAAGCACCTTGCCTGCCTGTCCCTAAATCTGTACCCTCCACTCCCAAATCCCCACAAGGCAGTAAGGCAATGCATCCCCATTTTACAGATGCACCAGGCTGGCCCGGCGTGGCAGCTCACACCTGTAATCCCAGCAGTTTGGGAGGTCCGGCGGGCGGATCACTTGAGGTCAGGAGTTCCAGACCAGCCTGGCCCGCATGACAAAAACCCATCTCTATTAAAAATAAAAAAACTAGCTGGGGCCGGGTGTGGTGGCTCATGCCTGTAATCCCAGCACTTTGGGAGGCCGAGGCAGGTGGATCACCTGAGGTCAGGAGTTCGAGACCAGCCTGAACAACATGGAGAAACTCCATCTCTACTAAAAATACAAAAATTCGCCAGGTGTGGTGGTGCGTGCCTGTAGTCCCAGCTACTAGAGAAGCTGAGGCAGGAGAATTGCGTGAACCTGGGAAGGAAGGGTTGCAGTGAGCCAAGATCATGCCATTGGACTCCAGCTTGGGCGACAGAGTAAGACTCAATCTCAAAAAAAAAAATGAGTCGGGCATGGTGGCACGCACCTGTAATCCCAGCTATTCGGAAGGCTGAGGTAGGAGAATTCCTTGAACCCGGGAGACAGAGGTTGCAGTGAGCCGACATCGCGCCGCTGCACTCCAGCCTGGGTGACAGAGTGAGACTCTGTGTCTGTCTCAGTTGGAAAAAAAAAAAAAAAGGCCAGGCGCAGTGGCTCACGCCTGTAATCCCAGCATTTTGGGAGGCCGAGGCGGGTGGATTGCCTGATGTCAAGAGTTCAAGACCAGCCTGGCCAACATAGTGAAAACCCGTCTCTACTAAAAATACAAAAAATTAGCTGGGTGTGGTGGCAGGCGCCTGTAATCCCAGCTACTTGGGAGGCTGAGGCAGGAGAATCGCTTGAACCTGGGAGGCAGAGGTTGCAGTAAGCTGAGATCCTGCCATTGCACTCCAGCCTGGGTGACAGAGTGAGACTCCATCTCAAAAAAAAAAGAAAAAAAAATAGGTACGCAAGGTTGAGGCTCTGGGACGGGGCTTGCCCTGGCTTGCACAGCTGGTCCACGAGCTGGATCTGTGGCAGGGCTTTCAGCAGGGGCCAGAGCTGGAGCTTCTAAGGTGCTCCTGCTCTCCCTGACAGCCTCAGAGGGCCTGGGGCAGAGAGGCCCCCTCTGCTTCTCCTGGGCTTTCTCCCTGAGCTTCTTGCAACACCTCCCTGTGAGCACACAGCTTCCTGGTGGGGCCCCTTCTGCTTCCGCTCTAGGGGAGGCTCTGTGGCTTGGGTCTAGGGGCCACCGTTGGGGATGCGGATGGCCAGGAGTGGGGCTGCTGAGAGCCTGGGCTAGTGACAGCCTGCCTCGGCCCACTCCCAGAAGCCCTGCTGGAATCCCCCACCTCTTCTGAGGCTAGGAGAATCTCCCTCTCCTCAAACTTCATACAGTCTCCACCCTTGGCCCATTGTTCCTGTCACCAAATAACTTTCTCCCCCTTCCTTGCCAGTCATTTGAGGTTCTGATATGAAAAAAGAAAAAAGGGGCCGGGCGCGGTGGCTCATGCCTAAAATCCCAGTTCTTTGGGAGGTGGAGGCAGGCGGATCAGTTGAGGTTGGGAGTTCGAGACCAGCCTGGCCAACATGGCGAAACCCCGTCTCTACTAAAAATACAAAAATTAGTTGGACGTGGTGTTGCACACCTGTAGTCCCAGCTTCTGGGGAGGCTGAGGTGGGAGGATCGCTTGAACCCAGGAGATGGAGGCTGCAATGAGCCGAGATTGCACCTCTGCACTCCAGCCTGGGCAACAGAACGAGACCCTGTCTCAAGAAAAAAAGAAAAAAAAAAAGGTTCCACTTCCCTGGATCTCCCGCTTCTCAGGAGTGGCGTGGGCTTCTCACCGTGGGTGCAGCTTCTCAAAGGCAGCTTAGGTCTCTTGGGGCCAGGACTCTGGACTCCCATTTCCCACTGTCTGCCTTACTTGGAATAGTAGCAGCTCCACTGCAGAGGTTCCTGGAAGGCAGGGGGCTCCTCTGCAGGTGGGGAGAGCCCAGCCTTTCCCAGGATCTGAGCTGGCCATGCAGGGAAGGCGGGCAGAGGCCTGCTCAGGGTCAGCTGTGGATGAACCGGGGCTGCCTGCATGGCGGTGCCAAGAGGTGCTCTAATGTGGCGGGTTTGCAGGGACCCTGGAGTGCCAAGGTCAGGTTCGCTCCTGGTGGAGTGACTGCTCACGGCCGGGGAAGCCTCTGAGAGGCAGGAGCAGCTGGAGGGGCTGTGTGTTCCGGGTGAGACTGTGGATGGCCATGCCTGGTATCTGGCAGGCACGATTCAGGTGCTGCTCCTTGGGCTGCTTGGAGGGACTACAGGCCTGAAATGTCCGGCGGGATGCTTTGAGCCATTCGGAAAGGACATGCTGGGGCTCTGGGTTCTGGATCTTTCACTCACTGGGGTTCCTGGGGCTCCCACCTGAAGCCAGTTCCTTGGCCAGCAGGGCTCTGACTTGGGAGCCTGGTCATTTGCCAGGAAGTGGCACAGGGAGACTGGCACCACGGGAGACCCCTCAGTCCAGAGTCTCATCATCAGTCACCAGTCCAGGATGCTTACCCTAGCAGCATCTTTTAAAAATTATTTTTATTTACTATTTTGAGACAGGGTCCTGGTCTGTCACCCAGGCTGGAGTGCAGCGGCGCCATCTTGACTCACTGCAACCTCCAGCTCCCGGGTTCCGGCGATTCTCCTGCCTCAGCCTCTTGAGTAGCTGGCATTACGGGCGCCCACCACCACACCCGTCTAATTTTTGTATTTTTAGTAGAGACAGGGTTTCACCATGTTGGCCAGGCTGCTGTCGAACTCCTGACCTCAAGTGATCTGCCCGACTTGGCCTCCCAAAGTGCTGGGATTACAGGCATGAGCCACCATGCCTGGTCACGATATTTTACTGTCAACTATCATTGCCCTCCTGTGCAATGGAACACCCAATTTCTTCTTCCTAACTGTAACTTTGTACCCATGGGCCAGCCTCTCCTCATCCTCCCTTCTGCCTTAGTTTTTCACCCAAATCTCATTACAGTAGAACCCCAGAACCCACCGGGTGCGGTGGCTCAGGCCTGTAATCCCAGCACTTTGGGAGGCTGAGGCAGGGGCATCACCTGAGGTCAGGAGTTAGAGACCAGCCTGGCCAACATGACGAAACCTCATCTGTACTAAAAATACAAAAATCAGCTGGGCGTGGCAGTGGGTGCTTATAATCCCAGCTACTCAGGATGCTGAGGCAGGAGAATCGCTTGAACCCAGGAGGCAGAGGTTGCAGTGAGCTGAGATCATGCCATTGCACTCCCGCCTGGGCAACAAGAATGAAACTCCGTCTCAAAAACAAAACGAAACAAACAAACAAACAAACAAAAAAAACGGCTAGGTACGGTGGCTCACGCCTATAATCCCAGCACTTTGGGAGGCCGAGGTGGGTGGATCACCTGAGGTCAGGAGTTTTGAGACCAGCCTGGCCAACATGGTGAAACCGCGTCTCTACTAAAAATACAAAAAATTAGCTGGGTGTGGTAGCATGTGCCTGTAATCCCACCTACTTGGGAGGTTGAGGGAGGAGAATCGCTTGAACCCAGGAGGTGGAGGTTGCAGTGAGCTGAGATCGCGCCATTGCACACTCTAGCCTGGGCAACAAAAGCAAAACTCCGTCTCAAAAAATAAAAAAGAACCCTAGACCCAACTTGCTCTAGGAGGCAGAAGTGAAATGGCCTCGAAGCCTACAGATAAATCCTGCCTCTACCATTTACCAGCTGGGTGACCTTGGGCAGTTTGCTTGACCTCTCTGAGCCTTTATTTCCTTGTGGACAATTTGGGCATGACAGTGGCATCTACTGGCATGAACAAGGTTGCTGAGAGGGCTGCCATGAGGGGCGTGGCCCAGCAGTTCCCACCACGCTGAGCACATGGCAGGAGTTAAGGGAATGGAAGGCAACCCAGAAGAACCCATGACCCCTGAGAAAGGCTTGCGGAAGAAGATGGGCAGGGAGAGGTTTGGGAGGGGACCTGGTGGGATTTGGGGAGTCCTCAGAACTGACATAGGGAGGCCTTACTCAAGATCCAGCCACCTGCCAGGCGCAGTGGCTCACGCCTGTAATCCCAGCACTTTAGGAGGCCGAGGCGAGTGGATTGCCTGAGGTCAGGAGTTCAAGACCAGCCTGGCCCACATGGTGAAACCTGTCTGTATTAAAAATACAAAAATCAGCCAGGTGTGGTGATGGACACCTGTAATCCCAGCTACTCGGGAGCCTGAGGTAGGAGAATCGCTTGAACCCAGGAGGCGAAGGTTGCAGTGAGCCGAGATTGTGCCATTGCACTCCAGCCTGGGTGACAGAGCAAGACTTCGTCTCAAAACAAAAACACAAAAACAAACAAAAAACAGCTACCAGGGTAAAAGCTGAGCCGGCGGGCCCTGCCTTGACTCGGAGTCCTGACTGTCCCCAGATGAAGCGCCCTCAGTTCAGCAAGCCGCCAGGAGGCCACCACAAGACCCAGCGCTCAGGTGCCATGGGCAGAGGGGGTGGGCAGACGGGGGGCGAGCTCCAGGAACCCCCAGAGGAACACAACTTGCTCACGAGCACACAATTCCTTGGTGGGGGGTATCAGGAAGGAGAAGGATCCCCAGCCACAGCAGTTGCCACCCATGGACCCAAAGTTGCTGAAGCAGCTGAGGAAGGCAGAGAAGGCCGAGAGGGAGTTCCGGAAGAAGTTCAAGGTGAGGCCCCTGAGCTAAGCAGGAGTCCTGGCAGGGCGGAGACCAGGGTCCCACCGATCCCAGGTTCAGAAAGAAGACAGGGGCCCAAGGGCGGCAGCACAAGCAGAGGCCCTAACATCTCGCGCCCCAGTTTGAAGGGGAGATCGTGGTTCACACGAAGATGATGATCGACCCCAACGCTAAGACACGTCGCGGGGGTGGCAAGCACCTCGGGATCCGGCGCGGGGAGATCCTGGAAGTGATCGAGTTCACCAGCAATGAGGAGATGCTGTGCCGGGACCCCAAAGGCAAATGTGAGTGCGCCCGGCCCCGCAGCCCCGGGAGGTCCCAGCCGCCACCCTGGGCCTCAGAACCCACCATGCCCACTCTCTCCACAGATGGCTACGTGCCCAGAACAGCGCTCCTGCCCCTGTGAGTGCCAGCCCTGACCATGGTGGGGGAGTGCGGGGTGTGTGGTGCAGGGTGGGGGAAATGGGCCATGGTGCCCCTTGCTGACCCAACTGTGCTCTGCCAGGGAGACGGAGGTGTACGATGATGTCGACTTCTGCGGTACGTGGACACTCTGGGAGGGCTGGAGGGACCCTGGCGATTCCCCGGGGGCGCTGCTCACTATTGGGCTTCTGGGGAGAGGGGTCCATGGAAGTCACGCTTCCTCGGCAGACCCCCTGGAAAACCAACCACTCCCCCTGGGACGGTAAGACCGGTAGGCATGGGGCCAGGACAGCCGCCAGCCCAGCGCCCGCTCACCCAGGAGCCCTGGATCCCAGCACTGGAAAGTCACAGAGCTGCCCGGACTTGTACCTGGCCACATAAAGCCCCAGTTTAAAGCAGTCCCTGCTTCTTTTCTTTCCCTCCTGATTGGCACACAGTGGAGCAAAGGCACGGGAACCCCCTGACCAAACACAAAAGGGGGTATGTCTGGGGTCACCCTGCCATGGTCTCACCCCTCAGGGATAAAAGCCAGTGGGGAGAAAAGGGTGGCAAGAAGCTGGTGAGCAAGGGGGGCTCCGGGTGATCAGAACAGCATGTGCTGCCAGCCAGGCAGCCGGGCAGGACGTGCCCCTCCACAGCCAACAGAACAGCAGCAGCCAGGCCTCCTTGCCAGGTATGCACACCTGCTTGGCCTGAGTGGATCCTGAGGGCGCTTCACTGGGGGAAGGGGTGGGGCCTATACCCAATTCTGACAGAGCCCAGGTATCAATCAGATTTGGCCTGAGCCTCTGGCAGGACTGAACACGCATGGAAGGTGGCACACAGTTTGGTCTGTTTCAGCAGGAAAAAAAAAAGCCAGAGAACAAGCCTGACTCAGGCAGGGCCTGTGCCCCAGGGCGTTAACTTCACAACAGGGAGACAGGATGGCTTTCGGGAGGCTTTTTTTTTTTTTTTTTTTTGAGACAGAGTCTCACTCTGTTGCCCAGGCTGGAGTGCAGTGGCGCGATCTCGCTCACTGCAACCTCCGCCTCCTGGGTTCGAGTGATTCTCCTGCCTCAGCCTCCTGAGTAGCTGGGACTACAGCCATGAACCACCGCGCCTGGCCTCAGAAGGCTCTAAACAGCCAAACGCTCCATTATCAGCCGGGGGATTACAGCCCACAGGAAGGCAGTTTCCAGGGAAGAGTCTCCCCCCAATCTGTGGGCAGGCACCCACCCCTGGGGCCTCAGACAAGCAAGAGAGGGGATGAGATCCCTGCTCCTTGGACTGGAAGCTCGAGTGACCCCAGCTCCCCACACCTCGCGTGGTTGCCCACACAACACACACAAGCAGGCCATTTTCAGGAACCGGTATTTATTATCAAAGTCATATTCGATGTCAACAAGATGCCACAACTACAAAAAAAATTGCGCACATTGCAATCTCAATGCAAACAGTCAAATGGAACCCCAGTCATTAAAAAAGTAATTCAAATTACCCCAAAAAGCAACTGAATTTTTTAAACATCTTTATACATCCAGCCAACAAATTAAAATGGTTAACAAGAAAAAATACAAATTCAGAGGTCTCGTATCGATGTTTAAAAAAGGCAACTGCTTAAGCGTTTCTATCAATTCGAACGTCAATCTCTCGGCCACTCAGCTTCATGCCATTCATCATCCGGCAGGCTCTCTCGGCCACCTCTGGCGACTCGAACTTAACCACACCACACCCCTTGGACTTCCCATTCTCCATCTTGATGTCGGCGTACAGCACGTGGCCTGGGACAGGGAGGGAAGTAGAGACGACACTCAGTCCCGATTTTGTTAGATTTTGGTGGACAGAGTCAAAAAGGAGAGGCCCTGAAGCCTAGAGCACAAAGGCTCAGAATACAATGGCGAGAACCAATGACTACGGCCCCCTCAGCCATACTGCCATTCTTCTGCTAACAGAGCCTGCCCCTGCCCCATGAAAAGCCTTCCTGGCAGATTCAATGCACGCCTTTACGCTTCAGGAAGTTCAAAAAAGAAGGCGCAGTGTAAAGCCAGCTTTATAGGCAGAAAGTTGCCCGTATATTTTACAAAGTCTTCATTTTTGATATGCCACTGCCCCTGGTTACAAAGCCATCCGCAATCCAATGGACACGTCTGTACTGTCCAAATGAAAGCCAGCAGGTTTCACTTATTCATTTGAGCACCCGTTAAGCATCCAGATATGTGTCAACGCCGTGGACAGAGCCCTAGAGGGCAAAGGCTCTACTCCAGGAGTACCAAAGGTGGTAGGGCCACAATGCCAGAGGCGGGAACTCAGTGCCGAAGAGAGGGCCCAGGGCAGGTAGGGTGGAGGGGTCCTCAGGGGCAAGTTCTGAGTGAGCTTACACAGAAATTCACCAGAAAGAAGACTTGCCAGTAATGGCTCACACGAGAGCATTGCGGGACACGTGCAGCACTTGCCGCTCAGGTTCTGGGACAGGAGGGAGATGGAGGAGGATGGGACCAGGTCTTCAAGGGGCTTGTGAGTCTGGACTTCCTCTTGAAGGAACAGGGCCGCTCCAGGCATTGCAAAAGTGGGGGCTGGGGGTGCTGTGATCCCACTGGCCTTTTCAGAATATCTAGCTACAACGTGGAAACTCAGGAGTGGGGAAAGAGGTGAAGAATGGAGCAAAGAGGCAGATCATGACTCAACGGCTTGCCCCGAGAACCATGGAGAAGCAGCAATGGTGGTGAAATCGGAGCCACTGCTGAAACAGGAAGCGGGAGGACAGTGCGGAAGCAGCTGCCCAGACCTCTAGCTCAGGCCCCTCTAGCTAAAAAGAACAGAGGTGGTGCATGAGGGGTGCAGGCTCACCCTGGAGGGCAGGGAAGGAAGACAACTTGCTTTCAGCCACAGACAGAGCCCTCCAGAAGAGTTGCCCGATGTGCCAGGAAACCACAAGACCTTAGCCTCACCCTCACAGGAGCTGCTGTGTGCCCAGAGCCTGCACCGCCTCCCCATGGCACCTGCTGGGCTAAGTGTTCTCTCCGAGGCCCCACACCAGCTGTGCTGAGGGGAAAGCGACCTTGTCTGGGATGTATTTATTTAGCCCTGCCACCTAGAAGCCAGGTGACCTCAGAAGGAAGACTCTGCCTGACTCATCTGTGAAATGGGGACACTACTACCTTGTTTCAAAGACTCAAAAAGGAAGAAAAAAGGAAATAAGGATGAAATGAGAACACAGCTGAAAAACATGTGACACATCACAGGACACTCAACAACCTGCCTGAGCATTGGCGTGGGCAGAACATGGCAAGGCCATGGGTCCTGAGCCGATGGAGGGGGCTGGGAGGGAGGTTTTGCTGCTGACTCGGCTGCGTCACCAACAAGCATGAGGGAAGCACCTACAAAGCCGTTCCCAACACTTACCGCACTCGTTGAATTTGTCCTTTAGCATCTTCCATGTGAAATCGAATGGCAGCTGAAGGGAAGAAGAAAAGGGAGACTGATGTGTGATTAAACCAAATCCTAAGGCACGCCCTGCAGCTGGTTCTGAGGGCCATGCTAGATTTCTTAGTATACCGAGAAGCTAGCTGCCCTTCAGACTGAGGCGATCAGCAGGAAACTAATAGATCCATGTGGGACAAGGCTGTGAAGCGGCACAGCCAGCTCCCTCCCTGGGGCTCTGCCTGTGGGAGCACCGTGCAGGATGGGACACTCAGGCCTGCGGTGCGCAGCCCACAGTCACTAAATAGTGGCTAAGGGTGGCTGAGCTGGGGAAAATAATTCCGTTACAGCCACTTCTTTCCCTGATTATCGTGCAACACACAGTGCCTCTTCAAGCCAAGCAATCAGAAACTGGAGTCTCTGAGCTCAGCGTCTGCTCCATATTCTAGCACAGTGGAGAGGCCCAGGCTCTTCCAGAACCCACAGTTCTCACATTCCTTACTCGTCCCACTAGCATAAAACGTTTGGGACAGTGGCAAGGAGGTGTGGTCCCCTTTGAAGGGCGCCACCTCTGACTTCATCCTGCTGATCTTTGCCTCCCCTGTCCCCTCATGCTCACCACCACCAAGAAGTTCCCCAAGAGCCACTTACATTTCTCACAAATATCTGGCAGGCCTTCCTGGCCACCCCAGGAGCATGGCCTCCAGCTCCACCAAAGGAACCTGCGAAGCTTCCTCCAAAGTTGCCACGCTCCATCTCGATGGCACGGTCAAAGCTGGCACCGCCACCGCCACCCATGGCCAGGCCCATGCGCTCAATGCCAGCGCCCAGGGCCGGGCCCATGGCGGGGCCCATGCGCTCGAGGCTGTTGGCACCCATGCGCTCCAGGCCCATGCGCTCGAGGCTGTTGGCGCCCATGCGCTCCAGGCCCATCCGCTCCAGGTTGTTGGCGCCCATGCGCTCCAGGCCGGTGGCCATGCGATCCATCACGGGGCCCATGCGCTCCAGGCCAGCTCCCATACCTGCAGGCACCATGCGCTCCATGCTCAGGCCCATGCGCTCGATGGCAGGGCCCATGCGCTCCACGCCAGAGCCCATGCGCTCAATGGTCTGGCCCACACGGTCGATAGGAGCAGCCATGCGCTCAAGGCCGAAGCCCATGCCGGCACCCATGCGCTCCACGCCAGAGCCGATGCGCTCCATGGTCTGGCCCATGCGCTCAATGCTGGAGGCCATGTGGTCGAGGCCCAGCGGGCCCATGCGCTCAATGCCGGAGCCCATGCGCTCCACGGAGCCCATGCGGTCCATGACCAGGCCCATGCGCTCGATCTCGGAGCCCACGCGATCCATGCCGTGGCCCAGGCCCGCGCCCATGCGCTCCATGCCGGCACCCCCGAGGCGGTCAATGCCAGGACCCATCCTCTCGATCCCAGGGACGCTTCCTCCACCTCCACCTGAAACAGGGACACAAAACACAGGTGGGTGTCAAGAACTTGAGTGTGCGTGTGCACAACATGCCAGACCACTTCAGCTCATGGGCATGGATCGGGGGTAAAGGCCCACCATAATTTACCATTAAGACACCCCTCAAATGTTGACGACAGCTACAGCTAGGTGGTGGGCACATGGGGGCCTCCCAGCATTCTCTCTGCTCTATGCCACAGCTGAGATTTCCATAACACAACTTCTAAAGAACACCCCTGTATGTGTGTCTGTGAGGTGCTAGTGTCTGTGACAAGCTTTGTGAACCATGGATGTCAATTCCTGAGACATCTGAGGTTTCTCCATCAGCAGACACTGAGAAATGCTCCAGGGGGAGGCATGGACACCCCCCACTCAGGGGGCCACCCAGGGTAATGAACAGAAGTTACGTGGAGACAAGTTGGAGTCACTCCCACCTTCCCCTCCCAGCCTGTCCCTCTAGGATGCTCTGCTGGGGGCCACTCTGGCTGCATTTCCTTAGTGCTCCCAGGGCACAGAGAAAGGATTTTCGGCCACACCATCAAGCAGAGGTCAAAAAAACACACACCGAGAGATCCTCTGTGTACAAATGCACACAGTTGGCCACTTTTGGGGACCCTATTGTCAGGGAAACCAAATGACTTGCTGGCTTTGGAAAGAAGATGTTGATGGCACTGCAGAGTGGGCTCTGGTAGCGGCTGGGGGTCAGTCAGCAGAATGAAGGGACGCCCCCACCTGTGGTGCTTGCAACTCTGGAAAGCAGGGTCTGGCTCCGTCAGCAAGGCCACCCCTTTGCACATGCCGAGTTTGGGGCTCCTCCCAGAAACCCTGTCGCTTGCCTCTGAGAGTGGCCATCAGCCCAGAGCCAGCCTGTGACCGACCCAAACAGCCTAGTCAAAGATACCAATTCAAGAGGAAACTGGGCAGTTTCTCTAACTGGCTCTGTAACTGGCCACACCGCGCCTGCTTCTCTAGCTGCACAGCACACAGTGAGCGGCCAAAGCAGGCCCGACTCTAAGAATGTGTGACTTTCAGAGGGGAGACGTCTCAGAACTTCCCCACAGTATAAGGAACCTAGCGAGAATGGGCACTTTGCCCAAAGGCATCAGAAATGAGGTGGGACGGCTGGGTGTGGTGGCTCATGCCTGTAATCCCAGTACTTTGGGAGGCCAAGGCGGGCGGAACAAGGTCAGGAGTTCTCGACCAGCCTTGGCCAACATGGTGAAACCCCATCTCTACTAAAATTGCAAAAATTAGCTGGGTGTGGTGGCATGCGCCCGTAGTCCCAGCTACTTGGGAGGCTGAGGCAGGAGAATCGCTTGAACCCAGGAGACGGAGGTCACAGTGAGCCGAGATCGTGCCACTGCACTCTAGCCTGGGCGACAGAGTGAGACTCCGTCTCTCAAAAAAAAAAAAAAAAGAAAAAAAAGAAAAAAAAGAAAAAAAGAAAAAAAGAAATGGGAGGAAATGGTGCCAGCATGGAGCTCCAGAGCCAGCCCAACACAGAAGTCAGGAGGTGAGATGCCAAGATACTCAGAGGGAAAATCAGGCTGAAAAAGTACATTTGGGCCAGGTGTAGTGGCTCACATCTGTCATCCCAGCACTCTGGAGGTATGCAGGTCACTTGAGGCCAGGAGTTTGAGATAAGCCTGGGTAACATGTCAAAATGCCATCTCTACAAAAAAAATCAAAAAATTAGCCAAACCAGGTGGCACACGCCTGTAGTCCCAGCTACTTGGAAGGCTAAAGTGGGAGAATCACTTAGGCCTGGGAAGTCGAGGCCGCAGTGAGCAGAGACTGCACCACGGCACTCCAGCCTGGGAGACAGAGCGAGACTGTCTCCAAAAATGCTCAAAAAGTACATTTTGTTCTCAGTATCCATAAAGCTGTGTATGAATGAAAGATTCAGAACAAAATGTTTCCGGCAGTCATCACTGGGTGATGGGGCTTCAGACCATACTTTCTTCATATTTTCCTAATGAGTACATTTATCTATTTTACAAGCATTTATTACATGTTGGGTGGTGTGCTTTCAGTCTTATCATCAAGTCTAAGGAAAATATATTTACTTTTAGGAATTTATAACGTGGAAAACAAAACCCCCAAATGAGAGGTACTCTAACAATGAGGATGGCCGGCCTGTGCACAGCACGTGCGGAAGCACTCTTTCACATGCATTCACTCTCCACAGAATCCCTGAGGCAGGTACTATTACACCCCCATTTTACAAATGAGTGCTATGAGAAACAGAGAGGTTCAGTGACTTGCCAAATGTCACACAGCTAGAAAAAGGCAGAGCTGCTCCCACCCCAGGCAGTCTGTGTCAGAACCCGCACTTCTCACCACTAAGCTCTACAGTCCCCAGCGATAACAGCCTGTTCTAAAAAAATAAAACATCAAACTAAGCGGTTCCTACCTCCTCCCTGCTTTGCAATGATCTCTCCTCTCTTCAGTGCATTACTTAGGATTTCTAAGGAAATCAGGAAGAAAAAAAAATTAGCCAAATTTCTCTATGGCAATAGAAATGTGCTCATTACAGATTCCAGAGTAGAAATACTACTAATAAAAATGACAAGATAAAGGGAAAGGGGTTTGAGAAACACACGCACAGACAAGATCATTTTACAGAGAACTAGGAGAGTCCTTGATGCTGGGTCACGACGCCAAGACCCCACGTAGCTCCAGAGTCTGAGGCCCAGCGTGCGGGGTCACCTGCGAATGCGCCCAGCAGAGATAGGAGTCATATGCATTCATGAACTGAGAGCCAGAGCAAGAAGGGGGCCATCGGGTCTCACTCAGCGGCAGTTTTCTAAAGCTGGTCCAGGCTCTCAGGACTGAGGCTTCCTTGCCTCACCTGAGCTGAAAAGTAAGCCCCCACCCCCACCCCAGCCAACTTCTTGTTCAGAAGACCGCCCAGCATCACCCACTTGGAGCCCACATTTATCCACCCAGAGGCACCTCTCATTATCATAGAGCAAATTAAAGCTGCAGCTCCACGGACAACCTCAACGCTAACAAATGAGCTCTGCGCGGAAATCCTTGAGCATGCCAGCCCTGCCTGAAATGAGCTGGGTGTGCTGTGACTAGGCAACAGATAAGGTTTCAGGAAAATACCTAAATGCACCCCCCACCAAGTATCCCAAACACAATGCTGCTGCTCACTTGCCCACGGTGCACCCACACCTCTTTAAGGTTTGCCTGATGCTATCATAGCATTACCTTTCCAAGCTTCTGGTCCGTCTTTTGCTATGTAGAAGACACTTGTACCCACCCGCTCTGGTCTCAAAGTATATGCTCAGCAACTTGGACATTAGCCATGAGGCACATTTCGCTTTATGACCATGGCCACAAAGTCATTAAAACCTGTCCCCTGGCCGTGCAGTGGCTCATGCCTGTAATCCCAGCACTTTGGGAGGCCAAGGCGGGTGGATCACCTGAGGTCAGGATCAGCCTGGCCAACATGGTGAGACCCTGTCTCTACTAAAAATACAAAAATTAGCCAGGTATGATGGCAGGTGCCTGTAATCCCAGTTACTCAGGAGGCTGAGGCGGGAGAATCGCTTGAACCCCGGAGGCAGAGGTTGCAGTGAGCCGAGATTGTGCCACTGCACCCCAGCCTGGGCAACAGAGTGAGACTCTGTCTCTAAGAAAAAAAAAAACCACCAAACAACAACAACAAAAGCACCTGCACCCCACACAGCTGCTTCTTATATCCCAACTAACTGCTGTGGGACAAGGTGGGAAAGTTCACCAAGAGACACAGACTTCAGACTACCAGCAGGTACAGCTCATTCTCCCGGGACGCCTGCGATCCTGCCCGGCATGCCTGAGCCGAGGCTGGCTTTCCAGCACCTAGACCAAGCTTGTCCAACACGTCTTACTTTGCTTTGTTCTGTTTTAGGCTTTTTGGCAGCCTGAAACCATGGTTTTTAAGTTTCTGTCTCTAGTAATAAGTGGAAAAGAGGGATAAGGGGCTTTACTGACCCAAACAGAAACCAACTGAGAACCCATGACTATATTCTCCCGTGCACACCCCTGAACTAGATCAAGCTTCCAACTAACACACCTGCAAGACAGCTGCAAAAGCTTTCAACCAACATGCCACTGATTTGCAGAGAATGGCGGAATTCTCCCATCGGCATTCACAGGCCTCCCCACAGACCACAGCTGGAGCCTGTTCTGCCCATGCTCCTCCCCTGCCTCACAGAGACCTGCACCCGCCGCCGCCAGCCGCTCTATCTGCGCACACCTGCTGCCTGTGCCAAGCCCGCTGAGCCCCCTAGCAGAGCCGATGCCCTGAGCAGCGTCTGGCAACCCACGTCTCCACCAGCGTCCTCACTAGGCCACTTGGATGCACAGACCTCTGGCGATGTCCCAAGCCACCCTTAGTATCGCCTCAGCTACACCTCATCCTTGAAGGTCAAAGACCACAGGCCTATCCAAATTTTTGAAGCAGCAAGTACAGCTGTTTGCACAAAGGAGTGCAAAGATCTACTGCCTAGGCACAGGAAGGGGCACCGAGTAGGAAAGCACTATGGAAAGGAGCACCACAATGGTTCACCACTCATGGCAAAGGACACGGGAAAGAGGTCAAGAATTGAATCTTGAAAAACCAACCCAACCACTCTGAGAACCTGATGAGATCACCTTACTCATGTAGGTCTGATCACAGCGGCAGCAGGGAATTCTGGGACAGAGATCGCACAGTCCCAATCAGAAAGAAGGTGTAACCGCAGCGGGAGAGGTGGCGCCCTGCCGGTCAGGACAGGAACAGTTTCCTGTGGCCACATGAAGTGACCTCAAAGGCAAGAAGCCCACATCCACCTCTCTGTGCCACTCATGGGCCACTCCAGAAAGTGGAATTAGGCGAGAGGTGCCGCAAAGTGGCAAGAAGCTGAAGGCTCTTAGCAAGAAAAAGTTCCTACAGAAGTAAAGATGCCTATTTTTTTTTTAAATTTTGAGACAGAGTCTCACTCTGTCGCCCAGGCTAGAGTGCAGTGGTGTCATCTCGGCTCACTGCAACCTCTACCTCCCAGGTTCAAGCAATTCTGCCTCAGCCTCCTGAATAGCTGGGATTGCAGCATGCACCACCATGCCCGGCTAAATTTTTTGTGTTTGTAGTAGAGACGGGGTTTCACCATGTTGGCCAGGCTGGTCTCAAACTCCTAACCTTGTGATCTACCTGCCCAGCCACATGCCATCTATTCTTGCCATAGCTATCCACAAATTAGTATTTGCAGGCCAATGACAGTAAGTTTTATTTTTATTTTATTTTATTTTTTGAGATGGAGTCTCACTCTGTCACCCAGGCTGGAGTGCAGTGGTGTGACCTCGGCTCACTGCAACCTCCGCCTCCCAGGTTCAAGCAATTCTCTGCCTCAGCCTCCCAAGTAGCTGGGATTACAGGCACCCGCCACCATGCCCGGCTAATTTTTGTATTTTTAGTAGAGACGGGGTTTCACCACATTGGCCAGGCTGGTCTTGAACTCCTAACCTCGTGATTCACCAGCCTTGGCCTCCCAAAGTGCTGGGAATACAGGCATGAGCCACCGCGCCCGGCCAGTAAGTTTTAAAATATTTCTTTGGCCGGGTGCGGTGGCTCATGCCTGTAATCCCAGCACTTTGGGAGGCCGAGGCGTGTGAATCACGAGGTCCCGAGTTCAAGACCAGCCTGGCCAAGATGGTGAAACCCCATCTCTACAAAAATACAAAAAATTAGCCGGACATGGTGGCACGCGCCTGTAATCCCAGCTACTCTGGAGGCTGAGGCAGAGAACAGCTTAAACCTGGAGGGGCAGAGCTTGCAGTGAGCCAAGATTGCGCCACTGCGCTCCAGCCTGGGCAATAGAGCGAGACTCTGTTGCAAAAAAAAAAAAATTTTTTTTTTTAAAAATACACCGCTGGCCAGGCATAGTGGCTGTTGCCTATAACCCCAGCACCTTGGGAGGCCAAGGCGGGAGGATCACTTGAGCCCAGGAATTTGTGATAAGCCTGGGCAACATACAGAGACTCTGTCTCTACAAAAAAATTAATTAGCTGGGCATGGTGGCATGTGCCTGTGTTCCTAGCCACTCAGAGGCAAAGGTAGGAGGATTGCTTCAGCCTGCTACAGTGAGATCATACCCACTGCACTCCAGCCCAGATGACAGAGCGAGACTGTCTTAAAAAAGAATCTTGCCCCTCTGATGAGCTGAAGGATGAATCTGATGACCACCTTTCTAGGGCCTTCATAAATTTGAAGAATACAGCTAATATAAAATGGACACCAACAGACCTGGCGTGATGGCTCACACCTGTAATCCTAGCACTTTGGGAGGCAGAGGCAGGTGGATCACTTGAGGTCAGGACTCAAGACCAGCCTGGCCAACACAGTGAAACCCTATCTCATTAAAAATACAAGAAAATTAGCTGGGTGTGGTGGCGCGCCCCTGCAGTGCCAGCTACTCAAGAGGCTGAAGCAGGAGAACCACTTGAAACCGGGAGGTGGAGGCCGCAGTGAGCTGAGATCGCACCACTGCACTCCAGCCTGGGCAACAAAGCGAGACTCTGTCTTGAAAAAAAAAAAAAAAGAAAGAAAGAAAAAAGAGGAGGAAATTGCTCTGCCGCCTAACCAAAACTGAAAAAATAATCTCTGCATACAGATAGGCCTAAATACTCAAGACCTTCCAACTTTAGAAAACCTCTCTAGTCGGTCTAGATGCCTCTTTCAAAGGCATCAGCAAGTGCACAACTCACTCCATCCTGATAACTGGACTGGACACCACAGCACCCTGGGGTAAGGAACTCCTGCCCCAATTAGCAGGGCTTTGAAACACGCTCCAGGCCTAGGGAGTCAGAGGGCCATCAAACACTCTCCAGGCCTAGGGGGCCAGAAAGTCAAGTGCACGCAGCAGTTTCCATTCCCACAGCCTGCACAACCTTATGCCAATTTTTTAAAAAGCCATCTGAAAAGACTTAAAGACAAATAATGCTACTGATATAGCAATAAAACACTAAAAGACCCAAATTTTTTACCTAGGTCTAAAACAACATCTTTTTTAAAAGCTTAAAAAAACCCAGCTGACTCTAAGAGAGCAGGGACATCAGGTAAACCCTGGCAGCCTGCACCCCAGAGGGCAGACCCCAGCCACTGAGGCCCACAGGGCCTTCTTACTCATTCCTCTGCCAAGAGGCTCTCCAAAGCTTCGAGATATCCCCATCTCCTTCCTGGCAAAGTCTCTTTCAAGTCCTCCACCCATGCCACGCTCCATCTCTGTGGAAAAATCACCCTAGGCCTTTCCAGGAATACCACGGTGTCTGAGACATCAAAAACAAAACAAAATGTATACACACGACAGCCACCACCAAGTCAGCATGTTTAACTCTTCTGCAGGAAACCATTATTCATTCTTTATTCCCTAAAAAACAAAGTCACTGCAACTGAATCCCTGAACAACCTACCTAACATTAGTCCATCAAGGACCAACGAACAACTTCCATTACAGCCACACAAACCACACATACTGGGTACACCAAGCATTCGCTACCACAGTAACCAAGAGGTCCCCTGCAGTGCAGCTAAATCAAACGTAGGCTGCAGAAGGTACCACCTACTGGGCACTCAACACATGCCCTACCCCAAAGGCTTTGTGTATAATTCCATCAACTCTTCACAACCATGCCACGCACGCCTGTTACCCTCCACCACCACTACCACTTTACAAAGAAATTGAGGCTCACACAATTTAGTAACTTGACCAAGGTCACATGCTGGTGAGAGGTGAGGCAAAGGCTGGGACTCAAATCCAGTGCAAAAGCCCATCCTCTAATACAGAAGCCTGTGGCCTAACACAGAAATGCGTGTGCACGGCGAGACGTATGTCTGCACAGAAAGACCTCTCTGCTGACAACTGCAGTGGCTGCATCTACATAATGGGGTTTGGGTCACAACTTTCTCATATTTTGTAAGGTTCTTTTTTTTTTTTTTTTTTTTTTGAGACAGGGTTTCACTCTGTCCACCCAAGCTCCCAAGCTGGAATGCAGTGGCGTGATCATGCTTCACTGCAGCCTCCACCTCCTGGGCTCAAGTCATCCTCCCACCTGAGTTTCCCAGGCAGCTAGCACAGGTGTACGGCATCATGCCCGGCTAATTTTATTTTTTGTAGAGAGGAGGTCTCACTATGTTGCCCTGACTGGTCTTGAACTCCTGAGCTCAAGTGATCCTCCTGCCTCAGCCTCCCAAAGTGTTAGGATAACAGGTGTGAGCCACTACACCCAGCCTTACAATGTCTTTTAAAACAAAGGTCCTAGCTTCTGCCGGGAAAGGCCCACCACAGTGGTCACTTGCTTGAGAAGCCTTTCGTGATTCCTACTGCTGGCCACTTCTTTCCTTGTGCATCCATCTCATGCAGGCTGAAATGGGGATCACACTTTTCATGCTGTGAGGTCCTTGAAGAATCTCTCCCTCCCATGCTGAGAAGGCCTTGAAGAATCTAGTTATTAATCATCTCACTCCTTAGAAATGTCAGGTAAGACAGGTGCGATGTAATGAACACCTTGCATTATACAGCCAGAGACCCTATCTTTCAATAAAATAAGCAATTCCATTAAAGATGTGGCAGCAGCAGCACATTATGAATTAACAAGGACTGGCTGCCAATGGTGGGCTTAACATTCCTAGTTTGAATTAACCCAAGTGACCTCATGGTTCCGCTCCTCATGGGTGCTATCTGCTGGATAGCAGAGCCCAGGAGTCGGTGGCGGTGGGAGGGTGGGGGGGACGGCGGCAGGGACAGAACCCTGCAGCCCCGCAGCGGCATCCTCATGGAGTTCTGCTGCTCTCCTTCCATCCTGCCACCTGTCTGCAAGAAGGCAGCACCCCACTCCAGACAAGCATGCCACAGGCTGGCATCAGCATGTTGGAAAGGACCTCACAACTCATCTTACTGGCTGTCAACAGGGCCCCAGAGCTCAGGGAGCACCATGAACTCCAATTTACACCCACAAAGGGTAGCATTTTCACTGTCAAACACTGCCTCACTACAGTCAGTTTTTGACATTTAACAATCTCTTTTTTTTAACATTAATCTCAATGCGCTGGGATTACAGGTGTGAGCCACCGCGCCTGGCCGACATTTAACGATCTTTTGATTTACATTTTTATAGTCACTCTATCAAGATTTGACTCATGCTGAGTGTGGGTCCTGGGAACCTGCATGACCAGCAGTCTGATGGGAGCACCCATGACCATAATGGCTACACTCTAGTCATGAATTAACATTTCATTAAACCCAAACGTCTGCTTCAATTCTTCCTCCAGTGTGATGTACAGTTTCCTTGCAGTGCCCAAGGGCTCTAGAGCTCATCCCACCCAAACCAAAGAATGCTGGTCAAGTGGGAAGGAGTCCCTGTTCTCAGCTGTAGAGGGTGTGGGGAGCACTCCGAGTGCCGTATCTCAGAACATCTAAGAACAGTCTAGGAAAACACACTCCATTTGTGGTCCTCCAGAGAATCAGCACTTGGAATCCTTCGCCACCGCGTACCCCAGGCTCTGAATCCTGACTGCGAGATTACACCTGCCAGTTCACCACCGACTGTGTCACACAGCTCAGCACAGCTCCCAGGCCAACCCATCCTGATTTCCATCTACTTCTAAACTGCATCACTCTACTCCTCACAGCAACAACTCAAATTCCCTAATGACTAATCTGTTCTTTAAAAAAAAAAAAAAGAGAGAGATGGGGTTTCGCAGTGTTGCCTAGGCTGATCTTGAACTCCTGAGCTCAAGCAATCCTCTTACCCCAGCCTCCCAAAGCAGACCTTTGTTGCTTTATTACTAATGGTGACAACTTTCCTACATCCTTTTACCAGCTTCTAGAACAAGGCACCCATGAAGAAGGCAACACACATCATGCCCCACTGCTCCCTGTGCACCGGAAGAAGGGCCTGATCATCAGGGACAGCCGCCTTTCAAGCCTGACAATGATGTGTGTCCTTGTACCATTTTCACATCCTTTGTTATGGCAGACCCGCAAAGGAAGGTTTATACCTAAATCCCTAATGACTTCTCATTCCAAGAAAGTTTCTGTGTAAAAAAGCAGCAGCTTTCCTGCGGTGAAGGAGAAGGTCAAAGAGTCACCAACACATAGAGGATTTCAAAAAGGAAAATTTCCAATTTCTCATGCACACTCTACAGCCCTGCTGGTGCCCTGGGCCAAGTGCTGTGCTGGAGGCACTTCTAAAAGGCAGGATTCCCACATGATGAAGTGCCAGGCTCTGGAGCAAGACAGCCTGGGTTCACATGCAGGCACCACTGTTTACCAGTCACTTGACCTAGGCATGTCACTCTCTGTGCCTCAGTTTCAGATGAAACAAGGATAGCAGTATGTACATATCATGTGGTTCTCACAAAGACTAAATGAAATACTACATTGTTATTATATTATTATATTTCTGCTAAAAAGTTGGGGGCAGGTGCCGAGCACGGTGGCTCACGCCTGTAAACCCAGCACTTTGGGAGGCTGAGGCAGGCGGATCACATGAAGTCAGGAGTTCGAGGCCAGCCTGCCCAACATGGTGAAACTCCGACTCTACTAAACATATAAAAATTAGCCAGGCATGGTGGCGCACACCTGTAATCCCAGCTACTCAGGAGGCTGGAGCAGGAGAATCACTTGAACCTGGGAGGCGGAGGTTGCAGTGAGCCAAGATCGCACCATTGCACTCCAGCCTGGGTGACAGAGTGAGACCCTGTCTCAAAAAAAAAAAAAAAAAAAAAGTTGGTGGAGGATTTGAATTATACCAAACCAGAATTTGCATTATGTAAATGCTAAATTAAAAGAGCCTGTGATTTTTATTAACGCCTCTATAGACAACTTGTAGCTGGGGCAGATGACCAAGAACTACCCTTTGCAGCACTCCCAGAGACAAACTTGATTACAAACTTTAAAGAATCCCTCATACTCGGAGACCATAACCACGAACGTGTACATGCTTTTTAACACTGTACTCGAAAATTACTGCAAAGCTTGGGAACACAGGACATCTCAAAAGACTAGCGACCAAGTGAAGTAAGTCTACTATTATGTCTAGTTTTTGAAATATTTAAGGCAATTCAAAAGACATTTGATTCGGTTGAAAAGCAGAAGTGAGAAACCACTTATTCAGTGGATCTGCAGCCTAAAAGTCACCTGAGAGGCAACAGCCGGCAAAGGGTGAGTGAAAGCAGGAAGAAAACACGATGCTTACCATTTATCCTGCCCATGTTCATCCCAGATCCAAATCGACCCATGTTTTCCATACCACCACCAAAGGGCCCCTCCATTCCTGCAAGAGAGGTTCACATTTCAGCATCATCCAACAAGACTGCTTAGACTAAGCAGGGAAAGAAAAATTCTATCACATGTTTCAACTGGGGTATCTTCTGCCAAGAACTTACCAAGTTTAAAGGCTTTTGAAAAACAAAAAAATGCTAGCACCCTTGTTTAAAAATCACCCATCTTCAAAAAGCTGGTCTGATCCAACCCCCTCAATGAATAGACAAGCAAAAAGAGGCATAGAGATGGAGTGGTCTGCCCAAGGTCACAGAGCTAGTTAGTGAGACAGCCAGAACCAAAAGCCAAGACACCCGCTGGAAGGATGGACAGGCAGGAGGAAGTCATTTCTAGACTCAAACTGAAACCAAAGAGAATTTCATGCAGGGTTTAAACAAGAAAGAAAAGAGGAAAGAGAGAAATCTATGCCTAAAAGTGATTATGCTTGTACTTCATTTTAAATTTCTTACCTCCCATTTTATTTATTCCAAATCCTATGCCTTCCATTCCCATTCCTTAAAAAGAAAAAGTCAATGCAAACTAAAATTATGTCAAAGCAGTAAATAACGTTTGAACTTAAAAAGCATAATTCCAAACCAGCAAATGAACTCAAAAGAAAATCCCTGATGACAAGTATATTTTATATATTTTAATCAGCAAGAAAAAAAGCCCTTACCATTTCAACTGTCAAATATCATATAGCTTTTTTTTTTTTTTTTTTAAACACAGTATTGCTCTGTCACCCAGGCTGGAATGCAATGGCACAATCTTGGCTCACTGCAACCTCCACCTCCCGGGTTCAAGCAATTCTCCTGCCTCAGCCTCCCGACTAGCTGAGATTACAGGCGCCTGCTACCACGCCTGGCTAAACTTTTTCTGAGGGATCTACATACTTTAATGACCCAGTCGGGCAGGGTTTTTGTGTTTTTTTGTTTTTGAGATAGGGTCTCCTTCTGTCACTGGGGCTGGAATGCAGTGGCATGGTCACAGCTCCCTGCAGCCTCAACATCCCAGGCTCAAGTGATCCTCTTGCCTCAGCCTCCCAAGTAGCTGGGACTACAGGTGTACGCCACCACACCTGGCTAATTTTTTTTATATTTTGTAGAGATGGAGTCTCACTATGTCGCCTAGACTAGTCTCAAACCCTTGGCCTCCAAATTGCTGGGACTACAGGCATAAGCCACCACACCAGGCCTCAAGTTAGGCAGTATTAAACATGAAATAGAATTATAAGACACATTCTATGGAACATAAACTTTTTAGAAAATTTTAGGGAACAGAAGTAGATTTTTTTAAAAAATCCCTGTTAAGGGTGGGCGTGGTGACTCACACCTGTAATCCCAGCACTTCAGGAAGCCGAGGCGGGTGGATCACCTGAGGTCAGGAGTTCCAGCCCGGCCTGACCAACATGGTGAAACCCTGTCTCTACTAAATACAAAAAATTAGCTGGGTGTGGTGGCACATGCCTGTAATCCCAGCTACTTGGGAGGCTGAGGCAGGAGAATCGCTTGAACCCAGGAGGCAGAGATTGAGTGCAGTAAGCTGAGATTGAGCCATTGCACTCCAGCCTGGGCAACAAGAGCAAAATCCGTCTCAATCAATCAATCAATCAATCCCTGTTAAAGGTAAAATCTTCAAAACAAAAACCAGTTCCTAAAAACACCAAGACTTCCTCCCCAACCCCCAGTCTTTCTGTTTAGATGTCAGACATGGGGTGTGTGTGTTTTGGGTCGGGGGAAACGTTAACAGCCATTTGAAGTTGTGGCCCAGAATTTAAGTCAGCCCCAGGGTGACTCTGGAAGAGAGTCTAGGGATATGCAACACTGACAATGGTGGGATAGAGGGGCTTCCATATTCCAATTTCAAAGGATTCCAACAAAGACCAAAGTCTGAGGTCATAAAAATGACATATTCCTTAAAAGAATCAAAATACATCATTACACAGAAATGAAAATGCTAAACAGCAAAGCCTGAGTTTATTCTACACATCAAAGCTTTCATGCAGGTTTGTTTTTTTGTTTTTTGTTTTTTTTGTTTTTTTGGAGACGGACTCTCACTCTGTTGCCAGGCTGAAGTGCAGTCATGTGATCTCAGCTCACTGCAACCTCCACCTCCCGGGTTCAAGTGATCTCCTGCCTCAGCCTCCTGAGTAGCTGGGATTACAGGCACACGCCACCACGCCTGGCTAATTTTTGTATTTTTAGTAGAGATGGAGTTTTGCCACGTGGGCCAAGCTGGTCTCAAATTCCCGACCTCGGGTGATCTGCCTGCCTCGGCCTCCCAAAGTGCTGGGATCCCTGCCTTCTTAAAGACAACACTGTCCACCATGCTTCCTGTGACGGCCACGTTGTCACAGAGTGAGGCCCTCTCCATCTTTTTTTTCTGTCACCCAGGCTGGAGTGCAATGGCGCAATCTCGGCTCACTGCAACCTCCGCCTCCCGGGTTCAAGCAATTCTCCTGCCTCAGCCTCTTGAGTAACTGGGATTACAGGCGTGCGCCACCACGCCCGGCTAATTGTTGTATTTTTAGTAGAGATGGGGTTTCACCATGTTGGCCAGGATGGTCTCAAACTCCTGACCTTGCGATCCGCCTACCTCGGCCTCCCAAAGTGCTGGGATTACAGGCGTGAGCCACCGTGCCTGGCCTCTCCACCTTTTTTGCATCTATCAATGCCCCTAGCTCTCTAGCAGCAGCTGTGCAAACACCAGGAGGGCCCAAAGGGGTCTTGGTAAGACACTTTTCAGGGCACTGCGGCAATGCTATGGTCCCGTGGTCAGGAGACCTGCAGCCTGTCAGTAACTGACAGTGTGACCTTGAGCAAGATCAACTCTCTGGCTTGCCTCCTCTTACCAAATGGCACAACGATTTCAGCTTAGAAGGTTGTTGTGAGGTTACAATGAAAAAGCATAATGACTTTTTAAAAAATGACTCAACTTGATAAAAATACAAAATACTGCCTTTATTCAAAATGAGGCAGAGATGAATAAGGAGGGAATTTTGTCCCAGTTAAATATTTATTCCATTTAAACTACTCAAAGTCCAGTTGCCCCAATAATTAATAATTTTCACTTCCCCAAACCACCAAGCAAGGTGCACTGTCATTCTCACCTGCGGGACCTATGTTTCCCATTCCGATGCCTTTATTCAGGTGATTGGCATCAATGGGTTGCCCTCCTGGTCCTAACCCCATGCCAATACCACCAAGGCCATCTGGAAAGAAAAGAGAAAGAAGCTTAGTTTTCCCCTATTTAGCAAACCTTGACCCTCAAAGGAAAAGAGTGTTTAGTGAGTTGCAGCTATCCACTTCAGCCTACCCACCACCCCCACCCACCAGTGACCCCAGGGCCCAATGCAAAATTCAACATCGGCACACTTGGAAACAGAGCCTTGTTCTGGCGTTTGGGATATGTGTGTATACAACAAAGGCGGCTGAAAACCAACACGGGAAAGTTAACAACCCCCACACTAAGATTCTTGAGAGCCTATTTGTTTCACTAACCCATGGACTAAGAACTGTCTGATCAAAAAAGGTGACTCAAGACATCAGGTGGCAAGCAGCACAAATGTGCCCAATCCCTAGTAGCCCGAAGGATGTTTCTCATGAAAAAACACATTACAAACCAGCCAATCAACATCCTGGGTGTACACTACTCTCTGAATCTGGGTGGTTTTAGTAACAATGAAGCTAATGTATGTATTCAAAGAACCTATCTTCCTTCCCCCAAAGCTTCCTAACCCACAACTGGATACCCAGCCCACACTCAACTCCATGCCCTACCAACACAGACAGTGACACAGAAATACAGGCTGGTCTCTGGAAACAGCCAAAAGAGCTGACACTTGCAATATTTGGGGTAACCACCATCTGAGGCTTAAACTACAACCAGGTAAGGTTTTAAAAATCGTAACAAGGGCAGGTGCAGTGGCTCACGCCTGAAATCCCAGCACTTTGGGAGGCCAAGACGGGTGGATCACCTGAGGTCAGGAGTTCGAGACCATCCTGGCCAACATGGCAAAACCCCATCTCTACTAAAAAAAAAACAAAAATTAGCCTGGCATGGTGGCACATGCCTGTAATCGCTGCTACTTGGGAGGCTGACAGAAGAATCACTAGAACCCAGGAAATGGAGGTTGCAGCGAGCCGAGACCGCACCACTGCACTCCAGCCTGGGCGACAGAGCGAGACTCCATCAAAAAGAAAGAAGAAAGAAAAAGGAAGAAAGGAAGAAAGGAAGGAAAGAAAGCAAACAAAGTTCATTTAAAAAGTAAATAAAACCTGCCACCACTTCCCAGGCGTTTCATCTGATGAACATTCCATCTTTAATTGCATAGCAACAGCAGCAAGAGATCGCCACGGTGACTTACTCCCCCAAAGCACTGAAGGCTTTGAAGTCAAGCCTCCGAAATGGCCGGGAGACCAAGAGCCATGGATAACAGGCTCCCTGGAGCAGTGTGCTCCTCCTCCTGCTCCAGCACAAGAGTCAACAAGAGCCATCGCCATGGTCCAGGGTGACCACTGCTCAGGTGAGCACACTGACAATTTATTTGGGAAATGAGTATGTTATGTCCAGGAAATGCAATCCTTCTCTAACTAATGTTGCCTTTCAACAGATGAGCCTTCTCATGAAGCCACAGATTTCCCTTCAAGATACATCTGTCATGCTGCCATAATGCTACGCTGCAAAGGTGCTCTGGCCTGGGCTCCCATCCAACTCAGTGAGTAGGGCCCTGAGCTTGAGCTGCTGCTCCAGACCAGGCCCCCTCAACCCACCTGGTGGAGGTCACCTCAGCACAGCACACACAGGCCTCTCACCCTCACCCATCTTCCTTCTCCAGGAGAGCTTTACCTGCGCCAGTGATTCCCGAGTCGTCCCACCGCTGTATGCACTGAGGTTCTTGCTTCCAGCCTCTGGCTTATCTATGACTCTGCACTAATATTTGCCACTTCTACCTATGTGGTGGCCCATCAACTAGCCTTCCCTGTCACGAGACAGATTTTCACCTGGGTGTCAAATAGCTGATCCCTTTCCCCTCTGCATACAAATTATTTGTTGAAGACACTTCACATACCATAAAACTCAAAGTATTCGGTGGTTTTTAGTATATTCAGAGATATGCAACTATCACTACCATTTAATTCCAGAACATTTTCATCACCCAAAAAAGAAATCCAAGTTTATTAGCAGTCCCGTCCCTACTTACTCCTTCCCGGCCTCAGGCAACCACTAATCTACTTTCTGCCTTTATGCATTTATCTATGCGGAGCATTTCCTGTAGATGAAATCGAGGTTCATCCACACTGCAGCATGTGTCTTTCATCCTGCTGCAAACATCTGCGTGCGAATTTCTGTGCAGATGTCTAGTGTGCACTGCTAGCCCACATGGGACTAACCAGTATCTTCTGAATTAGAGTGCAGCCTGGTTTTCATTCCCTTCACAGGTTCTGATTCTTCCTTCCCCAGGACACTTTCAAAATGCCTAACCACATCCTCTACATCCTGGTATTACAATCCTAGGATTACCATGAGGTAATCCTAACCATATCCTCAAGTTGTGAATCTCTGCTCATTTCTCACCCTGAAAAATCTATAGAAAAGAACTGGCCAAGAGAACTGAGGGCTAACCTGGCACAGGTTCAAGTGAAACCATATGGTAATTTTCTGTTTATTAGTATAACTCCAATTCAAACTCTCAGCCCTAATCACTGAAACACTTACGGGGAAGTTGTTGTGGACGCTCAGGAGGGAAGAAATCTCCTTTTGGTAAGGCCCTCTCATCCTGAAAGAGAAAGAAAACGAATAAATCTCAGTATCCAGTGCAGCAGTGTTTGCAACAGCAAAAGACTGAAATGGCCCCCCATCAAGAGAGGACCAGCTAAACACATTATCCACGCCATGGAGTAATATGCAAGGGTAGAAAGGCATGCAGAGCGTGCTTCCTATTTTATGTCAAGGGGAAGGATCAAAAGACACATGGATATTATTGTGGGGGATGATGGGGACCTGGGCAAGAAGTCCAAGTAGGACTCACACTATCTTCACACTACCTTTTCATGCTTTTTGACTTTTGAGTCACGTGAATCTATCATCTATTCAAAAAACTTACCTACTCTATTTAGAGTAATGAAAAAATTGCTTTATAGTTTATCTTTTTCCTGAATTTGAGTCCCAACTAGACTGCCCTCAGCATGTTCCAGTCATGCCTGTAGTAATTATCATCTTTGGCACAGTTACGGCAGAGCAAATGTTTATTAAGATTGAAATGCTCCAACAGACCTTTAAAAGCTGTCTGAATCAATGATTTAATTATGTTCACAACAGATTTGATGCTAACCAAACATTATACTGTAATACTTTGAAAAACTGGAACCCCACATATATAACCATTCTTTGAAACGGATCACTTGCTCAACCAGGATACCCAGGTGACTTCCTGAATGCACCATGAACAGTCAACTGTGCAAAAGGAAAAATATCTAATGCAGTCAAGAGCTGCCATGAGCAAAATGTTTTTTTTTCTTTTTTTTTCTTGAGATGGAGTCTCACTCTGTTGCCCAGGCTGGAGTGCAGTGGCACGATCTCGGCTCACTGCAGCCTCTGCCTCCCACGTTCAAGTGATTCTCCTGCCTCAGCCTCCCGAGTAGCTGGACTACAGGCGCATGCCACCACGCCCGGCTAATTTTTGTATTTTTAGTAGAGACGGAGGAGTTCCACCACGTTGGTCAGGCTGGTGTCGAACTGCTGACCTCATGATCCGCCTGCCTCAGACTCCCAAAGTGCTGGGATTACAGGCGTGAACCACCATGCCCGACCAGCAAAATGTTATTTCTCTCACAATTTTGCTCAACATACTGCACCCTATTTAACTTAGACTAATCCACAAATATTTCATAGTGGCTATATGTACACTCTTATTAATTCCATGTTTTTGCTAGACTTGAGTATATCACAGAGAAAGATCCTACTGACTTACCATCTTGACGTGCATTGGTCTATCAAATAGCAGCTGGCCATTGAACATAGCTGGTATTACAATTAAGGCTATTTCTTGCAATTCTAAAAATGTGCACAAGAGAAATACAAAAAGAAAGAAAAATACTCCAACTGCTACCAGTCCCTCTAAGTGATGAATTTATGAGCAATTTCAATTCTTCATTATACTTTCAACAATAAACATAAAAGGAACAATAAATAAAGCTGGCGGGGAGGACAAGACAACTTCCGCTTATTCCTTAGGTGTGAAGCTTCATTCGTAACCTTACAATTTCACCAAACCATCCTCTTAAGCAGTGGCATCAAGGTTCTCTGAATGTGACCAATGGGCCAGGCATCTACCACTATCTAAACTGAAGGACCATGTTTTCCGGGTAAGACATGCAGTGACGGTCTTGTCTGAGTTGTATGAATGTGCTCCTGTGGGGTACTCTCCACGGGATTAAAAACTCTAGGCTAAGCCTAGGGTCAAGGAGAAGTGGCCTCTTCCAAAATGATGTCTACTCACTGGAAAGAGTGAGGTCCTATAAGGATGTATTACACATGAAACAACAACCCCACTTTCTCTCTAGTAGCACATTCTTTGGGCTTCCTCCTTCAAACCTAGACTCTTCTGAAAAGAAACCAGTAGAAAGACTCATGGGCACATGCCCATGTTGTAACCATCCCCTCTATCCACACTGTATTGAATCAATTCCACCCCCAGAGAACCTTTTTTTTTGAGACTGAGTCTCACTCTATCACCCAGGCTGGTGGTGTGCAGTGGCGCAATCTCGGCTCACTGCAACCTCCACCTCCCGGGTTCAAGCGATTCTTGTGCCTCAGCCTCCCGAGTAGCTGGGATTACAGGCACCCACCACTGCGCCCAGCTAATTTTTGTATTTTTTAGTAGAGCAGGGGTTTCACCATGTTGGCCAGGCTGGTCTCGAACTGACCTCAAGTGATCCGCCCGCCTTGGCCTCCCGAAGTGCTGGGATTACAGGCGTGAGCCACCGTGACCGGTCCGGCCCAGAGAACCTCTTAATTCCACAGTAATGCACTCCCCCTAGTCATATAAAAAACATGAATACACACAGTCACCTCTTCCTCACACAAACCTACATTACTAACACAGCAATTTAGGTCAAACTGTTCATAAGTTGAATTCCTGCAGAAGGATACATATAGCTTGCACAGCTTCAATGGACTGTTCAAAAGTAACAGTGCCTATTCCACGACTTTTTCCATCTTTATCTTCAAGAATGTCTGCTCGGACCACCACACCAGCCATACTAAATACTTCCTTCAGTTTCTTCCAGCCAACTTTATAATCCAGCTAATCGAGAGAGAACGGGGTAAAAACCTCAATGTAAACATCTTAAGAAACAACATTTTTACTACATGAATGATACATGCTTTGGTTGGAAAAAAGTATTAGGAAATAATGTCACAAAAACTAATCAACTGCAATGGAAATTTTAAGATAGGATTATAAAGCCTGGCCTTCACTGTAAATAAACTGTACCTATAGTAAATATATTGTCTCTTTTCTCAGAAACTTAAGTCACCTCATACTTCAAATTAATACTCATTTTCTGAACATTTTTAAAAAATTGTTTCCCTGATAAGCTTTACCACACCCCACCCCACCCAACCTATTCTAAAAATATTTCCCCTTGCAGATGGCGGAGGTATTATCATTCACCCCAGACACAACAAGAAGAAGGTGTCAGTGCACTTCTGCTCGTACAGTCTTACTCTGCACCAAAACTGCATAAAATAAACCAACGGAGAATGCAGACTCGGTTACTGCTTGTGGAAACACCTGCAAAACTCAGGAATCACAGCCCCAATGAGACCACGGTCAAGCCTGTGACTTAGGAATGCAGACAAAGCCCACCTATAAGGCTGATTTTTAAAGAAATCAAGAACAAAACCCTTCTTTACATTTTTCTTCTCAAATGTGAGAATTACTTTTATAACATATTGACAAGGTCATTTCATAAAGTTCTCATTTTCTACTTTAGACGATGGTTCTGTTTACTTACATTTGCTACAAATACTGTGCTTCCAAGTCTTCCAGCCTGTAATGCATGGATAATCTCATTTGGGATGTTGGGATTATTTAGGATACTGGGTGGGATAGTAATCATTCCTGGGCCACCTGGTCCCATACCCATCCCACCAGTCGTAGCCATCACCTTTTGCATTGCTCTCCTGGCATGTTCACCATCAGGATCCTAAAACAAGCACAAAAGCTGTTACGTTTAACTGACCCAGTGACAACGCAAACCATGCTTGCACAGTAAATGATATTCTCAAGACTTAGAAACTGAAAGGTTGTTTGGAAAGCATCTCTCAAATCTATTAACAAGAAAGTCAAATGAACTCAACTACCAGCTTAGAAGAGTCCAGCTAAAGGAATAGGAAAGGAAGAAAAGGCATGAAGTGTAGCACTAAAAACACAGCTCTCAATTGCACTAAGTAAAAAAGAAAAGCAGGGTAGGGAGGGAAACGTGATTAGCTGATATAATGTAGAACCGCCAGACTGAAATTAGAGCTTCATGGGCTTGGTATAGCTGAATCTTACTAATTCATCACTGGGGTTTTGTAATTTCTGCAAACCCCGTCAATGGCTTCCAGAAGTTTGAGAAACAGTTCTAGACCACACAAGCGCCCCCATCCTTCAAGTCCTTCAGGTGTTGGAGGCGTGTGTGTGAGGGCTGCACAGTGAAACAACATCTGGGAAGGTCTGTGAAGCTCTGTACTGACTCTCTTCTTCAACTCTCTGTCCTGTCAATTACCACCATCAGCACTAAAAAAGACATCATAACACATGAGAGACCTTAGACCCTACCACGCTTCACTCTGAATCTACTCATCTTCCTCCCCAAGAGAAGAGGTGAAAAGAAGTTAAGAGGGATGTTTTTTTGAGACAGAGCTTTGCTCTTATTGCCCAGGCTGGAGTTCAATGGCGCGATCTCGGCTCACTGCAACCTCCGCCTCCTGGGTTCCAGCGATTCTCCTGCCTCAGCCTCCCGAGTAGATGGATTACAGGCACCCCCCACTATGCCCAGCTAATTTTTTGTATTTTTAGTAGAGACAGGGTTTCACCATGTTGGTCAAGCTGGTCTTGAACTCATGACCTCAGATGATCCACCCACCTCAGCCTCCCAAAGTGCTGGGGATTTCAAGCGTGAGCCACTGCGCCCAGCCAAGAGGGATTTAATCAACAAAAAAACCTTCCTCAAGGAATATATTTGATTCAGATGAGATGTGAAAGCAGGTTTGAGGATTAACAAACTCACTTTATTTTTTATTTTTTAGACAGGGTCTCACTGTTGCCCGGGCTGGAGTGCAATGGTGCAATCTCAGCTCACTGCAACCTCCACATCCTGGGCTCAAATGATCCTCCTGCCTCAGCCTTCCAAGTAGCTAGGACTACAGGCATGCGCCACCATGCCTGACTAATTTTTGTACCTTTTGTAGAGAGGGGGTTTCACCATGTCGCTCAGACTGGAACAAACTCACTTTTAAAAAAAAGAAAAAAGATGGGCCAAGAAGAAGGTTCAGATGGAGTAAAACTTAATGGCACAAACCCACGGGCTCACGGTTTGAGAGTCCCTGAGACAACAAGGCCTCAGACAAATCACAGATATTAGAAGGTGGTCAGCAGCCACTCAGGATCTGCTTGGCCACCACCCCAAAGTCCTTGCAGGGAATGGCTGCTGTAGGCTATGACTGACACTCTTCATTAGAAACAACAGGCTGGCACTTGCTTTGTAAAATGCCGTCTGGGACCATGACCGTCTTTCCCTAATTCCAAAGTGGGATCACTCAACAATTACACACAGTATCCGCAGTGTTAAGCAAGAGCTTACTTCTTTGACTTTCAGTGGTCTTCCACTCAGACTATGCTTGTTTAGGACTTCTGCAGCTTTTTTCATGCTCTCTTCCATCTTGAATTCAACAACACTATAGTCAAAAGGAAACGAGTCGAGTGAAACCAGTCCTACAAGTTAGAAGGCTCAAATACCAATAAGTAACTAGACGATACTTACGCACATCCCTTTGGAGGAAGCCAGAGACCAGTCAGAAGAGCAAGGAAGGGGAAAAAGAAAAGAAAAAAATAGTAAATACCAATGACAGTTATAAACAAACTAAAAATATGATTTATGTCACAAAGTTAGTCTTTTAAAATGAACCCTTCTAAGGGGAAGCTGACAGAAGTGCCTCGCCTCGCCTTCCTTGTTAAAAGCTGGGCTCCTTAATATCTCCTCCTACGCGTTACCAGCATTGCACTAGAGCTGCTGACGTTTAATAAGCAGACCTAAATTCAGGGTCTCCAAGAAATCACACCAACTTTAGATCTGCTTCCCTCTGTACTCAATCGAGTCCTTACCATATTCCTCCTAAATCCATCCCTTCCGTAAGTTAAGCTCATCCTTTTGATTATTCTAAGCCATTCTATTGCACGACAGAAAATAGTTTATGTTCTCTTTAAACTAGGCCAATTTTGAACATTCAGGTTTTTAATATTTGGTTTACAATTTACTGGCACAAAGGCAACTTTTCGGAATCTTTGGTTCACACAACTTTCAAATTCAGCAAACAACCAAGAGTAACATTTTCTAGACAAGAACACACGTTTTACATTAATTATACCACCGCTAAAATTCCATGCATAATTCACACACAGCCAATTCCTCTGTTAACAAAGAGACAATGCTGCTATTGGTCCCCAGTTATCCAAATTGGGCATCCAAACAGAATACCAAAAAGCTCTTTGGCCAGCCATTTGGAAAAGCGGGACTCCCATTTGCAAATCCCCTCCCACCCCACTCAAATGTTTGGCAAAATCAAACATAGCTACTGTAACATGAGCACTCACTGCCTTCCTGATTTCATTCGATTCCACGCCACCATACAGTTACATTTTTCATGTAGTAAATCCACAGAAGAAATTCTCTCAGACACTTACCCTTGACTTTCCTTCAGCGTCCATTAAGAGCTCCACGTATGTTACCTCACCAACTACAAATCAGTTTCCAGACGACACATAAACCAAGGGAGAAAAGCCAAGAAAACAATGGGAATTTAGAACAATCATCAGCAACCTTGTATGGAGCCTCTGCCTTATAAGAAAGCCCAGAAACACTCCATATTCTCTAAACCACCGAACTAGGCATTACAGGTGTGCAGTAAAAGTAGGTGAAAACACGTTAACAATATGTCCTTGATTTTCCTCCCACCACAAACAAGCTATTCCACAGATTTCCGTATCAATTTCCCTGTCTGGAAGACTCATTCATGACTAGAGGCAATCCAAATCTATAGGAAAGAAGTCTGCGTGATTTACTTTTCTGGGGAAGGGAGGAAGTTTTACACATACGCTCTCATTGGTGGCAAGCAGGTGAAATGCATACAAATTGCGATGCCATCGGGCTGAGCTCACATGCTATAAATACAAGGACGCACGTATGCGAAGGTATAAGCTCACAGGCACACATGGCCGCAGGGCCAGCTTCACAGGTGAGCAACCCGTGCAATTGTACAGAGCCCCGCACTCAGGGGCCCTGAGCTTGGTTTAATGCTGTTATCGCTGCCATGGCATTCTTAAGTGTTTTTTTTTAACAAGAGGCCCCTTGTTTTCGTTTTGTGTTGGGCCCCACAAATTCTATAGCTGGTCCTGCACACAGCACTAGGCTCCACATCTGTAGAGGCAGAATGTTTGAATATAATAAGATCACAAAACCAGAGCAGCATCTGGATTCTCTTCAGTGAATTAGGCTTCATTCTTGCTGCTTTCTAAACCTCCCCATTTAAAGGACACAAATAAATTCAAATTTAGGGCTCAGATTTTGTATCTAAACAGTTAAACAGACTCACATGATTCTAATCTACACAAAAGGGAAAAAACCAAAGCATTTCAAAAGTTTCTGCAGATTTTCCTCAAGGTTTGGATTGCCAATTCATGACCACCATGACCAGATGTTAGAATCCATCAAGACAACCACCAAAATGGCTGCTGAACTTGAAGATGGCACACAGAAAACAAATGTAAAGTGTTACCCTGGAGAAAACTATCTCTAACCAGACTCTCCGAAGTCAAAACATGGGCTTTTGTTGTCCTCTGGATCGGTTTGGTTTAGCAGTACAAGGGTAAAAATAACCCGCTTAACGGCCTCAACAAGTCCTGCCTATTCCAACTCTTTTGTTTAAAGGACATTAAAATTATGAGGCTATAGGAAGAAAAATTTTTAATGAAAAACAAGGTAAAATTATTTTACAAAAAATTTGAAGATCTGAAGGACATATTTATTAATGGCTCTGCACACTGGTTGAAGGCAAGAAAGCCAAGTGTCCAAAGTTTACATCTAGAGCCTCACCCTCTTTGTCCTCTCCTGAAATGTTTCAGAACTAAACTGACACTTTGCACAAAACAGGAGAATCATCAGTGCAAAGAAATGAAGAACGGAAATATGAGGGATCAGCACAATTTACTTTTAGAGTATGTACTCCTGTGGGGCAAACTGAAAAATGATCACAGCCAAGGGACAGTTGTACAAAGCGGCTTTATTTAATCCTTAAAAAGTAAAGCTGTTCCAAAAATGCAGCCGCCCTGAGGCCATGTTAAAAAGCCATTTGTTTCAAGAGCAGCAGCCATTCAAGGACCACCAACCCTTGTCTCCACTTTGATGAAAATGCCACAGTGTCAAAATAGTGACTGAAGAGGCCCCAAGTTGATTTCCTACCAGCTATGACTACCACCTAATAACCTTTAAAAAATAAAAGACTCACAATAATTAATTCAAAACAGCTGCAACCATGTTGCCAAAATTCAAATCCCAGTTGCATGGGAAGTTTCTAGTCTGTGTCCATAAGACGCTTGGATCAAAAAGCTGTAATTGCAACCCAGAAACCAAGCAAATCCAAACCAAACTTTTTCCCATGGCCATAACCACTTTAACAAAAAGAGAGGTTTAGAAATTAGGACTTTTTCCACGTAACAGTCTAGTCTAGAAATAGCACACCTGACTCAATCCTTTGTATTAAAAATTTGCTTAAAACGTTCTCCCTCTTTTTACCTCAAATGGTATCATCATTTAGCAGTCACCCGGGGGTCCAGCATGAGTAGTGCTGTCCCTGAGATCATCAGTAATGCCCATCCTCCTCACAAACTCATAAAATTCCAACCTCTACCCTGAGAGACCATCCATTAAGTGTTAAGGGATCTGCAATAGCTGCTAATTCATACTTTCCTATAGGAAAATGGAGCCTTTAAAAGACCACCTCCCTTTTGGTTCTACAATAGCAAAGCAAAGATTTATTTCCTGTAGTCAGTACAACTATCGACAAGAATGTGAGGGCAAAATCTGTCAAGTAAACAGTCTGGTCACATTCCATGAAGTGAAGTTTAACGAGCAAACCATCCAGAGCAGATCACACAGTCAGGACTCAGGGGTAGAGGTGACAGCTTGGCAGTAGCAGCAGTCTTACAGAAACGGCACTCGCAGTTATTAATAAAAAATACGGTTGCTCCTCCCCCTGTGTAAACATGGATGGAATTCACGGAATCCCAAGAGTAGGCTGCTAAGACAAATTCTACTGCAGCTTAAAACATCAAAATATTGAAAAAACTAAGACATTAAAAAATCTAACACCAACTGTTATCTACCTCTATTTAAAATGCTCTAAGAAATCATTTTTGACCAACATTTAAGTGAATTATTAAAAAGACTGCCTTATTCTTAAAACACATCAGGAGGATAAGCAGATGAGCAACCCAAAAAGAACTCAGGCAGTCCCTTGGAGCTATTGTGACCTCACTCTCCTGCACAGACCTTTAGCAAAGTGAGTATTTGTTTTTGTGTTCCCATTTACCGCTCAAGTCTGAAAAAGAAAAAAAGAGGGAATACAGTGCCGAAGCTTCACTGAAGAGAATTCGCATGTGATAAGGCCTATATATTTTTTTTTTAACAGGAGTTGGGGGAACTTGAAAGTCAGGCATGTTGTCAAACATTCTTCATCTCATAACGGTCAATTCTCAGGCTGCCACTCTATTGGGGGAGGGGAGTGCACAGAACACATGCACACTCTTTAATATAAAGGCACCTTGAAACATGGCAAAATAATTATTCTACACACCTACTTGGCTTATGGACATGTTAGGAAATGACTGAGCCCACGCTCCTCAATTGCGTGGCAATAACAGAACGTTACTGCTTCCCTAACACCAGAGACCACACAGGGTAAGCCAGACAGGCTGCACTGCTGGGGCTCAACCTAAGTATTCATACATATGAACGCTTTAGCATAACAGGCCTTTCTAAAATGCAGGCTGCGGCCAGGCCTGTAATCCTAGCACTTTGGAAGGCCAAGGCAGGCAGATTACCTGAGGTCAGGAGTTCAAGACCAGCCTGGCCAACATGGTGAAAGCCCGTCTCTTACTAAAAATACAAAAATTAACTGGGCGTGGTGGTGGGTGCCTAATCCCGGCTACTTGGGAGGCTGGGGCAAGAGAATCACTTGAACCCAGGGGGCAGAGGTTGCAGATCACACCACTTCATTCCAGCCTGGGCAAAAGAGCAAGACTCCATCTCAAAAACAAAATAAATAAAATACAGGCTGCATTTCCAACAGAGGAAAATAGGAAGGAGCAAGTAGACTGGGTAGGAGTATTATTTAAATTGAAAATACAGTTCTGCCTAATAGACCCACAATGCAAATTATCTCCAGGAGCCAAGATGGAGGTTTTCTACTGGACTACACTTGCCCTCTGGGCCTTAGTTTTCTGTCAGCTGCAATTTGAAATTTACTTAAAGTGGTGTATTATACTAACAGAAGGATTAAATGCTTAAAAGAAATCTTTGCTTACACAAGTTGAACTGACTGCTGCTAAACTTGGGATCGACTGAGGGTAAACTACATCCCTGACCTTCCTTTCTTCCTCAACCTGGGCTCTATTTACTCACTGCAGGTGCAGCTCAGTCCTGCTCTGGTGGCACTGCCCCACCTGGGTGCTGCCGGCTGCCTGGTGAGGTCAAGAGAAGCAGCCCAGCAAGGAGCTTCCTCCACTCACACAGGACTTGGTCTCAAACAAATGTAGCACGACACTAAGTTTAAAAGCCTAAGATCGCCTTTTCTCACAGAAATCTTTATTTTTTCCACCCAGTCCTTATGGTCAATCACTTTTAAGATGTGTATCCCTTTACCTGTCAGGATACAACCTGGGGAGCTGTGGCCTGTTAAGTCACTTTCAAAGGCATAAATGACCAGTTTACTTCCTATGTGGATTTTTAATAGGAAATGCAAGAATGATGCTAAATGCTAAAATTAAAGCTGGAGAATATGCAGCTGGTATGAAAGATGGGGAAGAGGATCAAGAGTGAGGGAGGAGCATGTGAGACAATCTCCCCCAGGAGTATCCTTAGAAAAAAAGCTCCCCTCTTGGGCCTCTCAAAGCTAGCTACTTTAGTTCTGAGAGTCTGCAATTAGATAGTGCTACAATGACAGAAAATTTCAGTTGAGGACAACTAATTCCAGTTCTTGTTCTACTCATTTCCTGAAACAAGGCGAAGATTCATCAGACCTTAAAACACAGACTGATAAAGAGTGCTTAGGTTACAACAGCCCAGATCTCTGTGTTTTGGAATTGAGACTAATACTTTTAGGGTTGTAAGTGCCTCTATCTGCCAGTTCTTCCTGTGTATAAAGTCTTCAAAACACTTAAAACTTATGCGCAACAAATTTCAAGTAAATATTTCAGATTTAAACCACTTAAACATTTTTTGTATACCAAAACGGGAATAAAAACATCTTTTTGAAAGCACGTAATAAGAAGAGTATTTCTTAAGAAGTCATATGTATGTAAACACAGTAAATTTCTTTAGACCTCACATACTGAATATAAGCATTATCATAAAAAGATTACCTTTCTGAGTCACTTTACCCACAATCCTATACCGCTAATAATTTAATTAAACAGCAAAGTAATTAATTTAACCAGTACAGGGGAGCTCTAAACAAGAACATTTTAAGGCTCATTAAAAATAACTGATTTACTGCACACCTGTAATTCTAAATTACACCACCAAAAATACACTGAGAGGGCTGAGCCCAGGCATTCGTAGCAGTATGCCAGGGGAATATGAGAACCAGTTTGGAAGTATCCCAATCAACCACCAGGCTGGCTCCACACTTAAGAGTGCAAAATAGTGAATTGAGGTGAACTGCTTCTACATCCAGAAACACCATGGCTGCTGCTGCTACTACCAGCTTTAAGGTTTCCCAAACCGAATTACTGAATGGTAAAGCAGTAAAAATGTCACCTACTTTATCCAGCATGTCCCAAAACTGGTTCACACACTCCTAAAAATGAAAAAATAATTTGGCCTGCAATCTCTTACAAAATTCTAACAATTGCATTTTCAAAGCCACATTCCTGGTTCTTGGAACTACTATACCTTATTATCAATGGAAATAGCAATTCAGCGGTTCAACCAAATCACGAGAACACAAATTTGGAGGTTATTCCAAAAGCTAATTCGAATGAGGCCCAACTGTACTGTACAGAAATTCTAAGCTTCTATTGAAGCAGCAGTCCCAAAAACCAAGAACACTGCATCTGGGATGCAGCATGACACACCCTCAGACAAAAAGAAGAAACTGCACTCTTGCCCTAGGAGCATTGGCAGGAATGATTTGGCTGATCAAGGCAGGCACATCAATCTCACACCAAAACGTTTTTCCATCTGTGTTATCTGGAGAAATACCACGTGGGAGCAGCACGCGTGACTGTACGGAGAGGTTCACAGTGCCTAGTGCTTCTTGCATGTCATGGTCAAAATAAGGGATGGGACAATGATGGCAGTGCCATTCATAATTTCAAAATCCAATGCAGGGAGCACCAGTACACATACCAAAATGGCCTATCCACGGGGCATCTCTGTCACTGAAATGTTAAATCATTTGACAAATCAAGCTCACATCTCTTTTCATAATGAATGCTCCAGAAAACCAATACCTTTCAGTCATGCAAAGACTCCATGAAGGGTAGTTTGAGTCTAGGTCCGGGTGGGGGGAGGGCGCCTCAAGGCAATATACAAATTGTTCTCTACCACGGTGTTGTCTAACCCAGGGCTGAGCAGTCTCTTTAGTCCTAAGTGCCACCAGCAGGGCCAAGAATCAGGAAAGAAAGGAAGACGATAGCAGCACAGGAGGGAAGAAGGAGAGAGAGAGGACACCACAGTGTGCACGGGGGTGAGGATCACAGAGGCAGGCCTCCTCGGGCCTCCTGGTGGCAGCAGAGCTTGGCTGCTTCCCCTGCCCTCGGCCGGAAGGTGGACACCTAGGCTAAGACAATCCACATCCTAAGGCACCGCGTTACAAAGCAGATACCTTATTTTGAGCTCTCCAATGGCCAGTCTACTCTATTTTTTCCCAGAGGGGAAAAAGCCTAAAAGTTAAAATACAAGCTAATGTTTTATAGTTTGGAATCTGAGAAGCATAAGGTCCAGCTACCACATTTTGATCCCAGGAAGACATCCACAAAATTTTAAACAAGCTATCTTCCTGTGAAACTTAAAAAGCTTAAAAAAAAAAAAAAAAAAGAAAAAGAAAAAAAGGAAAGAAAGGAAAAATCTCTCCCACCTAATGTGCAAAATTCAAAAAATTTCAACACGAAAAGGCTCCCCGGAAGCCTAATCGAAGCCTTATTAACCATACTAAGCCAGTAAAATCAACTGTAGGCCAAAGGACCATACAAACCATCCTGTTTGACAAACAGGGGTATGACCACAAAACAAAACAAAACAAAAAAAAACACAAAACAAAAAAAAAAACTGAGGTGGGGTAAGGGGGCTTCACTCTTAAGCCTGGAAAGAACATGCTCTACCCAGAGCCGCTTCCACTGACCAAAAATAACCAAGGAATTAGCCACAGAAAAGATGACACACCAACCTTCTCACCCTACTCAATCACCAGTACCATTACCTTTTTCTTTAACCAGGTCTTTAAGTGACTGCCATTTCACATCAAAAGGTATGTTTGTAATGAAGGCTCTGTATCTTTTAGTTGGATTGGCATATGGCTCAAAGCGATTGCCTCCTCTTTTTATGTTTTTCTCCTTCCTCTTCTCATTCTGAGCAGGTCGTTCTCCTTCACTGAATTCGAGAGAGAGAAAAAAAGGTAAAGGGTTTATATGTCAGCACAATGTGAAAGACAATTATTTGATTTGCCAGGTTTACAATTCCACACAAAGTTACGTATGACACAAGACTAGTATTGGTCAGATGCGGTGGCTCACACCTGTAATCCTAGCACTTTGGGAAGCCAAGAAGGGGGGATCATTTGAGGCCAGGAGTTCAAGACTAGCCTGGGCAACATAGCAAGATCCTGTCACAACAACAAAAAAATATATATAAAACTTAGCCAGGTGTGGTGGTGCACTTGCAGTCCTAGCTAGTAGGGAGGGTGAGATGGGAGGATCACTTAAACTCAGGAGTTCGAGGCTCCAGCAAACTATGATCACCCTACTGCACTCCAGCCTAGGGTGACAGAGCGAGACCCTGTCTCAAAAAAAGCAAAGACAAGACTAATGTTGGTTTTGAATTAAGACATTCAAACTCAAGGCTCCACAGAGCAGAAAGCATTCCCAAGGAAAGGTACACCTTCCTGGGCTCACAAAATACTCCTACAGACAGTAACAGAGACAATGGTGAGGCCAACTCCCTGACCAAGGTGTGTTAATTCCAAGATAGAAACAGGAGAAGAGAAGGATGACTTCTAAGACTTCATGGAATGGAAATATGAGGTAGTACACATAGGCCCATCCAATTTTAGCTTCACAAATAAGTGTCTTTCATAGTGTTAAAAAAAAAAAGGGGGGGGGGGGCATAAAATGATGCAGCCGCCATGGAAAAGTTAGGTAGTCACTCAAAATTAAACACAGAATTACTATGACCCAGCAATTCCACTGCTAGGTATATACCCAAAAGACTTAAAAGCAGGGACTCATACACATATGCCAACGTTCATAGCAGCACTATTCACACAAGCCAAAAGGTAGAAACAACCAAGTGTCTACCAATAGATGAATGGAATAAACAAAACATGGACTATCCCTGCAATGGGATATTATTCAGCCACAAAAAGGAAGGAAATCCTGACAAAGGCTACAACATGCATGAACCTTGAGGGCATTATGCTCAGTGAAATAAGCCAGTCACTGAAGGCCAAATATTGTATGATTCCACTTATCAAATACCTATAATAAGCAAATCCATACACAGAAAGTAGAACAGAGGTTACCTGGGCCTAGGGGGAGGTAGAAATGGGAAGTTATTAAATACTGAGCATAGAATTTCATGTGGGATGAGAATAAAAGTTCCAGGAATGTGCAGATTGCTGCAAAACACCATACTTCACTGCACACTTAAGATGGTTAAAATGGTCTATTTTATGTATATTTTAACCACTTTTTAAAAATCCAGAAAGGTGGAAAAGAAACCACTCCCTACACAACCCTACTACTTTGAAGCTGGGAAACTTGAGTTTGAGCAACCCTGGGAGGTGGAAGACAGCATGCAGACAATCCCACCTTTGGCAAAGAAGGATGGCTGCTTTTCTGGCACGGCCTTCCCATTGCACTCTTTACCTTTGTGTGCTAGGTGCCACCACACTGTTAACACTAACCATCTCTAGGTAGCAGCCATCAGGCTTGGAAGCCCGGGCACTGGCTGACAGGGCGCTTTCCTCAGCTGCCAGCTCAAGCGCAACCCCTCTGACTACAGGGAGGCACAGATTAGAGCTGATCAGGAACAAGTGAGGAGCCAGAAGCCACCTCAAGTTTCTTAAGCAACTGAGCCTTGCACCTTCTGCTTCCCCAGCCCTGTGTGTCCCGCCAGTGAGAATCCAGTGACTCCCAGACCACGGGCTCTACTACAGAATTTGTGATCCATGACAAAACTGGAAGAAAAAAAAAAAAACAAAAAGCCAAGACTACAGTATTCATGATTTATAAAAGTATCTTTAACTGAAGAGCCGATCTTTATTCTGGGATGCAACTTTCTTCCGTGGAAGAAACACCAGATAGTAGCTGGAGAAGCTACTATTTTAAAATGTTATTTAGTTGAGGCCAGGTGTGGTGACTCCCATCTGTAATCCCAGCACTTTGGGAGGCTGAGGCAGGTGTATCACTTGAGGTCAGGAGTTCAAGACCAGCCTGGCCAACATGCTGAAACTCCATCTCTACTAAAAATACAAAAATTAGCTGGGCGTGGTGGCACATGCCTGTAATCCCACCTCTCAGGAGACTGAGGCAGGAGAATCGCTTGAACCCGGGGGGCGGAGGTTGCAGTGATCTGAGACCGCACCATTGCACTCCAGCCTGAGTGACATGAGACTCTGTCTCAAAACAAACAAACGAAAGTATTCACTTGAGACCAGGTATGGTGGCTCACACCTATAATCCCAGCACTTTGGGAGGTCAAGGCAGGAGAATCTTACTTAAACCCAAGAGTTCGACAAATAAGACCCTGTCTTTATTTTCAAAAATAATAATAATTATCTGAGTGTGGTGTCGTGCACCTGTAGTCCCAGCTACTCAGGAGGCTGAGCTGGGAGGATGGCTCCAGTCCAGGAGGTCAAGATTGCAGTGAACTATGATTGCACCACTGCACTCCAGCCTGGTTGACAAAGCAAGACCCTGTCTCAAAAATAGTAACATATTTACTTGGAAAAATTTTAAAGTCAGCAACTTTGTGTAGTCCCCAAACACAAGAGTGCCAAGTGGTATCCCAGCAGAGGTATCACTGGTGTGAGCTACACCCAAATCAACACAAGGTAAAACCAAGGAAAGCAGCTTCCTCTGTGATCTCAACTATACCAATACACAATCAACAGGCTTCCCTTCCCACGGGCTGGCAGATAAGGTGATGTTATGGCGGCTCCAATCCCTAGATGCCTAGAACGCAATCTACCTGAGTCCACAAGACTAGCTTCACACCACAAAGCAGGTCCCACAGGAGACCTACAACTGTTACCCAGGCCACTTGTCTACTCCAAAAGAAAGTCCTTCACCAAAGTCTGCCAAACAAAATCTATCTGCCAAATCATCTCCTACTCTTTCCTGGAAAATGACGACAACTGTGTTAGAAAAACTCATAAAACATAAGAGAATCTACACATCATGGTCCACCAGAGGATTCACAGATGGAAATGAATTTTAATATTGTTACTTTTGAAGTCCCAAATACTTTAAGATTTACAATAAAAAACATTCTGACACAGAGTCCATGATGAATTATTTCCAGTCTTTCACCAGACTGCTTAAGCTCACCTACAAACTACAAAATGTATAAATAAATAATTACAGCCAAAGCAGGTAACAAAGTGTCTAACCTATATTCCACAGGTGCATACCATGGCTACGAATAAAGTACCCAATCTAACCACAGAAGCTGAGCATTTGGTTTGGGGTTAATCCACATCACATGACTCACCATTGAGAAAGCGGCTCTCACCATGCTTAATGGGCACAGCACCTCTGCAAACAAATCCTTCCCTGGCTAATCATTCCCTCTGAGAGGTTTCCTCAGTAAAGAGATTAGAACTATCTCTTGTCATTTCCAACTTTTAAAAAATTGACCTTTTTGGAAATCTACCACCACCAACTAATTCTTGACAGACTTGTAGAGAATGACCCTCAAAGAAATATCATTCGAGACACATATTCAAGCAGACTGGCCATGGTGGCTCATGCCTGTAGTCCCAGCAGTTTGGGAGGCTGAGGTGAGCTGAGTGCTTGAATCCAGGAGTCTTGAGACCAGCCTGGGTAACATGGCAAAACCATGTCCCTACAAAAAAAATACAAAAAATTAGCCAGGTATGTTGGTGCACGACTGCGGTCCCAGCTATGCAGAAAGAAGACAGTCTGGCTCCAGGAGGTTAAGGGTACAGTGAGCCATGATTGCACCACTACACTCCAGCCGGGGTAACAGCGGGAGACCCTGTCTCGGCAAGGGAAGGGGAAGGGGAAGGGGAGGGACATATTCAAGTTTAGATGATGTGATAGTATAAAAGTGATGTCCTGAAAAGCTCTTTTTTTAACATGTCCTATCCTATTTTGTCACTATCTTCAGGACAAAATTAGGGGAAGATTCTTCTCTAGTCCATGTATATGTATACGTACATATAAAAACTTAACTCTGCAAGTCTTTTTAACTTTTGGCTGGGCGCGGTGGCTCACACCTGTAATCCCAACACCTTGGGAGGCCGAGACGGGCAGATCACCTGAGGTCAGGAGTTCAAGACCAGCCTGGCCAACATGGTGGAAACCTGTCTCTACTAAACATACAAAAATTAGGCCAGGCACGGTGGCTCACGTCTGTAATCCCAGCACTTTGGGAGGCTGAGGCAGGTGGATTATCTTAGGTCAGGAGTTTGAGACCAGCCTGGCCAACATGGCGAAACCCCGTCTCTACTAAAAATACAAAAATTAGCTAGGCGTGTTGGCAGGCGCCTGTAATCCCAGCTACTCGGGAGGCTGAGGCAGGAAAATTGCTTGAACACAGGAGGCGGGGGTTGCAGTGAGCCGAGATTATGCCATTGCACTCCAGCCTGGGCGACAAGAGTGAAACTCCGTCTCAAAAACAAAACAAAACAAAACCAAAAATTAGCCGGGCATGGTGGCGGGTGCCTGTAATCCCAGCTACTCGCTACTTGGGAGGCTGAGGCAGGAGAACCACTTGAACAGGAGGCGGAGGTTGCAGTGAAGTGAGATAGCGCCACTGCACTCCAGCCTGGGCAACAAGAGCAAAACTCCATCTCAAAAAATAATAATAATAATAATAATTAAATTGAATTAAAAATACGATTAATGCCTGTAATCCCAGCACTTTGGGAGGCCAAGGTGGGCGGATCACTTGAGCTCAGGAGTTCAAGAACAGCCTGGGCAACATGGTATAACCCCATCTCTACAAAATATTAGCTAGGCATGGTACCATGTGCCTGTGGTCCTATTTACTCAGAAGGCTGAGGTGGAAGGATAGCTTGAGCCCAGGAGCTGGAGTAGCAGTGAGTAGAGATCGTACACTGCACCCCAGCCTGAGGGACAAGAGTGAAACTCCATCTCAAAAAACAAAAAAAACAAAAAAACCCTAATAAAAAGATTGAGTGCCTAATCTGCAAAAGACCACCACCAAATAGTGACTGCCTACCCTCTCTTAAGGTCTCCATGCTGTTCCCATGCGTAAAACTCACTACTTTTGGAGTTTCTAATCAAGGAAAGGGTGCAGTTTGAAATGGCAATCCCAATACCCTGAAATTGTGATCACATCTCCTGAGGGACAAGGACCCCTCTGCCCGTGTGAGAACCATCCCTTATATAAAGTGATTCTTCACAGAAATCCCTTAAGTCCTGCGCTGCTCTAATGCATGTAAGGTGTGGAGAGCACTATTCACAGCACCATTCCAGCTCCAAGGTCACCACTGAACTACCCACATGACTCAAGCTCTTTCTGTCTCTAGCGCTTTACCAGCAAAACCAGGGCAACCTGTATGCATGGTAGCTCAGAGGGACACTGTGACAATCAACAAAGAATGGCAAAACAAAAAGCAGCTCATCTAGGGAAGCAGTACTGCATGTGGCTAAGAGCTGGGGTCACCATGTCGTCACTAGGCCTCGGTCCTATGGAGGCTACTACCTACATGCTTACAGCTTTAAAAGAGACTCTTAGCACACAGTGAGGCAATGATGTATTTTTCTACCAATAATTTTATTGAGAAGGGTAGAGAGGGGGACTGATTCACTCCTAGCCTTCTACTGTTCAGGCTTTAAAACTAGCAAACCAGAGCCAAGGCTGAGAAAACCTAGGCATTATAATCATTACAGACTAGCAAAGGGACAATTTAGCTTTCAACCCTATGACTGCAAAATATGGTAATGGGGAAGTCCATTGGAGAACCCCCCCTCCCAAAAAAACAAGCAAGCTAATCTTTGCAGGCTAGTAGCTCTTTCCCTAACCAGAATAAAATCAAAGAGCTGAGTGAAAGCAAAGGCCTGGCAGCATGCATTCAAATAATCCAAAACCCTGTCTTCTAATCTTGAGCTCACAATCTGACGTGTCTCCAAAATCCTTTTTACTGAATAAACAATCACTCTTTAAAGTACAGCAAACACTCGAATGCACTGTATAGAGAAAGTGATTTAAATAAAACAATTCAAACGGCTGTTTACTGAGTGGTTACCAAGGTAGTATCATGAAAGCAGCAAGCTGCCTGGGAGTCAGGAGGGCCTCCCCTGGAGTCTTTAGGTCAAGTTCCTGAACCTGGGTTTAAGTGTTTAAAACGAAAGTTTTCTTCATTGTCAAATGGAGTCAACTCTAACAGTACCTCCTCAGGAATCTACCCTAAATATATATTTTTATTTTTATAAATAACCAATCCATCTGTTTCTTATTCACCCACAAAATTACTCAGGAAGGGGCCGGGTGTGGTAGCTCACGCCTATAATCCCAGCACTTTGGGAGGCCAAGACGGGCGGATAACGACGTCAGGAGATCGAGACCATCCTGGCTAACAGAGTGAAACCCCATCTCTACTAAAAAAATATTAAAAAAATTAGCCAGGCATGGTGGCAGGCGCCTGTAGTCCCAGCTACTCGTGAGGCTGAGGCAGGAGAATGGCGTGAACCCGGGAAGCGGAGCTTGCAGTGAGCTGAGATCGCGCCACTGCACTCCAGCCTGGGCGACAGAGCGAGACTCCATCTCAAAAAAAAAAAAATTACTCAGGAAGGGGAGCAGGTTAAGTCATTTATTTTATATATGATACATTTAAAAAAATTTTAAAAACCTATACATTCCCCTAAAATGAACTTTTTTTCCCCTGACTATACCCTAACTCTGAATCTTGGCTGACTTTAATTGGAACAGACTTCTCATCAAAATTAAGCAAATCCTATTCTCACACCCAGGAGAGAAGTAACTGCAAAACAAGATTTCCAACCTGGGTTCCCAGATCAAGCTTGCTAGCTCACTGCATTTGTGGTCTACTGCACACTCCACTCCTGGTAGAGAAAGAATTCCAAAGAACCAAGTTTCTATTTTCCTCCTGTCTCTCAAAGGCTTTCAAGATAAAAATCCAAATTCACTGCCCATCAGCTGGCTGCCAGTGCTCCAACCTTAAAACTCTATAGCAACTTCAGTGTTCTTGTTTGTTTGTGTTTTAAGAAGGAGTATCGCTCTGTCGCCCAGGCTGGAGTGCAGTGGCCCAATCTCGGCTCATTGCAAGCTCTGCCTCCCAGGTTCACGCCATTCTCCTGCCTCAGCCTCCCCAGTGGCTGAGACTACAGGAGCCCGGCACCACGCCTGGCTAATTTTTTGTATTTTTAGTAGAGACGGGGTTTCACCGTGTTAGCCAGGATGGTCTCGATCTCCTGACCTCGTGATCCGCCCGCCTCGGCCTCCCAAAGTGCTGAGATTACAGGCGTGAGCCGCCGGGCCCAGCCTGTTTTGTTTTGTTTTGTTTTTTTGGTAGAGACAGGGTTTCACCATGTTGCCCAGGCTGGTCTTGAACTCCTGAGCTCAAATAGTCCTCTCACCTCAGCCTCCCAAAGTGCTGGGATTACAGGTGTGAGCCACTACACCCAGCACAACTTCAGTTCTCGATAAAGCATACACTGAAATCTCTGCTCTTTGGATACTCTCTTCTCTGCCTCTCCCCAACCATCTTCTTCTCCTCCACTTCCACACGTCTTCCTGTCATGGAGGAACAGGTCCCTGCCCCCAGCAGGTGGCGGAGGTCACCTCCTCCATTCTTTCTACCAAGCAACTCCACTAACTTCTATCACAGCATAATTACCTTACAACAAATATGTTAATGGCCTCTCCACTCTGCATGGAGTGCAGAAGTATAGGCTTCTAAAGAGATTTCCTTAAGACTTGTAATGAAAAAAAAAAAAAAGTTTTCCACAGGCCCTATCAAAAATATCCAAGTGTTGCCAGCTTCCTAAACTATCCTCTATGAAGCTAGTACTAGACTTTGAGACTTTGAGCCTCTTTCTCACAACGGCTATTTTATTCTACAATTTTCAGGTTCCAACAGTCCACATGTATTTGTAAAATGACTCAGTCACAAAATGACTATTTGAAAATGGACAGGGGAAAATGGAAAATTTGAGAAATGCACCCCAGATGCTATAATCTATTAATTTACCCTATCATCTAGCAAGGTTCTACCAGCACTCCTTCCTGCATACGGTAAATAAATTTATCTTAAAGCCCTCCAAATACCACCCTCAGAAATCCTACCAGCTTCCGTAGATGCTGAAAAAGTCAAAATTAACACATTCCTTCCCAGAGTTTTCAATAGTAAAATGCTGAGAATAGAGGAAGTTTTTCTCATTTCTAAGGGCCAGTAACCATGGTATTTTATTTCTCCCTACTTAAGGAGGGAAAGAATCTGGAATTTTCTCCGGATTTATTATCTACCAATATAGCTAGCACTTAGGGAACGTTCTTAACCTAAGCGCTCAACTAGGCAGGGCGCAGTAGCTCAAGCCTGTAATTTCAGCACTTTGGAAGGCCTAGGCAGGAGGATGGCTTGAACCCAGGAGTTTCAGACCAGCCTGGGCAACACCCGGAGACCTCCTCTCTTCAAAAAATTAGCTGGGCATGGTGGTGCCGCGCCTGTGATCCCAGATACTCAGGAGGCTGAGATGGAAGGATCGATTGAGCCCAGGAGTTCGAGGATGCAGTGATCTGTGATCGTGCCACTGCATCCCAGCTTGGGTAACAGAGCGAGACCCTGTCTCAAAGAAAAAAATTAAATATATAAGTGCTCAACCGCATTCACTTTTAATCTCCATAAACTAGGCTTCACACATTACAATATGAGGAAGGCAAAATCACAGACAGAAAGGAAACAAAACGGAGGGAGTTAGTATTTAATAGCTACACTTTCTGTTTCCGATGATGAAAAAGTTCTGGACATGAAGCAGTGACGGTTACAGCACACTGAGTCAGTGTACTCAATGCCACTGAATTATACGCTTAAAAAATGGTTAAAATGGCAAAGTCTACGTTATGTCTATTTTACCACAATGAAATAAATGTCTGGGAAATTCAATGTGTACCCAGGCTTCCCCTTCCTTCCCGGCCGCTGATCTTGGAGCCAAAACCTCTCTGTCTCTCTCAAGGGTCTGTAATCAGAATGAATGAGTTTCACCGGGGCACAAGTCGATGCTTCCTCCTTTAAAGAAACTTTTAAAAGCCAAGGAGTCAGAGAGCCCCGAGCAGGACTCGAAAAGCTGATGAAGTCTGGAAATAAATGAACCCGCCTCCTGACAGAACAGCTTCCCCGAAACACGGGAAAAAGGGGATTCCTCCCCCGACTTCGTATCTGCCTGCTTCCGAGGGTGAACGCTGAGCAGCAGATCCCATTTCTCCACTAATACCTGCGGCGCACCCGGGGAGGAGGAGCGGGAAGCGGCGAGGGACTTGAGCCAGGGCCAGAGCGTGGGGCGAGGGGCGGTTCCGAGGGAGGCACTTCCCGCGGAGCGCGGTCGGCGCGCGGGGACTAAGGGGCGGGGCAGGAGGGGAGCCCCCCGACCCGGCCTCGCGGCCCTTCCTGACGCTTCCCTCGCTCGGTTACCGTTGACTCGGGCTGACTGCGCGCGAGGCCCCGGGCGCGCACCCCCTCTCCTCCCCCCACGTTACGGATCGGAAAACAGACCCCGGGAGGAGAGGGGACGGGGGGTTGAAACCCGGCCCCCGAGGTCACCCTCCCAGGGAGCGGTCGGGTAGGCCTCGGAGGCTCTCCGGTCCGGGCCCGCGCCATCAACCCCCATGCGCAGCAGCTGGGCCTGAGGCCTCGACGACGGGGTTGGCCCCGGCCTGGAGGGACTGAGGGTGCCGAGGCTCGAGGCCCGGGGTAGGGGACGATTCTGGAGGCTCCCCCGGCTCCCCGCTCACGGCCCTGGACGCCGCTACCCTGGGCAGGCGGTACGGGAACAGCCGGGGCCGAGGCCGCGCCGGGGCTAGGCCGCCAACAGACCTAACGGAGCCGCCGCCCGCGTCGGCCGCGGAGAGGAACCCTTACCCGTGGCAAAGGACCGTGGGATACTCACCCCTTAGGGCCCGGAGCCCCGTTGCCGCTCGGCACGCCGGGCGCGCCGCTCTCTTCCTCCATTTTGATCTCCGTCGCCGCCACCTCCGCCGCCGCTTCGACCCCTGCCGCCATTTTCTCCGCGTCTGGGCTTTGTGTGAGCGAACGGGCTGCACCGCGCTGCGCCTGCGCGCCCACGTGACCCGACACAACCAGTAACACCTGCGCGCGCCGCTGCCGGCTGCCTCCTTTGCCCCACTCGCCCCGGGCCACGCCCCCGCCGCGCGCAGGCGCAGACCGGCAGCTGTTGATCGCTTCTCTCGAGATACACTCGCCTTAGGCACCTACTGGCTGTTCCCGCCGCGCGTCCTCTGAGTCCGATAGAGGAGGCATCTCCCCACCCCACCCCACACAAACACCTAGACCTAGTCACTCTCAGCTTTCTGTAACCAGAGCTGGAGCAGAGGGGAAGCAATGATCCTGTCTAGAGATTCCTGCAAGTTTTAGATCAAGCTTGTTCAACCCGCGGTCCGGCACACGATTCGTAAACTTTCTTAAAACATTGTGTCTTTTTGTGTGATTTTTTTCTTTTTGTAACGCAATTGCGCGGTTCTCCAGCGCGAACTTTGTAGGCAACAACGGAACGGCATGGAATAATATCAGAGTATTATCCGTAATTCGCATTATAATTGCAAACAGTTCGGCCAGAAGAAACGGAAAACTGTTAAAATTCACTAATAATGGGGCCAGGCGCGGTGGCTCACTCCTGTAATCCCAGCACTTTGGGTATGGGAGGCCGAGGAGGCGGATCACCTGAGGTCAGGAGTTCGAGACCAGACTGGCCAACATGGTGAAACCGCGTCTCTACTAAAAATAAAAAAATTGGCTGGACGTGGTGGCGGGCGCCTGTAATCCCAGCTACTCGGGAGGCTGAAGCAGGAGAATCGCTTGAACCCGGGAGCCGGAGGTTGCAGTGAGCCGAGATCACGCCACTGCACCGCAGCCTGGGAGATAGACTGAGACTCCATCTCAAAAAACAAAAAGATAACTATTGAGTACCGGGCTTAATACCTGGGTGATGAAATAATCTGTACAACAAACCTCCATGACAAGTGTTTACCTATTTAACAAACCTTCACATTTACCCCCAAACCTAAAAGTTAAAAACAAAATTTTAAAAAAAATTAATGGCTGGGCGCGGCAGCTCACGCCTGTAATCCTACCACTTTGAGAGGCCAAGGTGGGTGGATCACGAGGTCAAGAGAACAGACCATCCTGGCCAACATGATGAAACCCTGTCTCTACTAAAAATACAAAAATTAGCCGGGTGTGGTGGCAGGCGCCCATAATCCCAGCTACTGGGGAGCCTGAGGCAGGAGAATCGCTTCAACCCAGGAGGAGGAGGTTGCAGTGAGCCAAGATCGGGCCACTGCACTCCAGCCTGGTCACAGAGTGAGACCCCATCTCAAAAAAATTAAAAATAATAATAAAGAGCGAGAGGACTCTGTTGCAATGTTGCATAAAGTGAACTGTGACAGAATTCAGGGTGTATTCTGTACTAGGCATAATGCTGTATGGTCTTATTTTTGTGTGCATTCGTGGCTTCAGTTTTATGGTGCTGTGCAGCCTCCAATGTGCCATTTTCCAAGTGCAGACAGTCGAATTGGCACCATCAGATGTTACGTGTGCTTGTGGCAACTTGGGCAGTAAGATGCAGCGATTATCTTTTTGAGACGGAGTTTCGCTCTTGTTGCCCAGACTGGAGTGCAATGGCGCCATCTCGGCTCACTGCAACCTCCGCCTCCTGGGTTCAAGCGATTCTCCTGTCTCAGCCTCCCGAGTAGCTGGGATTACAGGTGCATGCCACCACGCCCGGCTAACTTTTGTATTTTTAGTAGAGACAAGGTTTCATCATATTGGTCAGGCTGGTCTCGAACTCCTGACCTCGTGATCCGCCTGCCTCAGCCTCCCAAAGTGCTGGGATTGTAGGCGTAAACCACTGCACCTGGCCTTCAATGCAGCGATTATCAATAATATATTTTTTTCTTTTTTTGGAGACAGTCTTGTTCTGTCACAGAGGCTGGAGTGCAGTGGCACCATCTCAGCTCACTGCAACCTCCGCCTCCTGGTTTCAAGCGATTCTTCTACATCAGCCTTCCAAGTATCTGGGATTACAGGCGCACGCCACGACGCCTGGCTAAGTTTTGTATTTTTTAGTAGAGATGGGGTTTTGCCATGCTGGCCAAACTAGTCTCAAACTCCTGACCTCAGGTGATCTGCCCACCTCAGCCTCCCAAAGTGCTGGGATTACAGTTGTGAGTCACCGTGCCCAGCCTATCAATAATATTTCAATCTACCTTTGTAAATGATAGCTCACTGCAACCTTGAACTCCTGAGCTCAAGCGATCCTCCCCTGCTTAGCCTGTCAAGTAGCTGGGACTGTAGGTGCACGCCACTGCACTTGGCTAATTTTTTATTTTTATTTTTTGGTACAGATAGGGTCTTGCCGTTTTTCCCAGAATGGTCTCGAACTCCTGAGCTCAAGGGATCCTACAGCCTTGGCCTCCCACAGTGCTGGGATTATAAGCGTGAGCCACTGTGCTGGTCCTTAGAGGATTATTAAAGACAGGTTAACACCAAACTAAAACTCTTCTCTATGAAAGTATTGGAATAGATTTGCAAAGAAAACACTTTTCCTTCTCTCTCTCTCTGTTTCTTTCTCTTTTTGTAGAGACAGGGTCTCGCTATGTTGGCCAGGCTGGTCTCTAACTCCCAGCCTTCAAGCAATCCTCCTGCCTTGGCCTCCTAAAGTGCTGGGATTTCAGGCATGACTCACCCCACCTCGTCTCTCTCTTCCTCATGGCATGTCCTGAGGCATCTGTACATCAACTCCTGGGGCACCACACGCCAAAGTTGGCCTGAGGAAAGATGGGTGTCAGGCTGTGTAGGGAGTTCAGCTGCAGGGGCAAGGAAGGCCCCCCCAAGGGGCAGGAGAGCTCATGCGCACAGGTGTGATGCTCCGTTTTTGCAGACCACTGGTGCGTCAGTCACCCCATGCCTAGGAGGCCCTGCCCATCTCTCCAGCCACCTGCCCCTCAATCACACTGCTCCAGCCCTGGGGTTCCTCCCTGCTGCTCTTCCTACAGGCTAAGCAGTTTCCAGCCTCTGGGCCTTTGTGCTTAGCTGTTTCCTCCACTCCCATGGCCACACAGGCTTCTCCTTGCCCTTCCAGTCCAGGCAGAAAGTTTTTCTTCCTTTGTGAGTGAGCTACATACCAGGCAGATATTCATATGGAAAACAGACCTTGAGCAATCAGCTCCTCCACTCTGAGGCTCAGTTTGCTTAACTGAAAATATGGATAATAAGAAATGCAATGCACCAGGCTGGGCGCGGTGGCTCACGCCTGTAATCCTAGCAGTTTGAGAGGCTGAGTCAGGTGGATCATTTGAGGTCAGGAGTTCAATACCAGCCTGGCCAATATGGCGAAACCCCATCTGTACTAAAAATACAGAAATTAGCCAGGCATGATGGTTAGCGCCTGTAGTCCCAGCTACTCAGGAGGCTGAGACAGGAGAATTGCTTGAACTTGGGAGGCGGAGGTTGCAGTGAGCAGAGATAGCGCCACTGCGCTCTAGCTTGGGCAACAGGGCGAGACTCCGTCTAAAAAAAAAAGAAAGAAAGAAAGAAAGAAAGGCACCAGAACTCACCTTTCAGGGTTGCCCTGAGCTTTAAAAGCAGACAGATGCCAAGAGCCTTTAAATATAAAAGAATTGGCAGGCAGAAAGCGCTCAAGAAGTAGGTGTTGTTATTAGATTAACTGCACTCTGGGCCAGGCTCGGTGGCTCACGCCTGTAATCCCAGCACTTTAGGGGGCCGAGGTAGGTGAATCACCTGAGGTCAGGAGTTCGAGACCAGCCTGGTCAACATGACAAGACTTCACCTCTACTAAAAATACAAAACTTAGCTGCCTGTGGTCCCAGCTACTTGGGAGGCTGAGGCAAGAGAGAATCGCTTGAACCCGGGAGGCAGAGGTTGCAGTAAGCCAAGATCACCAAGATCACACCACTGCACTCCAACCTGGGTGATGCAGTAAGACTCTGTTTCAAAAAAAAAACACGTATTCTGCATCTTTCCTGAGTCTTCCTCCAAAAGGAGTCCTGGTGTCACCCCGGCTCCACTTCCTACAGCTCTGAGACCTTAGATTAAGGCTTCCCTGCCCTGGGCCTCAGTCTTCTCACCTGTAAAATGTAGGTAATAACCATTTCTTCCCTAACAAGTGACAGTCAAAGGAGGGAAAGACTCAGAACTATGCCTAATCTATAGTCACCCTAAGTCAGTGTGGATATTGTCACCATTTTTAAAAAATTGTTTGTTTGCTTTAGAGACAGGGTCTTGCCCTGTTGCCCAGAATAGACAGCAGAAGTATAATTATAGCTCACTGCAGCCTGGAACTCCTGGATTCAAGGGATCCTCCCACCTCAGCCTCCTGAGTAACTGTGACCACAGGTGCATGCCACCATGCCCAGCTAATATATATATATATTTATATATTTATTTATTTATTTATTTAGTAAAGACAGGGTCTCACTATGTTGCCAAGGCTGGTCTCAAACTCCTAGGCTCAACTGATCCTCCTGCCGAAGCCTCCCAAAATGCTGGGATTACAGGCATCAGCCACCAGGCCTGGCCCATGCTGGACTCTCTACACTTAACTAAAAACTAACAGTGGCTAGGTGCAGTGGTGCATGCCTGTTGTCCCAGCTGCTGGGGAGGCTGAGACAGGATTGCCTGAGCCCAGGAGGTCGAGGCTGGAGTGAGCTGTGTGATTGTGCCTCTGCACTCCAATCTGGGTGACAGAGCAAGACCCCATCTCAAAAAAAGAAAAACAGAGGCCAGCATGGTCTGTGGACTGGCAGATGCAAAGTAAGAGGAAATTGTTCTTATGTCTATTTTATTTTTCTATTTTTTATTTTTTGAGACAGTTTCACGATGTCACCCAGTCTGAAATGCAGTGGTGCAACTGATCTCAGCTAACTGCAACCTCTGTCTCCCAGGTTCAAGCGATTCTCCAGTCTCAGCCTCCAGAGTAGCTGGGATTCCAGGCACCTGCCATCACACCCCACTAATTTTTTTTTTTTTTTTAGTAGAGATGGGGTTTCACCATGTTGGCCAGGCTGGTCTCGAACTCCTGAACTCAGGTGATCCACCCATCTTGGCCTCTCAAAGTGTGATTACAGGAATGAGTCACCATGCCCAGCCCTTATGTATATTTTAAAAATCATTTTTATAACCCTGCTACCTGATTTTTACTTGAAGACTGAGCCTTTGCTTCTTCCCATGAGCTTCAGAACAGATCCCTCAAAACAAGCCAGTGGTTTTTATCGTTTTTTATTTTATTTTATTTTTTTTGAGACAGAGTCTCGCTGTCTCACCCAGGCTAGAGTGCAATGGTGCGATCTTGGCTCACTGCAACCCCTGCCTCCCGGGTTCAAGCGATTCTCCTGCCTCAGCCTCCCGAGTAGCTGGGACTACAGGTATCTGCCACCACGCCTGGCTCATTTTGTATTTTTAGTAGAGACGAGATTTAACCATATTGGCTAGGCTGGTCTCGAACTCCTGACCTTGTGATCCGCCCACCTCAGCCTCCCAAAGTGCTGGAATTCCATGCGTGAGCCACTGTGCCTGGCCAACCAGTGTTTTTTGTTGTTGTTGTTTTGTTTTGTTTTGTTTTGGAGATGGAGTCTCTCTCTGTCGCCAGGTTGGAGTGCAGTGACGCCATCTCAGCTCACTGCAACCTCCACCTCCCAGGTGCAAGCGATTCTCCTGCATCAGCTTCCTGTGTAGCACCCGGGATTACCGGCGCGCACCACCATGCCCAAGTAATTTTTATATTTTTAGTAGAGACAGGGTTTCACCATGTTAGCCAGGATGGTCTCGATCTCTTGACCTTGTGATCCACCCACCTCAGCCTCCCAAAGTGCTGGGATTACAGGAGTGAGTCACTACACCTGGCTGGCCGCCAGTGTTATTTTTTTACCTCCATGTGGTCCCTCCCTGGGAGGCCTCCTTTGAGAAACATAACTGACAAGTCCATTTTGTCCAGCCAGGGCTCCTTTTATTCATTCAGGGGTGGGTTTTTGAAACGCAGTGCAACTTTTATATAAAGTCGAGGGTGCCAGGAAAGTGGGCCTGCCGGGTGCAGAGAAGCGCAAGAAGCTTGCTGGAATGTTCCAGCTTTAAGGGCGCCCTTGATACACCGGCCACAGCTGCTGGCCCAGAAGGTGCCATGTGGACCTCAGAATGAGATCAGGGTGCCTGCTCCGTCCAGAGCTCAGGACCATGTCCACCTGTCCTCCATATGCAAAAAAAAAAAAAAAAACCCTGAAAATATCTTCACACAGGATCACAGACTAGGCTCCGCGTGGTGTCTCTTGGCCTAAGAAGCGTTCAGGCCGTGCGGGAAGTGTTGAAGTGGAAGTCCTTCCACAGGACAGGGTATCGCCAGCTACCTCTGGCCTCTCTGCTGCAGGGACCGGAGAGCCCAGCATTCATACTGGTGTCTCCTCCGCCACCTTCTTCAGGAGTCCAGCCGCCAGTGGAGAATGCTGGGGGCCCTCGGGGCTGTCCGCCTCCCGGATCTTCAGGCGAACTTTCTGGTTGGTCTTTCTCCACTCGGAGTACAGCTGGCAGTGGTAGCGGAAGGAGACCTGTGGGGCAGCCCTGCAGTGAGCGGAGGCCTCCACCCACAAGGGAGGAAAACAAGTCGCCGTGGTGGCACCTGCGTTGGCCCAAACCATGGCTGGGGCTCATGCTTCCAGAAGCAGAGCTGGCTTATGAACATTCCTCCCACCAAGTGCACACACACAGACCCATTCACACTCCTGGTGACACCCACCAGCTTTCAGAGTCCTGCAAAGACAAGATACACCCCACACACACCAGCAGGAAGCAAACGGGAGCTCCTTTCCTGCCTCTCAGTGGGAAAGGAGTGAAACAGCCTCTTGGAAGGCATTAAATGTCAATCAATCAGGCCGGGCGCGGTGGCTCACACCTGTAATCCCAGTAGTTTGGGAGCCCGGGCACGGGGGAAGATCACTTGAGCTCAGGAGTTCAAGATCAACCTGGGCAACATGGAGAAACCCTGTCTCTACCAAAAACCCCGTCTCTACTAAAAATACAAAAATTAGCCTGGCGTGGTGGCACGGGCCTGTAGTCCCAGCTACTTGGGAGGCTGAGGCAGGAGAATCGCCTGAGCCTGGGAGATATGGGCTGCAGTGAGCCGATATCACGCCACTGCACTCCAGCCTGGGCGACAGAGTGAGACCCTGTCTCAAAAAAATTTTTTTTAATGTAAATCAGTCACATAATTGCCAAAACGTGCAACCAAAACGTGCAAACGAAAAAAAAGTTAAAAAAAAAAAAGTCACTCAATAGGTGAATGAGGCCAGGCGTGGTGGCTCACGCCTGTAATCCCAGCACTTTGGGAGGCCGAGGCAGGTGGATCATGAGGTCAGGAGATCGAGACCATCCTGGCTAACACGGTGAAATGCCGTCTCTACTAAAAATACAAAAAATTAGCCGGGCGTGGTGGTGGGCACCTGTAATCCCAGCTACTCGGGATGCTGAGGCAGGAGAATGGTGTGAACCTGGGAGGCAGAGCTTGCGGTGAGCCGAGATCGCACCACGGCACTCCAGCCTGGGCGACAGAGCGAGACTCCGTCTCAAAAAAAAAAAAAAAAAAAATAGGTGAATGAATAAATAAACAGTGGTGCTTCCAGATAATGAGATCTTATTCAGTGCTAAAATGAAATGAAGCTGGGTAAGGTGGCTCATGCCTGTAATCCCAGCACTTTAGGAGGTCGAGGCGGGGGGACCCCTTGAGCTCTGGAGTTGGAGGCCAGCCTAGGCAACATAGCAAGACCTTGTCTCTACCAAATATTTAAAAATTAGCCAGGTATGGTGGCCCAGGCCCGTGGTACCAGCTACTTAGGAGGCTGGGGTAGGAGAATCATTTGAGCCCTGGAGGTTGACGCTGCAGCAAGCTGTGCTCACGCCACTGCAATCCAACAGAGTGAGATCCTGTCTCAAAAAAAAAAAAAAATGCTGGGCACAGTGGCTCAAACCTGTAATCCCAGCACTTTGGGAGGCCAAGGTGGGTGGATCACCTGAGGTCCAGAGTTTGAGACCAGCCTGACCAACATGGAGAAATCCTGTCTCTATTAAAAATACAAAATTAGCCAGGCATGGTGGCAGGTGCCTGTAATTCCAGCTACTCAGGAGGCTGAGGCAAGAGAATCGCTTGAACCTGCGGGGGAGGGGTGCGGAGGCTGCAGTAAGCCGAGATCGCACCACTTCACTACAGCCTGGGTGAAAGAGCGAGACTCTGCCTCAAAAAAAAAAAAAAAAAAAAAAGCCTTTAAACCACGAAAATAACCTTAAATGCATATCACTAAATGAAATAAACCAACCTGAAGATGCTGCATACTGAATGACTCCAACTATAGGACATTCTGGAAAAGGCTAAACCATGGAGACAGTAAAAAGATCAGCAGTGGATAGGCGTTGGGGAAAAGGAGGGTGGCATGAATAGAGAGAGCACAGAGGACTTTTAGGGCAACGAAACTACTCTGTCTGATATTATAATGGTGAATATGGCCGGGTGCAGTGGCTCACGCCTGTAATCCTAGCCCTTTGGGAGGCCAAGGTGGGCAGATCACGAGGTCAAGAGATCGAGACCATCCTGGCCAACATGGTGAAACCCCATCTCCAATAAGAATACAAAAATTAGCTGGGCGTGGTGGCACAGGCCTGTAGTCCCAGCTACTCGGGAGGCTGAGGCAGGAGAATCGCTTGAACCCGGGAGGCGGAAGTTGCAGTGAGCCAAGATCGCACCACTGCACTCCAGCCTGGCACACAGTGAGACTCTGTCTCAAAAAAATAAAAAAAATAGTGAATACATGTCATTATACATTCATCAAAACTTATAAATGTCCAACAGCAAGAGTCAACTCCCAGCCTGGGCAACATGGCAAAACCCCGTCTCCACCAAAAAAATACAAAAATTAGCCAGGCGTGGTGCACACATCTGTAATACTAGCTACTCAGGAAGCTGAGGTGGGAGGATCAATTGAGCCTGGGAGGTTGAGGCTGCAGTGAGCCATGATCACGCCACACTGCACTGCAGCCTGGGTGACAAAGAACAATCCTATCCCCTCCCCGCCACACACACACACACACACACACACACACACACACACACACAAAAAGGCCAGGTGCAGTGGCTCACACCTGTAATCCCAGCACTTTGGGAAGCCAAGGTTTGAGCCCAGGAGTTTGAGCCCAGGAGTTTAAGACCAGCTACAACAACATAGCAAAACACTGTCTCTACAAAAAATACAAAAACTAGCCAGGTGTGGTAGTGGGCACCTGTGGTCCTAGTTACTTGGGAGGGCCGAGGTGGGAGGATCGCTTGAGCCCAGGAGGTAGAGGTTGCAGTGAGCGGAGATCGCACCACTGCACTCCAGTCTGAGAGACAGGGCGAGATACCATCTCAAAACAAACAAACAAAAGAAGTGAATCCTAATGTGAACTATGGCTTTAAAGGGATAATGAAGGTTCACTGATTGTAATAAATGCACTGCTTGGGTAAACAATGTTAATAGTGGGGGAGGCTGTGCAAGTTGTGCGCGTATGGAGCAGGGTGATATACAGGAACTCTTTGTACTTTCTGCTAAATTTTGCTGTGAACCTAAAATTGCTCTAAAAATTAGTCTATAAAAAATTTTTTAAATGGCCCAGCGCGGTGGCTCACACCTGTAATCCCAGCACTTTAGGAGGCAGATGCGGGCAGATCACGAGGTCAAGAAATCAAGACCATCCTGGCCAACATGGTGAAACCCTGTCTCTACTAAAAATTAAAAAAATTATCTGGGCATGGTGGCGCACACCTGTAGTCCCAGCTACTCGGGAGGCTGAGGCAGGAGAATTGCTTGAACCTGAGAGGCAGAGGTTGCAGTGAGCCAAGATCGCATCACTACACTCTAGCCTGGTGACAGAGCGAGACTCTGTCTCAAAAAAAAAAAAAAATTAAAAAATAAATGTTGCTTAGCGCAATGGCTCACGCCTATAATCCCAGCATTTTGGAAGGCCAAGGTGGGCAGATCACCTGAGTCCAGGAGTTCGAGACCAGCCTGGCCAACATGGTGAAAACTCGTCTCTACTAAAAATACAAAAATTAGCCAGACATGGTGGCAGATGCCTTAATCCCAGCTACTCGGGAGGCTGAGGCATGAGGACTGCTTGAACCCGGGAGGCGGAAGTTGCAGTAAACCGAGATCGCACCATTGCACTCCGGCCTGGGCGACACAGTGAGACTCCGGCTAAATAAATAAATAAATAAAGGTCAGTGGTTCACATCCTTTGACCAAGCAAGTTCCCAAGAAACATTTGCATGGACAGTGCCCAAAGCACTGTTCATAATGGAAAAAAAAAGAAGTAGAAATGAAACCACACACACATTGGAAAAAATCCCAGTGCCTGTCAAAAGTGATTTGTTAAATAAATATGGTCCACCCATACAATGAATGTCTGCCGGGTGGCTGCCTCCTTGTGTGTGTGGGTTTTTTTTTTAAAAGAACACCAGCAAAATGAAAACAAGCAGATGCTAAAACAGTAGCTATGATTTCATCCTATTTACATATTTTAAAATATGCTGGTAGGGGCAGGGCGCGATGGCTCATGCCTGTAATCTCAGCACTTTGGAAGGCCAAGGTGGGTGGATACCTGAGGTCAAGAGTTCGAGATCAGCCTGGCCAACATGGCGAAACCCCGTCTCTACTAAAAATATAAAAATTGGCTGGGTGTGGTGGCACATGCCTGTAATCCTAGCTACTCAGGAGGCTGAGACAGGAGAATCGCTTGAGCCCAGGAGGCGGAGATGGCAACATTGTGCCACTGCACTCTAGCCTGGGTGACAGAGCAAGACCCTGTCTCAAAAAAAAAAAAAAAAAAAAAAAAAGAAATGCTGGTAGGTTCATTGAAAAATACTTTGTGAGGCAGGGACTCCCCTACAGCTGGACAATAGTGGTTATGTGTGAGGGGTGAGATTTGGGGGAGCCTTTGCCTCTAAGCAAGGGTTCTGCTGCCTACCAGAGGCCTAGAACAATACCTCACACCCCCATCATTCTGTCTGTCTCTGTCTGTCTCTCATTCAGGCTTTTTTTCTTTTTTTTTTTTTTGTTGAGACAGAGTCTTATTCTGTCACTCAGGCACCCAGGCTGGAGTGCAGTGGCACGATCTTGGCTCACTGTAACTTCCACCTCCCGAATTCAAGTGATTCTTGTGCCTCAGCCTCCCGAGTAGCTAGGATTACTGGCATGTGCCACCACACCTGGCTAATTTTTCTTTTCTTTTCTTTTTTTTGAGACGGAGTCTTGCTCTGTTGCCCAGGTTGGAGTGCAATGGTGCAATCTCAGCTCACTGCAACATCTGCCTCCCAGGTTCAATCGATTCTCCTGCCTCAGCCTCTTGAGTAGCTGGGATTACAGGCATGTGCCACCACACACAGCTAATTTTGTATTTTTAGTAGAGACACTGTTTCACCATGTTAGTCAGGCTGGTCTTGAACTCCTGACCTCGTGATCCACCCGCCTCAGCCTCCCAAAGTGCTGGGATTACAGGCGTGAGCCACCATGCCTGGCCAATTTTTTGTATTTTTAGTAGAAACGGGGTTTCACCATGTTTCTCAGGCTGGTCTTGAACTCCTGACCTCAAGTGATATGCCCCCCTCAGCCTCCCAAAGTGCTGGGATTACAGGCATGAGCCACTGCACCCAGCCTTTTTTTTTCCTTTTTCTTTTATTAATATTATTATTTTCTTCGAGACAAGGTCAGGCTCTATCACCCAGGTAAAGTTCAGTGGTGCAATCTCGGCTCACTGCAACCTCTGCCTCCAGTGCTCAAGCGATCCTCCACCTCACCCTCCGGAGTAGCTGAGACTGCAGGCACACACCACCACGGCCGACAAACTTTTGTATTTTTTCTAGAGATGGGGTTTTGCCACTTTGCCCAGGCTGGTCTCAAACTCGTAAGCTCAAGCAATCTGCCTGCTTCAGCCTCCTAAAGTGCTGGGATTACAGGCATGAGTCACCATGCCCAGCCCCTATTATTATTTTTTGCGATGGGGTCTCACCATCTTGCCCAGGCTGATCTTGAACTCATGGGCTATGGTGATCCTCCTGCTGCAGCCTCCCAAAATACTGGGATTACAGGCAGAAGCACTGCACCCAGGCTTTTTATCTTTTTTTGATATTGGGTCTTGCTTTGTCACCCAGGGTGGAGTATAGTAGTGTGATCACAGCTCACTGCAGCCTCAAACTCTTGGGCTCAAGTGATCCTCCTGACTCAGCCTCCCAGGTAGCTGGGACTACAGGCATGTGCCACCATGCCCAGCTAATTTTTTTAAATTTTTTGTAGCCACGGGGTCTTTCTATGTTGCCCAGGCTGGTCTTGAACTCCTGGCCTCAAGGGATTTTCCCACCTCGGCCTCCTAAAGTATTGGGATTACAGGTGTGAGCCACCATGCCCAGCTAATTATTTTCCTTTTGTAGAGATGGGGTCTCCCTAAGTTGCCCTGCTAGTCTCAAACTCCTAATCTCAAGAGATCTTCCCACCTTGGCCTCCAGAGTAGCTGAGAGTGTAAGTGCACACCACCACTAATTTTTAAATTTTTTATAGAGATGGGCATCTTGCTTTGTTGCCCCGTCCTGGTCTTGAACCTTCTTGCTTCAAGCAATCTTCCTGCCTCAGCTTCCCAGTGTGCTAGGACTGCAGATGTTACAACCACTGGGCCTGGCCTCACTCAGTGTTTTCATCTCAGTTCCTCTCTCTCTTCCCCTTCAATTTCTTTTTCTTTTCTTTTCTTTCTTTCTTTTTCTTTTTTTAAAGACAGAATCTCACTCTGTCGCCCAGGCTGGAGTACAGTAGCAGGATCTCGGCTCATTGCAACCTCTGGCTTCTGGGTTTCAGCGATGCTCCTGCCTCAACTTCCCTAGCAGCTGGGATGACAGGCACATGCCACCATACCAGGTTAATTTTTTGTATTTTTAGTAGAGATGGGGTTTCACCATGTTGTCCAGGCTGGTCTCAAACGCCTGACCTCAAGGAATCCGCCTGCCTCAGCCTCCCAAAGTATGGGGATTACAGGCATGAGCCACCGCACCTGGCTTTCCTCTTTCAATTTATTTTTGTTTTTATTTTTATTGAGACAGAGTTTTGCTCTTGTCGCCCAGGCTGGAGTGCAGTGGCGCAATATCGGCTCTCTGCAACCTCTGCCTCCCAGGTTCACGTGATTCTCCTGCCTCAGCCTCCCGAGTAGCTGGGATTACAGGCACCCACCACCACGCACAGCTAAATTTTTGTATTTTTAGTAGAGACAAGGTTTCACCATGTTGGCCAGGCTGGTCTTGAACTCCTGGGCTCAGGTGATCCACCTGCCTTGGCCTCCCAAAGTGCTGGGATTAAAGGAGTAAGCCACTGTGCCTGGGTTTTCCCTTTCAATTTCTTTCTTTTTTCTTTTTTCCTTTTTTTTTTTTTTTTTTTGAGATGGAGTTTCGCTCTTCTTACACAGGCTAGAGTGCAATGGCATGATCTCGGCTTACTGCAACCTCCGCCTCCCGAGTTCAAGCAATTCTCCTGCCTCAGCCTCCCAAGTAGCTGGGATTAGAAGCATGTGCCACCACACCTGGTTAATTTGTATTTTTAGTAGAGATGGGGTTTCTTCATGCTGGTTAGGCTGGTCTTGAACTCCCCACCTCAGGTGATCCACCCACCTTGGACTCCCAAAGTGCTGGGATTACAGGCGTGAGCCACCATGCCCAGCCTCAATTTCTTAATCAATATATATTTCCCCACTATCTTGTTCTCCCCCGATCTCTCTCTCAGGCTTTTGCTCCTCTCTGCCCCACTCCTAATCTTGGGGGTTCATGGATGGGGGTTCCTGCACTCAGGTCAAGGTTCACACCTGGCTCAGGGATTCCCTAGACCTTTGTCACATTTGGAATCTCAAGCTCCTGGAGAGGCAGGGTGACCTCAGAAGCTCTCTTCCACCCACAGCCATAGACAGAGGCAGCCAGGGAGCCCCGTGCCCCACAAGCCAGGGGCCAAATCCTTGGCCCTGCTGCTCCCAGCGGCAGAGCTCGAGACGCATGCTGCACAACCACAGCCACTCACCAGCGTCCAGAGGACATAGATGGTGAAGAGGGCGATGGTGAGGGCAATGAGACCCACGGCCTCCAGCTGGCTGTGGAGCCGGAGGTGGTCCTGGGCCCCGCGCAGGCACAACCAGCCTGAGATGGCGGCCAGCGGCGTGATGAACAGGAAACACACCATGTCGCAGCACAGTGTCCGCTTCTCCGTCCGCGGCCCCGGGTCCTTCAGCCACTGCAGGGGAGAGGATAGGGGGCAGAGGAGAGGGGGCAGAGAAGGGGCTACTGAGGGGGAGGGGTCAGGACCTCCAGGCCTAGGCCTCCCTCTGTCCTTTCCTTCTTTCTTTTTTTTTTTTTTTGAGACAGATTCTCACTCTGTTGCCCAGGATGGAGTGCAATGGTGTGATCTCGGCTCACTGCAACCTCGACCTTCTGGGTTTAAGCAATTCTCCTGTCTCAGCCGCCGGAGTAGCTGGGATTACAGGCAAGCGCCACCATGCACAGCTAATTTTGTATGTATATATATTTTTTGAGACAGTCTCGCTCTGTCAGCCAGGCTGGAGTGCCGTGGCACGATCTCGGCTCACTGCAACCTCAACATCCCAGGTTCAAGCGATTCTCCCACCTCAGCCTCCTGAGTAGCTGGGATTATAGGCAAGCGCCACCATGCCCTGCTAATTTTGTATTTTTAGTAGAGATGGGGTTTCACCATGTTTGTCAGGCTGGTCTCGAACTTGTGACCTTAAGTGATCTGCCCACCTCGGCCTTCCAAAGTTCTGGGATTACAGGTGTGAGCCACCACGCCTGGCCCTTTCCTTCTTTCAAACATTTATTGAGCCCGTGAGGAGCCAGGCCCTGCCAGGTGCTGGGCACATTTACCCCCATTTTGCAGATGGGGAAACTGAGGCACAGAGGAATTAACTCAAGTGAGCAAACTCACACAGCTACATAGTCCACAAAGCTGGGGTTCCAACCTGGGAAGTCTTGCTCCAGGGCTGAAGCGTCTTTGGCTACTAATCTACTACGCTTGGCCTTCCCCAGATGACAGGCCAAAAGAAATGGGCTTAAAAAAAAAAAAAAAAAAAAAAGCCCTGGTGCGGTGGTTCACGTCTGTAATCCTAGCACTTTGGCAGGCCAAAGTGGGTGGATCACTTGAGGCCAGGAGGTCGAGACCAGCCTGGCTAACATGGAGAAACCCTGCCTCTACTAAAAATACAAAATTAGCTGGGCGTGGTAGCACGCACCTATAATCCCAGCTACTTAGGAGGCTGAGGCAGGAGAATTGCTTGAACCCGGGAGGTGGAGGTTGCAGTGAGCCAAGATCGTGCCACTGCACTCCAGCCTGGGCGACAGAGTAAGACTCTGTCTCAGAATAATAATAATAATAATAATAATAATAATAATAATAATAATAATTTATTTTATTTCTTTGATTTTTTTGTAGAGACAGGGTCTTGCTATGTTGCCCAGGCTGGTCTTGAACTCCTGGCCTCAAGTGATCTTCCCACCTTGGCTTCCCAAAGTGCTGGGATTACAGGCATGAGCTACCACACCCAGCCAAGAAATGGGCTTAATTCATGAAATTCTGGTGGATGAGACAGAAAGGGCCCCTGCCCTCCCATGCTGGCAGTGGAGGTATGAAATGGGTGAACGGTCACATGGGGCAAGGCCTTGCCAAGGAGGTGACATTGAAGAGAACGGAATGAACAGAAGGAACCACGTGAAGAATGGGGGAGATGGGGCTCTAGGCTGCAGGGGCGGCAGATGCAAAGGCCCTGGGATAGGGGGAGGCAGCCTAGACAAGATGTGTGGGGAGGGGGCTGTGTGGCTGTAGCACGGAGACCAAAGTGGGTGTGGGAGGGTGTGTGAAGGGGCTGGACCTCCCTCCCACTTTTCTCCCTACACTCTGGCTCCCAGGTGGGCCAGGGGCTTTTCCAAGGTTTTTGTTTTTTGTTTTTTGAGACGGAGTTTTGCTCTTGTTGCCCAGGCTGGAGTGCTGTGGTGCAATCTTGGCTCACTGCAACCTCCGCCTCCCGGGTTCAAGCTGGGATTACAGGCCTCCGCCACCATGCCCAGCTAATTTTTGTATTTTTAGTAGAGATGGTGTTTTACCACATTGGCCAGGCTGGTCTCGAACTCCTGAACTCAGGTGATCCACCCACCTCTGCCTCCCAAAGTGCTGGGATTGTGAGCCACCACGTCCAGCCTTGGGTTTTTTTGTTTTTTTTTTTTTTTTTGAGATAGAGTCTCAAATCTGTTGCCCAGGCTGGAGTGCAGTGGCGCTATCTCAACTCACTGCAAACTCCGCCTCCCAGCTTTAAGTGATTCTCCTGCCTCAGCCTCCCAAGTAGCTGGGATTACAGGCATGCGCCACCACACCCAGCTTTTTTCTCATTGTTTGAGACAGAGTTTTGCTCTGTCACCCAGGCTGGAGTGCAGTGGCTTAGTCTCAGCTCACTGCAACCTCCGCCTCCCGGGTTCAAGCAATTCTCCTGCCTCAGCCTCCCTAGGGTTCAAGCCAGTCTCCTGCCCCAGCCTCCCTAGTGGATGGGATTATAGGCACCCACCACCATACCTGGCTAATTTTTTTTTTTGAGATGGAGTCTCACTCTGTCGCCCAGGCTGGAGTGCAGTGGCCTGATCTCAGCTCACTGCAAGCTCCGCCTCCTGGGTTCAGGCCATTCTCCTGCCTCAGCCTCCCGAGTAGCTGGGACTATAGGCACCTGCAACCACGCCCGGCTAATTGTTTGTATTTTTAGTAGAGATGGGGTTTCACCATGTTAGCCAGGAAGGTCTTGATCTCCTGACCTCGTGATCCGCCCGCCTCGGCCTCCCCAAGTGCTGGGATTACAGGCATGAGCCACCGTGCCCAGCCCACACCTGGCTAATTTTGTATAGCTAGTAGAGACAGGGTTTTGCCATGTTGGCCAGGCTGGTCTTTAACTCCTGACCTCAGGTGATCCATGCATCTTGGCCTCCCAAAGTGCTAGGATTACAGGCGTGAGCCACCGCGTCTGGACTTTTTTTTTTTTTTTTTTTTTTTTTGTATTTTTAGTAGAGACGGGGTTTCACCATGTTGGCCAGGCTGGTCTCGAACTCCTGACCTCAAGTGATCTGCCCGCCTCGGCCTCCCGAAGTGCTGGGATTACAGGCATGAGCCACTGCGCCCGGCAGCTTGTTCCTTTTCATCTCTCAGGCCTCAGCTGGGGGGTTCACCTCCTTTTGAGGCCTTGCCTGACACCCCAAGTTGCCCCACCCCCTGTGACATGTTTTTCCCTTACTGCACTATTGCTCCCAGAAACCAGCTGCTTTGTTGATTTTTTTTTTTTTTTCTGTAATCTCATATCAGAAGCGATGCTTCGAAGTCCAGATTAAAGTTACTGGACTTTAATCTCCATGAGTGCCCAGCCCTACGTGTCTTGTTGGTGGCTGGGTCCCCAGTGCCTAACAGAGTGCTGGGCATGCTGGAGGTGCCCAGGAAATCTCTGCTAATGAAAGACACAGGCTGGGAGCGGTGGCTTATGCCTGTAATCCCAGCACTTTGGGAGGCTGAGGTGGGCAGATCACTTGAGGTCAGGAGTTCGAGACCAGCCTGGCCAACATGGTGAAACCCCATCTCTACTAAAAATACAGAAAATTAGCTGGGCATGGTGGCGCACGCCTGTCATCCCAGCTACTTGGGAGGCTGAAGCAGAAGAATCGCTTGAACCTGGGAGGCAGAGGTTGCAGTGAGCCGAGATCGCACCACTGCACTCCAGCCTGGAAAAGAGTTAGACTCTGTCTCAAAAAGAAGAAGAAGGAGAAGGAAGAAGAAGAGAGAAGAAGAAGAAAGACTGAATGAAAACAGGGAGAGGTTAATGGGTCTGGGAGCTCTTAAACCCTAGGCCTGGTTTCTGACACACCATCAGCAGACCCACCTGGTGGACAGGGGCGGTAGGGAGTTCAGCCCTAGGAGGACCACCAGATTGCCCGGGGCAGCTCCTGCCTTTGGCCCCCATGTCTGCCCTCTCCCCACTGCCCACCGCAGTCTCAGACTCTTAAGGGTACCTCTGTGAGGGGTCGAGGCCGTTTCTCCACTGCAAACTCCGTGTGGCACAGCTCGCAGTAGCTGGTGTTAGATGAGGAAAGCCACTTCTCCAGACAGCTCTTGTGCACGGCACCCAGCGTGCCGGTGCAGCCACACGGGGACAGCAAGCACTCCCCGTTCGCTCCCTCATGGCAGATCCGGCAGAAGGGACCGTCACTGGACACAGAGATAGGACCCATGAGCAATGATTGGGCTTTCTGTCTATACCTGCTTCACTACCCACTGGATCACAAGCTCACCCTTACCCCATGCTGCCACTTGGTGAACTCCTACTCATCCTTCAATGCCCAGCTCTAAATGTCCTTCCCTTTGGGAAGGAGATGCAGGGAAGGTAACCTTGCGAAGCCTTCCCAGACTCCCACAGGTGGAGCGATGTGTTTCCTTCCCAGGGACCCTGCAGCACCCTCTCAGACCCAAGATGGGCATCTGTTATGCCCGCCCCCCATGTCCTCTCCAAATTTCCCTAAAATACCCACCCTGATTGTCCTGCACAACTTCCCCATCCTCAACTCTTTTTTTTTTTTTTTTTGAGACAGAGTCTCGCTCTGTCACCCAGGCTGGAGTGCAGTGGTGCGATCTCGGCTCACTGCAAGCTCTGCCTCCCAGGTTCACGCCATTCTCCCACCTCAGCCTCCTGAGTAGCTGGAACTACAGGCACCTGCCACCACGCCCGGCTAATTGTGTTTTCGTATTTTTAGTAGAGACAGGGTTTCACCATGTTAGCCAGGATGGTCTCGATCTCCTGATATTGTGATCCGCCTGCCTCAGGCTCCCAAAGTGCTGGGATTACAGGCGTGAGCCACCGCACCCGGCCCCCAACCCTCGACTCTTAATCCTCAAAGACCAGCTGGGTGAGGTGGCTCATTCCTGTAATCCCAGTACTTTGGGAGGCCGAGGCAGGAGGATCATGAGGTCAGGATTTCAAGACCAGCCTGGCCAACATGGTGAAACCCCGTCTCTACTAAAAATACAAAAATTAGCTGGGCGTGGTGGTAGGTGCCTGTAATCCCAGCTACTGGGGAGGCTGAGGCAGGAGTATCACTTCAGCCTGGAAGGCAGAGGTTACAGTGAGCCGAGATTACACCACTGCACTCCAGCCTGGGTGACAGAGTGAGGCTCCTTCTCAAAAACAAAAAAAAATCCTCAAGGACTAGGGCAGAGCAGACAACACTCCTCATGACCTCAGGCCTCATACTGGACCAGTCAGAACACCAGGCCGGGAGCAGTAGCTCATGCTTGTAATTCTAGCACTTTGGAAGGCTGAAGCGGGAGGATCACTTGAGCCGAGGAGTTCAAGGCCAGTGTGGGCAACCTAGTGAGATCTCATCTCTATAAAAAAAAAATTTTATTTTATTTTTTTGAGATGGAGTCTCGCTCTGTCATCAGGCTGGAGTGCAGTGGTGTGATATCAGCTCACTGCAACCTCCGCCTCCCAGGTTCAAGCGATTCTCCTGCCTCAGCCTCCCGAGTAGCTGAGACAACAGGCACACGCCACCATGACCAGCTAATTTTTTTTTTTTCTGTATTTTAGTAGAGACGGGGTTTCACCGTGTTAGCCAGGATGGTCTCAATCTCCTGACCTCGTGATCTGCCCGCCTCAGCCTCCCAAAGTGCTGGGATTACAGGCGTGAGCCACCACGCCCGGTCCCAAAATTTTTTTTAAAGACTTAATCTTGGCGTGGTGGTACATGTTGTGGTCCCAGCTACTTAGGAGGCTGAGGCAGGAGGATCACATGTGCCCAGGAGTTCAAAGCTCCAATGACCCATAATTGTACCACTGTACTCCAGCTTGGACAACAGAGTGAGACCATTTGAAAAAAAGAAAAAGAAAATAGAACAGCACGCACCCCTGCTCATGCAACCAACTCAGGCTTGTATGATACCATCAGTGTCACCGATAATCTATTCCTAAAATTCTTTGTTTCCCCGTAAACTCCAGAACTGTCGGCCACAAGGCTGACAGAAGCCTGGAGCTCCTGCAGCTGCCTAGTCTCTGTGTGGAGCCTGTGAATGATGCCAGCACAGAGGAGAGCAGAGCCAAGAGACAGGGAAAGGTAGATTCTTTTTTTTTCTTTTTTTTGAGACAGTCTTGCTCTGTCACCCAGGCTGGAGTGCAGTGGCGCGATCTCGGCTCACTGCAAGCTCGACCTCCCAGGTTCATGCCATTCTCCTGCCTCAGCCTCCAGAGTAGCTAGGACTACAGGCGCCGGCCACCACGCCCGGCTAATTTTTTGTATTTTTTGTAGAGACGGGGTTTCACCGTGTTAGCCAGGATGGTCTCGATCTCCTGACCTCGTGATCCACCCGCCTCGGCCTCCCAAAGTGCTGGGATTACAGGCATGAGCCACTGCGCAAGGCCTGGGAAAGGTAGATTCTTAAGGACATCTTTGCGGGCCCCTGGATCTAATCACACCTGAAGCCCGTGCTACCTGAGAAACCTGTGCGTCCAGAGAGAAGTGCTCACCTGCTCCTCTGCCCTTGTGAGGGGGAAATAGAAATAAAAAGCATCTGCAGAAAGCTGCCTCGGAAAAGTCTCCAGCCCTGGCCCAGTCTCTGGGGATGCCGGGTCCTTCCCAGGGCAGCTCAGGAGGCAGGGGGCGTGGCCCAGAGGCCAAACAGCCATGAGTCACTGTTTCCCAAACATTTCTGGCCAGAAGGCAGACTGTGAGGTCGCACAAAGAAGAGCTATTTTCCAGACAACGCCAATTTCCTCTCAGAGAGACTGTATTTTTTTTTCTTTCTTTCTTTTTTTTTTTTTGAGTCACCCAGGCTGGAGTGCAGTGGTGCAATCACAGCTCACTGCAGCCTCGGACTCCCTAGCTCGAGCAATCCTCCTGCCTCAGTCTCCCGAGTAGCTGGGACTACAGGTGGCACCACGCCACACAGCTAATATTTTTTAACTTTTTCTAGAGAGGGGGGGTCTCACTATGTTGACCAGGCTGGTCTTGAGCTTCTGGGCTCAAGCCATCCTTCAGCCTTGGACTTCCAAAGTGCTGGGACTACAGGCATGAGCGACCACGCCGGCCTGGAAATGACTGTTTTCTATCCTTTTCTCAGATTCTCATGCTGCGGGGTGGAGTTGCGTGGCTTTAAAAAGAGCCCAACAGGCTGCTCATGGCTGCTTTCTCAACAGTCCTGTCCCTGGACTGCTATTTCCTCCTGCAATGGCAAAAGGGCATGCCTGCCTGCCTCCTTTCTGAACCCATACCCCGATCCCACCCTCCCGCAAGTACACACACAAACAAAGTTAACAAAAAAGGAACCCCTTGTCCGGAAACCAACCCAGGGAAACAGAAGTGACGAGAATCTTGAGGAAGAATCACGTCAGTTTGGAGCTTGTTCTGGGAAACTCTGAAAAAGTTTGGGAGAGCAAATTCAGAGAAGAGGCCAGGCACAGTGGTTCATGCCTGTAATCCCAACACTTTGGGAGGCCGAGGTGGGTGGGTCATCTGAGGTCAGGAGACCAGCCTGACTAACATGGTGAAACCCCGTCTCTACTAAAAAAATACAAAACTTAGTCGGGCATGGTCGGGGCGGGGGGGCTGTAATCCTAGCTACTTGGGAGGCTGAGGCAGGAGAATCGCTTGAACCCAAGAGGCAGAGGTTGCAGTGAGCTGAGATCATGCCACTGCACTCCAGCATGGGTGACAAAATGAGACTCTGTCTCCAAAACAACAAAACAAAACAAAAAAACAAATTCAGAGAAGAGAGGAAAAAAAAAGCCTTAATATTTGTTGAGCACGGCCGGGCGCGGTGGCTCACGCCTGTAATCCCAGCACTTTGGGAGGCAGAGGCGGGCGGATCATGAGGTCAGGAGATCCAGACCATCCTGGCTAACACAGTGAAACCCCGCCTCTACTAAAAATACAAAAAATTAGCCGGGCGTGGTGGCGGGCGCCTGTAGTCTCAGCTACTCGGGAGGCTGAGGCAGGAGAATGGCGTGAACCCGGGAGGCGGAGCTTGCAGTGAGCCGAGATCGCGCCACTGCACTCCAGCCTGGGCAACAGAGCGAGACTCCGTCTCAAAAAAAAAAAAAAAAAAAAAAATTTGTTGAGCACTTACTATGTACCAGGCACTATTCTTTTTTTTTTTTTTTTTGGTAGAGACAGGTTCTCCCTGTGTTGCCTAGGCTGGTCTCAAACTCCTGAGCTCAAGCGATCCACCCGCCTCGGCCTCCCAGAATGCTGGGATTACAGGCGGGAGCCACCGTGCCTGGCCATCAGGTGCTATTTTTGCTTCCATCTTACATATGAGAAAACGGAGGCCAGGAGGAGTGAACTCATTTCTGCAAACTTGCAGTCAGGAGTCCATGCAGCTGGGACTGGGACCCAGGAAGTCTGACTCCAGGGCAGAGTACCCTAGGCTGCTGTGCTGTGTGCACTGCCCGCCTCAGATGCTGCGCTAGGGAAATGGGCTTTACTCATGAAATTTTGGCAGGGAAATAATGCAAAAGATACAGATTAGAAGGAAATGGGGGCCAGGTGCAGTGGCTCACCATGTCTACTAAAAATACAAAAAGTAGCCAGGTGCAGTGGCTCACTCCTGTAATCCCAGCTACACAGGAGACTGAGGCAGGAGAATCCCTTGAGCCCAGGAGGCGGAGGTTGCAGTGATCCGAGACTGTGCCACTGCACTCCAGCTGGGCGACACAGCGAGACTCTGCCTGCCTCAAAAAAAAAAAAAAAAAAAAAAGGGGCCAGGCACGGTGGCTCACGCCTGTAATCCCAACACTTTGGGAGGCTGAGGTAGGTGGATTATGAGGTCAAGACATCAAGATCAGCCTGGCCAACATGGTGAAACCCCATCTCTACCAAAAATACAAAAATTAGCTGGGTGTGGTGGCGCGTGCCTGTAGAACCAGGTACTAAGGAGGCTGAGGCAGGAGAATCGCTTGAATCCGGGAAGCAGAGGTTGCAGTGAGCCGAGATCACGCCACTGTACTCCAGCCTGAGTGACAAAACAAGACTCTCTAAAATAAAAAAAAATAAAAAATAAAAAATTTAAAAAGAGGCTGGGCACGGTGGCTCCCACTTGTAATCCCAGCACTTTGGGAGGCCAAGACGGGCAGATCACCTGAGGTCAGGAGTTTGAGACCAGCCTGGCCAACATGGCGAAACCCCGTCTCTGCTAGAAGTACAAAAACTAGCCAGGTGTGGTGACAGGTGCCTGTAATCCCAGCTACTCGGGTGGCTAAGGCAGGAAAATCACTTAAACCTGGGAGGCGGAGGTTTCAGTGAGCTGAGACTGCGCCACTGCACTCCAGCCTGGGCAACAAAATGAGACTCTGTTTCCAAAAAAAGAGAGAGATACAGTGGTGAAGTAATTTGTCCCAGGTCACTCTGGGAGAGACAGAGGTGTCCACTCAGGGTCAGGGCCCAGGCACTGAGCCCACAGCCTGCACTCCTGACCGCCCCCTATACTGCCTCCCAAAAGTGTGTTACTTGACAACATTTGACCTTCAGATTTCACATAATAATCTGGAATTTCAGCTTTTCCTAAAGAATCAGACCCGGCCAAAGCTAGGCCTCTGTTTCCACAAGGCGATAACTGTTTTTGTCTCTTTCTCTATTTACCCACTTGGCCCTCTGTCAACGGTTGGACTTCTAACCCCAGGCTGGGAGAAACTCACTGCGCCCAGAGAGAAGAGGCAACAAAGGCCAGGATATCCACGCAGTCACCACTCACCTCGGTGTGTCCAAGGCACGGATGACGGTGGAGAGGAGCCGGCCATCCCTTGAAGTCACCTGTGCCACATACTGGGGCGGTCCAAGGCCCGTAGCCTCCACGACCTTGGAGAAGGCAGGGCTGCCGGAGCAGTCACACAGGGAGCCGGGGAGGTGGCAGCAGTCACCCGTCGTCATGGCCACCGGGAGCCCTGTATCCTCAGGGCCTGAGGCCCATGGTTCCAGGAGCCTGGGAACAGGCCAGTGCAGAGGTTAGGGGCAAGGTTAATGCGCCTGACGGACTAAGATTTGAGTCCCCTCTTGTCAAGGCTGTAGGGACCACTAAACCATTTACATCTCTGAGCCTCAGTTTGCACGATCTGTAAAATGGGCCTCTGTAGGGGCAGTGAGGATTCAAGGAGATGATGCATGTAACTCAGCACAAGGCTGGTATACAGCAGGAGCTTGGGTTGTATTATTTCTCACTCTCCTAAGAAAAGCTATGCTTCCCTGGCCAGGTGCGGTGGCTGACGCCTGTAATCCCAGTACTTTGGGAGGCTGAGGCGGGTGGATCACGAGGTCAAGAGATCGAGACCATCCTGGCCAACATGGTGGAACACTGTCTCTACTAAAAATACAAAAAAAAAAGAAAGAAAAAAGTAAAAAAAAAAAAAAGAAAAGCTAGGTTTCCCATTCTGGCTAACACAGTGAAACCCCGTCTCTACTAAAAATACAAAAAACTAGCCAGGCATGGTGGCACGCGCCTGTAGTCCCAGCTACTTGGGAGGCTGAGGCGGGACAATCGCTTGAACCCAGGAGGGGGAAGTTACAGTGAGCCGAGATCACGCCACTGCACTCCAGCCTGGGCAACAGAGCAAGACTCTGTCTCAAAAAAAAAAAAAAAAAACAGGAAAGCTAGGCCTGGTCAGGTGTGGTGGCTCATGTCTATAATCCTAGTGCTTTGGAAGCCAAGGTAGGAGGAGTGTTTGAGCCCCAGGAGTTTGAGACCAGCCTAGGCAACACATCAAGACTCTATCTTTACAAAAAATGAGAAAATTAGGCCAGGAGCAGTGGCTCACACCTGTAATCCCAGCACTTTGGATTCAAGACAATCCGCCTGCCTCCGATTGCCTCAGCTCAGGAGTTTGAGACCAGCCTGGGCAACATGGTGAAACCCTGGCTCTACTAAAGAAAACCAAAAATATTAGCCAGGCGTGGTAGCACAAGCCTATAGTCCCAGCCACTTGTGAGGCTGAGGTGGGAGGATGACTTGAGCCCAGGAGTTTGAGGCTGCAGTGAGCTATGACGGTGCCCACAGCACTCCTGCCTGTGCCACAGAGTGAGAACCTGTCTCTAAAAAAGAGAAGACAAGAAAAGCTAGGCCTGCTCTTACCCTCAAAGCCTCCAGGGCCAGGACCACCTTTCAACTAATATCACCTTTCCAGATAAGGTATCAGAACCAGTTCTTTTTTTTTTTTTTTTTTTGAGACAGAGTTTCGCTGTGTTGCCCAGGCTGGAGTGCAGTGGCACGATCTCAGCTCACTGCAACCTCCACCTCCTGGGTTCAAGCGATTCTCCTGCCTCAGCCCCCCAAGTAGCCGGGACTACAGGCGTGCACCACCATGCCTGGCTAATTTTTGTATTTTTATTTATATTTATTTATTTATTTTTTGAGATGGAGTTTCACTCTTGTCGCCCAGGCTGGAGTGCAATGGCATGATCTCGGCTCACTGCAACCTCCACCTTACAGGTTCAAGCGATTCTCCTGCCTCAGCCTCCCGAGTAGCTGGGATTACAGGGGCCCACCACCACACTCAGCTAATTATTTATTTATTTATTTATTTATTTATTTTTTGAGACGGAGTCTCGCTCTGTCACCCAGGCTGGAGTGCAGTGGCGCGATCTCAGCTCACTGCAAGCTCCACCTCCTGGGTTCACACCATTCTCCTACCTCAGCCTCCCGAGTAGCTGGGACTACAGGTGCCCGCCAACACACCTGGCTAATTTTTTGAATTTTTAGTACAGACGGGGTTTCATCATGTTAGCCAGGATGGTCTCCATCTCCTGACCTTGTGATCCACCTGCCTCAGCCTCCCAAAGTGCTAGGATTACAGGCGTGAGCCACTGCGCCCGGCAATTATTTTTATTTTTATTGTATTTTATTTATTTATTTTTTGAGATGGAGTCTGGCTCTGTTGCCCAGGCTGGAGTGCAATGGCGCGATCTTGGCTCACTGCAACCTCCGCCTCCCGGGCTCAAATGATTCTCCTACCTCAGCCTGCTGAGTAGCTGAGACTACAGGCACGCGCCACCATGCCCAGCTAATTTTTGTATTTTTAGTAGAGATGGGGTTTCACCATTTTGGCCAGGATGGTTTTGATCTCTTGACCTTGTGATCCTCCTGCCTTGGCCTCCCAGAGTGCTGGGATTACAGGCATGAGCCACCACGCCCGGCTGATTTTTGTATTTTTAGTAGAGATGGGGTTTCACCATGTTGGCCAGGATGGTCTCAAACTCCTGACCTCAGGTGATCCATCTGCCTCGGACTCCCAAAGTGCTGGGATTACAGGTGTGAGCCACTGCACCCGGCCTGGCAGAGAATTTCATTGAAGAAACAAGGGCCCTTTCTGGAGACCTCCTTGAAGCCAATACAGGTGCCCTGGAGCCAAGGATCTCTGTTCCCAGCTTGTCCAACCCCCAAGAGCTACAATGTCCAGAGCCCCTGCAGCCCCTAAAGTGTTCAGAAAGTCCAAGCAAGAGAGGCAATCAAGTACTCAGCGAAGTATTCCCACCCCCGCCCCAAGTCAGCTTGTAAACTGCCAATCAAAATCCGAGCCCCGGGCCAGGGGAAGTTGTTCATACCTGTAATCCCAGCGCTTTGGGAGGTCCAAGCAGGAGGATCACTTGAGGCCAGGAGTTTGAGACGAGCTAGGGCAACATAGAGAGACCCTATCTCTCTGAAGGTTTTTTTGAATTAGCCAGGCATGGTGCTGAAAGCCTGTAGTCCCAGCTACTTGGGAGGCTGAGGAGGGAGCCTCAACCTCTTGAGCCCAGGAGTTCAAGGCTGTAGTGAGCTATGATCACACTACTGCACTCCAGCCTGGGTAACAGAGCAAGACCCAGTCTCCAGTCTCTAAAACAAAACAAAGCAAGCAAGCAAACAAACAAACAAAAAAACAAATCTGAGCTCCAAAGCGGGGAGGTGAAGGAACAGGGGAGCAATTACTAACTCTTGCGCTAGGACAGTTCACTGCTGGATAAATGCCCTCTAAACAGCTCAGCCAGCAGCCTTCCTGGCCTCACATGTTCTTCTGAGCACATAGTCAGGCCTCTGCAGGCCAGATAAGCAAGTATTGCCCAAAGGCAGGGACCCAAGAGGAAGACTGCAGGCCTGAGATAACACCCACAGGGCAGTGGCCGGGCCTGACACAGGGTGCCTGCTGCTCTCCCTCCCAAGTCCCTGCAACCAGAACCTTAAGCTCAGAGGCCAAAGGGGAAGCGGCTGGGCTCTTTACGGGAAGGCAGGCAGAGGTGAGTCCTTTCCTCCAGCCCAGCCCTTCTGAGGATAGGTCTTTACATTTCTTTTTTTTTAAGACAGGGTCTTGGCCGGGCGTGGTGACTCACGCATGTAATCCCAGCACTTTGGGAGGCTGAGGTGGGCAGATCACCTGAGGTCAGGAGTTCAAGATGAGCCTGACCACATGGAGAAACCCCGTGTCTACTAAAAATACAAAAAAATTAGCCAGGCGTGTTGGCGCATGCCTGTAATCCCAGCTACTCGGGAGGCTGAGACAGGAGAATCGCTTGAACCTGGGAGGCAGAGGCTGCAGTGAGCCGAGATCGCACCATTGCACTCCAGCCTGGGCAACAAGAGTGAAATTGTTTCTCAAAAAAAAAAAAAAAAAAAAAGACAGGGTATTGGCCGGGCGTAGTGGCTCATGCCTGTAATCCCAGCACTTTGGGAGGCCGAGGCGGGTGGATCACCTGAAGTCAGGAGTTCGAGACCAGCGTGGCCAACATGGCAAAACCCCATCTCTACTAGAAGCACAAAAATTACTTGGGCATAGCGGTGGGCAACTGTAATCCCAGCTACTTGGGAGGCTGAGGCAGGAGAATCGCTTAAACCTGAGAGACGGAGTTTGCAGTGAGCTGAGATCACGCCACTGCACTCCAGCCTGGGTGACAGCGAGACTTCATCCCCCCGCCCAAAAAAAAAGACAGGGTCTCACTCTGTTACCCAGGCTGAAATGCAGTGGTGTGATCTCAGCTTACTGCAACCTCAGGCTCCTGGGTTCAAGCAATTCTCCTGCTTCAGCCTCTCGAGTAGCTGTGACTACAGCTGTGTGTCACCACACCCAGCTCATTTTTGTATTTTTAGTAGAGACAGGGTTTCACCATGTTGGCCAGGCTGGTCTCCAACTGCTGATCTCAAGTGATCTGCCCGCCTCGGCCTCCCAAAGTGCTGGGATTACAGGCTTGAGCCACCACCCCTGGCCTGGTCTTTACATTTCTGCAAATAACTGGATATTACAGGAACTATCCCAGCTCCTGCATATGGTGTTCTAATATTTCTTCTATCAGGGAGAAAAAAAAAAAAAACCACAGGTAAATCTCTTAATGCAAGGCCAGCAAACCACCAAAATTATACTAGCAGCTTCTATCTATTAAGAACCAGACACTATGCCAAGCAATCTCCATACATAGTCATCATCTCACTGAACTCGAAACAGTTGTTATAAGTGTCTCCTTCAAAGGTCACCTTCCTGGAGAAGCCTTCTTGACAATGCTGTCTGGGGCCCGGTGCATTGGCTCATGCCTGTAATCCCAACACTTTGGGGGCTGAGGTGGGAGGATCGCTTGAGCCCAGGAGTTTGAGAGAAGCCTGGGCAACATACCAAGACCCCGTCTCTACAAAAAATACAAAAATGAGCCGGGTGTGGTGATGTGCGCCTGTAATCCCAGCTACTCAGGAGGCTGAGGTGGGAGAATCGCTTGCACCCAGGTTGAGGCTGCAGTGAGCCATGATCACACAACTGCACTCCAGCCTGGGCCACAGAGCAAGACCCTGTCTCAATCAATCAATGAAGTGCCAATGGGGTCCACTTGATTCCACTCGTGGCATGTGTCCCTGTCTGAAACATTCTACTTATTCATCTACGTATTTAGCCACGTCTGTTGTCCTACCCTGCAGTGAATTCTGTAAAAAAGAGACCCTGTCAGATTGCCTCCCGCTGTCCCCAGCACCTGGCCCTCTGTCTAGCCCAGAGCTGCTGCATTTCTGGTTGCTGCTGCAGTCATTTTTTTTTTTTTTTTTTTTTTTTTTTTTTGAGACAGAGTCTCGCTCTGTCGCCCAGGCTGGAGTACAGTGGCCGATCTCAGCTCACTGCAACCTCCACCTCCTGGGTTCAAGGGATTCTCCTGCCTCAGCCTCCCGAGTAGCTGGGATTACAGGCACCCACCACCATACCCGGCTAATTTTTGTATTTTTAGTAGAGACAGGGTTTCACCATGTTGGCCAGGCCAGTCTCGAACTCCTGACCTCGTGATCTGCCCACCTCAGCCTCCTAAAGTGCTGGGATTACAGGCATGAGCCACTGTGCCTGGCCATGTTGTAGTCATTTCTCAATCCTCACTCCGTTTAAGCACAGCGTGAGAGAGCCACATCTCTCGACCCTCCGATCCTGGTCGGCCAGCCCCTGTGGTGGGCATCAGAGATATTTAGAGGCTAGAGGTCCACTCAAACCACAGAGGCCCAGGCCTGGAAGAGGCCAAACTTGAGGCTGGACACAAAGAGAGGGTGACTGCAAGTCGGACTCAGCTCTGAGGCTGCTGAAATGGGAGAGTGATCCGATGGCTCCAGCAAACTTGGCCCAATGCCCAGGAGATTTATTTCTCTTCTTTCTTTTGTCTGTTTTTTTTTTTTTTTTTTTTTTTTTGAGATGGAGTTTCACTCTTGTTGCCCAGGGTGGAGAGCAATGGCACCACCTCGGCTCTCTGCAACCTCCACCTCCCAGGTTCAAGCGATTCTCCTGCCTCAACCGCCAGAGTAGCTGGGATTACTGGTGCCCTCCACCCACGGCTGGCTAATTATTTGTATTTTTAGTAGAAACGGGGTTTCACCATGTTGGCCAGGATGGTCTCAAACTCCTTATCTCAGGTGATCCGCCCGCCTTGGCTTCCCAAAGTGCTGGGATTACAGGCATGAGTCACCGCGCCTGGCCTATTTCTTTTCTTTCTTTTGTCTGTTTTTTTTTCTTTCTTTTGACCCAAAAGGCTGGAGGGCAGTGTAGTAATCACAGCTCACTGAAGCTTCCACCACCCCCACGTTCAGGTGATCCTCCCACCTCAGCCTCCTGAGTAGCTCTGCACACCACCACATCCAGCTAATTTTTGTATTTTTTTGTAGAAATGGTGTTTTGCCAAGTTGCCCAGGCTGGTCCTGAACTCCTGGCCTAGTGATCTGCCCGCCTTGGCCTCTCAAACTGTTGGGATTACAGGCATGAGCCACCACGCCCAGCCTGGAGATAGATCTCATTGAGTCTTCACAACAAACCAATAATTACACCCTATGATGGGGAAAGAGGCTGAAGCTCAGAGAGAGGCACCTACTTTCCCAAGGTCATACAGCTAGGAAGGGGTGGTGCCAGAATTTGAATTTAAAACAGTCCAGAGAGTGGTTCTGGACCTCAAGAGACCTGGTTTCTTTAACTCCTGGCCCTCCTGGCTATGCCACCGATGCTGGGTGTCCTGGTTCAAGTCACTTTGCTTCTCTGGGCCTCATTCTAATGATGGAGCTGGTGGACTCTGTCCATGGAGGGGTCTCCTGAGAAGGAGCCTCCAGGCTGAATTCATCCAGTAAAGCTCACCCTTAGCTAGGCTTGTTTAGGGTGGCGCTGAGGCCCCCCAGTCTTTTCCATACCTGCCCAGGCTCCTTTTCCTGAAGGTAGGAAACAGAGGGCAGAGGAATCAGAGGGCCCTAAAACTCCCTACATTGTGGTCTCAGGCAGCTGTTTTACTCTCTCAGCCTCAGTATTCTCATCTCTAAAACGAGTGTTATAGGCCGGGCGCAGTGGCTCACGCCTGTAATCCCAGCACTTTGCGCACTTTGGGAGTTCAAGGAAGGTGGATCACTTGAGGCCAGGAGTTCGAGACCAGCCTGGTCAACATGGTGAAACCCCGTTTCTGCTAAAAAGACAAAAATTGGCCAGGCACGGTGGCGGGGGCCTGTAATCCCAGCTACTTGACCAGGGTGAGGTAGGAATTGCTTGAATCTGGGAGGCAGAGGTTGCAATGAGCTGAGATCGTGCCACTGCATTCCAGCCTGGGCAAGAGAGAGAGACTCTGTCTAAAAAAAAAAAAAGACGGGGAGTCATAATGATATGTAGTTCATAAATTAGTAAAAAATTAAGAAGTTAATAACTATTAGCTCTTATTATAATTACTGTCGTCAGCTTACAGAGTTGTTGATGAGAGGTCACACAGTCAACCCCGGCACACACAGTAAAAAGCTCTATTAATATTTTTTAGGGTAAATGTGGAGGTTGTTATTGCATTCATTCCTCCCTGCATGAGAAGCAAGGTTCCAATCCCAGCTCTACTCCTTATGTGCTGTGTGGCCCTGGGCAAGACACTTAACCTCTTTGAGCCTGGACTCTCTCAACTGTATAACAGGGGACATTTCTACTGCTTCCACCTACTCAGTATGGTTTCAAAAGAACTGAATGAGCTCAACATGCCCATTTGACTACCCCGTTTTGAGCACCCACATAGCACAGGGCATCCTGTTTCAGCATCTTTGTGCAAAGTGGCTGGGTCATTATATTATAACTTACTATTTTGCAGGCAGAGCCGCTCTGAGAAGGAGGTTGGGGAAGGGCATTGGCCACTTAGCAGTTGCCTACTGTGTGTCAGGCGTTTTCTGCACCAGCCACCTCCTGAATCCTCCCAGACGCCCCATCAGGTTGGCAATGGGATGACCCAGTTTCACAGGTGGGGAAACCGAGGCTCGGAGAGGCGCCTATGTGTGCCGGACCCCGGAGACCTCCCACCGGCCTTGACACGGGAACTGAGGTCCCCGCGTCCCCGAGAAGGCTGTGGCCAAGGAATCGAGCCCAGCCGTCCCGCCCGGGTGCCGAGCTCCGGCCTCGAACCCGGGGCCGGCCCGCGGACTGGCGTCCTCCGGCCCTACCTGCAGGCCCGTGCCTACCTGATCCGCGGCCGGGCCGGGCGGCCGCACAAGCCCCTCGGTTCGCCTCGGCCCCGGTCCCGGCCCGGCCCGGCCCGTCGGCGCCACTAGCTCCGCTCCGGCCGGCACCTGCGTCCGGGCACCGCCCGCCGAGCCGACAGCGCCGCGGACCAATAGCGACCGCCTCTCGTCTGCATTCGCCAATCGCCTTGCACGTCCCGCCCTAAGAGGCGGGGCCGGAGGCCACAGGGACGACTTGGGCCGCACAGGCCCCGCTGCGCCGCAGCTGCTGGCTCCGCCCCTACCGCGTCTTGGCTCCGCCCCCAGCTCCGGCTCCGCCCCAGCACTGGCCCCGCCCCAGCCCCGCCCCAGGCACGAGGGGTGCTGCTGCGCCACCTGCAGACGGCCAGCGTCCTCTAATAAATAAAACCTCTGCAGAATTCAACTTTTTTTTTTTTGAGACTGGCCGGGTGCAGTGGCTCACGCCTGTAATCGGAGCACTTTGGGAGGCCGAGACGGAAGGATCGCTTGAGGCCAGATGTTGGGGACCAGCCTGGGCAACATGGTGAGATCCCGTCTCTACAAAAAATTTAAAAGGATGGGCGCGGTGGCTCACGCCTGTAATCCTAGCACTTTGGGAAGCCGAGGCGGGCGGATCACGAGGTCAGGAGATCGAGACCATCCTGGCTAACACGGTGAAACCCCGTCTCTACTAAAAATACAAAAAAATTAGCCGGGCGTGGTGGCGGGCGCCTGTAGTCCCAGCTACTCGGGAGGCTGAGGCAGAGGAATGGCGTGAACCCGGGAGGCAGAGCTTGCAGTGAGCTGACATCGCGCCACTGCACTCCAGCCTGGGCGACAGAGCGAGACTCTGTCTCAAATAAATAAATAAATAATAAAATAAAATAAAAGTTAGCCAAGCGTGGTGGCCCAGGCCTGTAGTCCCAGCTGCTCTGGAGGCTGAGGCAAGAGGATCACTTGAGCCCAGGAGTTCGAGGCCAGTCTGGGCAACATAGTAAACTCACCCACCCCCATCTCTAAGACAGATCAATTTTTTAAAAAAATACTGCCCTATATGTTCACTTAGTATAAGCACACTTTTGCACATAATCACAGTATAACCTTCAAAATCAGAAAATTAATGTTCATCTAATATTATCATGTAATTCCCAGAGCCCATTCAAAGGCCAGGTGCAGTGACTCATGCCTGTAATCCCAGCACTTGGATCATTTGAGGTCAGGAGTTCGAGACCAGCCCGGCCAACATGGTGAAACCCTGTCTGTACTAAAAATACAAATAATTAGCTGGGTTTTGTTGTGGGTACCTGTAATTCCAGCTACTCAGGAGGCTGAGGCAGGAGAATTGCTTGAATCTGCAAGGTGGAGGTTGCCGTGAGCGGAGATCTTGCCACTGCACTCTAACCTGGGCAACACAGCCAGACTCTGTCTCAAAAAAAAGAAAAAAAAAGTTTCCAATAAAGTCCTTTAAAAATCCAAAGTCCAGGCCAGGCACAGTGAGTCATGTCTGCAATCCCAGCTCTTTGGGAGCCCAAGGCAGGAAGGTCTCTTGGGTCTAGGAGTCTGAGATCAGTCTGGGCAGCACAGTGAGACCCCATCTCTACAAAATAAAATAAAAATATTAGCCAGTTGTGGTGGCATCCTCCTGTGGTCCCAGCTACTTGGGAGGCTGAAGTGAGAGGATCAATTGAGCCCAGGAGTTCTGGGCTGCAGTGAGCCATTACCTCGCCACTGCATTCCAGCCTGGGCAACAGAGCAAGATCCTGTGTCAAAAAACAAAAAATCCCAAATCCATCCCAGGATCCAGCATTGTATTTTGTTGTTAACGACTCTAATTTAGTCTCTCTTTCTGGAACATTTTATCAATCTTACCTTCTCTCCATGACATCAATATTTTTCAAAAATTCCAGGCTAGTAATTTTGCAGGAAGTCCTTCCATTGCTATTTGTCTAATACTTTCTCATGATTTTGCATTTGTGGCAGGAAACAGACGTGACATTGTGTTTTCAGGATGCATACAATGCTGATTTTGTCCACTATCGATTGTGCTAACTTGGTTCAAATGGTGTCTGCCAGTTTCTCCAGTGTGAGTTAGTATGTTACACTGTGGTGTTTTGTTGTTGTTGTTGTTGTTATTTTTTAATATTTTATTTAATTTTAATTTTTTTTTTTTTTAATTTTTTGAGACAGAGTCTCACTCTGTCACCCAGGCTGGAGTGCAATGGTGGTCTCAGCTCACTGCAACCTCTGCCTCCCAGGTTCAAGGGATTCTTCTGTCTCACCTCCCGGGTAGCTGGGATTACAGGCCCGCACCACCACGCCCAGCTAATTTTTGTGTTTTTAGTAGAGGCAGGTTTCACTATGTTGGTCAGGCTGGTCTTAAACGCCTGACTTCAAGTGATCTGCCCACTTCCGCCTCCCAAAGTGCTGGGATTACAGGCAGGAGCCACCACGCCCGACCAATTTTTTTTTTCTTTTTTTCTTTTTGGCGATGGAGTCTCATTCTGTGGCCCAGACTGGAGTGCAGTGGCGCCCTCTCGGCTCACTGCAACCTCCGCCACCGGTTCAAGTGATTTTCCTGCCTCAGCCTCCTGAGTAGTTGTGATTACAGGCCCGCACCACCACGTCCAGCTAATTTGTGTATTTTTAGTAGAGATGGGGTTTCGCCATGTTGGGCAGGCTAGTCTTAAATTCCTAACCTCAGGCATGAGCCACGGCACCTGACTTTACACTTTGTTAATAAGTGCTTTCTGGGGAGATACTTCGAAAGTAATTAAATAGCCTGTTCCTCAACACATGCCGTTTCCAAGAGCTTAATATCAATTGATGACCCTTGCCTGAGTCAGTTATTACCATAATGGCAACCAAATGGTGATTTTCTTTTTTGAGACGGAGCGTTGCTCTGTCTCCCAGGCTGGAGTGCAGTGGCGCGATCTCGGCTCACTGTAAGCTCCGCCTCCGGGATTCACGCCATTCTCCTGCCTCAGCCCCCCGAGTAGCTGGGACTACAGGCGCCCACCACCACGCCCGGCTAATTTTTTGTATTTTTTTTTTTAGTAGAGATGGGATTTCACCGTGTTAGCCAGGATGGTCTCGATCTCCTGACCTGGTGATCCGCCCTCCTTGGCCTCCCAAAGTGCTGGGATAACAGGCGTGAGCCGCCGCGCCCGGCCCCAAATGGTGATTTTCTAATTCCATCTTGGAGCATTTCCTTACTAACTGGCTCAACAAACTCTTCCAGGCTGACTTGTCTTGTCTTTTGCCTGCCCCAGGCCTGGACTCAACCATTTTTCCGAAGAGCCCTGGTTCATTTTAGTGGCGAATGATATTTTATTTATTTATTTATTTATTTATTTAGAGACGGAGTCTCGCTCTGTCGCCCAGCTGGAGTGCAGTGGCGTGATCTCGGCTCACTGCAACCTCCGCCTGCCGGGTTCACGCTATTCGCCTGCCTCAGCCTCCCGAGTAGCTGGGACTACAGGCGCCCGCCGCCCCACCCGGCTGATTTTTTGTATTTTTTAGTAGAGACGGGGTTTCACCATGTTAGCCAGGATGGTCTCGATCTCCTGACCTCGTGATCTACCCGCCTCGGCCTCCCAACGTGCTGGGATTACAGGCCTCAGCCACCGCGCACAGCCAATTTTTTATTTTATTTTATTTTGAGATGGAGTCTCCCTCTATTGCCCAGGCTAGAGTGCAGTGGTGCAATCTTGGCTTACTGCAACCTCTGTCTCCTGGGTTCAAGTGATTCTCCTGCCTCCACCTCCTAAGTAGCTGGGAATACAGGTGCACGCCACCATGCCCAGCTAGTTTTTTTGTATTTTTAGTAGAGACGGAGTTTCACCGTATTGGCCAGGCTGGTCTCAAACTCCTGACCTCGTGATCCACCTGCCTAGTCCTCCCAAAGTGCTGGGATTAAAGACGTGAGCCACTGTGCCTGGCCTTAATTTTTAAAGAATAAATAGAGACGGGGCTTGCTATGAGGCCCAAGCTAGTTTTGAGCTCCTGGGCTCAAACGATCCTCCTGCCTCGGCCTCACAAAGTGGTAGGATTACAGGCGTGAGCCACTGTGCCTGGCAGATAATTTCATTTATTTATTTATTTATTTATTTATTTATTTTTGAGATGGAGTTTCACTCTATTGCCCAGGCTGGAGTGCAATGGAACAATCTTGGCTCACTGCAACTTCCGCCCCCAGGTTCAAGCAATTCTCCTGCTTCAGCCTCCCGAGTAGCTGGATTACAGTCACTTGCCACCATGCCCATCTAGAATTTGCATTTTTAGTAGAGACAGGGTTTCATCATGTTGGCCAGGATGGTGTCAAATTCCTGATCCTAGCACTTTGGGAGGCTGAGGTGGGTGGATTACTTGAGGTCAGGAGTTCAAGACCAGCCTAACCAATATGGTGAAACCCCATCTATAATAAATATACAAAAATTAGCCGGGCATGGTGGTGTGTACCTGTAGTCCCAGCTACTCAGGAGGCTGAGACAGGAGAATTGCTTGAACCTGGGAGGCAGAGGTTGCAGTGAGCCGAGATTGTGCCACTGCACTCCAGCCTGGGTGACAGAGCCATTCTGTCTCGAATAAATAAATAAATAAATAAATACACAAAAAAGAAAACAAAAAAAAGAAGGCTGGGCACGGTGTCTTACACCTGTAATCCTAGCACTTTGGGAGGCCAAAGCAGGTTTATCACATGAGGCCAGTAGTTCGAGACCAGCCTGGCCAATGTGGTGAAATCCCATCTCTACTAAAAACACAAAAATTAGCTGGGCATATGCCTGTAATCCCAGCTACCTGGGAGGCTGAGGCATGAGGATCACTTAAACCCAGGAGGTGGAGGTTGCAGTGAGCCGAGACAGAATGAGACTGACTCAAAAAAAAAAAAAAAAGACCCGTCTCAAAGAAAAAAAAAGTAACCTGGCTGGGCGGTGCAGTGGCTCACGCCTGTAATCTCAGCATTTTGGGAGGCCGAGGCGGGCGGATCACGAGGTCAAGAGATGGAGATCATCCTGGCCAACATGGTGAAACCCCGTCTCTACTAAAAATACAAAAATTTAGCCTGGCATGGTGGTGTGCACCTGTAGTCCTAGCTACTGGGGAAGCTGAGGCAGGAGAATCGCTTGAACCTGGGAGGCAGAGGTTGCAGTGAGCCGAGATCTCACCACTGCACTCCAGCCTGGCGACAGAGTGAGACTCCATCTCAAAAAAAAGGAAAAAAAAAGTATTCCAGAAATAAGAGAAGGAATACAATTTGCATATCACCATTTTGTAGCCGCTAATGGATTATGAAGCTTGGTAATGCTCATTAGCAGCTGCTAATGCCACAAAAGAGGGAAACATTAATGTAATGTGTCTTCTAATGTATGTACACGACACTAGTTAGGCAGCGCTCAATCCAGTCCTGACTCTAATCAAACCTTTAGGTGGTTTTTTTTTTTTTTTTTTTTTTTGAGACAGGGTCTCACTCAGTTGCCCATGCTGGAGTGCAGTGGTACTATCTCTGCTCACTCCAACCTCCACCTCCCAGGTTCAAGTGATCCTCCTGCTCCAGCCCCTGGAGTAGCTGGGATTACAGGCACCTGCCACCATGCCTAGCTAATTTTTGTGTTTTTATTAGAGATGGGGTTTTGCCATGTTGGCCAGGCTGGTCTCGAACTCCTGACCTCAAATGATCTGCCTGCATCGGCATCCCAAAGTGCTGGGGTTACAGGCATGAGCCACTGCACCCACCCCATAAAACATTTTTTAAAAGTTGGTATACTTCTTCCCAGTCTCCATTCATTCATTCATTCATTCACTGTGACAGTGTCTCCCTCTGTTGCCCATGCTGGAGTGCAGTGGTGTGATCACAGCTCACTGCATCCTCTACCTCCCTGACTCAATTGATCTTCCCATCTCCTCCTCCTAAGTAGGTGCGTGCCACCATGCCTGGCTAATTTTTGTATTTTTTGTAGAAACGTGGTTTCATCATGTTGCCCAGGCTGGTCTCACATTCCTGGGCTCATGCAATCTGCCTGCCTTGGTCTCCCGAAGTGCTGTAATTACAGACGTGAGCCATGCCCTCAGCGTTTCTTTATTATTTTTTTAGAGACTGGGTCTTGCTGTGTTGCCCAGGTTGGACTGTAACTCCTGGGTTCAAGTGATCCTTCTCTCTCTTTTTTCATTGGCAGTTTCTATTTGAAATCCTCCTGTTGCCCGGGCACGGTGGCTCACGCCTGTAATCCCAGGACTTTGGGAGCCCAAGGTGGGCGGATCACAAAGTCAGGAGATAGAAACCATCCTGGCTAACACGGTGAAACCCCATCTCTACCAAAACAAAAAAAAACAAAAAAAAAAATCAGCCGGGTGTGGTGGCATGTGCCTGTAATCCCAACTACTTAGGAGGCTGAAGCAGGAGAATTGCTTAAACTCAGGAGGCGAGGGGGAGGTTGCAGTGAGCCGAGATCAAGCCACTGCACTCCAGCCTGGGCGACAGAGCGAGACTCCATCTCAAAAAAAAGAAAAAAAAAAAAAAAAGAAAAGAAAAAAGAAATTCTCCTGTCTCAGACCCAGAGTAGCTGGGACTACAGGTCACACCACTGTGCCCGGCTGTCTTCCTGGCCTTTTATCTGGGCATTTTATCCACTTCTTAGAGTTTTCTGGCTCATAGCTGGTACTCAATAAATGCTCAGAGAAGCCTCATAACTTAGCGGTTACACACAGTTCTGGGTTTGAAACCTGTCTGCATCTTACTAATTGTGAGACCTTAGGGGAATCACTTAACCTCTGTAAAAGGGGCCAGTATATTATGCCCACCTCGTTGGGTTGTTGCAAATAACAAATAATGATGTGTGAAAGATTTAACACGGCCCCTAAGAAAAGTAAACGTAGAATTGCCATACAGGCCAGGCATGGTGGCTGAAGCCTGTAATCCCAACATCTTGACAGGCTGAGGTGGGTGGATTTCTTGGGCCCAGGAGTTCGAGACCAGCCTGGGCAACACAGTGAGACCCCTGCCTCTACAAAAAATACAAAAATTAGCCAGGCGTTGTGGCGTGTGCCTGTGGTTCCAGCTACTTGGGAGGCTGCGGTGGGAGGATGGCTTGAGCCTGGGAGTTGGAGGTTGTAGTGAGATCATGCCACTGCACTCCAGCCTGGGTGACAGAGCAAGACCCTGATTTAAAAAAAAAAAAAAAGTTTTTTTTTGAGACGGAGTCTCGCTATGTCGCCCAGGCTGGAGTGCAGTGGCACAATCTCTGCTCACTGCAAGCTCCGCCTCCCGGGTTCACGCCATTCTCCCGCCTCAGCCTCCCGAGTAGCTGGAACTACAGGCGCCCACTACCATGCCTGGCTAATTTTTTTTTGTATTTTTGGTAGAGACGGGGTTTCACCATGTTAGTCAGGATGGTCTCAATCTCCTGACCTCGTGATCCACCCACCTTGGCCTCCCAAAGTGCTGGGATTACAGGCGTGAGCCACCGCGCCTGGCCAAAAAAAGTTAAGTTTTATGTGTATGTTACCATAATAATAAAAGATTTAAGAACAGAGTCTGGCAGAGTGAGCAGGACGTGCTTATTAAATCACTGAAATCAGAGTAATTAAACTGGCATTGCTGGCTTCTGACTCTTAAAGGGACACAGAGTATGTCAGTCAGTCCCCATCTCAGGCCTAGCAGATAGTGGCGGCTCTAGAAATATTTGTTGATCTTTTGACTGCTTGAAATTCAAGGTGCTAAGGCCAGTCATGGTAGCTCACGCCTGTAATCCCAGCACTTTGGGAGGTCGAGGCGGGTAGATCATCTGAGGTCAGGAGTTCGAGACCAGCCTGGGCAACATGGCAAAACTCTGTCTCTACTAAAAATACAAAAATAAGCTGGGTGTGGTCACATTGCCTGTAATCCCAGCTACTCCAGAGGCTGAGGCAGGAGAATCCCTTGAACCTGGGAGGTGGAGGTTGCAGTGAGCCAAGATCACGCTACTGCACTCCAGCCTGGGTGACAGAGCAAGGCTCTGTCTCAAAACAAACAAAAAACTCAAGGTGCTTTCTTGCTTAGCACCCAATGCCTCTGTCCACCACATGACCTGCCCTGCCCAAACCCAGGGGAATCCATGTCCCAGGGGTCTCTGTGAATGGGCCTTGGAGCCCAAGGTGCCCAGGTGCCTCCAATTCTGCCAGTTAGCTCTGTGCCAGGCTGCTCCCTGGGCCTGGAGCACACACCTTGGCTCATTTCAACTCCTGTGTCTACACAGCTCCCAGCGACCTGGAGCTCTTCTGGGAAAAGGTGTCTGCGATCCCCTATCCCTCCAGGCAGGGCAGCCAGTCTAGAATCAAGAGGGAATGGTGCTGTCCTCTCTCATGGGTCCCCAGGGTCTTCAGGGTGTGGGTGGCCTCTTCAGCTAGAGGCTGGAGCTTTTGGACAGCTGCTGGCAGCTCACACTGGTCCCAAGGTCACTGCAGGGGTGAGGTGGAGGGAGACGCTGGATCCTGGGAAGAGGAACTCCATGCCACACATTTTGCTGTCCCTGGCATTTCCCCACTGGGCCCTCCTCCGGTGTCAGTTTAGGGTGGAGACAGCTGGCATCACCAACATCCACTGGGCAAGTCACCCTCGTCAGGACCCCACGGGAGGGGAGGCCCTGGCAGGAGACAAAGTGATGAACCCTGGCCACTGCCCTTGGCTCCCATCCCCATCAGGGGACGCCCGCAGGCCTGGGGTCCTAGGACCCAGGAGTTTAAAGTCAAGGACAAGCGGCAGCCTTCCCTCCCTCCCTGCCACAGGGGCAGCTTGACCAGGGCCCACCCCAACTGCACTGGCCGACTTCCACGCTGCCCTTGGCAGGTGCCGGGGTCCTCTCGCTTCCTGTGGGGTGGGCTGGGGAGACGGGGGGTCTGGCCTGCATTGGGGAACGTGCAGCGAGAGGGGCCTCAGCCCAGGAGCTGGCGCCTGGCGGAAAAGAAAGAAGACAGAGGCGCAGCGGCAGGTTTCTGTACAGGAAGTCAGATTATACATTTCAGTAACGGGTGGGGTGACGGGGACGGGGCAACAGCGCAGGGGCCACAGGGAGAAGAAGAGATCGAGAGCTGGGGTTTGGCGTAAATCTTACAAAGTGTATAAAGAATCTGTGTTTCTCTACATTAACAAAAACCAAAGGCTACAAGAGCGGTTGTATATACAAAACACGGAGATATTGCTTCACTTGCAAACAGGTTCCAGACCAGATGGGGAGACTAGACAGAGGAGGGGGACAGGGAGGGCCGAGAGGGCGCGTTGCGTGCAGGAGAGGGGAAGGGAGGGGGGGGGGGGGACGGGCTTCTCCCTGCATCGATCAACAGGCAGAGGTGGGAGGCCTGTGCGAGCTGCTGTGCGCGGAGGAGCGGGTGGGCGCTGAGAGCCCGGGGGGTCCGCCTGCCCCGGCCCCCGCTGCCTGGTTCTTCGGGCTTTGGCCCAGAGCACGGTTCTGGGTGGGGACGACGGGCTGGCTGGGCCACCCGGTCACAGAGGGAGGGAGGCAATCGCTCCCTAGAGTCGGCCAAGGAAAAGGGGAGAAGGCGGCGCCGTCCGCCCATCCTCCTCGCCTCTAGCCAGCCCCGTCCATCCTGCCGCCCTCCCCACCCCGCCAAGACGCTGTGGGGACCCGAGTTTCATGGCTGCAGCAAACCGGGGCTTCTAGCTTTTCCCCGGGCAGGACGGGGTAGCACTGGCTCCTGTCCTTCCTGGGCCCCGGCCCGGCCGTGCAGAGCTCACTGGGAGGGCTGGAACGAGCCGGCCACAGAGGGACAGCAGGGAGGGGCCGGAGGACACCTTGGCGGGGGCGGGCGGAGGACGTGCACGCACGCTGGGCGGAGGCGCAGGGGTCACAGGTTCTGGCAGCACTGCAGCTTGTTGGGCTTCTGTCCGTCCGTGGTGGGCGGCACGCTGATGTCCACCACGTTGTTCCCCGGGGACTCGTCGTGGGCAGCGCGGTCTGCGATCTGTTTCTGTGACACGATGCGGTAGATCTCTGCAAAGGGGGTACAGGGGGACGTGGGGTGAGCCAGCATGTGCCCTGCCTGCCGAGGGGAACCCCTCCCTGCAGGACTCCAGAGCCCCTCTCCAGACCCCCACAGTGCCCCCATCACATCAGGGGTAACAAGGACAGGGGCTGCGCACCCAGCCAGGGCAGGACCCACATCTAGTCACAGCCAGCCCCAGCCTCTCGCTCCCTAAGATCAGAAGCACCCTCCTCCCTCAGAGGTAAACTCCCAGAAGCCAAAAGGCTCCAGGTCCCTGAGGCTACCCGCCTCCCCGCAGCGCCAAGAGTTAAGGCAGGGCCCATCCCCAGGAACTGGGGCCAGGGGGTCTCTGTGTCCCCAGTGCCAGCAAGGGCTAGACCTGGTCTGACCCTGTGAAGTGTCCAGGTGGACCGGCAGGTTTAACAAGCAAAGGTTAGGGGTGGTGGTGGAAAAAAATCAAACAGGCCAGGTGCAGTGGCTCACGCCTGTAATCCCAGCACTTTGGGAGGCTGAGGCAGGAGGATCACTTGAGCCCAGGAGTTCGAGATCAACCTGGCCAACATTGTGAAATCCTGTCTCTACTAAAAATTACAAAAATTAGCGGGTGTGGTGGCAGGCACCTGTAATCCCAGCTACTCGAGAGGCTGAGGCAGGAGAATTGCCTGAACCTGGAAGGCAGAGGTTGCAGTAAGCTGAGATCAAGCCACCGCACTCCAGCCTGGGCAAAGAGCAAAACTCCATCCTGCCCCGACAAAAAAAAGAAAAAAAACAAAAAGAAAAAAACAAGCAAACGAACAAAACAAGCGAAGGTTCAGAGGCCGTGTTCCACCCTGCCTGGCTGGTGCCCTACCCACACCCATCTGGTCCCCGGCCACCTGTGAGGATGTTCTTGAATGCTTCCTCTACGTTAGTGGAATCCAAGGCTGAGGTCTCGATGAAAGACAAGTTGTTCTTTTCTGGAACAAAGAATACTGCCTAGGTGAGTGGGGAGGCAGGGTGACAGGCTCCCACATGCTCTCAGGGACCCCGCCCACCCACCTGGCCCATCCCAAGGCCACTCCTCAGGGAAGGGAAGCCAGGGCTGTGGCCGGGGCCCCAACACTGTGAGGGGCCTCCTGCCTTCCAGACACCTCTCTGATGCCTGCGTCTCCGTCTGCTCACCTGCGAAGGCGCGGGCCTCGTCAGTGGGCACAGCCCGCAGGTGGCGCAGGTCACTCTTGTTGCCCACCAGCATGATGACGATGTTGCTGTCTGCGTGGTCCCGCAGCTCCTTCAGCCAGCGCTCCACGTTTTCATAGGTCAGGTGCTTGGCGATGTCGTACACCAGCAGGGCGCCCACTGCACCACGGTAGTACCTGCGGGGTCAGGGGCCCATGAGCCTCTCTGGAGGACGACCATGGGCAGCGGCGCCTCACGGGTAACAGCACACATGACGCCCAGGGTGGGTCGTCCAGGGCCGAGCCAAGGGGCAGTCATTGTGGCCTCAAGGGAAGGGTGTGTGTCTGGAGGCCCCAGCGCTGCTCCCTGGATCCAGCTCTGAAATGTGGGGGTCTGAGGAGGGAGTTTGGGAGCTGGAAATAGAAGATACCGTGAGGTCATCAAAAAAAGGGAAGAAGGGGCTGGGCATGGTGGCTCATGCCTGTAATCCCAGCACTTTGGGAGGCTGAGGCGGGTGGATCACTTGAGGCTGGGAGTTTCAGACCAGCCTGGGCAACATGGCGATACCCCATCTCTACTAGAAAAACACAAAAATTGGCTGGGGGTGGTGGCTCATGCCTGTAATCCCAGCACTTTGGGAAGCCGAGGCAGGTGGATCACGAGGTCAGGAATTCAAGATCAGCCTGGCCAAGATGGTGAAACCCCATCTCTACTAAAAATACAAAAATTAGCCAGGTGTGGTGGCAGGCGCCTGTAATCCCAGCTACTCGGGAGGATAAGGCAGGAGAATTGCTTGAACCTTGGGGGGCGGGGACGGAGGTTGCAGTGAGCCGAGATTGTGACACTGCACTTCAGTCTGGATGACAGAGTGAGACTCTATCTCAAAAAAATAAATAAATAGGCCGGGCATGGTCGCTCACGCCTGTAATCCCAGCACTTTGGGAGGCCAAGGCGGGCAGATCATGAGGTCAGGAGATCGAGACCATCCTGGCTAATGCGGTGAAACCCCATCTCTACTAAAAATACAAAAAATTGGCCAGGCGAGGTGGTGGGCGCCTGTAGTCCCAGCTGCTCGGGAGGCTGAGGCAGGAGAATGGCATGAACCTGGGAGGCAGAGCTTGCAGTGAGCTGAGACTGCGCCACTGCACTCCAGCCTGGGCGACAGAGTGAGACTCTGTCTCAAAAACTAAAAATAAAAAATTAATTAATTAATTAATTAAATTAGCCAGGCATGGTGGCACAGGCCTGTAGCCCCAGCTACTCAGGAGGCTGAGGCAGGAGAATCGCTTGAGCCTGGGAGGTCAAGGGGGCAGTGAGCTGCAATTGTGGCACTGCACTCCAGCCTGGGCAACAGAGCAAGACCCTGTCTCCAAAAAAGAGGAGGCGACAGCCAGGCACGGTGGCTCACGCCACCTGTAATCTCAGTACTTTGGGAAGCCGAAAGGGTGGATCACCTGAGGTCGGGAGTTTGAGACCAGCCTGACCAATGTGGAGAAACCCCATCTCTACTAAAAATACAAAATTAGCCTGGTATGGCGGCATGTGCCTATAATCCCAGCTACTTGGGAGGCTGAGGCAGGAGAATCGCTTGAACCCAGGAGGCGGAGGTTGCAGTGAGCCGAGATCGTGCCATCGCACTCCAGCCTGGGCGACAAGAGTGAAACTCCATCTCAAAAAAAAAAAAAAACAAGAGGAGGTGACAGAGAGACAGATGTACCTGAGGGATGAAGGAGATGGGAGGGAGCCCAGAGGATCTCAAGACGGTGGTGGGAATGGCCGGGGGGCTTGGGAGGGGTCCAGAAAAAGGCAGCTGAGTGGGTCCTGATGGCTGGCAAGCCTTTGCAGGGAATGGAGGCCAGGCCCAGGTGGGAGGACAGGAGGCGTGTGGGATCAGGTGTGGGCACCAGTGAGGAGGGAAGCTGAGGGAGGAGGAAGGCTGGGATGCTGGCTGGGTAGGGGCAGCGGCAAGGCGGAGTGGCCTGAGCCAGGTCCTCACTGCACTTGGTACCCAGAGATACCCTGGTGTGGCCAAGGCTGGGCGCTGGTCAGCCTGAGGGTCCCACGGCGCATGGCTAAAGTGTTCTTCCAGCCTCACTCCCTGCTCTTGGGAGCACACTCTCCCCTTCTCCTGCCCAACTCCTACACATCCTTCCAAGCCCACGCGCTGCAAGCCCACGCCCCCGAATCTCAGCGTCCCTGCCCAGGCTGCCGACACGCACGCGGAGGTGATGGCGCGGTAGCGCTCCTGGCCAGCGGTGTCCCAGATCTGCGCCTTGATGGTCTTGCCGTCCACCTGGATGCTGCGGGTGGCGAACTCCACGCCGATGGTGCTCTTGCTCTCCAGGTTGAACTCGTTGCGGGTGAAGCGCGACAGCAGGTTGCTCTTGCCCACGCCTGAGTCCCCGATGAGCACCACTGGGCGGGAAGGCGAGGTTCTGTGAATCCCCACACTCCACCCACGACTGCCCCCACAACCTTCCCGCCGGTTCCCTGGGTGCTGCACCAACGCGGCTGCCAACGGTGTGGAGGAGTCGGGAGATGCCTGGAGCCCAGAGCCTGCAGGCACTGTGCTAAGTGGTGCAGAAGTGAAGGCAGGCTCCTGCCTTCCAGAAACAGCCACTGCGGATAGCACAACACCTGCCCGTGTCTGGTCCTCAGAGCAGGGCTGTCCCAGCTGGGGCAAGGGGACCCAGGCAGCCAGGCAGGCAGAGCAGCTCGAGATCCATCAACCCTGAGCCTCCACCTGCAGCCTGGTGGCTGGGCAGCCAGACACGGCTTGAGAAGGCTCCTGAGCGGGGTGACCTTGGGCAAGTCACTTCACCTCTGGACTACTTTTTCCAAATGTGTGAACAGGAAGGCAGTCACAGGAGGAGGAAGTAAGAGCAGGCATGGCCAGGCACGGTGGCTCCCGCCTGTAATCTCAATGCTTTGAGAGGCCGAGCCGGGCGGATCACTTGAGGTCGGGAGTTCGAGACCAGCCTGGCCAACATGGCGAAATCCCGTCTCTATAAAAAATACAAAAATTACCCGGGCACGGTGGCTCACACCTGTAATCCCAGCACTTTGGGAGGCCGAGGCGGGTGGATCACGAGGTCAGGAGATCGAGACCATCCTGGCTAACATGGTGAAACCCCATCTCCACTAAAAATACAATAAAATTAGCTGGGTGTGGTAGCGGGCGCCTGTAGCCCCAGCTACTTGGGAGGCTGAGGCAGGAGAATGGCGTGAATCCGGGAGGCGGAGCTTGCAGTGAGCCGAGATCACGCCACCGTACTCCAGCCTGGGTGACAGAGCGAGACTCCATCTCAAAAAAAAAATAATAATAATAATAATTAGCCAGGCGTGGTGGCTACTGTAGCCCCAGCTACTCAGGAGGCTGAGGCAGGAGAATCGCTTGAGCCCAGGAGGTGGAGGCTGCAGTGAGCTGAGATCGAATCACTGCACTCCAGCCTGGGCAACAGAGATTCTGTCTCCCCCCACGAAAAGAGCAGGCATCGCACAGGAAGGGACACGAGTAGGCAGCTGTCACGGTTGTTGTGGTTTCTGGTCAGGGCGTGGGAAGGGTCACTGCTCCAGGTATGTAAGTGACAGGACACGAGGAGCTACTCCCACCTCAACCCCCACCTCTCCTGGTGCAGCAAACCCACATCCAGCTTCGGCACAGATGGCTGAGTGGGGAACAGGAATGTGCCCTGAGGACGCAGCCTGGAGGAAAGAGCCTGCAGCCACCTCCCACCACCCCTGTCCCCAGGGTCAGGTCCCCTGCTGAGCTGCAGGGAGCTCCAGCCAAGGCTAAGTCCTCATTCAAGGGGCAGTCCATGTGGCAGTCCACGTGTGTGCACAGCTCCTCACAAGGCTCCAACACAGGTATGCATTGTCCCAGGAGGGGGGTGCACAGCACAGCAGCTTGCCAAGATGCAAACCCTGGCCCAGAAAGGAGTCAGCGCAGCGTGGACAGAACAGAGATGAGGGTTTGTGGGCAACAGCACCCAGGGATGGGGGCCTGAGCCCAGTCGACACGGGGTGTGCAGCAGGCCTGTCTCATGCTGGCCAAGGAGCATCAGGAACACATTCCCTGAGCAGAGCAGGTGCCTGCTGGTCAGGCCAGGGGTGAGCTGCCTTGTAAACTGTTTCCTGTCCCAGCCATGGAAGCACTGTCCCTATGGGCCCAGCCGCCCCAGGCTCTGGGGTGGGGTCTGGGTGAGCTGTTCCCAGACCCAGAACATACCATGTGGGGAAGATCAGTGTGTGTGTGTGCACTTGAATACAGCCAACCAGACGCCCCTGCCAGAAGCCCCGTGGACCCCCAAGTGTGGGCCTTGGGCCCCGGCACCTGAGGGTGGGTTGGCTCAGTGGCTTGGTCATCCCTGGTCCCAGGGAGTTAGGGGGCATCCACTGAGGATGAGGCTTCCTTGTCCGGGAAGAGATGGGTATGGCTGTTCCTCCTGAGCTCGGGGAGGTGCTGGCAGCCAGGCTGAGCCCTGGCTGACCCAGAGGTCCGCTGGCCCCACCCGGGACCCCTGCTACATTGAGGGAGCAGGCCCTGGAGCCCACCAGGCAGCCCTCCTCTGCCCTTCCCCTGGCCACACTGTGGGGCTGTACCTACACGTTTGGAATTTTCCCTCTAGAAAACATTCTCTCCTGACCCAACTTCCTGCCTCGGGCACTGGAAGGTATCATCTACACTCACTCACTCCACCTCCTGTCCCCCAGTCCTAGAACTCAAACCAAGCATGCTTTCGCCCCCACAGTCAGCGTCAGCCTCAGCTACCCCCACTCCCCCGGGCCTGTGCAGCAGGCACCCAGCCAGCTCTCCCTCCTTCCCTGCCTGCAGGGGCTCCACACCCCGACTCCTCTCCTCACAGTCACTCCCACTCAGTCTCCCACTCTACCTTCGAACCTCAGGGAGCCTCAGGACAGGCATCTCTGTCCACACCCAGTCCCCAGGTGACCCCATCCAGGCTCATGGCTGTAAATACCAGCCATGGGCTGGTAACTCCTATATTACCTCTCTCCCTAGAAGCCCAGACTGGCGTGCCCATTGTCTCCTTCATGTCTCCTCAGGGGCCCCAGGCCCCTCATACCCAGAAGAGCAGAGCCAAGCTCCCGATCACTCCCTAAGCCTGCTCACCCACCGCTCACCTACCCTCCTTATCTTGGTTAACTTTGGCTTGGTCCTACCAGGCACTCACGCCAGAAACCTGGAGTCATTCTCGACTCCTTCCTTTCTCTCGCATCTCAGAATCAATCCTTCAGCACATCCGAAACAGATCCAAGAGAAGGGAGGACGAGGGGTGCACCCCCCCATGTATCCCTGGGCGATTCCATTCCAGACTCTCAGACCCTGGAAGGTATTGTCTGTGCGGTCCCTGTGTTCACGCTCATCACCAACCAAAACGCTGTCCTCCTGCAGCAGCCACCAGAGGGCGCCAGTGAGTGCTGAGCCAGGGCACCTCCCTCCCTCCTCTGCAGACAACCCTCCGTGACCCCCACCTTCCGCAGGGGAAAAGCCACAGTCCTCCCCGCTGCCCACAGGGCCCTCCCCTCCTCCCTCCCGCCCCCTGGCTCACTCTGCTCCAGCCACACAGGCCTCCATGCTGTTCCCCCAACACGCCAGGTGCGATTCTGCCTCAGGGCCTTTGCACGGGTTGCTCCTGCTGCCAGAAACGCTCTTCTCCAGGCACACACCTGGCTCCCTCCCTCATCCCCTTCGTGTGGCCCCTTAAATGCCACTTGGCCAAGAAGGCCCTCCCTGCTATGCTACTAAAACTCTACTCTCCGAATTACCCTGCTCCCGGACCCAGCTCTTCCTCTGTCACTCTTGTCACTCTCTTACCTGTCAGGTGGCATTTATCTTTTGCCAGTCTGCCCCAAGGGCAGGAATCAGGTCCTGGCACAGTGCTTGGCACACAATAAACACCCAAGAAAATGTCTGTCAAGTGAACAAACAAAATGCCAAAAAGGCTGGCAGAGCCTCCCACGCATGCCGCCTGCCCCATACCTAGAGGATGCCAGGTCACCACCCTTGGGCCACAGGTGAGGAGGGCAGGATCAGGCAGCCCCTACAACCCCACCTGGTACCCGCTCTGGTTGGCTGCTTGGAAGCCAAGAATCACAAGAACAAGGAGAATATTCGATGAGCTTGTGCTAACAAAGCTCTTGATGTGCGTTACTTCGCAGAAGCCTCGTGTAGCCCATTTTTACAGATGAGGAAACTGAGGCTTGGATGGGGAACGGGGTGCGGGGCAGAGCAGGACCCTGAAGCTATGCATGTTTGTGGGCTCGCCCTCACCTCCCAACAGTGTTCCCCAAGTGACTTGTCTGGAGCCACCGCCTGGGAAGTGAGCCAGGCAGGATTTGAACCCAGGTCTTCTGCATTCACAGTCCAAGTTCTTCCTTCGCAACTCACTGCCACACTCACTGTCCTACCCCAAACCCCAGCACGTGGCTCGGGAGTCGTGGTTCTGCCTTATGGGGTGGGCATTGAGGCTCTGGGCACCCCAGCTCCCACCGCATAGGGCAGCCTGTCCCCCTGGGGCGGCCAGCAAACTCCTACTCATCCTTCAAGACCCCTCGGCTCAGACCTCTCCTCTCCCCAAAGACCACTGCTTGGCCTGGCGTGCAAGACCTAAGACAACGGGGCTGGCATTCTCTCACGTCACCATGGGTGCCCCGCACAGGGCTACCAAGTGGACTTCAGAGAAAGACAGGAAGATGGCCGGGTACAGTGGCTCATGCCTGTAATCCTGTAATCCCAGCACTTGGGGAGGCCGAGGCAAGCGGATCATTTGAGGTCAGGAGTTTGAGACCAACCTGACTAACATGGTGAAACCCCGTCTCTATGAAAAATACAAAAATTAGCCGGGTGTGGTGGTGGAGGCTGAGGCAAGAGAATCATCTGAACCTGGGAGGCGGAGGTTGCAGTGAGCCGGGATCGTGCCACTGCACTCCAAGCTGGGCGACACAGCGAGACTCCATCTCAAAAAAAAAAAAAAAAAAAGAAAGATGGAAAGAGGTGGAGTGAATGTAGGCGTGTGGCCCAGCACCTCCCAACCAAGCCAGTAGGGATGAGAATCGGCTCCCAGGCCACTGGGGGCCAAGATGGACTCACTGTGAGGGCCCCCATCTACACCACCAACCTTAACCTCCTTTCCACGGCAGCTACGGGAGCCTGGCCAAGGCCAGGCAGGTCTGCTCAGTTCTCACGTCCTCAGGAAATAAGACAGGAAACTCGGGCCCTGCCCAGGCATTCCGACACCTTCACACCATTCCAGCCTTGCCCCAGCTGTACAGCCTTAGCGGCTCCTCAGCCCCATCAGTTTGTTTGTTTTTGTTTGTTTGTATTGAGATGGAATCTCCCTCGCCCAGGCTGGAGTGCACTGACACAATCTCAGCTCACTGTAATCTCCGCCTCCTGAGTTCAAGAGATCCTCCTGCCTCAGCCTCCCGAGTAGCCGGGATTATAGGCGTGCACCACGATGCCCAGATAATTTTTGTATTTTTAGTAGAGGTGGGGTTTTGCCATGTTGGCCAGGCTGTCTCAAACTCCTGACTTCAAGTGATTCACCCACCTCGGCCTTCCAAAGTACTAGGATTCCAGGCGTGAGCCATGGCACCCAGCCCCATCAGTTTTGCCCTCAAGCACCTTGGCCAGGCTGGGTCCCCAGTGCTTTGCAGGCCTCAGCTGTCCACATTCTCAGGGCTGCCCCAGGGACAGATGTAAATATTATCATTCTCCCTGAACAGCTGGGGACACTCAACCCAGAGTGACCAAGTCAGAGCAAAGGCCAAATGGCCACTGAACAGATCAATGACAGGCCAGGTGCAGTGGCTCACGCCTGTAATCCCAGCACTTTGGGAGGCCAAGGCGGGTGGATCACTTGAGCTCAGGAGTTCGAGACCAGCCTGTCAACATGGCGAAACCCCGTCTCTACTAAAAATACAAAAAATAGGTGGGCATGGTGGTAGGCACCTGTAATCCCAGCTACTCAGGAGGCTGAGGCAGGAGAATCATTTGAACCCAGGAGGCGGAGGTTGCAGTGAGCTGACACTAAGCCACTGCACTCCAGTCTGGGTGACAAAACAGGTGAATGGCAAAGAAGCTGAGCTGCCCAGCCAGTCCCTGGCACTGGGTGCCCGATGCAGAGAGGTGGCCAGCGGGGCAGCGGCGGGCTGGTCCAGGATGCAGGCTGGGAATGAAAACTTCATTGTCTAGGACACAAGCAATCTGTTGTCTTGGGGAAATAAAGAGCCCTTGAGGACACAGCTCCGAGCATTTCCACAGAAGTTGGTGGCTTCACTGGCTGGGAAGCGACCCCCCTACCCCAGACACGCCACTTGGCTGACAGAGCAGGCAAGCCCGGTTGGCAAAAACAAAGAACTGGCACCTCTGAGAAGTCCTAGGTGCCCTGGCCTGCCCCATGACAGTGTGGTGGCCCTGGGGGCCCAGACCGTAATGCTCAGGCAGACTGAGAGACCCTTCAGGGGAATGGTGCCCCCATTCCGGCAGAGCCTGGTGGAGCCAAGCAGTGCCCCATCCCTCCCCTGGAAGCTGGTCCTAAGCATCCTAGGCCCCAGGGACCGGCACTGGGGGCCACTCTTGTCTCAGCTCTTCTATGGGGAGGAGTACAGAGCCAGGGCACTGGAGGGACCCCCATTCTAAATGGGGAAGATGGTATGTTTGGGTCCCCAAACAGCAACTGGAACAGCAGGCCCACTGTGAGGTCTGCCCAGGCTTGAGGGCTGGGAGCTGCCTCAGGAGCCTCAGCACAGAAAGGGAAGCACCAGGCAGGCCTGTTCCCTGGGGACAGGGGCCACCTTGTCCTTGGGCAGGGGAGGGGTGGACAAGACCCAGAGGACAGGGCCTGGGGCAGCTGCGGCCCGTTTCCCCCACGACCCATGTCCTCCAGGGCCAGGTGAGCCCTGATTGGCCAGGGCCTCCAGGGTAGGGGAAGGCCTCTGAGAGGACCTCAGTGGCCCTTGGGGACACAGCTGCAACCATGGAGTACCAAGTCCATCAGAAAAGAAATCTGGGGTCCCATGGCAATTAGTGGCAGGCTATGAAAATGGCCCATGGCTAAAGGAGAAAATGTTAGGAGGATAAATGTGAGGCTCTATAATTAGGTACAAATCAACAGTGTCATTCCTGGGGGAAGGAAAGAACATTCACGGAGGAAAACAAATGGCACACGGGGCATCACCCGGGGGATCTGCTGGCCTCGGCCGCTGAAGTCAAGGGAGCCAGTGCATGATGTGGCCACCAAAAAAAAAAAAAAAAAAAATGCAGAGGCCAGGCACGGTGGCTCATGCCTGTAATCCCAGCACTTTGGGAGGCCGAGACAGGTGGATCACCTGAGGTCAGGAGTTCAAGATCAGCTGGCCAACATGGTGAAACCCTGTATCTACTAAAATACAAAAATTAGCCGGGTGTGGTGGGTGCTTGTAATCCCAGCTACTTGGGAGGCTGAGGCAGGAGAATCGTTTGAACCCGGGAGGCGGAGGCTGCAGTGAGCCGAGATTGCGCCACTGCACTCCAGGCTGGGTGACTAGAGTAAAATTCTGTCTCAAAAAAAAAAAAAAAAGAAAAGAAAAAGGAAAAGAAAAATATTGAAAGAGAACAGAGGAGGTCCTCTGATGAGCACAGCTGTGAAGGTGAGGCGGCAGATGACCAGTTTGGGAAACGCTGAACTTGTGGGTTAGATTTTTGCTACCAACTAGCTTGAGAAGGTCAGCAGGGCACCTGCTAGACTCAGTAAAAGGAGGCCAGTGTGAGGAGGGCAGCAGGGCAGGCACCGCCCCCCGCCCCCCACACCGCCTGCCCGCCAAATGCCAGATGCCGCAGAAGCTAGATCAGTGTTTCCAGGAAGCAGTCTCTGCAGACGAGTCCCGGGAACCACACAGCCTCTCCATTGCTCCTGACCCAGTAACTGTTCTGCTGGGAACGCACTTCAAGGAAATAATCCAAAGGGCAAAACCATGACTTGAGCAAACACTCGGAGCTGGGTCATTTAACACAGCAAAAGGGCGAAAATAACAAGCAGGGGATAACCACAGAAACCTGGATGGGGCATGTGGGGAGCAACACCCCTGCCCTGGCAGTGCCACGTCTGGGTGGGTGCCCAGCCAGGACCTGGGAGCAGCTGCCTCACGGTGGGCTGAGTGGAGACGGCACCCGATCAGCAGGACCCAAAGTTTAGTCCCCCTGTCTCCAGATGGCCCCTTAGAATCCCAGTCTCCAAAACCCTTCCAAAGCTTCCTCCTGCCACGAGGGGCGAGACCTTGGGCCGGGCACCTGCTGACCACAGAGCCTCACCCACCAGTGACATTATCAACCTGTGTGCAGCTGCCAGAGCCCTCAGTGCCACAGGACGACTCTAGGCCCTTGCAGAGGCACTTCCTCTCCCTCTCCTCGGAAGGCTTTCGCCACACGGACAGCCCAGGTGGGGAGACCTCTGCCCCATTCCCCACAATCAGAAGACGCTGGATGAGACCAGACACAAGGCCCAGCTAGGCCTGGTGCAAGCCACAGAGCACACTCGGAGGAACGGCTCAGCGAGGTGAGGATACCAACAGCTGATGTGCGACGCAGGCCCTCATAGAGCAGGCCGCAGGGTGAAGGCACCTTGGATCCAGGGGTTAGCCCTCAAGGGCTGCCATTGTCAGCCAGGGAGCCCAGCAACCAGGGCAGACCACTAGGCCAAAGTGTAGCTGGGCACAGAAGGCTCAGCTGAGAAACAAGGGACTCCGGCTTCCTCCAGCTGTCCCTAAACGGGCAATGGCTGCCTGATCTACCTAGGCCTTATGTGATGCTCCTAGAGCCCCCTCAGTCCCTCGGGCGGGGAAGACCCTCCAGCAGGCTGGCTGGGGCCCCGGCCATCAGTGCGCACGTGTTGGAAGAAGTTGGTCCAACAACCCCAAGTCCCAGATGCTGGCCACAAGCCCCCTAAGACACGCTTCCTGAGTGGGTGGCCTGGGCTCAATCGGGTTCCAACACTTATAAACTGTGTCTTTGTCACTCTGGGCCTCAGTTTCCCAACGTGTAAAAAGAGAGGCTGGTTAGTATCAACCTCAAAGGGCTGCAGTGAGGATTTTAGTTAATTCGGGTAAAGTGCTCAGAAAGTGCAAGTACTCGCTTAGCGCTGTTGAGAGTTCTGAGTGAAGAGACGGAATTCTTGCTGCACACACGGGTGCCTTTCCACTCAATCCCAGCTTTGCACCCCAATCCAAGGCTCCCACCACCACACACCTCACCCCCAGGCCCTCATGTCGGCCCAGCCCCCATTGCCTGCCCCGCCTCTCCCGGGCCCCACCCCCAAACACGCTGCCCCAATCAGGACAAGCCTCGTGAGAGCCCCGCCTCCATTTGCCCAGGCCCAACCCACCTATTGGTCACGCCCATCACGCCTTAGCCCCGCCCCTAAAAACCCCGCCCCCATCCCGAATCGCGCTTTCAGCCCAGCCCGGCCCGCCAAATCTTGGGAAGGCTCCACCCCCTGCGGAGGCCCCGCCCTAACAGCCTCTCCCACCGCTCCGGGCCCCACCCCCTCTAGGCTCCGGCCCCGCCTCGGCGCGTCCTAGGTCCCCCAGGTCTCTCCGGGCCTCCGGCTCCGTATAGCCGCGCATCCTAGCCCGAAGCTGATGCTGCCCGGTCGGCTCCGGCCTTCCCGGCTGCCTGACCCGCCGGGCCCCAAGCCCCGGGCTCCGGCCTGGGCCCAGCGGCCTGGAGCGCGGCCTTGGCCCGTCTGCCCGCCGCCTCGCCGCCACGACCTCGCCCGTCTGTGCCCCACCGGCCGCACCTTTGAATAGGTAGTCGTACTCGTCGTCCCGGGTCCCCATTGTCCTGGCGCTTCCGGCGGGATCGGCGACTCCGCAGCCCCACCACAAACACCCGACGGGGGCGGAGCCGGCCCCGCGCAGAGCGGCGGTTGAATGGCCTATCAGCGGCGAGTGGAGTAGCGACGGGCACCCAGCGGAGCCAATCAGAGATGGAAGTAGTGCTCTGAGGGTGGGCGCCGCTTGGTATCCACCCTCCTCGCCCTCGGTGTCCTGGAGAAAGGCGGAAGGAATGCGGACCTTTTTGAAGTGACGGACGCGCCAGCCTATCAGGGGCGAGCTCAAGAGGGCGGGGCGGAAGACTGCAGGAATGAAATGGATTGACAGACCAACTAACTAATGAGAGGCTTGATTGAGAACCTACCCGACTATCAGAGGACCTGTCCGGGAAGAGAAATGGGGCTACGTCCAGGTAATGCTACGATGCTTAACGTCCCGATGACGTCATAGGTCAGCGCGCGCCGCCCTGGTCGCCCCCCAAGCCCATAAATGACCATTTCCGGGGACCTCAGCGCTGGGTCCCCTTTCTTGGTTGCAGTCTCCATCTCTATATTGGGACTCATTGGGTTATCCTTCTGTGCCTCAGTTTCCTCCTCTGTAAACTGAAGAAACCCGTCTCATGGAATCTTTTGAAAATAACCAGATCAGCCAGGCGCGGTGGCTCACGCCTGTAATTCCAGGACTTTGGGAGGCCGAGGCTGGCGGATCACGAGGTCAGGAGTTCGAGACCAGCCTGACCAACATGGTGAAACCCCGTTTCTACTAAAAATACAAAAATTAGCCGGGCGTGGTCGCTGGTGCCTGTAAACCCAGCTACTCAGGAGGTTGAGGCAGGAGAATCGCTTGAACCCGGGAGGTGGAGGTTGCAGTGAGCCGAGATTGCACCAAGTGTGAATCAACCGTCCACTTTCTGCTATTCTTTGTTAAATAAATACTTTTAAATCCTTACTGGACACCAATGCTCTCCAACAGGACCTCCTACCACTACCGCTCTTTTGTCCTATATTTTACCACATAGGTAAAATATAAAAATAGGTAATATAGAAAATAAAATACATACTGCTGTATTGTCAGGTAGTGATAGGATTTACCACTACCTGACAATACAGTATGTGTTTGTTTTATATATTTAGGGTGTACAGCGTGTGTTTTGATACACATGTACCCAGTGAAATAATAATTACGACAGTTTTTTTTTTTTTTTGAGACGGAGTTTTGCTGTTGTCGCCCAGGCTGAAGTGCAATGGTGCGATCTCGGCGCACTGCAGCCTCTGCCTCCCGGGTTCAAGCGATTCTCATGCCTCAGCCTCCCGAATAGCTGGGATTACAGGCATGCACCACCATGCTTGGCTAATTTTTTTGTATTTTTAGTAGAGACGGGGTTTCTCCATGTTGGTCAGGCTGATCTCGAACTCCTGACCTCAGGTGATTCGCCCACCTTGGCCTCCCAAAGTGCTGGGATTACAGGCATTTTCACCACGCGTGGCCAATTATGAGAGTTAAGCAATTAACCTATCCATTGCCTTCCATAATTAACTGTGTGTGTAGTGAGAGTATCTAAAATGTACTTTCTTGGCAAATTTTCAATATACTATGCAAAATTATTAACACAAAGTATACATTACTTTTTGTTTGTTTGTTTTGGCTGGCTGCGGTGGCTTATGCCTAAAAACATGCCCTTTGAGGAGGCTGAGGTGGGAGGATCACTTGAGGCCAGGAGCTAGAGACCAGCCTAGGCAACATGTCAAAACCCAGTCTCTCAAAAAAAAAAAAAAAATCAAGGAAGGTCTAACAGGCAAAAAAAAAAGAAAGAAAGAAAAAAAGAAGAAAAAAAAAGAGAAAAGGAAAAAAAAGAAAAGAACAACAACAAAAATTAGCCAGATGTGGTGCATCATGCCAGGGTCCCAGATACTTGGGAGGCCAAGGCGGGAGGATCATTCGAGCCTGGGAAATCGAGGCTGCAGTGAGCCATGATCACCCCACTGCACTCCAGCTTGGGCAACAGAGCAAGACCCTGTCTCAAAAAAAAAAAAAAAAAAAAAAAAGCCTTGCTTTCCTGACCCATTGATCTGGTTGTTTTTTGTCCTCTGTCAGCAACATATCAGCCTGATGACGTCAGGGACTGTATCTGTCCCCATCGTTGCTGTAAGTTCCCCACTGCTGAATAAATACGTTTATTTATTCAGTGGTGAATAATCTAAGCCTAGAGTCAATGTACTAGTTATTAGAGCAGATGCCATTATCGCCTCTTGGATCTCATTCCCAGGGTGTTCATTGGGCATCTGTCAAAAAAACAAAATTACAACACATTTAGTTTAAAGATCTTAATTGATTTTATTTGCAATTCTACAATCGGGCCACACTTCATTTCACAAAATGAAACTAGTTTTCCCATGAGCTGAGCAGGTAGGTTGGTTTTACAGGCAGAAAAAGGGCCAAGTAAAGCACAAACAGAAAATAAAACGTGGAGGTCGGGTGTGGTGGCTCATGCCTGTAATCCCAGCACTTTGGAGGCCGAGGCAGGCAGATCACCTGAGGTCAGGAGTTCGAGACCAGCTTGACCAACATGATAATGATGATGAAACCCTATCTCTACTAACAATACAAAAACATTAGCCGGGCGCGGTGGCAGGTGCCTGTAATCCCAGCTACTCAGGAGGTTGAGGCAGGAGAATCACTTGAACCAGGGAGGTGGAGGTTGCAGTGAGCCAAGATCACACCATTGCACTCCAGGCTGGGCGAGCAGAGCAAAACTCCGACTCAAAAAAAAAAAAAGAAAAAAAGAAAAGAAAACTTGGATTGGTCATTTTAAAGTTTCCTTTTGGAGTCTGAGTCTTGCTCTGTCACCCAGGCTGGAGTGCAGTGGTGCGATCATAGCTCACTGCAACCTCAACTTCCTGGGATCAAGCAATCTTCCCACCTCAGCCTCCTGAGGAGCTAGGATCACAGGTGTGTGCCACCATGCCCAGCTATTTTTTTTTTTCAGAGACAGGGTCTTGCCATGTTGGCCAGGCTGGATTTGAACTCCTGAACTCAAGCAATCCTCCTGCCTTGGCCTCCCAAAGTGCTGGGATTACAGGCATGAGCCACCACCGCACTCAGCCCAAAGTTACTTTTCTTGTAAAGGTTAAAGCAGAGAGGACGTCCTTATCATGATGGCTAAAACTGACCTGGTGGGAGACTTGGCTATCCTATCTCTCTCTCTCCTGATTTTGTAGAAGGTCAGATAAACAACTTAGTTTCTTTTTGATCATGTAAGACTTTAGCGTGAGTGACTCCATTTTGGTTTAGTTTGTTGGGCCTGGTGTAGGAAGTCAGTCCAAAGTAATAGCCTCCTATAAGTTTTGTATAACACATCCTGCGTCCAGATTGGTGGGTTCTTGGTCTCGCTGACTCCAAGAATGAAGCCACAGACCCTCTGGTGAGTGTTACGGTTCTGAAAGATGGTGTGTCCAGAGTTTGTTCCTTCTGATATTCAGACATGTCTAGAGTTTCTTGCTTCTGGTGGGCTTTTGGTCTCGCTGACTTCAGGAGTGAAACTGCAGACCTTTGCGGTGAGTGTTACAGCTCATAAAGGCAGTGCGGACCCAAAGAGTGAGCAGCAGCAAGATTTACTGGGAAGAGTAAAAGAACAAAGTTTCCACAGCATGGATGGGGACCCAAGCATGTTGCCGCTGCTGGCTCGGGTGGCCTGCTTTTATTCCCTTATTTGGCCCCACCTACATCCTGCTGATTGGTCCATTTTACAGAGAGCTGATTGGTCCACTTTACAGAGTGCCGATTGGTCCGTTTTACAGAGTGCTGATTGGTCCATTTTGACAGAGTGCTGATTGGTGCATTTACAAACCTTTAGCTAGACACAGAGTGCTGATTGGTGCATTTACAATCCTTTAGCTAGACAGGAAAGTTCTCTAAGTCCCCTACGCGATTAGTTAGACACAGAGCGCTGATGGGTTCATTTACAAACCTTTAGCTAGACACAGAGCGCTGATTGGTGCATTTACAATCCTTTAGTTAGACAGAAAAGTTCTCCAAGTCCCTACTCAACCAAGAAGCCCAGCTGGCTTCACCTCTCAATCCCCCCCTAAACAGGACACCCCAACTGCTGTTGGGAATTTGGCCGATGACCACTCTAGCTACTTCCTGCTGGAAGAAGGGGCCCTGCAGTTGTAGTGTCCTCCAGAGGGGAACTCTTTAGGTCAGTGGAAGGGCCAGTGGGTCGGTCCAGGGGTCCTCAATAGAAGTTGTTAGTTGAACTCATTTGGGGTTCCATTTGTAAGACCATCTGTAGCTTGATGGCCTTGATTCTAGAAAAAACAAATTTGACAAGAAGGTTAAAAATGCAGGGCCCAAAGGTGAGTAAGAGCAAGATGGCTGCCACAGGACCTAGGGGAGAAGTCATGTTGCCCAACTCCAGAGGTTGGTATTAGAGTTTGAAAGGCATTGTCTGATTTCAGAAGCCTTTTCCTGTAAACGCCAGGTGGCATCTCGTGCTATCCCTGACTGTTTAGTGTAAAAACAACACTCTTCCCCTAAGAACGTGCAGAGTCCTCCTTTCTCAGCAGTGAGGAGGTCTAGGCCTCAGTGGTTTTGGAGAGTTGCTGCTGCCAAAGAGTATATTTGGGATTGTAGTGTAAGGATAGATTTTGTTATTTCTTACAAACTGTCTGAGAAATCCTTTGGAGGTGTATGGTAGTAGAATAATGAAGTGAATAAACTGGCTATTCCGGTTCCTGTAGCAGTAGCCATTCCTAACCCTATAAGTAGGGATATTAGTTGTATGGCCCTGCGCTGATAGACTTGAGCTTTGAGGGGCACAGATAGGGTCTGATTTCCATAAGATTAGAAGTTAGGATAATACATGTTACACTGTTAACTTTTTTAGCAAACTTTACTTTTGTTGAAAACCTTGTAAGTTTGGGATTTCAATTATTCTTTGTTATTAGTAAGACCTTGTTCAGTCCATATTAACTTAGAATTGGTATAGATGGCTGCTTGCTGATTCTGTAAGTACTTTAAGATTTGGCTGAGTGGAAACAACTTGCATGTTTGAGCAGACCAATTATTAGGCAATTTTCCTAACTCTGCATCTACGAGAGTTTCCTTATCACTTACTGAATACCCATTGTGTCTTTTTCCCTTAATCGCCTGGGAGGAACCATCTATCATCCTGTCCTGAAGGGAGTTCCTCCTAGATCTGGTCAGACCCTTGTATGGTAATTAATTAAGATTTAGATCTCCTGTTAGGAAACCTGCTGGGTTAAGGATTTTTGATAGGAAGGCTACGGGTTGTCAGTGGCTTCAGTGCTTTCCGGTTATGCCCTTGTTTACACTGACAACAAGGTGGTATTGGAGTGTTATAGGGTTACAGAGAAGACCTTCAATTATCAATTATAGGTTTTAAATTTACCCTAGGGTACACTTTTTTTTTTTTTTTACTACTTCTATCTCCTTTTCTCTTTGACTTCTTCTTTGTCTCTGTTTCTTCCTCTCTCTGTCTCCTTCTCTTTGTCTCTCTGTTTCTTCCTCTCTTCTCTCTTTCTCTGACTTCCTGTCTCTTTCTCTCTTTCCTTTCTGCTGGTCTTTCCCTGCCTCTGCTAGCCGCTTATGCTGCTGTTCTCCCCTCTTCTTCCCATTTTTGATGGCTTCGGCTGTGTAAGACTGCCATCTCCTTGGGTTTTTGCACTGTGTGCAATAACTCCATGATTTCCTTGTGGTATTTAATGGGGGTTCCCCCAGAGGTTAGAAACTCCCTTTCTTTCCATATTGCAGCATGGGCATGTAGGATTAGGTAAGCATACTTGCTATATGTATACACATTTATTCTTTTTCCCTTTCCCAGTTCTAAGGCTTGGGTAAGTGCCACTAGTTCTCCTAACTGGGCGCTGGTCCCTGGGGGAAGAGGCTTACTTTCAAGTACAATTACATCACTAACTATGGCATAACCTGCCCTTCATATCCCATTCTTCACAAATGAACTTCCATCAGTATATAGGTTAAGGTCAGGATTAGCTAAGGGGACTTCTAAGAGATCCTCTTGGGCAGCATAATTCTGGGCTATAATTTGTTGGCAGTCATGCTCAATTGGTTCCTCATCCTCTGGGAGAAAAGTGGCAGGGTTGAGGGCCACACATGTGCATATTTGAAGCACCAGCCCCTCAAGGAATAGTGCCTGGTATCTAAGTAGGCGATTGTCTGATAGCCATAAAACTTTCTTTAGCGCCTAGGTTGCCATTTACATCATGAGTAGTCCAGACAGTGAGATCCTTTCCTTGTATTATTTTGATAGCCTCTGACACTAAGACAGCCACCACTGCAACTACCCATAAGCAGTGAGGCCAGCCATTTGCTACTACATCAATTTCCTTACTTAGGTATGCCACTGGTTGTGGGGTTATCCCATGAGTCTGAGTAAGGACTCCAAGAGCTATCCCTGCTCTCTCTGTGACGTTTTGTCCTGTGGGAAGGCTTAAAGCTGGAGCTTGTACTAGGGCCTGCTTTAAGGTTTTGAAGGCTGTTTCTGCCCCTGGTTCCCATTCTACTAGATGAGTATTTGCCCTCTGGGTCTCCTTGATTAGAGTATAGAGGGGCCTGGCTATCTCGCTGTATCTGGGGATCCACAATTGGCAAAAGCTGGTGATTCCAAGGATCCCCTGCAACTGTTAAATGTCTTAGGGTGAGGATAAGCCAGTATAGGCTGTATTTGTTCCTTGCTGAGGGCCCTGATTCCTCTGGCTAAGATTAGGCCTAGATATTTTACCTGCTATAGGCAAAGCTGGGCCTTCGACCGAGATGCCTTGTACCCTTGATTAGCTGGAAAGTTCAAGAGATCTAGAGTAGCCTGCTGGCATGAGGCTTCTGAACTAGTAGCCAAAAGTAAATCATCCACATACTGAAGGACCAGAGCACCTGGATTTGAGAAGTGACCTAGATCTTGGGCCAGTGCCTGACCAAACAGATGAGGGCTATCCCTAAACCCTTGGGGCAAGACCGTCCACGTAAGTTGGGACATGTGGTCTGTGGGATCCTCAAAGGCAAAGAGAAACTGAGATTCAGAGCGCAGGGGAATACAGAAGAAGGCATCCTTGAGGTCCAGAACAGTGAACCATTCTGCTTCCTCTGGTATTTGAGAGAGCAGGGTATAGGGGTTGGATACAACTGGATATAGAAAAATTACTGCCTCATCGATGAGTCTAAGATCTTGCACTAGTCTCAATTGACCATTTGGTTTTGCACTCCTAGAATCGGGGTGTTGCAGGGACTGCTGCATTTCCTTACTAAGCCTTGAGCTTTTAAATGTTTAACAATATCCTGTAATCCTTTATGAGCTTCAGGCTTTAAGGAATATTGCCTTTGATAAGGAAAAGTGCTGGGATCTTTTACCCTGATTTGGACTGGGCGGGCATTTTTTGCCCTTCCAAATTGTCCTTCCAATGCCCAGACTTCAGGCTTGATTTCATCCTCAAGTAGAGGACAACAAATGGGAAACTTGTTCCCCATATTCATGTAGAGAATAGCTCCAGCTTTGGCTAATATATCCCTCCCTAATAAGGGTGTGGGACTTTCAGGCATAACAAGAAAGGCATGTGAAAAGAGCAAAGTCTCCCAATTACAACTGAGGAGGTGGGAGAAATACCTGGTTACAGGCTGTCCCAGGATTCCTTGGATGGTAACGGACCTTGAGGACAGCTGTCCAGGACAGGAAATTAACACTGAGAAAGCCGCACCAGTGTCCAGGAGGAAGTCAATTTCCTGGCCGTCAATGGTTAAACTTACCTGGGGCTCAGTGAGAGTGATGACATGAGCTGACACTTGCCCCAGGCACCCTCAGTCCTGTTGTTGGATCATCTGGTTGGGGGCTTCTGTCCCAGAGAAGCTTTGTCCTCTGGGGCAGTGTGCCTTCCAGTGATTGCCTTGGCATAGGGGACATGGACGAGGGGGCAGCTTGTTTCTCATTGGACAATCTTTTTTAAAGTGTCCTTGCAAACCACACTGATAATAAGCCATACTGGATGATTGGCCTGCTCCATTTTCTGTCCTCTCTGAACCACCAAGGTTTGTTCGTCTGAGGGCCACGACTAAGTCTGCGGTCTTTCTCTGATCTTGCTTTTCCTTTTGGGCCTGTTCCTCTTGGTCCCTGTTATAGAACAGTGAGGTTGCCAGGTTTAATAATGCCTCCAGATTTTGTTCAGGGCACAGGGCTCACTTTTGGAGCTTTCTCCTGATATCTGTGGCTGATTGGGTAATAAACTTATCTTTTAGGATCAATTGACCCTTGAGTGATTCGGGTGACAGGGTAGTATATTTTCTTAAGGCCTTCTGTAGCCGCTCGAGGAAGGCAGAAGGATTTTCTTCCTTTCCCTGAGTTATGGTAGACATCAGTGAATAATTCATGGGCTTCTTCCTAATTATCCTTAGTCCTTCTAGAACATAGGTCAACAGATGTTTATGACTCCAGTCCCCATGATCTGAATTGAAGTCCCAGTGGGGATCCACACTGGGGACGGCTTGCTGACCAGTAGGGAATTTGTCCCTTTCTTCAGCTGTCATTCTATCATTTACTTAACTAAGATACCAGGTACCTCCAAAGTCTTGGGCTGCAGCTAAAGCTGCATTATTTTCATTAAAGGCCAGGGTTTGATCTAACAATAGCATGACATCTCTCCAAGTGAGATTGAAGATTTGCCCTAGACCCTGTAGGACATCTATGTACCTATCAGGATCATCTGAAAACTTCCCCAGGTCTGCCTTGATCTGCTTTAAATCAGAGAGGAAGAAGTGGACATGTACCCATATTAGGCCAAATTCCCCTCCCGCTACAGTTTGAAGGGGACATAACCAACAGCCCAGGGGAGTTTTGTGATCCTTTGGAGATTTCTTTGCTTATTTCCTTCTGGGCAGGGGAGATTAGAGGAGGCTTGTCATTAATACGAAGGGGAGCTGTAGGGAGGCTAGGATATGGGGGTAAGCTGAAAGGTCCTCCTGTGGGATGTAAATTGCAACCTTTGCATAGTTGTGTATTCTCCTTTAATGAAAGGAAAGCTTGGACATAACTATTTCACTCCATTTGCCTTTCTCTTACAGAAAAGGTCAAGCTGCAGGATAGTATTGTAATTTGTACTTCCCTCAGGTGGCCATTTTTCCCCATCAGAGAGAGAATATTGGGGCCAGGCCACAGTGCAGAAAAAAATGAGCTGCCTCTTTTTCAGGGTTTGCAGGTCAGATTGGTCCCAATGGCCTAGGATGCATTTCAAGGGTGAGCCTGTTGATGCCTGTTTCCCATCTGAAAGACAAAACTGCCCACGATTTTGGTGTGTTTTTCTTCTCCCCCTGCCCAAGAACCCATAATGGTCACTAGACCCTGCTGATCGGAATAGTTGTGCTCACCAATGCAGCAGCAGAAACAGTAGCTTTACTCCCAGACCACAAGGAGAACCAAGGAAGGTCGGATTTAGTGGCCCTTATCAACGCATTCTCAAAAACCTGCACCCTTGCCTGTCCTCCTAGACCACAAAGAGGACCGAGAAAAATTGGATTTAGTGGCCCTTACCAATGCATTCTCGAAAACCTGTTAGAGTCCTAAGCATTCTCCTTTTAGTATTGGGACCTTACCAATGTCCTACAATGATGTTATGCCCCAAAAATGAAGTGGAGGGCCATACCATGAGGGAGGGAAGGGATCTCCAGGGTTGGAAGAGTGACACCTTTTGTCCTCACTTATATGAATAGGAAGGATACAATTTCTGAGGCTCCCCATATCCTAGCTTCAGGAATAGCTTTTATTAGTCCTGCTTGTCTGAGGAGGGATCCTAAAATTCCAGATAGCCCCCCTACAACAGGGCTTTGGGCAAAAATTATGTCTTTCTGATTAGTGAGCCCAGGTGCCTAAAGAAGGTAACAGAGTCCTGAAGTTTATACTAGAAGTCATTCTTATAGGAGAAACTAGAAAAGCACCAGAGACAGGGAGTGGTTTTTAGAGGTGGGACTAGCCTCGGAGATGAGAGGCGAGAGGAAGTTTGTCTGACAGGCATTAGGACCCAGGAGGCAAGGGTCAGGACAGATAGGATAGATGGGCGAGTCTCGCTTGGGCGACATGACTTTGAGAGTTCCGCTCATGGCCACAGGATCAGCCAACTTGTTGTCAAGACCCCAGAGCTGAATGGCTTTCCTGTCAACCCTCGACTCAGCCCAGAAGTACAGGAAAAGCGGAAGCTGGTTCCAGGCAAACTAATGCTCCCAACTCCAAAAAGTCGGGGTTTGTTAGAGAGCCCCTTCCCAGAAAGCCTGACACCAATGTCTTTAGTCCAGCACCTGCGCTAGTCACTTTTAACTGGCCAACAGGTGCCCGGTATTTAGCCCCCAAATTCTAAGGAAAAATAGGACAGAATAGCAAGCGAAAGGGGTCTGATGGTACTCACCGCTTGGTGATAGGCGATAGTCTCACCGCTTGGTGATAGGTGATAGTCCCTTCATGGTCGCCAAAATGTGTCCAGTATTGGTGGGTTCTTGGTCTCACTGACTTCAAGAATGAAGCTGTGGACCCTCACGGTGAGTGTTACAGTTCTTAAAAAATGGTGTGTCTGGAGTTTGTTCCTTCTGATGTTTGGATGTGTCTGGAGTTTATTCCTTCTGGTAGGTTCGTGGTCTCGCTGACTTCAGGAGTGAAGCTGCAGATCTTTGCGGTGAGTGTTACAGCTCATAAAGATGGTGCAGACCCAAAGAGTGAGCAGCAGCAAGATTTATTGTGAAGAGTGAAAGAACAGAGCTTCTACAGCATGGAAGGGAACCTGAGTGGGTTGCTGCTGCTGGCTCGGGTGGCCTTTTATTCCCTTATTTGGCCCCACCCACATCCTGCTGATTGGTCCATTTTACAGAGAGCTGATTGGCCCATTTTACAGAGTGCTGGTTGTTCCGTTTTAGAGTGCTGATTTGTCCATTTTGACAGAGTGCTGATTGGGGCATTTACAAAACTTTAGCTAGACACAAAGTGCTGATTGGTGCATTTACAATCCTTTAGCTAGACAGAAAATTCTCCAAGTCCCCTACCGGATTAGCTAGACACAGAGCGCTGATTGGTGCATTTACAAACCTTTAGCTAGACACAGAGCGCTGATTGGTGCATTTACAATCCTTTAGCTAGACACAGAGTGCTGATTGGTACGTTTACAATCCTTTAGCTAGACAGAAAAGTTCAAGTCCCCACCCGACCCAGAAGCCTAGCTGGCTTCACCTCTCAATCCCATAAACAAATTTGACTCCTTCCCCATATCCACTCCCTGTCTTGTGTCTCCATCCTTCCTTCCCTCCCTCCCATCAAACCCAGAGGTCATGGACTTCTGTCTCATCTTCTCTCTGCCTCCCTCCCTCTATAATCCTCAGTTGCCTTATTCTGTCTCTCCCTCTGAAATTTCTCTTGATTCTTTTTTTTTTTTTTTTTTTTTGAGGCAGGGTCTCACTCTGTTGCCCAGGCTGGAGTGCAGTGGCATGATCTCGGCTCACTGCACCCTCTGCCTCCCGAGTCCAAGCAATTCTCTGCCTTAGCCTCTCAAGTAGCTGGGATTACAGGCACCCACCACCACGCCTGGCTAATTTTTTTGTATTTTTAGTAGAGATGGGGTTTCACTATCTTGGCCAGGCTGGTCTTGAACTCCTAACCTCATGATCCACCCGCCTTGGCCTCCCAAAGTGCTGGGATTATAGGCATGAGCCACTGCACCTGGACTTTTAAAAAATTTATCGTAGAGATGAGGTCTTGCTGTGTTGCATAGGCTGGTCTCAAACTCCAAGGTCCTCCAGCCTCAGCCTCCCAAAGAGCTGGGATTACAGTCGCGAGGCACTGGACCCAGCCTGTGGTGAATATTAATGCCTTATTAATTCTTTACCACCCCCTCCCCACACCATGAGGCCAGGAAGGGATGGTGGCATGGAGGGGTGGGGTGTCAAAACCATCCCCATTTTCCAAATGCAGGAACTGGGGCCAGTGAGCTTGTGGCCCAGGAGAGGGATGTGATTTACAGCTGCAGCTCTGGAGTTTAATGGGTCCAGGTTCACATCCCAGCTTCCTGGCCCCTTGTTAGTTTCCTGCCATGGGGTTTTTCTTTTCTTTCTTTTTTTCTTTCTTTTTTGAGACAGAGTCTCGCTCTGTCACCCAGGCTGGAGTGCAGTGGTGCAATCTCAGCCCACTGCAACCTCCGCCTCCCAGGTTCAAGCGATTCTCCTGCCTCAGCCTCCCAAATAGCTGGGACTACAGGCATGTGCCACCACGCCTGGCTTATTTTTTGTATTTTTAGTAGAGACGGGGTTTCACCGTGTCAGCCAGGATGGTCTTGATCTCCTGACCTTGTGATCTACCCACCTCAGCCTCCCAGAGTGCGGGGAGTGTAGGAGTGCGCCACCACACCCAGCTGGTGGTTTTTTTTTTTTTTTTCTGTTGTTCCCCAGGTTGGAGGGGCAGGAAATGCTTTGAGGTCAAGGTGGCTGCAGGAAAAAGGATGACATTGAAGAGATGAGCCCATCGTTGGCAGAGCCTGGAAATGAAGAGGGTATGGCTAGAGGAACCCCCTCTCCTGCAGACTGGACTCACCACCAGCTCCAGTGACAGTGGGCTCAGAGGAGATCCTCTAAGCCTGCTCAGTACAGGACACAGGCAAACAAGGAACCTGCAGAGGGCAGCCTCTAGCCTCCCTGGCCTGGCAGCTGTAGGACCTACCTCTACAAAGCTAAAAAGTTTGTCACCTATACCCAGCCACAGCCCCAGGGAAACAGCCGTGTCCCCAGCACCTGCCAGGAAGGGTCAAGACCAGGAAATCACAGATATTTTTTCTTCTAGCACAAGAACCCCCACCACCTCCCCAAGAGACATCTATAAGGAATATTTGGAGGGAGATACTGGGGCAAAAATAAATTAACAGGCCGGGCGCAGTGGCTCACGCCTGTAATCCCACCAGTTTCGGAGGCCGAGGCGGGCAGATCACTTGAGGTCAGGAGTTTGAGACCAGCCTGGCCAAACCCATCTATACTAAAAAATACAAAAATTAGCTGGGTGCAGTGGGAGGCGCCTGTAATCCCAGCTACTCGGGAGGCCGAGGCAGGAGAATCGCTTGAACCCGGGAGGTGGAGGTTGCAGTAAGCTGAGATTGCACTACCGCGCTCCAGCCTGGGTGACAGAGTGAGACTCTTGTCTCAAAAAAATGAAAAAAAAAAAAAAAAAAAAGATTAACAGCAGCTGGGGTTCAGAAAATGGACAGATGTGGTTTTACTCAAATACATGTCCTAGATGTAGGGTATCCAATTATTAACGATTTTTATTTTATTTCATATTTATTTATTTATTTTTTAGACAGACTCTCACTCTGTTGCCTGGGCTAGAGTGCAGTGGCGCTGTATCCGGAATTGGGGGGTTCTTGGTCTCACTGACTTCGAGAATGAAGCTGCAGACCCTCACGGTGAGTGTTCCAGCTCTTAAGGTGGCACGTCTGGAGTTTGTTTCTTCTGATGTTCAGATGTGTTCAGAGTTTCTTCCTTCTGGTGGGTTCGTGGTCTTGCTGGCTCAGGAGTGAAGCTGCAGACCTTCGCAGTGAGTGTTACAGCTCATAAAAGCAGTGTGGACCCAAAGAGTGAGCAGTACAAGATTTATTGCAAAGAGTGAAAGAACAAAGCTTCCACAGCGTGGAAGGGGTCCCAAGCGGGTTGCCACTGCTGGCTCGGGCAGCCTGCTTTTATTCTCTTATCTGGCCCCACCCACATCCTGCTGATTGGTAGAGCCCAGTGGTCTGTTTTGACAGGGCGCTGATTGGTGCGTTTACAATTCCTGAGCTAGACACAAAGGTTCTCCACGTCCCCACCAGATTAACTAGATACAGAGTGTCAACACAAAGGTTCTCCAAGGCCCCACCAGAGTAGCTAGATACAGAGTGTCGATTGGTGCATTCACAAACCCTGAGCTAGACACAGGGTGCTGATTGGTGTGTTTACAAACCTTGAGCTAGATACAGAGTGCCGACTGGTGTATTTACAATCCCTGAGCTAGCCATAAAGGTTCTCCAAGGCCCCACCAGAGTAGCTAGATACAGAGTATCCATTGGTGCATTCACAAACCCTGAGCTAGACCTAGGGTGATGATTGGTGTATTTACAATCCCTGAGCTAGACGTAAAGGTTCTCCACGTCCCCACCAGACTCAGGAGGCCAGCTGGCTTCACCCAGTGGATCCCGCACTGGGGCTGCAGGTGGAGCTGCCTGCCAGTCCCACGCCGTGCGCCCGCACTCCTCAGCCCTTGGGTGGTCGATGGGACTGGGAGCCGCGGAGCAGGGGGCAGTGCTCGTCAGGGAGGCGCCGGCCGCACAGGAGCCCATGGAGGGGGTGGGAGGCTCAGGCATGGCAGGCTGCAGGTCCCGATCCCTGCCCCGTGGGAAGGCAGCTAAGGCCTGGTGAGAAATCGAGCGCAGCGCCGGTGGGCTGGCACTGCTGGGGGACCCAGTACACCCTCCGCAGCCGCTGGCTGGCACGGGTGCTAAGCTCCTCATTGCCCGGGGCCGGCAGGGCCGGACGGCTGCTCTGAGTGCGGGGCCCGCCAAGCCCACGCCGACCCGGAACTCCAGCTGGCCCGCAAGCACGGCGCGCAGCCCCGGTTCCCGCTCGCGCCTCTCCCTCCACACTTCCCTGCAAGCTGAGGGAGCTGGCTCCGGCCTTGGCCAGCCCAGAAAGGGGCTCCCACAGTGCAGCAGTGGGCTGAAGGGCTCCTCAAGTGCCGCCAAAGTGGGAGCCCAGGCAGAGGAGTCGAGGAGAGTGAGCGAGGGCTGTGAGGACTGCCAGCATGCTGTCACCTCTCAGCGCCATCTCGGCTCACTGCAACCTCCACCTCCTGGCTTCAAGCAATTCTCCGGCCTCAGCCTCCCGAGTAGCTGGGATTATAGGTGCGCAGCACTACGCCCAGCTAATTTTTGTATTTTTAGTAGAAATGAGGTTTCACCACATTGGCCAGGCCAGACCAGCCTGGACAATAGAGTGAGATCTCACTATATAGAGCAATACAGCGGGATCACCCGACCTTGGGTGATCCGCTCTTGTTGGCCTCCCAAAGTGCTAGTATTACAAGTGTGAGCCAATGCGCCCAGCCCTATTCTTTTTTTTTTTTTTTTTTTTTTTTTGAGATCAAGTCTTGCTCTGTCACCCAGGCTGGAGTGCAGTGGCATGATCTCTGCTCACTGCAACCTCTGCCTCCCGAGTTCAAGTGATTCTCCTGCCTCAGCCTCCTGAGTAGCCGGGATTACAGGCACCCGCCACCACACCCGGCTAATTTTTGTATTTTTAGTAGAGACGGGGTTTCACCAAGTTGGTCAGGCGGGTCTGGAACTCGTAATGTCAGGTGATCCACCTGCCTCGGCCTCCTAAAGTGCTGGGATTACAGGCGTAAGCCACCGCGCCCTCATCTTTTTTTTTTTTTTAACAAAACACAGATGTAGAATTAGAGCCTTCAGGGGTGGGTGCAGTGGTGCTCACACCTTTAATCCCAGCACTTTGTGAAGCCAAGGCAGGAGGATCCCTTGAGTCTCGGTGTTTGAGACCAGTCTAGACAATAGAGTGAGACCCTACCTCTACGAAAAAAAATTCTTTTTGTTTTGAGATGGAGTCTTGCTCTGTTGCCCAGGCTGGAGTGCAGTGGCGCAATCTCGGCTTATTTGCAGCCTCTGCCTCCTTGGCTGAAGTGATTCTTCTGCGTCAGCCTCCAGAGTAGCTGGGACTACAGACATGCACCACCACGCTCGGCTAAATTTTGTATTTTTTGTAGAGATGGGGGTTCCACCATGTTGGCCAGGCTGGTCTCAAACTCCTGACCTCAAGTGATCTGCTTGTCTCGGCCTCACAAATGGCTGGGATTACAGGCACGAGACACCGTGCCTGGCCCTGGGAACATGTTTACATGGACTTTGTTCACTTTTTAAAACGAACTGAGGGTAACTTACTAGATCTGTGAACTAAAGAAAGAGAAAAAAAAAGAAAGAAAGAAAACAAACAAGAACCAAGAACAAAGTGTTCTGAGGTTGCTTTTATTCCAAGAACTCTGTGAGCTCCGCCCAGATACCATTGGCGCCTGCTTGTGTCCCCAGGGGAACCTACACACAACAGCACCAGCACCATGAGGGCGCTCTCGACCCACACGAGCCCTGGTCCCCCTGTCAGTCAATGTGACTGAGTCCGCCATTGAGGCCAGTCTGGCCAGCCCCAAGTGGTCCCTCTGAGTCCCCAACTCCCTGGCCAGCAAGGAGTGAAGCTCCATGCCCCTCGGTCCACGCCTCCAGAGTCTGAGCATATCCTGCAGCCTCGATCTCAGGAGGCAACGCATGCAGCCCCCCTGTACTCAGAAAGGGGGCTTCTCCAGTCGTGGTCGTCTTCGCCATCCACAAGTTTCCAGATGGCCCCTCCTTGGAGCCCCTGCCCAGGCAGGGAATGGCCACATCCTCGGGCAGAGCCAAGAGTCACCGTCTTTCGTGGGCCTGGGACCAGGCCCAGCGAGGACGCTAGGAGGCTGCCTCTGCTGCCATGGGCTGGATCAACATGGTGGTGGCCTGCAGCGGGTAGTAGCGGCCCCGCCAGGTCTTCCAGAAGATTCCCTTCTTAAGCTTCTGCCGCTGCTGTGGGATGGAGCGGAAGTACTGGCCGTTGAGGTTGGAATGGCTGCAGGTGCCAAACCACCAGCCTCCTGCCGGGGTCAGGGGAGAGGGAACATGGTCAGGTCTTTGAGCCACCAATGGGGCTGAAAGGAGACAGGGATAGGGTTGAGGATGAGGCAGGTTGGGGACCAGGCTGGGCTTTGGACTTGACTTTTTTTTTTTTGAGATTGAGTCTTACTCTGTCACCCAGGCTGGAGTGCAGTGGTGCGATCTCAGCTCACTGCAACCTCCGTCTCTCAGGTTTAAGTGATTCTCCTCCCTCAGCCTCCCGAGTAGCTGGGATTACAGGCGCCTGCCACCACACCTGGCTAATTTTTGGTCTTTTTTTTTGAGACTGAGTCTCACTCTATCTCCCAGGCTGGAGTGCAGTGGCACAATCTCGGCTCACTGCACCTCTGCCTCCCAGGTTCAAGGGATTCTCGTGCCTCAGCCTCCTGAGTAGCCGGGATTACAGGCACCCACCACCACGCCTGGCTAGTTTTTGTATTTTTAGTAGCGAGGGGGTTTCACCATGTTGGCCAGGTTGGTCTCAAACTCCTTACCTCATGTGATCCACCCGCCTCAGCCTCCCAAAGTGCTGGGATTACAGGTATGACCCACTGCGCCTGGCCTAATTTTTGTATTTTTAGTAGAGACAGGGTTTCACCCTGTTGGCCAGGCTAGTTTTGAACTCCTGACCTCACGTGATCCACCCACCTCGGCCTCCCAAAGTGCTGGGATTACAGGTGTGAGCCCCCACACCCGGCCTTATTTTTAAGTTTAAAAAAAATTTTTTTTGAGACAGGGCCTGGCTCCATTGCCCAGGCTGGAATGCAGTGGTGTGGTGATGGCTCAATGCAGCGTCAACCTTATGGGCTCAAGTGATTCTTGTACCTGGGCCTCCCAAGTAGCTGGGACCACAGGTGTGAGCCACCATGCCTGCATTTTTTCTTTTTCTTTTGAGGCAGGGGTCTCACTCTGTCACCCAGGCTTGAGTGCAGTGGCGCAGTCTCAGCTCACTGCAGCCTTATCTCCTAGGCTCAAGAGATCCTCCCAACTCAGCCTCCCAAGTAGATGGGAACACAGGCAGGCACCACCATGCCCAGCTAGTTTTTTGTATTTTTAATTGAGACAGGATTTCGCCCTGTTGCTCAGATTGGTCTCCTGGGCTCAAGTGATCCACTCGCTTCAGCCTCCCAAAGTGCTGGGATTGCAAGTGTGAGCCACCGTGCCTAATTTTTTTTTTTTTTTTTGAGAATTGCTTGAACCCGGGAGGTGGAGGTTGCAGTGAGCCGAGATCGCACCACTGCACTCCAGCTTAGGCAACAGAGTGAGACCCTGTTTCAAAAAAAAAAAAAAAGAATCCTGTGGAGCACCATTATAAAGATGTTTGTGGCCGGGTATTGTGGCTCACGCCTGTAATCCCAACACTTTGGGAGGCCGAGGTGGGCAGATCACTTGAGGTCAGGAGTTCAAGACCACCCTGGCCAACCTGGTGAAACCCCGTCTCTACTAAAAATACAAAACAATTATCTGTGTGTGGTGGCAGGAACCTGTAATCCCAGCTACTCAGGAGGCTGAGGCAGGAGAATCACTTGAACCCAGGAGGCGGAGGCTGCAGTGAGCCAAGATCACGTCACTTGCACTCCAGCCTGGGAGACACAGCGGGACTCTGTCTCAAAAAATAAATAAGTAGGCCGGGCGCGGTGGCTCACGCCTGTAATCCCAGCACTTTGGGAGGCTGAGGCAGGCAGATCACGAGGTCAGGAGATCGAGACCATCCTGGCTAACACGGTGAAACCCCATCTCTACTAAAAATACAAAAAAATTAGCCAGGCGTGGTGGCGGGCACCTATAGTCCCAGCTACTCGGGAGGCTGAGGCAGGAGAATGGTGTGAACTCAGGAGGCGGAGCTTGCAGTGAGCCAAGATCGTGCCACAAAGCACTCCAGCCTGGGTGACAAAGTGAGACTCCGTCTCAAAAAATAAATAAATAAATAAATAAATAAATAAATAAATAAACAAACACATAAGTAAATAAAAGTAAAGACAGTCAAGACCCTTTTCAGGATGGGAAAACTGAGGCCAGATAGGCTAAGTTAGTGGCCCAATCACACACACGGCATGTAAGGAAGAGGTGGGGGCAGGAAACAGATGCAATGTGGGGTTGAAGGCAGGACAGAGCAGCAGAAAGATAAGGAGGGAAGCTGCTGGCTGGGTGTGGCATGGCAGGGCCTGCTCACCAGAGAGGCTCTTGGCGCAGTTCTTGTCTCTGCGGAGGTCGTGATCCTGGTCCCAAGTGGAGAAGGGTACGGAGAGGCCGCTGGGTGGGATGGTGGTGGCGCCCAGCTGGCCGGCCACGGGTGCAGTGAGCTGCAGGCTGTAGGCCGTGTCCTCGCCACCCAGGTGCACGGAGAACTGCAGCGACTCGGCGTTGCCATCCCAGTCCCGCAGCTGCACGGCCAGGCGGCTGTTGCGGTCCCCCGTGATGCTATGCACCTTCTCCAGACCCAGCCAGAACTCGCCTGGAGTGGGAGAGGCCACTCCGTGAGGCAGGGCCACTTCTGAGGGTCCCTCTTCCTCCCCTGCCTCTGTCCCCACTAGAAACACCTACCGTGGGGATCCCCGAACCCCGCCTTGTAGGCTTCCCAGGGCCGATTGAAGTCCACTGAGCCATCGTGGCGCCTCTGAATTACTGTCCAGCCTCCATCTGCCCAGAAAGGTACAAGGTCACCAGAAGTCCCTCTTCACAGACGACCCCACTCCCTCATCTGGCTGCCAAGCACCAAACCCCCTCCAAACCCAGGAAGACAGCAGCTCCCTCACTCATCCCTGGAGGACTCGAGGAGGGTGGGTCAGAGGGAGGAATATTATGGGCTGGCCTTGGGAAGATCTTTGTCCCAAGAACCCAGCAGGGACTGAGTGTGGGAGGGAGTAGGCAGTGGAAATCTGCAAAGCCTCTCTGGGCCAGCTGAACTGGGTCTTCCTCTGCAGTTCTCAACCACAAAACCCCGTGTTGTAACCTCTTGTAATGGAAAGGACTTCTCAGTGGAAAAAAAAGCTTTCTTTTTTTTTTTTTTTTCTTTAGAGATGGAGTCTCACTCTGTTGCCCAGGCTGGATTGCAGTGCCGCAATCTCAGCTCACTGCAACCTCTGCCTTTGGGGCTTAAGCGATTCTTGTGCTTCAGCCCCACAAGCAGCTGGAATCACAGGCACCTGCCACCATGCCCGGCTAATGTTTATGTTGGTAGAGATAGGGTTTCACCATGTTGGCCAGGCTGGTCTTGAACTTCTGACCTCAAGTGATTTGCCCGCCTTGGCCTCCCAAAGTGCTGGCATTTCAGGTGTAAGCCACCGTGCTCAGCCTTTGTTTTTTTTTAGAAACGAGGTTTTGTTGTGTTGCCCAGGTTGGAGTGCGGTGGCTATTCACAGGTGTGATCACGGCTCACGGCAGCCTTTAACTCCTGGGCTGAAGTGACCCTCCTGCCTTGGCCTCCCGAGTAGCTGGGACTACAGGCGTGTGCCACCATGCCCAGCAAGGGCTGAATTTTATTTTATTTTATTTTATTTTCTCTCTTTTTTATTTTTTTGATGGGGGGACGGAGTCTCGCTCTGTCGCCCAGGCTGGAGTGCGGTGGCGTCATCTCAGCTCACTGCAATCTCCGCCTCCCAGGTTCAAGAGATTCTCCTGCCTCAGCCACCTGAGTAGCTGGGATTACAGGTGCACACCACCATGCCCGGCTAATTTTTGTATTTTTAGTAGAGACGGGGTTTCACCATGTTGGTCAGGCTGGTCTCGAACTCCTGACCTCGTGATCTGCCTGCCTCAACCTCCCAAAGTGCTGGGATTACAGGTGTGAGCCACTGCACTTGGCCTTTTTTTTTACTTTTACAAAATTTTTTGTAAAGATGAGCTCTCACTATGTTGTCCAGGCTGGTCTCGAACTTCTGGACTCAAGTGATCCTCACGATAGGCCTCCCAAAGTGTCGGGATTACAGGTGTGAGCCACTACACCCAGACAAGGGCTGCATTTTAAAGAAAAGAGGCCAGGAGCAGTGGCTAATGTCTATAATCCCAGCATTTTGGGAGGCCAAAGTCGGCAAATCATTTGAGGTCAGGAGTTTGAGACCAGCCAGACCAACATGGTGAAACCCAGTCTCTACTAAAAATACAAAAATTAGCTGGGTGTGGTTGCTCGCACCTGTAGTCTCAGCTACTGGGGAGGCTGACGCTAGAGAATTGCTTGAACCCGGGAGGCGGAGGTTTCAGTGAGCTGAGATCGTGGCATTGCACTCCAGCTCCAAGAGCAAAACTCCATCTCAAAAAAAAAAAAAAAAAAGACCAGCTTGGGCAACATAGCAAGACCCTGCCTTTAATTTTTTTGTTTTGTTTTGTTTTCAATTTAAAGAAAGACAACAGGGCCTATGGGGAGAGGGGCCCCTGGTGGACTAACACACCCTACCTGAGGTCATCTTGCAGTTCACCAAAAATGGCGGAGACCCCTGAGGCTGGATTTCAAATAGTCCACTCTGCCTCTCCCCAACCTGGAACAGCTCCTGGCAATCCCTGGGCAGCCCTGAAGGGAGATAAAGTGGAGAGGTGAAACAGGAGGGCAGCCCCTGGTGGGGGGGGGGTCTCAGGAGCCAGGCATATCTGGGGGCTTAACAGTGGATGACCAGGGAAGTAAAAGGCAAATCTTATCTCATGACCACCTCTCTGCCATCTGCCTAACCTCTTCCATGGCTCCCTATGTCCTTCCTCAGCATGGTCCACAAGGCACCTGGAGGACCAGCCCCCGTGCCCATCCTCCTCCTGCCATGCTGTACCCACACCCTCTCTGGCACACAGGCTTTCTTCCCACCCTTGTACCACACACCGTCCTGCCACAGGGATTTTGCACATGCTGTTCCCCCTGCCTGGGACTGTCTTTTTTTGTTTTGTTTTTTGATACGGAGTCTCGCTCTGTCGCCAGGCTGGAGTGCAGTGGCGCAATCTTGGCTCACTGCAACCTCCGCCTCCCAGGTTCAAGCAATTCTGCCGCAGCCTCCGGAGCAGCTGGGACTACAGGCATGTGCCACCACACCCAACTAGTTTTTGCATTATTAGTAGAGACGGGGGTTTCACCATGTTGGCCAGACTGGTCTCGATCTCCTGACCTCGTGATCCGCCAGCCTTGGCCTCCCAAAGTGCTGGGATTACAGGTGTGAACCACTGCGCCTGGCGGGACTCTCTTTCCTCACTTCTCTCTCTGGGTCCCAGCTTCTGGAAGGACACCTTGCCTTGCCTCACCCCCAGACCAGGCCAGACCACCCCAAATGGGAATTGAGCAAGGACTTCCCACTCCTGGACACTGGGGCCATCTAGTGGTCTCTCCTCTGACTCAATGGAGGCTCCATGAGCTGGGGACAAGGAGCAGCTCTGCCCACAGCCTGGCACCAGCATCCACGCAGGCCCCAGCACATAGCAGCTGCTCAATAAAGACTTGATGAATGGGCCGGGCGCAGTGGTTCATGCCTGTAATCCAGCACTTTGGGAGGCGGGCGGATCGGTCAGGAGTTTGAGACCAGCCTGGTCAACATGGCCAAACCCCATCTCTAGTAAAACATACAAAGATTAGCTGGGTGTGATGGTGGACGCCAGTAATCCCAGCTCCTTAGGAGGCAGAGGCAGGAGAATCGCTTGAACCCGGGAGGCAGAGGTTGCAGTGAGCTGAGATTGAGCCATTGCACTCCAACCTGGGTGACAGAGTGAGACTCTGTCTCAAAAAAAAAAAAAAAAAAAAAGACTTGATAAATGAATAAAAATTAGCTGGGCGTGGTGGCAGTAGGCGCCTATAATCCCATCTACTTGAGAGGCTGAGGCAGGAGAATCACTTGAACCCAGTGGGAGGCAGAGGTTGCAGTGAGCTGAGATTGCGCCACTGCACTCCAGCCTGGGCAACAGAGCGAGACTCCGTCTCAAAAAGCAAACAAAAAAGTCTTGATAAATGAATGAATGAATGAATGAGGCAGCAGGTCCAGAACAGGAAGAACTGTGCTGAGCAGAAACATCTCAGAGGCTCTGCCTGGGGTCCCAGCTCCTAGAGGGAGAGGAGGCAGGGTTGAGGAAAGAAAGAGGGAGGGAGGAGGGGAGGATGGCGTTGAGCACTTCTGGAGGCTCAGACGCTCCAGACTGGGAGGAACCGCCCCCAGCCCAGCCGGAAAAGTAGGGGAAAGGTCGAAATGAGTCTGCACGGTGGGGGTGGGGGCGGGCCCAGAGTGACCAGGAAGACGCTTTCCGGCCCCTCAGGCATCTCCCCTTTCCCCTACTTTCCTCCCATCCAGTAAGGATGGGCACGCGGCCAAACCACCAGTGTGGCTTCCATGAATGCCAGCTGTTCGCCTTCCCAGCTCTGAACTTTCTCCTACTTGGCGGGCCTGAGCCAAGAGTCTGGGAGTCCCGAACCCACAGAACCCCTGCCCCCTTCCACCGCATTTCCCAGCCAGGACTTGTGCCTTCCCCCGTCACCCTCCAGAAGCCCCTCATCCTGGGATGGTGGCTTTGGGAGGGTGGACAGGACCCTGACCACGCTGAGATGCCAGCCTGGCGGGGTTGGGGGCGGGCAGAATGGAGGTGGAAAGGAGCGGGAGCTTGGGGAGGAGAGAACCCTCAGGTCTACAGTGCTGGAAGCCTGCCACTGACCCTAGGGTGTGAGAGGGGGATCCAAACTTTCACCCAGTTGGCTGTGGACAGCCACAAATGCAGGGAAGGATGAGGACCACAGAGAAACCGTGTGGGGCCGTGAACTTAGAGAATCGCGAGTCTGCATCGGACACACGTGGACATGCTGTGGTTCGAGATGAACGGAGATTTGGGAATAAAGCACCTACAACTTGTGGTGGCAGCAAAAGCCCACTTTCTGCAGCGGGGAGGGGGCCGGCGGGGGCGGGGAGGGAGGAGGAGAACAAGAGAGGGAGGAGGAAGAGGGGTCAGGGACCTGGAGCATTGGATTTGTAAGATACAAGAGTGTTTCTGGTCTGGGAGCTGGGGGTTCCCAGCCCTAATTCCCACATACCCCAAGACATTGTGGAGGGCCCAAATCTACAAACACTCCTACCTGGCACCCCCTCCTCCATGACACCCTCCCCTAGAAGGTTCTAACCTTCAGGATGGCAACCCGAACCCCATTTCTACCTTCTCCAGCACCCCTGCAGCTCAAGTCCCTCAAGATCTCTCTTTCTCCACCTCTGTTCCAATCAGTGACCAGCAGGGCTTCAGGGACAGCCCACTGGCTTGCAGAGGAGAAGGGTTGGGTGGCCTGGCTGGGCCAGATCAGGGCTGAGGAAGGAGGTGCTCCCATCAGCTTTGACCCAGAGACTGGTGAGCCCTCAGGGACTCCAGGCCAGGACATCTTCTCCTTAAGGTGGACCTGACAAGGAGAGGACCAGCAATGGCAAGTGGTGGGGTAGGGGTGGCCACCGGAGAGCATCGAGGGGCAGACACTCACGGTGCAGGCGGCTGACATTGTGAGCCGGGTCAACTGGCTGGGCCATCTCGGGCAGCCTCTTTCTTCGGGCAGGCTTGGCCACCTCATGGTCTAGGTGCTTGTGGTCCAGGAGGCCAAACTAGGATGGGACGGGAGGAGGGTGTCAGGTCCTGCCTGGCCCCACGTCCCCAACCACAGGTCCAGTTCTCACCACCTCCCTCCCAACCTGGGGTCCCAGCTATCAGAGGGACCTTTTCTCCCTTGATCCTAGGGTTACCTGGCTTTGCAGATGCTGAATTCGCAGGTGCTGCTTCTCCAGGTGCCGCTGCTGCTGGGCCACCTTGTGGAAGAGTTGCTGGATCCTGCTGTTCTGAGCCTTGAGTTGTGTCTGGGGAGGGGTGAAAACCTTGGTGAGGACCCAGCTTGCCTTCCCCAACCTCTTAATTCATCCACTCATCCATCCTTCCAAATCTCCATCCGCTGAGGCCAGGCAAGGGAGTCTTTCTTTTTTCTTTTTTTTTCCCAATGACGGGGTCTCGTTCTCTCGCCCAGGCTGGAGTGCAGTGGTGCTGTCACAGCTCACTGCAGCCTCCAACTCCTGGGGTCAAGCGATCCTCCTGTTTTCAGCCTCCTGTGTAGCTGGGACTACAGTCATGCAGCTCTATGCCTGGCTTATTTTTTATTTTTTCAGACAGAGTCTCGCTCTGTCACCCAGGTTGGAGTGCAGTGGCGCAATCTTGGCTCACTGCAACCTCTGCCTCCCAGACTCAAGTGATTCTTGTGTCTCAGCCTCCCAAGTAGCTGCCACCACACCTGGCTAATTTTTGTATTTGTATTTTATTTTATTTATTATTATTATTATTTTGAGATGGAGTCGAGCTCTGTCGCCCAGGCTGGAGTGCAATGGCATGATCCCGGCTCACTGCAACCTCCGCCTCCCGGGTTCAAGAGGTTCTCCTGCCTCAGCCTCCCCAGTAGCTGGGATTACAGGCGCCCGCCACCACACCCAGCTAATTTTTGTATTTTTAGTAGAGACGGGGTTTCACTGTGTTGGTCAGGCTGGTCTTGAACTCCTGACCTCAGGTGATCCACCGGCCTCGCCCTCCCAAAGTGCTGGGACTACAAGCGTGAGCCACCGCACCTGGCCTTATTTTTATTTTATCGCTATTATTTTTTTGAGGAGTCTCACTCTGTTGCCCAGGCTGGAGAGCAGTGCTGCGATCTCGGCTCACTGCAACCTCTGCCTCCCGGGTTCAAGAGATTCTCCTGCCTCAGCCTCCCAAGTAGCTGGGATTACAGGCATGCACACCATGCCAGGCTAATTTTTTGTATTTTTAATAGAGACGAGGTTTCTCCATGTTGGCCAGGCTAGTCTCGACAGCAGGTGGAGGCTCCGTGAGCCACTGCGCCCGGTCATTTTTTAATTTTATATTTATTTTATTTTATTGTATTCAGTGTGTGTGTGTGTGTGTGTGTGTGTGTGTGTGTGTGTGTGTAGAAGAGACGGGGGTCTCGCTATTTTGCTTTAGGTGGTCTTGAACTCCTGGCCTTGAGCGAACCTCCCTCCTCGGCTCCCTAAGGGGGAGCCCATCCCTTGACGCAGGGGAGCCCAGGGAGTCACAGTTGCGCACCCCACCCCCACCCCCCACTCCTGTCCATACCCTTCCAAGCCAGGAGAGCCACTAGGGGCGCGGAGAACCAGCCCTGGGGACACGTACCTGCAGGCTGTGAAGGACCTCAGGGTCCACCCGGCTCTCAGGGGCTAACGGGAGGTCGGTGGACCCCTCGGTTCCCTGACAGGCGGACCCGCACGCGCTCAGGCGCCGCTCCAGCGCGCTCAGCTGACTGCGGGTGCGCTCCGCGTGTTCGCGCAGCCCCTGGCCGAGCTGCAGGAGTCCGTGCGCCAGGACATTCATCTCGTCCCAGGACGCAAAGCGCGGCGACTTGGACTGCACGGGGCCGCCCTGAGCGCTCAGTAGCACGGCGGTGGCGGCGCAGAGCATCAGGGCTGCCCCGGCCGTCGGAGCACCGCTCATCCTCTTAGGTAGCCTGGGAGCGGGGATTCGGGGACTCTCGGAGACTTTGGGGTTCCAGGTGCGAGGACTGGAGATGCGGAGGACCGGGGGTAAGACCCGCTTGGTTGCAGAAGCCGCTGGAAAGAATCGGATTACAGTCGTGTGAGGATCCGCTCAGCTCGGCTTCTCCCCGCCGCGCCCGAGGACGGTTTTTATAAGTTGGGTGCGGAGTGGGCGGAGGAGTCTTGGAGGCGGGGTGCGGGGAGTGCTGGGGGCAGGGCCTGTGGCCGGGGGTGGGGTCCTGTCCTCCGGAGGCCTGGTAGTCTGCGGGCTGGGGGATGCCCTGGGGATGCCAAACTGTGGCTCTCCCGCCCCCGCTCCAGGCTCAGGCAGGCCTTCCTCTACGAACCGTGGGAGACGTGACTCTTCTTTCCCCCACGGTGCCCGCCTCTAGTGTGGAATTCCAAGCCCCCTATTCCGCCCCCGCCTTACCCAGTGGCGGAGAGGGCGCACGCCTGAGGTCAAGACTTCCAGACCAGCCCGGCCAACATCGTGAAACCCAGTCTCTACTAAAAATACAAAAAAAAATTAGCCGGGCTTGGTAGTGCGCGCCTGTAGTCCCAGCTACTCGGGAGGCTGAGGCAGGAGAATCGCTTGAACCCGGGAGGTGGAGGTTGCAGTGCGCCGAGATGGCGCCATTGCGCTCCAGCCTGGGCGACAGAGCCAGAGTACGTCTCAAAATGAAAGAAAAGAAAAGAAAAGAGAGAGAAAGAAGGAAAGAAGGAAGGAAGGACGGAAAAAGAGAGAGAGGTAGGGAGGGAAGAAGGAGAGAGAGAGAGAAAAGAGAGAGAGAAAGGAAAGAGAGAAAGAGAGGAAGGAAGGAAGGAGGGAAAGAAAGGAAGCAGGAAAGAAAGGAAGGAAAAGAAAAAGAGCTGAGTTCAGCGGAGCCCGGAACTCACCAAAAGTCCTTGCCTTGCGGAGGCTTCGTGTGACCTCCATCCCAAGACCAGGAGAGACTTTTCTGGGCTCGCATGTTCCTTCCCGTGAAAGGGTTCGTCATCGCAGCTGTGTTTATGAGATTCTTTGACTTCCATTTCTCTCCTGAGCCCGAAATTATGAGTGCCTTAGCGGCAGGACTTGGATCAGGGCCTCACCCCCATAGCCTACCCTCTACCGCCAGGGTCTTTAATGTCCTGAGCTTTGCCTATAATAAAGCAGGAACTTAGAGAACAGAAAGAGGAGACACAAGGAAGGGAGGAACCAGGGTGGTCGCCCATGACTGTGGTCGCAGCTACTTGGGAGCCTGAGGTGGGAGGCTCACTTGAGCCCAGGAGGTAGAGGCTGCAGTGAGCCACAATGGTGCCACTGCACTCCAGCCTGGGCAACAGAGTGAGATCCTGTCTCTAAAAAAGAAATAAAATAAAAGTCTGTGGCCGGGCGCGGTGGCTCACGCCTGTAATCCCAGCACTTTGGGAGGCCGGGGGGCGGGGGGTGGGGGAGCGGATCACCTGAGGTCAGGGGTTCGAGACCAGCCTGGCCAACATGGTGAAACCTCGTCTCTACTAAAAATAAAAAATTAGCCGGGTGTGGTGGCACGTGCCTACAGCTACTCGGGAGACAGTGTCAGGAGAATCGCTTGAACTCAGGAGACGGAGGTTGCAGTGAGCTGAGATTGCACCACAGCACTCCAGCCTCGGTGACAGAGTGAGACTGTGTGTCAAAAAAAAAAAAAAAGTTTCAGACATGGAAGACCTTCCTCTTTCTCTCCCTCATTCATTCATTCACTCACGCACTGAACGAAGGTGCTGCTGCCCTCTAAGCCCAGCCCCTTTATGTTTGAAGTTCCCAGGCAGGTGCAGATACCCCAACATTCTGAGCCTGGGGTAGGGATAGAGTTGGGACAAAGGAAGTACTGAGTGAGGCTAAAGGGCTGGACCACATTCATTCCACAGGGCTAAGTATTCATTCAAACTTGCACCGATTTCCTCTGCCTCTTCCCTACCCATTCCCCTATACCCTGTCAGGAAGGGGAGGCTGGCACAGAAAACCAGCCTGCCAGGAAGAACTCGGGGCAGGTTGGCTCAGAGCACTGGCAAGGAGAAGGGCATTGACTCAGCAGGGCTCCAAGCCAGCTCATTCTCTGGAATCTGAAACTGCACACCCAAGGGCTGACGTGCAGGCTGCCACTCATACACTTGGCCCCGTCAGCTGGGCCAGATGCCAGGACAGCAAATCCCTCCCAGCAGCAGTGGACAGGAAAGGGAGGGAGGAAAACCCCAGTGAGGAGTAGGTTCAGATGGTCACCGTCTGGCCTGTCCACCCCCAAGCCCCCAGCCTCTCTCTGAGTAGGGGCACAGCTATCCCAGGCTATCCCAGAATGCAAGCTCCTCCTCTTCCCCACCTTCTTAAACTGAGAGAACTGATCAGTTACTTCCCCAACCTGATGACCTTTTCATGATCTGATTTTCAGGGACTTCTTTGGAGCCATGTGTCCCACAGCACAAAACACATCACAGACCCAGGGTCTTAAGGGCCCCTGCTGTGAGCAATCTACAAAAGAGTCTATACTGTAGCCTCAAGTTGGCTCTAGATTTTATTCTAAAAACTGCTCTTTATTATTTATTTATTTATTTATTTATTTTTTGAGATGGAGTCTCGCTCTGTCGCCCACGCTGGAGTGCAGTGGCGCAATCTCGGCTCACTGCAAGCTCCACCTCCCGGGTTAGTGCCATTCTCCTGCCTCAGCCTCCCGAGTAGCTGGAACTACAGGCGCCTGCCACCATGCCCAGCTAATTTTTTGTATTTTTAATAGAGACAGGGTTTCACCGTGTTAGCCAGGATGGCCTCGATCTCCTGACCTCGTGATCCGCCCGCTTCGGCCTCCCAAAGTGCTGGGATTACAGGTGTGAGCCACTGTGCCTGGCCTAGCCTTTTTTTTTTTTTTTTTTTTTTTTTTTTGAGACAGAGGCTCACTCTGTCACCCAGGCTGGAGTGCAGTGGTGCAATCTCGACTCACTGCAACCTCTGCCTTCCAGGATCAAGTGATTCTCGTGCTTCAGCCTCCCGAGTAGCTGGGACTACAGGTGCCCACCACCACGCCCGCTAATTTTTTGTATTCTAGTAGAGGGGGTGGGGTTTCGCCATGTTGCCCAGGCTGGTCTCAAACTCCTAAGCTTAGGCTATCCACCACCTCAGCCTCCCAAAGTGCTAGGGTTACAGGCATGAGCCACCACACCCAGCCCTGTTTTATGTATTTTTTTTTTTTTTTGAGATGGGTCTCACTCACCCAGGCTGGAGTGCAGTGTCACAGTCACAGCTCACTGCAACCTCAACCTCCCAGGCTCAAGTGATCCTCCCACCTCAGCCTCCCAAGCAGCTGGGACTATAGGCATGTGCCACCAGACCTGCCTAATTTCTGTAGATTTTGTAGAGACAGGATTTTTGCCGTGTTGCCCAGGCTGGTCTCGAACTCCTGAGCTCAAGGGATTCCCTCGCCTCGGCCTCCCAAAGTGCTGGGATGACAGGTGTGAGTCACTGTGCCTGGCCAAAAACTGACCTTTAGAATGTGGCCTCTTACCCAGCAAAGACAAAGTCATCCTGATCAATTGTTCCTGGAGCACCTACTATATGCCAGGCACTGTGCTGGGGCGATCACGGTGGGCAAGACCGGGTCTCCAATCCCAACGCGTGGGCTACTTTGGCCAACATAGTTAAAAATTGTTAAAATGACCAATTTTATATTATGTATATATTTTTTTTCTTTTTCTTTTTTTTCTTTTTCTTTTTTTTTTTTTTTGAGACAGAGTCTTGCTCTGTCGCCAAGGCTGGAGTGCAGTGGTGCAATCTCTGCTCACTGCAACTTCCGCCTCCTGGGTTCAAATGATTCTCCTGCCTCAGCCTCCTGAGTAGCTGGGATTACAGGTACCCACCACCACGCCTGGCTAATTTTTGTATTTTAGTAGAGACGGGGTTTCGCCATGTCCAGGCTGGTCTCTAACTCCTGACCTCAGGTGATCCGCCCACCTCAGCCTCCCAAAGTGCTGGGATTACAGGTATGAGCCCCCGCGCCCAGCCTGTTATGTGTATTTCACTACAAATGTAAATGCCATTAAGCTAGGCAAGGTGGCTCATGCTTGTAATCCCAGTACTTTGGGAGGCCAAGGTGGGAGGACTGCTTGAGCCCAGGAGTTCAAGATTGGGTAACATGGCAAGACCCTGTCTGTACAAAAAATTTAAAAAATTAGCTGGGGCCAGGCTGGGCACGGTGGCTCACGCCTGTAATACCAGCACTTTGGGAGTCCAAGGTGGGCAGATCATGAGGTCAGAAGTTCGAGACCAGCCTGACCAACATGGTGAAACCCGGTCTCTACTAAAAATGTAAAAATTAGCCAGGCGTGGAGGCGCGCGCCTGTAATCCCAGTTACTCGGGAGGCTGGGGCAGGAGAATCGCTTGAACCCGGGAGGCAGAGGGTGCAGTAAGCAGAGATTGCGCCACTGCACTCCAACCTGGGCGACAGGGCGAGACTCTGTCTCAAAAAAAAAAAAAAAAATTAGCTGGGGCCCGGCACGGTGGCTCACACCTGTAATCCTAGCACTTTGGGAGGCTGAGGTGGGTGGATCACTTGAGTCTGGGAGTTCGAGACCAGCCTGGCCAGCATGGTGAAACCCCATCTCTACTAAAAATACAAAAATTAGCAGGCATGGTGGTGTGTGGCTGTAATCTCAGCTATTTGTGAGGCTGAGGTAGGAGACTTGCTTGAACCCAGGAGGTGGAGGCTGCAGTGAGCGGAGATCGTACCACTGCACTCCAGCCTGGGTGACAGAGCAAGACTCTGTCTCAAAAAAAAAAAAAAAAAGCTAGGTGCGGTGGCACGTTCCTGTAGTACGAGCTACTTGGGAGGCTGAGGTGGGAGGATCATTTCAACCTGGGAAGTCGAGGCTCAAAGCTACAGTGAGCCGAGATTGCACCCCTGCACTCTAGCCTAGGGGACAGATCAAGACCCTGTATCCAAAAAATAAATAAATAAACACACATAGAGACATAAAATATAAATATATATAATACACACAGAGACACATACATATGCAATACACATAAAGATATATATATACATATGTGGAGAGAGCCACACTTACATACAGAGAGATACATATATATAACATACACAAACAGGCTGGGCAGGGTGTCTCACACCTGTAATCCTGACACTTTGGGAGACTGAAGTGGCAGGATTGCTTGAAATCAGGGATTTCAGACCAGCCTGGGTAACAAAGTGAGACCCCGTCCCTCCAAAAAATAAAAGATTAGGGCTGGGCGCGGCGGCTCACGCCTGTAATCCCAGCACTTTGGGAGGCCGAGGCAGGCGGATCACCTGAGGTCAGGAGTTCAAGACCAGCCTGGCTGACATGGTGAAACCCCATTTCTACTGAAAATACAAAAAAAAAAATCAGCCGGGCATGGTGGCATCTGTAATCCCAGCTACTTGGGAGGCTGAGGCAGGAGAATCGCTTGAACCCGGGAGGCAGAGGTTGCAGTGAGCCAAGATTGTGCCATTGTATTCCAGCCTGGGTGACAAGAGCGAAACTCCATCTCAAAATAAATAAATAAATATAAAAATAAAAAAATAAATAAAATAAAAAATTAGCCAGGTGTGGTGGTGCCTACCCGTACTCCCACACCTACTCAAGGAGGCTGACGCAAGAGGACAACTTAAGCTCAGGAGGTGGAGGCTGCAGTCTGCTATGATCGTACCATTGCACTCCCATTTGGGCATCAGAGTGAGACTCTGTCCCAAAAAAAAAAAAAAAAAAAAAAAAAGAGGTCTGGCACGGTGGCTCAGGCCTGTAAACTCAGCTCCTCGGGAGGCTGAGGGAGGAGAATCGCTTGAACGTGGAAGGCAGAGGTGGCAGTGAGCTGAGACTGCGCCACTGAACTCCAGCCTGGGTGACAGAGCAAGACTCCATCTCAAAAAAGAAAAAAGGCCGGGCGCGGTGGCTCACGCCTGTAATCCCAGCACTTTGGGAGGCCGAGGCGGGTGGATCACGAGGTCAGGAGATCGAGACCATCCTGGCTAACATGGTGAAACCCCGTCTCTACTAAAAATACAAAAAATTAGCCGGGCGTGGTGGCGGGCACCTGTAGTCCCAGCTACTCAGGAGGCTGAGGCAGGAGAATGGCGGGAACCTGGGAGGTGGAGCTTGCAGTGAGCCGAGATGAGGCCACTGCACTCCAGCCTGGGCAACAGAGCGAGACTCTGTCTCAAAAAACAAAACAAAACAAAACAAAAACAAGAAACAAAACAACAACACACAGACACACGTATACGTAATACATAAGTGCGTAAGTGCATAGATAGATAAAATACACTCACATAGAGACGTATTCATATATATTTATATAATACACTCATGCAGGGTGAGATAATACACGCTTTTTTGTACATCTTCTTTTTCTGACCCACTTAAGGATATATTGCACACATAACGTGTGCCTTTTGCCCTTTACTAAGAAAAAAAAAGTGTTTATATAACCGTGGTACAGCTAGTAATTTCAGGAAATTTGACCCTGACATAGTACTGTTATCTAATCTATGGTCCATATTCCAGTTTCATCAATTGTGTCAAGCATGACCTGAACAGCTGTGGTTTGTGTTTCTGTTTGTTTTCCTTTGTTTTGGAGACAGGGTCTCACTCTGTCATTCAGGCTGGAGTGCAGTGGTGCGATTATAGCTCACTGCAGCCTCCAACTCCTGGGCTCAAGTGATCCTCCTGCCTCAGCCTTCTAAGCAGCTGGGACTACAGGCACATGCCACCACACCAGGCTAATTTTGGTATTTTTTGGTAGAGACAGGGTTTAGTTACATTGCCCAGGCTGGTCTCAAACTTGAACTCCTGAACTCAGGCGATCCTCCCACCCCGGCATCCCAAAGAGCTGGGATTACAGGCATGAGCCACTGTGCCTGGCCACAGCTGTTTTTTGTTTTGTTTTGTTTTGTTTAAAAAAACTGAGTCTCCCTCTTTTGCCCAGGCTGGAACGCAGTGGCATGATCTCAGCTCACCACAACCTCAGCCTCCTGGGTTCAAGCAATTCTCCTGCCTCAGCCTCCTGAGTAGCTGGGAATACAGGCACATGCCACCATGCCCAGCTAATTTTTGTATTTTTAGTAGAGATGGGGTTTCACTATGTTGGTCAGGCCGGTCTCGAACTCTGACCTCATGATCCGCCCGGATACACTATAATGTGCTAGGATTACAGGCGTAAGCCACCGCGCCCGGCCTCACAGCCATGTTTTTTATGAGCAGGACCCTATCCAGAATCATCCACTGCATTTCATTGTCATATCCTGTTGGTCCTTTTTTTTTTTTTTTTTTTAATCTGAGACAGGGTTGTTGTTATGTTGCCGAGGCTGGTCTCAAATCTGGGCTCAAGCAATCTTCCTGCCTCAGCCTACTGAGTAACTGGGAATACAGGTGCATTCGCTATACCAGTCAGGGCACTGGCATTTTTTGAGACACGGTCTCGCTTTGTCACCAAGGCTGGAGTGCAGCAGTGAGATCACAGCTCACTGCAGCCTCAACCTCCTGGGCTCAAGTGATCCTCCCACCTCAGCCTCCTGAGTAGCTGGGACAACAGGCATAAGCCACTATGCCTGGCCAAACACTGATATTTTCGAGATGTACGCACCGGTTATTTGTAGCACGTCCTCCATTTTGCATTTGTCTGATGCTGATGTTTCTTCCCCATAAGGTGCCTGTTATGTATTTTTGGCAGTGATGTTGTGTCCTTCTCAGTGTATGATATCAGGAGGCACATGATATCTGTTTGCTCATTGGCACCATGAATGGTGCTAAGATTTAACTACATAAGTTGAATCCTAGATGGTCAATGCTGTAATGGGGTAAGCACACAGGCCTAGAAGAGTATAGAAAAGATGTCAATCCCATTAGGTAAGGATTCCTGGAGCAGGGGTCCTAAGACTGAGAGATGCTTGACAGAGTCCTAGACAAAGTGTACAGGAAATAGATGACTCAGGTTCAAGGAAGAGCATGAAAAATTCTCTCTGGCTTGAGACATGCAGGATTCTTCTCAGACAAGCCCACAAGGTTGTTAGGACTATGTAATGGCACATCGTGTCCAGTGACTGGCCTCTACTGCCCCCAGCAACTAACCACAGTCTTCCTGCCACACTGTACTCACATCCAGGTCACCAAGAAAGATCAGCCCAAGAGCAGGATCTCAAACACTCAGGGCAGAAAGGATGACTCAGAATCTGGGCTGATGCTCAGAAGGGAACGGGGTTGCCTTTCCACCCTCCCCTATTAGCTTTTCCCCATAATTCCTTCCAGTCTGGGAACTTGCACATTGCAGGGCAGACAGCTGTGAAGTCACTAAGGAAATAATAACTGTAGCAGCGTACATTTATTTAGCGCTACCTTTACACCATCAGACACTTGTGTAATCCATTTTATCTCAACCTCAAGTCGGTCCCTGAAAGGAGATAAATTGAGCTTCTGAGACCTTTAGGAATTTGGACACAGTCACGCAGCTCGGAAGGGTCAAGATTTGAACCTAGGCCAGGCGTGGTGGCTCATGTCTGTAATTCCAACAATTTGGGAGGCTGAGGTGGGCAGATTACCAGAGATCAGGAGTTTGAGACCAGCCAGGTCAACCTGGTGAAAACTTCTCTCTACTAAAAATACGAAATATTAGCTGGGCATGGTGGTGAGTGCTACCTCCCAGCTACTTGGGAGGCGGAGACAGGAGAATCGCTCTAACCTAGGAGGCAGAGGCTGCAGTGAGCCAAGATCGCACAACTGCACTCCAGCCTGGGTGACAGAGCCAGACTCCATCTCAAAAAAAGAGAAAAAAATATATTTGAACCTAGTTCTCTTTAGTTCCAAACCATTGAATCTGTATCTCTGTCTTTTAAGACGGTGGCGGGGGAGGGCACGTGGGGTGGTGGTGGGATGTCTTGCTGTGTTGCCAAGGCTGGATTGGAACTCCTGGGCCCAAGAAATCCTCCCATCTCAGCCTGCTCACTAGCTGGAATTACCGGTGCACAAAACTGTGACCTCTTTTATTTTATTTTAAATTTAATTTTATTGTTGTTTTGTTTTTGAGACGGAGTCTCACTCTGTCACCCAGGCTGGAGTGCAGTGGCACTATCTCGGCTCCCTGCAAGCTCCACCTCCTGGGTTCACGCCATTCGCCTGCCTCAGCCTCCTGAGTAGCTGGGATTACAGGCGCCCGCCACCAGGCCCAGCTAATTTTTTTGTATTTTTAGTAGAGATGGGGTTTCACCGTGTTAGCCAGGATGGTCTTGATCTCCTGACCTCATGATCCGCCCGCCTCGGCCTCCCAAAGTGCTGGGATTACAGGCGTGAGCCACCGCGCCCGGCCTGTTTTTTAAAGCTTGTCATTGTTTTGTAATTTACTATTTATTTATTTATTTATTTATTTGAGACAGCGTCTTGTTCTGTCACCCAGGCTGGAGTGCAGTGGGGCGATCTTGACTTACTACTACCTATGCCTCCCGGCTTCAAGGGGTTCTTATGCCTCAGCCTCCTGAGTAGCTGGGATTACAGCTGCTGGCCACCATGCCCGGCTAATTTTTGTATTTCTAGCAGAGACAGGGTTTCACCATGTTGATCTTGAACTCCTGATCTCCAGTGATCCACCCGCCTCGGCCTTCCAAAGTGTTGGGATTACAGGCGTGAGCCATCGCGCCCAGCCTATTTTTATTTTTGGGAAATTATTTTTACAACAATAAGAAAAAGCTAGGGTATACATGACATAGGAAGTCAGGTCAGATGATAGTTGCAATTCTAGCTGGTTAACAACTTTCCTTAAAAGGTGTTCAGTAGGGGTCGGGTGGCGGCGCCGCAGCCATGGAGGGAGGCGGCGGCGGCGGCGGCTCGGGTGGCTGCGCTGGGAGGCGGCGATGAGAGGCTCGCACGCCTCCAGCCCGGCCCCGGCCCCCCGGGACGGAGAGCCGAGCAGCCCCGGCTCTGGGCTACGGACTATGGGCGAATAGCTCTGACCACCCGGCGAAGCATGCCGCCTGCCTTGGCCTCCCAAAGTGCCGAGATTGCAGCCTCTGCCCGGCCGCCACCCCGTCTGGGAAGTGAGGAGCGTCTCTGCCTGGCCGCCCATCATCTGGGACGTGAGGAGCCCCTCTGCCTGCCTACCCAGTCTGGAAAGTGAGGAGCGTCTCTGCCCGGCCGCCATCCCATCTAGGAAGTGAGGAGCGCCTCTTCCCGGCCACCATCCCATCTAGGAAGTGAGGAGCGTCTCTGCCCAGCCGCCCATCGTCTGAGATGTGGGGAGCGCCTCTGCCCCGCCGCCCCGTCTGGGAAGTGAGGAGCGCCTCTACCCGGCCGCGACCCCGTCTGGGAGGTGAGGAGCGTCTCTGCCCAGCCGCCCCGTCTGAGAAGTGAGGAGACCCTCCGCCTGGCAACCACCCCATATGAGAAGTGAGGAGCCCCTCCGCCCGGCAGCCACCCCGTCTGGGAAGTGAGGAGCGTCTCTGCCTGGCAGCCACCCCATCCAGGAGGGAGGTGGGGGTCAGCCCCCACCAGGCCAGCCGCCCCGTCCGGGAGGGAGGTGGGGGGTCAGCCCCCCGCCCGGCCAGCCGCCCCGTCCGGGAGGGAGGTGGGGGGGGTCAGCCCCCCACCCGGCCAGCCGCCCCGTCCGGGAGGGAGGTGGGGGGGTCAGCCCCCTGCCTGGCCAGCCACCCCGTCCGGGAGGGAGGTGGGGGGGGGGTCAGCCCCCTGCCCGGCCAGTCGCCCCGTCTGGGAGGTGAGGGGCGCCTCTGCCTGGCCGCCCCTACTGGGAAGTGAGGAGCCCCTCTGCCCAGCCAGCCGCCCCGTCCGGGAAGGAGGTGGGGGGTTTCAGCCCCCCGCCCAGCCAGCCACCCCGTCTGGGAGGGAGGTGGGGGGGTCAGCCCCCTGCCAGGCCAGCCGCCCCGTCCGGGAGGTGAGGGGCGCCTCTGCCCGGCCGCCCCTACTGGGAAGTGAGGAGCCCCTCTGCCCGGCCAGCCGCCCCATCCGGGAGGGAGGTGGGGGGGTCAGCCCCCCGCCCGGCCAGCCGCCCCGTCCGGGAGGTGAGGGGCGCCTCTGCCCGGCCGCCCCTACTGGGAAGTGAGGAGCCCCTCTGCCCGGCCAGCCGCCCCGTCCGGGAAGGAGGTGGGGGGGTCAGCCCCCCGCCCGGCCAGCCGCCCCATCCGGGAGGGAGGTGGGGGGGTCAGCCCCCCGCCCGGACGGCCGCCCCATCCGGGAGGTGAGGGGCGCCTCTGCCCGGCCGCCCCTACTGGGAAGTGAGGAGCCCCTCTGCCCGGCCAGCCGCCCCGTCCCGGAGGGAGGTGGGGGCGTCAGCCCCCCGCCAGGCCAACCGCCCTGACCGGGAGGGAGGTGGGGGGGTCAGCCCCCCCACCCGGCCAGCCTCCCTGTCTGGGAGGTGAGGGGCGCCTCTGCCCGGCCGCCCCTACTGGGAAGTGAGGAGCCCCTCTGCCCGGCCAGCCGCCCCGTCCGGGAGGGAGGTGGGGGGGTCAGCCCCCCTGCCCGGCCAGCTGCCCCGTCCGGGAGGTGAGGGGCGCCTCTGCCCGGCCGTCCCTACTGGGAAGTGAGGAGCCCCTCTGCCCGGCCAGCCGCCCGGTCCGGGAAGGAGGTCGGGGGGTCAGCCCCCCGCCAGGCCAGCTGCCCCATCCGGGAGGGAGGTGGGGGGGTCAGCCCCCCGCCTGGCCAGCCGCCCCATCCGGGAGGTGAGGGGCGCCTCTGCCCGGCCGCCCCTACTGGGAAGTGAGGAGCCCCTCTGCCTGGCCAGCCGCCCCGTCTGGGAGGGAGGTGGGGGGGTCAGCCCCCCGCCCGGCCAGCCGCCCGGTCCGGGAGATGAGGGGCGCCTCTGCCCGGCCGCCCCTACTGGGAAGTGAGGAGCCCCTCTGCCCGGCCACCGCCCCGTCTGGGAGGTGTACCTGGCAGCTCATTGGGAATGGGCCATGATGACAATGGCGGTTTTGTGGAATAGAAGCGGGGGAAAGGCGGGGAAGGGATTGAGAGATCGGATGGTTGCCATGTCTGTGTAGAGGGAGGTAGACACGGGAGACTTTTCATTTTGTTCTGTACTAGGAAAAATTCTTCTGCCTTGTGATCCTGTTGATCGGTGACCTTACCCCCAACTCTGTGCTCTCTGAAACATGTGCTGTGTCCACTCAGGGTTAAATGGATTAAGGGTGGTGCAAGATGTGCTTTGTTATACAGATGCTTGAAGGCAGCATGCTCGTTAAGAGTCATCACCACTCCCTAATCTCAAATACCCAGGGACACAAACACTACGGTAGGCCGCAGGGTCCTCTGCATAGGAAAACCAGAGACCTTTGTTCACTTGTTTATCTGCTGACCCTCCCTCCACTATTGTCCTATGACCCTGCCAAATCCCCCTCTGTGAGAAACACCCAAGAATGATCAATAAAAATAAATAAATTAATAAAAAAAAAAAAAAAGAAAAAGCTAGAGATAGATTCCCCCACTCCCCCCTCCCGAAAATTCCTTCTCTATGTATACCCGGTTTGACAACCGCGGCCCCGGGGGGTTTACCCTAGATAGCAGCGCCCTCTGGTGGTGAACTCGAGAGCAGCTGTTCTGGCCGCTCAGACGCGCTCCTTTCCCGCTGATCCCAGGCGCCTGAGAGGAAGTTCAAGGCCTCCTGGAGGCTGCCCGCCCGCTGTGGGCGGCTAGTGAAGACTGAGTAAATCAAGGGGGAAGTGGAGATGATGACGACGATGATGATTTTAGAGACAGAGTCTCGCTCTGTCGCCCAGGCTGGAGTACAGTGGCGCGATCTCGGCTCACTGCAACCTACACCTCCGGGTTCAAGGGATTCTCCTGCCTTGGCCTCCCAAGTAGCTGGGACTACAGGCACACGCCACCACACCCGACTAACTTTTGTATTTGTAGCAGAGATGAGGTTTCACCATGTTGGCCAGGCTGGTCTCGAACTCCTGACTTAAAGTGATCCACCCGCCTCAGCCTCCCAAATTGCTGGGATTATAGGCGTGAGCCACTGCACCCCGGTTGAGACAGTCTTGCTCTTGGCCCAGGCTGCAGTGCAGTGGCGTGCTCATAGCTTACTGTAGCCTCAAATTCCTGGGGTCAATCAATTCTGCCATCTCAGCATCCTGAGTAGCTGGGACTACGGGAACATGCTACCATGCCCAGCTAATTTTTAAAACTTTCTGCTGGGTGCAGTGGCTCATGCCTGTAATCCCAGCACTTTGGGAGGTCGAGGCGGGTGGATCACGAGGTCAGCAGATGGAGACCATCCTGGCTAATGCGGTGAAACCCCATCTCTACTAAAAATACAAAAAATTAGCCAGGCATGGTGGCAGGTGCCTGTAATCCCAGCTATTAGGGAGGCTGAGGCAGGGGAATTGCTTGAACCCTGGAGGCGGAGCTTGCAGTGAGCCGAGATTGCGCCACTGCACTCCAGCCTGGGCGACAGAGCGAGACTCTGTCTCAAAAATAAATAAATAAATAAATAAATAAATTTTCTAGAGACAGGGTCTTGCTTTGTTGCCCAGGCTGGTCTCAAACTCTTGGCCTCAAGTAATTCTCCTGGCTTAGCCTCTCGAGGCACTGGGATTACAGGCATGCACACCACAACTGGCCAATGCTGTGTTTTGAAGCTCCTGACTGGGGCCAGTTAGCTCTCATGTCAGGGGTGTCAATGTTCTGAGACAGGCCGGGCACAATGGCTCACGCCTGTAATCCCAGCATTTTGGGAGGCAGAGGTGGGCGGATCACCTGAGGTCAGGAATTTGAGACCAGCCTCGCCAACATGGTGAAACCCTGTCTCTACTAAAAATACAAAAAATTAGCTGGGCTGATAGCAGATGCCTGTAATCCCAGCTACTGGAGAGACTGAGGCTGAAGAATTGCTTGAATTCGGGAGGCGGAGCTTGCAGTGAGCTGAGATCGCGCCACTGTACTCCAGCCTTGGCGACAGAGCGAGACTGTCTCAAAAAAAAAAAAAAAAAAAACAACTGTTCAGAGACAGGCGCAGTCTCTCTGGGCAGTTAAGCATTCCAGATGGGGGCAGGGGTGCCTTGGAGTTTCCAGGAGGCCCCTAAAATGGCAAAGGAGCTGAAAGTGGCTCCCAAGGGGTTCAATGTATTCTGGAGTGCCCGGGAACCTCCTCCCTCTCTCTTTTCTTTTCTGACTCAAGCCTCAGCCTGGGACAGGGTGGGAGAGAGAAGGGTCACATTTTCTACCATGAACACCCAGGGTATTAGGAATATGGGGGAGGAGGGAAGTTGTTTAAGAGGTGTAAGAGCGTCTTCCTCACCCACGCAAGCAAAATTCCTTTTCTTTCTTTCTTTCTCTTTCCTTCTATCTTTCTTTCTCTTTCTTTCTTTCTTTTCTATTTCCGTCCCTCCCTCTCTCTGTCTCTTTCTTTCTTTTCTCCCCTCTTTCTCTCTTTCTTCCTTCCATCCTTCCCTCCCTCCCTCCTTTCTTCCTTTCTTTTCTTTCCTTCTTTTTCTTTCTTTCTCTTTCCCTCCCTCCCTCTCTTTCTTTTTCTTTCTTCTTTTCCCCCCTTTCTCTCTTCCTTCCTTCCTTCCCTCCCTCCCTTTCTTTCTTTCTTTGTCTCTCTTTTCTTTCTTTCTTTTTTTTTTGACAGAGTCTCGCTCTGTCACCCAGGCTGGAGTGCAGTGGCGCGATCTTTGCTCACTGAAACCTCTGCCCCAGCCTCCTGAGTAGCTGGGATTACAGGTGCACAGCACCATGCCCAGATACATTTTTTAGTTTTAGTACAGATGGGGTTTCGCCATGTTGGCCAGGCTGGTCTCCAACGCCTGACCTCAGGTGATCCGCCCACCTCACCCTCCCAAATTGCTGGGCGTGCAGGCATGAGCCACCGTGCCCGGCCCCTTTTCTTTCTTATACCTCTCCCCACTGGCTAGCTAGGCAGGAATACTCCAGAAATTCTTGGTCTGCAGGGAGCTTGAAATCACCTTTCAATCTTTCCATTCAGTGAAAATTTATTGAGTGTCTACTGTGTGCTGAGCACCTGTGGTGGGATTCTGAGTAGCTGGGATTACAGGCGCCCACCACCACAGGCTGGAGTGCAATACTGCACTCTCAGCCCATTGCAACCTCTGCCTCCTGAGTTCAAGTGATTCTCCTGCCTCAGCCTCCTGAAGAGCTGGGATTACAGGCGCATGCCACAATGCCCAGCTAAATTTTTGTTTTTTTTTTTTTTGAGACGGAGTCTCACTCTGTCACCCAGGCTGGAGTGCAGTGGTGCGATCTTGGCTCACTGCAAGCTCCGCCTCCCGGGTTCACGCCATTCTCCTGCCTCAGCCTCCTGAGTAGCTGGGACTACAGGCACCTGCCACCACGCCCGTCTAATTTTTTGTATTTTTAGTAGAGACGGGGTTTCACCGTGTTAGCCAGGATGGTTTCAATCTCCTGACCTCGTGATCCGTCTGCCTTGGCCTCCCAAAGTGCTGGGATTACAGGCGTGAGCCACCGCGCCTGGCCAATTTTTGTATTTTCAGTAGAGATGAGGGTTTCAACATATTGGTCAGGCTGGTCTCGAACTCCTGAACTCAAGTGATCCGCCTGCCTCAGCCTCACAACATTCTGGGATTACAGGCATGAGCCACCACTCTGGCCGCAATTTCCCATCTCCTTTTCTCTCTCTCTGTCTCTCTCTCTCACACACACACACACACACACACACACCCCTCTGCTTCCATCATAACACCTTCTATAACTCTGACCCTCCTACCTTTCTCTTCTTTTTTATTTTGAGACAGAGTCTCTGTCTTTCAGGCTGAAGTGCAGTGGTGTGATCTTGGCTCACTGCAATCTCTGCTTCCTGGGTTCAAGAGAAGTGATTCTCATGCCTCAGCCTCTGGAGTAGCTGGGACTACAGGCATGCACCACCATGCCTGGCTAAATTTTTTGTGTGTTTTTAGTAGAGGAAGGGTTTCACCATGTTAGCCAGGCTGGTCTCGAACTCCTGGCTTCAAGTGATCTGTCCGCCTCAGCCTCCTAAAGTGCTGGGATTACAGGCGTGAGCCACTGTGCCAGCCATAATGACTTTATGTTATGAGACAGGGTCTCACTCTGTTGCCCAGGCTGCAGTGCAGTGGCTCAATCATGGCTCACTGCAACTTCGACCTCCTGGACTCAAGTGATCCTCCCACCACAGCCTCCTGGGTAGCTGGGATGCATCCCACCATGCCCAGCTAATCATTTTTATTTTTTGCAGAGATGGAGTTTTAACGTGTTGCCCAGACTGGTATCGAACTCCTGGGCTCAAGCGATCCTCCTGCCTCAGCTTCCCAATGTGCTGGGATTACCGGAATGTGTCACTGCACCTGGCCAATAATCAGGTTTTTATCTTGCCTTTCTTCTCTAAAAGTGTCACCGGAAAACCAGATAGTACATAAGAAGAAGTTTCTTGCATAAAAAAAAAAAAAAGAATTCAACTAACAAATAAGGACGAAATGGCCGGGCGCGGTGGCTCATGCCTGTAATCCCAGCAATTTGGGAGGCTGAGGAGGGCGGATCACGAGGTCAGGAGTTCAAGACCAGCCTGGCCAACATGGTGAAACCCCGTCTCTACTAAAAATACAAAAATTAGCTAGGCGTGGTGGCACAAGCCTGTAATCCTAGCTACTAGGGAGGCTGAGGAAGGAGAATCACTTGAACCTGGGAGGCAGAGGTTGCAGTAAGCTGAGATTGTGCCACTGCACTCCAGCCTGGGTGACAGAGTGAGATTCCATCTCATAAAAAAAAATTAAATAAGTAAATAAATAAGGAAGAAATACAAGAGATATGACATCACTATTTTGTAATCTCTAAGGAGTTAATTCTCAATGGCTACTGGACTCAGGAAAGGAGGCACAGCCAAACATTACAAGCCTCCTTGTGAAAGAACAGAACACCATCCATAGTCATGTCAAAGTAATCAAAGCTGAGTCTGACCCCAGTTCTAGAAGCAACTGCCAATTTGCAGGGAATACCAAGGACAGAAGAACATCCTGAACTAACTACACGATGAGTGTAGGATCAGCAACATTTAGACCATAGGAAACACTTCAGGACAAGCAGCCAATTGTGCGATCCTTTTTTCCTTCCTTCCTTCCTTCCTTCCTTCCTTCCCTTCCTCCCTTCCTCCCTTTCTCTCTTTCTCTCTTTCTCTCTTTCTTTCTTTTCTTTCTTTCTTTCACAGGGCCTCACTCTGTTTCCCAGGCTGGAGTGCAGTGATGTGATCACAGCTCACTGCAGCCTTGATCACCTGGGCTTGAGCGATCCTCCCACCTCAGCCTCCCCAGTAGCTGGGACTACAGGTGCATGCCACCATACCCAGCTAATTTTTGTAGTTTTTGTAGAGATGGGGGGTCTCACTATATTGCCCAGGATAATCTCGAACTCCTGGGCTCAACCGTTCCTGCTGCCTCGGCCTCCCAAAGTGCTGGGATTACAGGTGTGAGGCACCATGCCCAGGCATGCAATGCTTCTATTGTAAGGGAAAGAGAGGGATGGAGAGGAACCTGTGAATTAAAAGAGGCTTAGGCCAGGCGCAGTGGCTCACACCTGTAATCCCAGCACTTTGGGAGGCCCAGGCGGGCGGATCACCTGAGATCGGGAGTTCCAGACCAGCCTGGCCAACATGGAGAAACTCTGTCTCTACTAAAAATACAAAAATTAGCCGGACGTGGTGGCGCATGCCTGTAATCCCAGCTACTCAGGAGGCTGAGGCAGGAGAATCGCTTGAATCTAAGAGGCAGAGGTTGCAGTGAGCCAAGATTGCGCCACTGGACTCCAGCCTGGGCAACAAGAGTGAAACTCCATCTCAAAAAAATAAAATTAAAAATAAATAAATAAATAAACAGGCTTAGGCCGGGCGCGGTGGCTCGTGCCAGTAATCCCAACACTATGGGAGGCTGAGGCTGGTCGATCACAAGGTCAGGAGATCGAGACCATCCTGACCAACATGGTGAAACCCCATCTCTACTAAAATACAAAAAATTAGCTGGGCATGGTGGCTTGTGCCTGTAGTCCCAGCTGCTCTGGAGGCTGAGGCAGGGGAATCGGTTGAACCTGGGAGATGGAGGTTGCAGTGAGCCAAGATCACGCCACTGCACTCTAACCTGGTAACACAGCAAGACTCCGTCTCAAAAAAAAAAAAAAAAAAAAAAAAAAAAAAAACGGGCAGGGGGAGCTTAAAAGACATATCATTTTCTTTTTGAATGGGCAAGACTAAACTCCAGTGTCTACAGATTCACATTTGGATAATAAAACTATACATGTGCAGTGGCGCTCACCTGTCTCCCAGCTACTCAGGAGCCTGAGGATCATTTGAGCCCAGGAGTTCCAGGCTGCAGTGAGCATTGATTGCACCACTGCACTCCAGCCTGAACAATACAGTGAGACTCTGTCTTGAAATAAATAAATAAGCAAACAAACAAACAGAAACCTACACAGGGCCGGGCGTGTTGCCTCATGCCTGTAATCCCAGCACTTTGGGAGGCTGAGGCAGGTGGATCACCTGAAGCCAGGAGCTCAAGACCAGCATGGTCAACATGGTGAAACCCCATCTCTATTAAAAATACAAAAAATCTGGTCATGGTAGCGGGCACCTGTAATCTCAACTACTCAGGAGGCTGAGGCGGGAGAATCGTTTGAACCCAGGAGACTGCAGTGAGCTGAGATCATGCCACTGCACTCCAGCCTGGGCAACAGAGCGAGATTCTGTCTCAAAAATAAATAAATAAACAAACAAACAAATAAAAGTCACACAACAGTGGTTACTTAGGGAGTGAGGGGCAGCTGTGACTAGGACATAGTCCATGGAGGCGCTTCTGGGGTAGCTGGCAAGTGCAGTTGGTTGGCCTGGGTGGAGGCGACGATGACCTTCATCTCAGCACTGGGTTTCTGAAACTTAGCACTCTTGACATTCAGGCCACATAATTCTTGGTCCTTGGGGATGGCCTGTGCATTGCAGGGTGGTTAGCTACAGTCCTGGCCTCCGCCCTCTAGGTGCCAAAAACACCCGCCTCCTCATTACCCAAAAGTGCTCCTAGATATTGTCAAACATTTTTCCATGGGGCAAAATCTGGTTGAGAACTACCCCCTGGAGGAACTCCTTAAACTATACATTTGTGGGTTTTTTGTTGTTGTTGTTGTTGGTTTGTTTTGTTTTGTTTTTTGTTTTTGTTTTTTACTTTTAATTGCATTTATTTTAATGCTGAATTTACTCCCATGCCATAAGTTTTTGTTTCTTCAGTTTCTTCTGGGATATCTTTTTCTTTCTTTTTTTTTTTTCCGAGATGGAGTTTCACTCTTGTTGCTCAGGCTGGAGTGCAATGGTGCGATCTCGGCTCACCGCAACCTCTGCCACCCAGGTTCAAACGATTCTCCTGCCTCAGCCTCCTCCTGAGTAGCTGGGATTACATGCATGCGCCACCACGCTTGGCTAATTTTATATTTTAAGTAGAAATGGGGTTTCTCCGTGTTGGTCAGGCTGGTCTCGACCTCCCGACCTCAGGTGATCCACCCGCCTCGGCCTCCCAAAATGCTGGGATTACAGGCGTGAGCCACTGCGCCCGGCCTTGGGATATCTTTTTCTTTTGGGCAACCTCCTCCTCTGGCTTAGGAACAATCTGTTCCTTTTCAGTAAGAATCATCTCAGTGTGGCAGGGAGAACTCATTCATGGGTTAATCCGACCGGAGCTCCGTAGGTCTGGCGACGCATCTTAGGTACTTTGTTCACTTGGATATGCTCAATGACCAGAGAATCTACATCTAACCCTTAAGTTCAGCATTACTCTCTGCATTTTTTTTTTTTTTTTGAGACGGAGTCTCGCTCTACTGCCCAGGCTGGAGTGCAGTGGCACAATCTCGGCTTTGCAACCTCCGCCTCCCGGGTTCAAGCAATTCTCCTGCCTCAGCCTCCCTAGTAGCTGGGACTACAGGCACGCGCCACCACACCCAGCTAATTTTTGTATTTTTAGTAGAGATGGGGTTTCACCGTGTTGGCCAGGCTGGTCTCAAACTCCTGACCTCAGGTGATCCGCCCACCTCAGCCTCCCAAAGTGTTGGGATTACATGTGTGAGCCACCACGCCCGGCCACTCTCTGCATTTTAAAGCATGTACAGCAAAAACTCAGCACTTTTTCTGGGCCACTGACTTTGTGTCCAGCCCCACTGCTTGGCCTGGGCACACCTGCCAACTCCACCATTGTAATGTTGGAATGGTACACACTGTTTCTGTAAAGTGACATCTTTCAGATACTTCGTGGATTTTCATATATACATACCCTTGATGGCCTGGGCAGTTTCATGAGTGTTCTCAAAGTGAACATGAAGATTTGAACCTCTTGATTTGCATGATTTTGTGGGGTTCTCTGGGTCAAGTGAATAGCAAACCATTTTCCCAGATTACCTCAGGCCACTTAGGGAAAGAGTATACATTTGTTTTATGTGGTTTCTTGAATCTGGCTGTGTGTGTGCATCTATGGATGCTTTATTTTACAATTATATATATATTATATATATTTATATTATATATATATATATATATTTTTTTTTTTTTTTTTGAGACAGAGTTTCACTCTCGTTGCCCAGGCTGGAATGCAATGGCTCACTCTCGGCTCACTGCAACCTCTGCCTCCCAGGTTCAAGTGATTCTCCTGCCTCAGCCTCCCAAGTAGCTGTGGTTACAGGCATGCACCACTACGCTGGGATAATTTTGTGTTTTTAGTAGAGACAGAGTTTCTCCATGTTGGTCAAGCTGGTCTCGAACTCCCGATGTCAGGTGATCTGCCTGCCTCGGCCCCCAAAGTGCTGGGATTACAGGTGTGAGCCACCGCGCCCGGCCACAATAAAAATATTTTAGGGCTGGGTGCGGTGGCTCACGCCTGTAATCCCAGCACTTTGGGAGGCCGAGGCAGGCGGATCACGAGGTCAGGAGATCAAGACCATCCTGGCTAACACGGTGAAACCCCGTCTCTACTAAAAATACAAAAACTTAGCCAGGTGTGGTGGTGGGTGCCTATAGTCCCAGCTATTCAGGAGGCTGAGGCAGGAGAATGGCGTGAACCCGGGAGGCGGATCTTGCAGTGAGTGGAGATCACACCACTGTACTCCAGCCTGGGCAACAGAGCAAGACTCCGTCTCAAAAAAAAAAAATATATATATATATATATACATATATTTTAAACATTCCAATGGAGGCCAAGTGCAGCGGCTCATGCCTGTTATGCCACTATTTAGGGAGGCTGAGGCAGGAGAATCACTTGAACCCAGGAATTTGCGACCAGCCTGGGCAACAGAGAGAGACCCTGTCCTTACAAAAATAAGAAACCTGCTGGACGTGGTAGCACATGCCTGTAGTCCCAGCTACTCGGGAGGTTGAGGTGGGAGGATTGCTTGAGCCTGGGAGTTCAAGGCTGCAGTGAGCCATGGGTCTTGCCACAGAACTCCAGCATCGGCAACAGAGTAAACTCTGTCTCAAAGGAACAAAGAAGAAAATTCCAATGGAGTTTCTGTGGGGAAACGCGACAGAATTCCACAGTTTTTTTTTTTTTTTTGAGACGGAGTCTTGCTCTTTTGCCCAGGCTGGAGTGCAGTGGCCCGATCTCAGCTCACTGCAAGCTCCGCCTCCTGGGTTCACGCCATTCTCCTGCCTCAGCCTCCCGAGTAGCTGGGACTACAGGCGCCCGCCACCACGCCCAGCTAATTTTTTCTATTTTTAGTAGAGACGGGATTTCACCATGTTAGCTAGGATGGTCTCGATCTCCTGACCTCGTGATCCGCCCGCCTCGGCCTCCCAAAGTGCTGGGATTACAGGCGTGAGCCACCGCGCCCGGCCAATTCCACAGTTTTAACTGAAAGAATCAACCAATTAAAATAGCCCAGGAATTTTGTTTTTTTTTAAAAAGTATCAGATGTTAAAATACATTTTAAAATATTACTATATTCTGGCCAGGTGCTGTGGCTTATGCCTGTGATCCCAGCACTTTGTGAGGCCAAGGCAGGTGGATTGCTTGAGCCAAGGAGTTGAAGACCAGCCTGGGCAAAGTAGTAAAAGCCCGTCTCTACTAAAAATAAAAAAAAATTAGCTGGGCGTAGCACACACTTGTAATCCCAGCTACTTGGGAGGCTGAGGCAGGAGGATCTCTTTAACCTGGGAGGCGGAGTTTGTAGTGAGCTGAGATATTGTGCCACAGCACTCTAGCCTGGGCAACAGAATGAGACCCTGATTCAAAAAAGAAAAAAAAATCATTATTTCAGCAAACATTTATTAAGCATCTACTGTGTACTAGGGTCACTGGATAAAGCAGTTATCAAAACCAGTTTCCTGTTCCCATGGTGCTGACACTTAATTTAGAGACGGAGTCTCAATCTGTCACCCAGGCTGGAGTGCAGTGGCAGAAATGGAACCTCTGCCTCCCAGGTTCAAGTGATTCTCCTGCCTCAGCCACCCAAGGAGCTGGGATTACAGGCGTGCACCACCATGTCTGATTAATTTTTTGTATTTTTTTTTTGTAGAGACAGAGTCTCACTCTGTTGCCCAGGCTGGTCTTGAGCTGCTGGGCTCAAAAGATCCTCCCACCTCAGCCTCAGGAGGTGCTAGGATTACAGGCATGAGCCACCCCACCTGGCCTTGGTGCTGACACTTTAGTGAGATGGCAAGCAGGTAAACCAATAAATAACCAGCCAGGCATGGTGGCTCACGCCTGTAATCCCAGCACTTTGGGAGGCTGAGGTGGGTGGATCACCTGAGGTCAGGAGTTCGAGACCAGCCTGGGCAACATGGTGAAACCCTGTCTCTACTAAAAACACAAAAATTAGCTGGGCGTGGTGGTGTGTGCCTGTAATCCCAGCTACTTAGAAGGCTGAGGCAGGAGAATCGCGTGAACCCCAGGAGGCAGAGGTTGCAGTGAGCCAAGATCGCACCACTGCACTCCAGCCTGGGACAGAGCGAGACTCTGTCTCAAAAAAAATTAAATTAAATTAAAAAATAAACCAAATAAATAACTGAGTGTTTTGTTTTTGTCTTTTTGTTTTGTTGTTTTGTTTTGTTTTGTTTTGAGAACTAGGTCTTGCTATGTTGCCCAGGCTGGTCTCAACTCCTGGCTCAAGCTATCCTCCCATCTATGCCTCCCTAAATACTGGATTTACAGGCGTGAGTCACTGCGCCTGGCAATAACAGAGTCTGCTTTTTTTTTTTTTCAGATAGTAAAAGTAGCTATTAGGTTAATACAATAGAGTGATGAGAAAAATACTAACTGGGGAGGGGCTATGTCAGGCATTTAGGGGGCAGCAACACAAAAGCTGAACCTCAGAAAGTAGGGAAGGCTGGGCGCGGTGGCTCACGCCTGTAATCCCAACACTTTGGGAGGCTGAGGCGGGCGGATCACTTGAGGTCAGGAGTTCCAGACCAGCCCGGCCAACATGGTGAAACCCCATCTCTACTAAAAATACAAAAATTAGCTGGACGTGGTGGTGTGTGTCTGTAATCCCAGCTACTCGGGAGGCTGAGGCAGGAGAATTGCTTGAACCCAGGAGGCGGAGGTTGCAGTGAGTGTCACTGCACTCCAGCCTGGGACTCCGTCTCAAAAAACAAAAACAAAACAAAACAAAAAACAGTAGGGGAGGCTCAAAAAGTACCTACGTGTACAGGTGCAAGGGAAAGCATTTCAGGTAGGTGGAACAGCATGTGCAGAGGCCCTGAGGTGGGGAAGATCCGGGACCTGATACTTCACCCAGGCACTGCGAAATAAGTGCCAGTTATAGAAATCCCACCGGGTTACTCTTCTACTCATAGTTCTCCCATGGCTCCCTCGTGCCTGTGGATCAAATCCAAGCTCCTTGGCCCGGCGCTGGGCAGAGACTTGACCTCTGCTGGTGCAGAAATGCCGCCAGCCAGCGCTCGGCGACCGTCACTCCAGGGCCCGCCCTCAGTCACCACCCCTACATTCCAGGCCCCGCCTGCCTGTCCCACCCCACCGTCCCATTGGGCGGCTTGGAGAGCCTCGGGTGCTGGTTGGCTGGCGTGGCCGTCAGTTAGGGCGAAGGCCTTGATAATCAGTCCCCGGACTTCGAGGGGGCGGGCTCGGGTGCGGGCGCGGCTGGGGCTGCGGCTTCAGGTAAATTGCCAGCTTGCGGGGACACGGATGGGGGACCCCTGGGTGGGTGGATTCGGGGACGCACCGGGACCCGGCGCTGCGCTGCGTTTCCAGCCCCACTGAGGGCTCTGCCCGCTGCGACGGGGCGGGCGTCGTGTCCTCTGGCCGGGACCCCTCCCACATTGGAAGTCCCAGGTGGGTAGCGAGCAGAGTGGGGGGCTCTGGAGGCGTGGGCTTGCCCCCCTCTCGCCCTTCGGGAGCTCACTGCGGGGCTCGTTCGCTCCCTAATGCCACAACCGGCCCTGGGACCCTTTCCAGGGACGGCCTGGGGGACCCCAGCCAGCCCCTCGCGCTGGGCTGGGTGTGGGAGCGTGACACGGAAATGGTGTTTTGGGGAGGGACGCACGGCCCCCGGACCCGCAGACAATGGGTAGCGGATGGAACCGCCCGGCGGCGCTTCCTGTAGGAAACTGCTCTGTCTCTGTGCGGCTAGGACGACCTGGGGGTGGACGGGTGATGATGACTTTAACACCCACCTTCCTGCCGCCACCAGTCCCCCACCCACCCACCTCAAGAGTCTGAGAGTCCCAGCAGACATCAGGGGCTGCCAGTACTCAGGGCCTCCTGGAAGGCGCCCTCTCCCCAGGACTGGGATCCTCACTGGCCTGCCGTAGCCCCCACCACTCCGGTTTGGTGATCACAGCTCTGCGTCCCAAAATAGTCCCTGGGGCGGGAGAGGGGGCGTATGGCGTCGGCTCTGACGGCCTAATGAGGGGGTCTCAGGCACAGAATCCGGATCTAGCTGTGACAGTCAGGGCAGGGAGCGGAGGAGAGGGAAGATAGCTAAACGCCCCACTTTAGTGAGGCCCCAGCCCCTGAAGCCGCAGAGGTGGTGGGCACCTCCGCCCCCAATCAGAGTCTGACACAGGTGTAGGCTGGGAGGGACAAGCCCCCTGAGGCTCCTTGGTGGTTCATGCCTGTTATCCCAGCACTTTGGGAGGTCGAGTAGGGCTGATCTCTTGAGGTCAGAAGTTTGAGACCAGACTGACCAACATGATGAAACCCGTCTCTACTAAAAATTCAAAAATTAGCCAGCTGTGGTGGCAAGTGCCTGTAATCCCAGCTACTCAGGATGCTGAGGCAGGAGAGTCGCTTGAACCCTGGGCTCAGAGGTTGCAGTGAGCCGAGATCCTGCCACTGCACTCCAGCCTGGGTGACAGAGACTCCGTCTCAAAAATAAAAATAAAAGAAAGCATTCAAGTGTAGTGGCCAAAGCAAGGACTCTGGAAGACCTGCCTGGGTTTAAAACCTGCCTCTGCCTGTTTATGACAGGACCCAGGCAGGACACTAAACTGTTCTGTGTCTCAGTTTCTCCATCTGTACAATAGGGGAAGGGACAATGATCATAGGAAATCCAACCTCAGTGGATTTAGCTAGGATTTTAAAAAATAAGTCAAGGTCAGGTGCAGTAGCTCATGCCTGTAATCCCAGCACTCTGGGAGGCTGAACTGGGAAGATTGCTTGAGCCCAGGAGTTGGAGGCCAGCCTGGGCAACATAGCAAGACACCTGTATCTACAAAAAATAAAATTAGGCCGGGCACGGCTCATGCCTGGTTTGAGACCAGCCTGGCCAACATGGTGAAACTCCGTCTCTACTAAAAATACAAAAATTAGCCAGGCATGGTGGTGCACACCTGTAATCCCAGCTACTTGGGAGGCTGAGGCAGGAGAATCACTTGAACCCGGGAGGCGGAGATTGCAGTGAGCTGAGATTGTGCCACTGCACTCCAGCCTGGGCGACAGAGCATGACTCCATCTAAAACAAAAAGCCAAAAAATTTAAAATATTAGCCTGAATTAGCCAGGTGTAGAGGTCCATTCCTGTAGTCTCAGCTATTTGGGAGGCTGAGGTGGATCACTTGAGCTCAGGGGTTCAAGGCCACAGTGAGCTATGATCGAGCCACTGACTCCAGCCTGGGTGACAGAGTGAGTGAGACATTGCCTCTAAAAAAAAAAAAAAAAAAAAAAAAAAGTAAATATCCATAAATTCCTTACACTAGAGGCTGGCCCATAGTAAATATCAAAAGTGTTGTTATTATTTGACATTCTGGAGGGATCCATTCCTTTCTTAGCCCAGCCTCTGGATCCAACTGCTTCAGCTAGTTTAGGTCTTAGGAATGGCCCACAGCTGTCTTCTGAGATCCCAGGGCCTGGGATTTGGGTGTGACCAGGTCACCGGAGGAGGACGCTGACCCCGTTGCGTCATACAGCCAGCTGTGTGAGAAGCAGACCGAGACCCCCCAACCCTTGATCTGGACTTTTTCCACAACCCAGTTCTTCCCTGGCAATTTCCTGAAAACAAGTGACGAACGGCATTGGCTGTCCTCTGCGATGACCCGCTGGCCTGTAGACCCACCCCTTGCAGCCGGTGTGAAGGGACGGGAAACAGCTGCTTGGGGACTGGAAGAGGCCCCCTGCCTGGCCTTGGAGTGGGAAGGGAGAGGTCAGGGACCTTGGCCAGACAGAGGTGGGAAATGGAGTTAGGGTTTCCCCAGCAGTGGAGTAGGGTAATGAGTCAGGAGGGCTGGTGGGTGCTCAGTGCTTCATAGTATCAGGCACACAGGTGGTCACCAGGGATTTGAGGAGCCAGAAGGGGTGGCTGGGAGTGTTGCCATGTGGTTAGCACAGACGGGCAGTGGCCCAGGGAGAGGATGAAGTGGGTTTGGCAGATGCCTGTCAGTGGAGGACTGGACAGGTAAAGGGCAGTCAGAAGCTGTGGCAGGGACCTGCTGACAAGGGTTCCACAGATGGGCAGAGCCCAATCTGAGGGTGCTTCCCACAGGCAACTGATTTAATTGTTCTGTGCCTCAGTTTCTCCATCTGTAAAATATGAATAATAATACTACTTTGCAGTATGCAAAGTGTTGTATGGGGGCTGTGTGTGTGTATATATATATATATGGTTTTTTTTTTTTGAGACGGAGTCTGGCTCTGTCCCCCAGGCTGGAGTGCAATGGCATGATCTCAGCTCACTGCAACCTCTGCCTCCCGGGTTCAAGCGATTCTCCTGCCTCAGCCTCCTGAGTAGCTGGGACTACAGGCATGCACCATTGTGTCCAGCTATGGCGATTACATTTAATCAGGCAGGGCACACCGTAGGCACTTTCCCCTCCCTGAAGGTTTTCCATGTGGGCTTTCCAAAGCCCATCTTTCCCACTCCGTGTTCCTGTGCTTTTCTTTTCTTTTCTTTTTTTTTTTTTTTTTGAGACAAGGTCTTGCTCTGTCACCCAGGCTGGAATGCAGTGGCATGATCATAGCTCACTGCAGCCTGCATCTCCTGGACTCAAGAGATACTCCTGCCTCAGCTTCTTGAGTAGCTGGGACTACAGGTGCATGCCAACACATCCAGCTAATTTTTCTGTTTTTTGTAGAGATGGGGTTTCGCTATTTTATTTATTTATTTAGAGACAGAGCTTCGCTCTTGTTGCCCAGGCTGGAGAGCAATGGCTCGTGAGCCACTGTGCTCGGTGGTTTCGCTATTTAAAAACAAACAAACAAAAGAGATAGTGGCCAGGCACCTTGGCTCATGCCTGTAATCCCAGTGCTTTGGGAGGCCGAGGTGGGTGGATCACCTGAGGTCAGGAGTTCGAGACCAGCCTGGCCAACATGATGAAACCCTATCTCTACTAAAAATACAAAAAATTAGCCAGGTGTAGTAGCAGTGGCTGCAATCCCAGCTACTCAGGAGGCTGAGGCAGGAGAATCACTTGAACCTGGGAGGCAGAGGTTGCAGTGAGCCGAGATTGTGCCACTGCACTCTAGCCTGGGCAACAAGAGGGAAATTCTGTCTCAAAAAAAAAAAAAAACAAAAAGAGATAGGGTCTCGCTATGTTGCCCAGGTGGGTCTTGACTCCTAGGCTCAAGCGATCCTTCTGCTTTGGCTTCCCAGAGTGCTGAGATTTCACCCTGTGCTTTTTGAACCAAAGTTCTGGATTCAATATTTGTCCTTGTTAAATATCACATTATTATATGTGGCCCAATCTTCCTCACTTTCTTACAGCCTCCATCATGTCATCCAAACAGTCACTTTCCCAGGCAGCCCCATGAATAGTCACAGCTCTGACAACCCAGGTGTTTTGTGTTTGCATTACAAACTCTTACAAGCCAAGGATCAAGCCTGTGACACTCCACTAGCGACATTCCAGGGAGACAAGTATCCATTGGTTTGTTGATTTGGATCTTTGGTGCATCCAGCCCGCAATTCCCCATCATTCCTGCAAGAGTTTCACAACTGACCTTGGTAAAAATTTGGACGCACAATTACAGTTTTTTTTTTTTTTTGAGACGGAATCTCGCTCTGTCGCCAGGCTGGAGTGCAGTGGCATCACCTCAGCTCACTGCAAGCTCCGCCTCCCGGGTTCACGCCATTCTCCTGCCTCAGCCTCCCAAGTAGCTGGGACTACAGGCGCCTGCCACCACGCCCGGCTACTTTTTTATATTTTTAGTAGAGATGGGGTTTCACCGTGTTAACCAGGATGGTCTCGATCTCCTGACTTCATGATCCGTCCACCTCGGCCTCCCAAAGTGCTGGGATTACAGGCGTGAGCCACTGCGCCCGGCCCAGATGAGTTTTTAATGATCCTGTGAAGGGCTTCCAACTCTGATCTTTCTTTCCTAAAGGCTCATAGTCCACTACATAGAGCGTCCATTTCTAATTTTCCCCAGAGATTATCAGAAAACCCAGCAGGTCTGGAATGCCTCCCCAACTTCCAGCTACCCTTGTTTTCTTGGTCACCTTCTTCTTTTTGCTTGATGTCTTTCCTGCTTCCTCCTGCCCAGCAGGCTGACATCTGACACCTGGGGATCATTCATTCCATCCAAAGTTTCAAGGTCGGCTAGGCACGGTGGCTCATGCCTATAATCCCAGTACTTTGGGAGGTCGAGGCAGGCGGATAACTTGAGGTCAGGAGTTCGAGACCAGCCTGGTCAACATGGTGAAACCTCATCTCTACCAAAAATACAAAAATTAGCCAGGCGTGGTAGTGGGCACCTGTAATCCCAGCCACTTGGGAGGCTGAGGCAGGAGATTCACTTGAACCCGGGAGGGGGAGGCTGCAATGAGCCGAGATTGTGGCATTGCACTCCAGCCTGGGTGACAGAGCGAGACTCTGTCCCAAAAAAAAAAAAAAAAAAGTTTCAAGGTTTCTTTAGGGAAGAGGAAGGAGAGGCCATGTGTGGAGGGAGGTGGCTGGGTGGAGGAGAGCTCTTGGGTCCTGTTTGCTTAGACTCAAAGGCAGGCCCCAGAGGCTCCAGCCAGAGGGACAGCACCCAGCCCCACCTTCACCCCTTTTGCAGGGTGCCTCTGACAGCTGCTGCAGGAAACATGGCCAAGTTTGCCCTGAATCAGAACCTGCCCGGTGAGTGCGCAAAAAGAGAGATGTGTGTGTGTGTGCGCGTGCACAGAGAAACGCTTGATGCCCTTGTGTGTGGACGCAGCCCTACAGTGGCCAGAGGGTCCTCTCCAATGTCATGAGCCTGCTTTAAACCACCTATGGCATCAATCATGGCCGGGTGCGGTGGCTCATGCCTGTAATCCCAGCACTTTGGGAGGCCACGGTGGGCGGATCACTTGAGATCAGGAGTTCGAGACCAGCCTGGGCAACATGGTGAAACCCTGTCTCTACTAAAAGTACAAAAATAAGCCAGGCACGGCTGGGTGTGGTGACTCATGCCTGTAATCCCAGCTCTTTGGGAGGCCGAGGCGGGCAGATCACGAGGTCAGGAGTTCAAGACCATCCTGGCTAACACGGTGAAACCCCATCTCTACTAAAAATACAAAAAATTAGCCGGGCATAGTGGTGCCCCTGTAGTCCCAGCTACTCGGGAGGCTGAGGCAGGAGAATGGCTTGAACCCGGGAGGCGGAGCTTGCAGTGAGCAGAGATTGCACCACTGCACTCCAGCTTGGGCGACAGTGAGACTGCGTCTCAAAAAAAAAAAAAAAAAAAAAAAAAAAAAAAAATTAGCCAGGCATGGTGGCGAGTGCCTGTAGTCCCAGCTACTCAGGAGGCTGAGGCAGGAGAATTGCTTGAACCTGGGAGGCAGAGGCTGCAATGAGCCAAGATCGCACTACAGCACTCCAGTCTGGGCAACAGAGCAAGACTCTGTCTCAAAAAAGAGAAAAAAACAAAACAAAAAAAACCCCACCTATGGCACTAATCGCAAGTGGACTATACCCCCTGCCACCCCAGGTAGCCCTCAAACCAGGGAAGTGTGGCCCCTGTGCCTCCATTCCTCTTCCCCCTGCCTTCTTTACTCTGCTCAGGACACCCTGGTCTCCACCTCGCTGTGACTCCAGCTGACCCTCCTCCCTCCTACCCCAGGGTATTTCCATGGGCTGTTTTCTTCTAGAAACCTTTTCCCAGCTGCTTCCTCCTCATCGTGCAGGACTTCCCCTCGCCAACCTTTTTTTTTTTTTTTTTTTTGAGACAGGGTCTCACTCTGTCACCCAGTCTGGAGTGCAGTGGTGCAATCTCGGCTCACTGCAACCTCTGCCTCCCCGGCTCAAGTGATCCTCCCACCTCAGCCTCCCGACTAGCTGAGACTACAGGCGCTCACCATTATGCACAGCTATGTGTGTATATATATATATATATATATATATATATATATATATATATTTTTTTTTTTTTTTTTTTTTTTTTTTTTTTTTTGGAGATGGGGTCTCACTTTGTTGCCCAGGTTTGTCTCGAACTCCTAAGCTCTAGCGATCCACCCGCCTCGGCCTCCCAAAGTGTTGAGATTAGAGGCGTGAGCCACTGCGCCCGGCCAGGGCTACTTTTTTTTTTTTTTTGAGAGGTTCTTTTCTGTCGCCCAGGCTGGAGTGCAGTGGTACGATCTCGGCTCACCTCAAACTCCGCCTACCAGGATCAAGTGATTCTCCTGCCTCAGCTTCCGGAGTAGCTGGGATTACAGGCGCGCGCCACTACCGCCCAGCTAATTTTCGTATTTTTAGCAGAGACTGGGTTTCACCATGTTGGCCAGGCTGGTCTGGAACTCCTGACCTCAGGTGATCCGCCTGTGCCGGCCTCCCAAAATGCTGCGACTACCGGCGCGAACCACCACGCCGGGCCAGGGCTCCACTCCACAGGAAAGTCCCCTACACAGGAAAGCTTCCCTGGCAACCAAACGCTAAATCGGGCCTCCTCCGTTTATTCCCTGTTATTATTATCATTGCCGTAGGCATCGTTTGGAAGGATGCATATCTGCTTTCTACAGGAGGACAGGGATGTTTGTCTTGCTCACTGCTGTGTCCCCAGGGCCTAGAAACGTGCTTAGCACAGAGTAGGTGCTCATTAAACACGCGATTGAGTGAATACTTGGGTACAGATAGGTGTGAAGCGTGGGCATGGGTGGGGGACACGCTCGGTTTGTTTAGTATCTCCCGGGTTTCCCCGTTCTGATGCGCCCTCCCCGTGCCCCCGTCGTGCCTCCAGACCTGGGCGGCCCCCGCCTGTGCCCGGTCCCCGCCGCCGGGGGCGCACGCAGCCCGAGCTCGCCCTACTCGGTGGAGACGCCCTACGGCTTCCACCTGGACCTGGACTTCCTCAAGTACATAGAGGAGCTGGAGCGTGGCCCCGCTGCCCGCCGCGCCCCGGGACCCCCGACCTCGCGCCGTCCCCGCGCGCCCCGGCCCGGCCTCGCGGGCGCACGTAGCCCAGGCGCCTGGACATCCAGCGAGTCCCTGGCCAGCGACGACGGTGGAGCACCGGGCATACTCTCCCAGGGCGCGCCCTCGGGGCTCCTGATGCAGCCGCTGTCGCCGCGCGCGCCCGTGCGCAACCCGCGCGTCGAGCACACGCTCCGGGAGACCAGCCGGCGGCTGGAGCTGGCGCAGACACACGAGCGCGCGCCCAGCCCCGGCCGCGGGGTCCCGCGCAGCCCGCGCGGGTCCGGCCGCAGCAGCCCCGCCCCTAATCTTGCCCCTGCCTCGCCCGGCCCTGCCCAACTGCAGCTGGTGCGCGAGCAGATGGCCGCGGCGCTGCGGCGCCTGCGCGAGCTCGAGGACCAGGCGCGAACGCTGCCCGAGCTGCAGGAGCAGGTGCGCGCGCTGCGCGCCGAGAAGACGCGGCTGCTGGCCGGGCGCGCGCAGCCCGAGCCGGACGGGGAGGCTGAGACGCGCCCGGACAAGCTCGCCCAGCTGCGGCGGCTCACCGAGCGCCTGGTCACCTCCGAGCGCGGCGGCCGTGCCAGGGCCAGCCCCCGGGCTGACGGCCCAGACGGCCTGGCTGCAGGGCGCAGCGAGGGCGCGCTCCAGGTCCTCGACGGGGTGGTCGGGAGTCTCGATGGGACGCCCCAGAACCGGGAGGTGGCCGCCGAGGCCGTGCCCGAGACCCGAGAAGCGGGTGCCCAGGCCGTGCCGGAGACCCGGGAGGCCGGCGTGGATGCTGCCCCCGAGACCGTTGAGGCGGACGCGTGGGTGACCGAGGCGCTGCTGGGGCTGCCTGCGGCCGCCGAGCGCGAACTGGAACTGCTGCGCGCCAGCCTGGAGCACCAGCGCGGGGTGAGTGAGCTTCTGCGGGGCCGGTTGCGGGAGCTGGAGGAAGCCCGCGAGGCTGCGGAGGAGGCAGCGGCGGGGGCCCGGGCCCAGCTACGCGAGGCCACCACCCAGACCCCGTGGAGCTGTGCCGAAAAGGCCGCGCAGACCGAGCCCCCGGCGGAGGCGCCCTCCTTGACTCAGGAGAGCTTGCCCGGATCCATGGACGGAGACAGGGCTGTGGCGCCCGCGGGTGAGTCCCGACCCCGTCGCTGGGCCCTGGCTTACTCGGCGCCGGACTCGAACTCAGTGCCCTCATCTCATCCCCGCCAGGCATCCTCAAATCCATCATGAAGAAGAGAGACGGCACACCTGGTGCCCAACCCAGCTCCGGACCCAAGAGCCTGCAGTTTGTTGGGGTCCTCAACGGAGAGTGAGCGCCTTTCCCCTCCTGTGGCAGCTTCTGCCGGGACATAGACTGGGGTTGGAACCCCAGCTCTGCCCCTCTGCTGGCAGCGTGGTCTGGGCAATCCTCAGTTTCCTCATCGTTAAATGGGAACGGCCACACCCACATCGCAGGACTCCAGAACGAGCCCACAGGGGAGGTTTAGCAGACGCCTCCCACCCTGCCCCCAGGTACGAGAGCTCCTCCAGCGAGGACGCCAGCGACAGCGATGGCGACAGCGAGAACGGTGGCGCCGAGCCCCCGGGTAGCTCCTCGGGCTCCGGGGATGACAGCGGCGGGGGATCCGACTCGGGCACCCCTGGCCCTCCCAGCGGCGGGGACATCCGGGACCCTGAGCCCGAGGCGGAGGCAGAGCCTCAGCAGGTGGCACAGGGGAGGTGAGCGGCGCTCTCTAGTTGTTTGGAGAGGAGGCGGCTGCCCTCCTCCTGGTCGGCGCTGTCCCCGATCCATCCTGAGCCTCTCCTGGCCTCCTCTGCAGGTGCGAGCTGAGCCCGCGTCTGAGGGAGGCGTGCGTAGCGCTGCAGCGGCAGCTGAGCCGGCCCCGCGGAGTAGCCCGCGACGGCGTGAGTGCCCCGGGAGCGCAGCACCAGGGAGTGGCGTGGGAGCCTCCAAGGACCTCTGACGCCCACTTAGGGGAGCGCACCGGGTTCCATCCCTTCCCGCCAGGCACCTCGCCTGACCCCGGGCTCTCCGAAGGGATCTCCTTCCCAGGACAGCGCCGATCTTTCCTTGGTTGCCCCAGAAAGGCCCGGCCCCAGCCCCACTCCCGGACTCCCCAAGGGCAAGCGTTCATTGCCTTTCCCCGTTCCATGTTCTCCCGCAAATTCTTCCCTGGAAGGAAAGGACCCCCTTCCCCCGTGTTTGCCCTCCGATAGGGGTGTGGCCCCGGCCCTCCATCTGGGTTCGCATGGCTCCCCACCTGGACGAGGAGTGACCTTCCTTACTTGCCTGGAAACGCCAAATGGGTCTCTTCCCAGTCCCGCCCCTCCCCAGCTCCCCCACCACGGCGCCGCCGTGGACCATCGCCGATGTTATCTTGGCCCCTATCCCTTGCAGGGCGCAGTGCGCCTCGTGGCCCAGGAGTGGTTTCGAGTGTCCAGCCAGCGGCGCTCTCAGGCGGAGCCCGTGGCCAGGATGCTGGAAGGGGTGAGGCGCCTGGGACCCGAACTGCTGGCGCACGTGGTGAACCTGGCGGATGGCAACGGGAACACGGCCCTGCACTACAGTGTGTCCCACGGGAACCTGGCCATCGCAAGCCTGCTCCTGGATACGGGTCAGAGCCAAGGGAGGGTGGGTGGGACACCAGGAAATGGGTGGGGGGAGAGGGCAGGGGCTGACCTAGGCTCAAAGACTCTGGAGAGGAAAGCAGAGAATGGCTGTCCAGCACAGGGCACCACTCCTCCTTGAGTTTATTTTATTTTATTTTATTTTATATTTTATTTTATTTTATATTTTATTTTATTTTATATTTTATTTTATATTTTCTTTTCTTTATTTTTTTATATTTGAGACGGAGTTTCACACTGTCACCAGGCAGGAGTGCAGTGGTGCGATCTCGGCTCACTGCAACCTCCGCCTCCCAGGTTCAAGCGATTCTCCTGCCTCAGCCTCCCGAGTAGCTGGGACTGCAGATGTGTGCCACCATGCCCAGCTAATTTTTGTATTTTTAGTGGAGACGGGGTTTCACCATGTTGGCCAGGATGGTCTTGATCTCCTGACCTCGTGATCTGCCTGCCCCGGCCTCCCAAAGTGCTGGGATTACAGGCCTGAGCCACTGCACCCAGCCAACCTCCTTGGGTTTTAAACCTCTTCCTGTCTGGGTTCCCAAAGGCCTTCTGCCCTCTGAGCCAGGCATGGTGGCTCATGCCTTTAACCCCAGCACTTTGGGAGGCCGAGGTGGGCAGATCACTTGAGGTCAGGAGTTCGAGACCGGCCTGGCCAACATGGCAAAACCCCATCTCTACTAAAAATACAAAAATTAGCTGGGTGTGGTGGCACATGCCTGTAATTCCAGCTACTCAGGAGGCTGAGGCACGAGAATTGCTTGAACCTGGGAGGCAGAGGTTGCAGTGAGCTGAGATCGTGCTACTGCACTCCAGCCTGGGCGACAGAGTGAGGCTCAGTCTCAGAAACAAAAACAAAACAAAACAAAAAAACAGAAACTAGCTGGGCATGGTGGTGGGAACCTGTAATCCCAGCTATTCGGGAGGCTGAGGTGCGAGGATCACTTGAACCCAGGAGGCAGAGGTTGCAGTAAGCCAAGAGTGAGCACCACTGCACTCCAGCCTGGGCCACAATGCAAGACTCCATCTCAAAAAAAAAAAAAAAAAAAGAGGCCTTTTGGCCCCACCATACCCCTAGTTCTGCCCTGAGGCTCCTCCTACTTTGCAGCTGGAGGGAATACACAGTTCTGGACTTAGGTAAACCTCAGTTTAGGGGCATTATTTAATCTTGCTTGTGAAATGGGGTTGGCAAGGCCTCCCTCCCTGGGTACCTATGATAATACAGGTAGTACGAGATCAGTAAATGGCCAGCATGTGCTCTGTCCCTGAATCTCCAGCTGGAGCACTCACCGAGTTCCTGAGCCCCAGTGTCCAGCCTGGAGGGGAGGTACTCACCAGGCAGGGCTCTGACTCCTCCTGGGATGGGGCACTGTGCCCCACCCACCTCCAGCTGCTTGCCCCGATAAACTGGGCACAAAGGGTCTGGTGGGTGGTAAACAAATCGCTGTCCACCAGGAGCCCCCTCCCTCCAGGTACCCTTCTGCAGGTTCAGAAACCTCTGAGTCAGCCTTTGGGCACCTCTGGTACTAACTGCAGGTTGAGGCGGGTCCCACTGCCTGCCCCCAACCCCCTAAACACGCAGATCCCTCCCATCCCTGCAGGTCTTTATGACCTAGGAAAGGATATAGCTGCTCTGGAAGCTGGGGCATTGTAGGAGACAGGGGACAGTGAATGAATCTAAGTGAATTTTTTGGGCATCTCATGCCTTAAAGGGGGCTGGGGCTGAGGCAAGGAAGTAGGCGTCGTTGGTCACTGCAAGAGGCCCCAGGCTCCTTGGCCCCTTTATCTCCTACATTTGAATCCCCCCCCACCCCTTTTTTGTTGTTGTTGTTTTGATATGGAGTCTCGCTCTGTCGCCCAGGCTGGAGTGCAGTGGCATGATCTCTCTGCTCACTGCAACCTACGCCTCCCGGGTTCACGCCATTCTCCTGCCTCAGCCTCCCGAGTAGCTGGGACTACAGGCGCCCGCCACCATGCCCGGCTAATTTTTGTACTTTTAGTAAAGACGGGGTTTCAACATGTTGGCCAGGCTCAAACTGCTTACCTCAACTGATCTGCCTGCCTCGGCCTCCCAAAGTGCTGGGATTACAAGCATTAGCCACTTTGCCCGGCCTTGTTTGTTTTTTTGAACAGATCTTGCTCTGTTGCCCAGGCTGGACTGCAGTGGTGCAATATCAGCTCACTGCAACCTCCACCTCCTGGGTTCAGGTGATTCTTATATCTCAGCCTCCTGAGTAGCTGGGATTACAGGCACGTGTACCACACCCAGCTAATTTTTGTATTTTTGTATTTTTTTTTTTTTTGAGATGGAGTTTCGCTCTTTTTGCCCCAGCTACAGTGCAATGGCACAATCTCGGCTCACTGCAACCTCCGCCTCCCAGATTCAAGTGATTCTCCTGCCTCAGCCTCCCAAGTAGCTGGGATTATAGGCATGCACCACCACACCCAGCTAATTTTGTATTTTTAGTACAGACAGGGTTTCTCCATGTTGGTTAGGCTGGTCTCGAACTCCCGACCTCAGGTAATCCGCCTGCCTCAGCCTCCCAAAGTGCTGGGATTACAGGTGTGAGCCACCGCGCCCAGACAATTTTTACATTTTTAGTAGAGATGGGTTTCACCATGTTGGCCAGTCTGGTCTTGAACTCCTGACCTCAAGTGATCCTCCTGCCTAGGCCTCCTAAAGTGCTGGTATTATAGGCGTGAGCCAGTGTGCCCAGCCTCTAATTCCCATTTGGCTCCACCTCTCCAGACCTTCCCCTGGTTCTCACTCATCTCCCCTCTGCCTATACTTGCTTGCTGTCATATACACTAACGCCCCTGCATTCAGGGGCTGTTTCCTCTTTCATCCCCTGGAATCCAGAGTCTGGAGGTACGTGGGTGTGCACTTTGCTCTTCTTCTCCACTTCCAGATCTTTCCGCCTCTTCCTTCTCAAACCCTACCTTGGAGCATCTTGTCACTGCCTAGGCCCCTCCTCACTCTGCCTCTCTGGCTTCTACCTCTGACCTCAAGTAGCTCCTCCTTTCTTGAACTTTAGCTCCTGGCCAGTTCTCCCTCTCTCCCTCCAGCCTAATCCTTGCTGCAAAGCAGGTCCACTGTGCACTGGTTACCCCTTCAGTCCATTGCACCTAGGAATGTGCTTTTCCTACCTGCCTGAGTCTGGTAAGGTAGAATACTCATTCACATAACAAGTTACACGAAGCAGGTTCCTTATTTACAGATAGGCAGCAAGGGACAGCAGAAGCCTAAGATTGACAGTGAGCCAATCCCCCAAGGCTCAGGAAGGCTGCCCAAGGTGGATGGAATCTGGTCTGCAGGTGCCCCACTTGCACGGCAGGTGAGGGACCCTGGAAAGCGGCCCACTCTAGGTTTTATACCCTGGGGAACAGGAATTGCTGGGCTAATGCATTAAAGGACAACCTGTTTCTAGATGGGGACAGGAACAGAGCCTAGGCTGTTCCAGTCAGTTCCTCCTTATCTCAAGATTGCATTTCCAGAGCATTCTATAGTTAGTCTTTTTTTTTTTTTTTTGAGGCCGAGTCTTGCTCTGTTGCCTGCTGGAGTGCAGTGGTGTGATCTCAGATCTCAGCTCACTGCAACCTCTGCCTCCCGGGTTCGAGTGATTCTCCTGCCTCAGCCTCCCGAGTAGCTGGGATTACTGGCAAGCGCCATCATGCCCAGCTAATTTTTGTATTTTCAGTAGAGACGGGGTTTCACCATGTTGGCCGCTGGTCTTTAACTCCTGACCTCAGGTGATCTGCCCGCCTCAGCCTCCCAAAGTATTGGGATTATAGGAGTGAGCAACCGCACCCGGCCGGCACTTGTCAATTTCCTTTTTTTTTTTTTTTTTTTTTTGAGATGGAGTCTCGCTCTGTCACCCAGGCTGGAGTGCAGTGGCGCCATCTCGGCTCACTGCAAGGTCTGCCTCCCGGGTTCATGCCATTCTCCTTCCTCAGCCTCCCCAGCAGCTGGGACTACAGGTGTCCGCCACCACGCCCGGCTAATTTTTTTTGTATTTTTAGTAGAGATGGGGTTTCACCGTGTTAGCCAGGATGGTCTCGATCTCCTGACCTCGTGATCCGCCCACCTCAGCCTCCCAAAGTGCTGGGACTACAGGCGTGAGCCACCGCGCTCGGCCCACTTGTCAATTTCAACATCCTCCCCCATGATCCCTGCAACCTCCTGGCTGCTCTCCTTCCTTGACCTTGACTCTGCCCCACATCAGCTTTACAGGTATAACGTCAGCCCCAGACCTTGATGTCCCTAATAGTTGTGCCCCTTACAGAATCTCACTTCTCAGCTCCCCACTTCCCGACCCTCACCTCCCAGCTTCTCGGCTCACAGGCTCCCATTCCCCAACTCCAGTAATCCTTGGACCTTGCGGGGACAATTACCCACTGCTCCCTCTCCGTTTCACGGCCCCCACCCCTTGTCTCTTTGCCTCTGTCATCCTCCTTCAGCCTGTTGTGGACTCTTCTCCATACCCCTCTCTCACCCGACCCTACCTGCCTGCCTGACAAACCCACAGCAAACCGTCAAGTGTTGAATAAATGCCTGCTCCCACAGAACTTTCAGGAATGTGTAGTTTTGAGTGTGTGTGTGTGTGTGTGTGTGTGTGTGTGTGTGTGGTGGGGGTAGTGAGCGAAGAGTGGAGAGAGACGATTATCAGGTAAAAACGTGAAATAATTTCAAATGCTAATAAGGGCCGTAGCAGAAGACAACCAGGGGATGAAGTCAACAAAGCGTGATTCTTTTTAAATTTTTTTGTAGGCATGGGGTTTCACCATGTTGCTCAGGCTGATCTCCAACTCCTGGGCCTAATTGATCCTCCCTCCTCAGTCTCCCAAGTAGCGGGGACTACAGGCGTTCTCCACCACACCCGGCTAATTTTTGTATTTTTAGTAGAGATGAGGTCTCGCTCTGTTGTCCAGGCTGTTCTCGAACTCCAGAGCTCAAGTGATCCTCCTGCCTCGGCCTCCAATGTTCTGGAATTATAGGCGTAAGCCACTGTGCCTAGCCAGGGTGATTCTTTAGTTAAGCAAGGTCAAGGTAGCTGCAAGAGAAAAGGGAGAGGGAGCAGGAAGATAGGTGGGTCCTTGGCTAGCCTGCAAGGACCCCACTCTGGTTATTTCTGGGTGCTCCTCCCTGACCACCTGATGCCTTACATGGTGTCTTAGTGGAAGGCATGGACACCCACACAGCATGCCACCCAAACAGGGAACGTCACCCCAACCCCTTTTTACAGACAGCTTTGTTCCAGGCTGGGGTGTAGTGGCGTGATGCAGCCTCAACCTCCCAGGCTCAAGCGATCCTTCCACCTCAGCCTCCTGAGTATTTGGGACCACAGGCACGAACCACCACACTCAGCTAATTTTTTTTTTTGGCGGGGAGCAGAGTGTCGCTCTGTCACCAGGCTGGAGTGCAGTGGTGTGATATCGGCTCACTGCAACCTCTGTCTCCCATGTTCAAGTGATTCTCCTGCCTCAGCCTCTCAAGTAGCTGGGACTACAGGCACACACCACCACGCCTGGCTAATTTTTTGTATTTTTGGTAGAGACGTTGTTTCACCATGTTGGCCAGGATGGTCTTGATCTCTTGACCTTGTGATCTGCCTGCCTTGGCCTCCCAAAGTGCTGGGATTACAGACGTGAGCCACCGCGTCTGGCCAAATTTTTTAAGAGATGGGGGGTCTTCCTATGTTGCTCAGGCTGGCCTCAGACTCCTGGCCTCAAGTGATCCTCCTGCCTTGGCCTCCCTAAGCATTTGGGTGTACAGGCATTAGTCACCATGCCTGGCCTCCATTTTTGCTGTCATTTGACTTAACCCTTTACTCCTCAGTCCCTCATCTCAGCTCTCCTTCCTCACTAGGTTATCCATCTCATGACCCCGATCCTGCTCCTTTCCCCAAGCTTCTCATTCATTTCCTTAAACTACCTCAATCCTCAGAGCCTTCAGAATGGCAGGAGACAGGGATTAAAACAGCCACTCCAGGAAATATCATCCAAACAGGCACTGTGAGGAACAGGGACCAGGATGGTAACAGAACTGATCCCAGAGGAAACTGAGCTCACATTTGTGTTTCATTCAGGATAGGCAGTGTTGACCAGGCTGTTTTGCTTCCTAGGGCTGCCATCAAAGTATCACTGTGAGCTGCTTCAAACAACAGGTGGCCAGACTTCTGAAATCAAGGTGTTGGCAGGTTTTTTTTTTTTTGTGAGAGATGGAGTCTAGCTGTGTCACCCGGGCTGGAGTGCAGTGGCGCAATCTCGGCTCACTGCAAGCTCCGTCCCCCGGGTTCATGCCATTCTTCTGCCTCAGCCTCCCGAGTAGCTGGGACTACAGGCAGCCACCACCACACCCGACTAATTTTTTTTTTTTGTATTTTTAGTAGAGACGGGGTTTCACCGAGTTAGCCAGGATGATCTCAATCTCCTGACCTCATGATCCGCCCGCCTCAGCCTCCCAAAGTGCTGGGATTACAGGCGTGAGCCACTGCACCTGGCTTTTTTTTTTTTTTTTTTTTTTTTTTTTTTTTTTTTACAACAGGTGGCCAGAAGTCTGAAATCAAAGTGTTGGCAGGTGTTTTTGTTTGTTTGTTTGAGACAGGGTCTCACTGTGTTACCCAGGCTGGAGTGCAGTGGCGTGATCTTGGCTCACTGCAGCTCCCAGGTTCAAGTGATTATCCTGCCTCAGCCTCCTGAGTAGCTGAGATTACAGGTGCCTGCCACCACGCCTGGCTATTTTTTGTGTTTTTAGTAGAGATGGGGTTCACCATGTTGGCCAGGCTGGTCTCGAACTCCTGACCTCAAGTGATCAACCACCTCGGCCTCTCAAAGTGCTGGGATTACAGATGTGAGCCAGTGTCCCGGCAGCCAAATTCATTTTGAATTGTTGCTCCTGGCCAGGCGCGGTGGCTCACACCTGTAATCCCAGCACTTTGGGAAGCCGAGGCAAGCGAATCATGAGGTCGGAGTTCGAGACCAGCCTGACCAACATGGTGAAACCGTCTCTCTACTAAAAATACAAAAATTAGCTGGGCGTGGTGGTGCATGCCTGTAATCCCAGCTACTCAAGTGGCCAAAGCAGAAGAATCACTTAAACCTGGGAGGCAGAGGTTGCAGTGAGCTGAGATCGTGCCACTGCACTCCAGCCTGGATGAGAGAATGAGACTCCATCTCTAAATAAATAAATAGTTGCTCCTGGCTGCTGTGTGGAACCTGGAGTGGATTCAGAGAGAAGGGTGGAGGCTGGCACTGTTCTTTAGGGGAGCAACGATGGTGGCTTGGCAGGTGGTGGCCATGAAAATAAACATATCCTTTTATTATTCAGTCAACAAATGTTTAACTGAGCATCTACTATGTGCCAAGTATTGTTCTAAGTACTGAGGGATACAGCAGCAAACAAAACCAAGTCCCTGCCTGATTTGAAATAGGGACTTGATTTGAAATAGCCACTGGGCCAGTGGCTCATGCCTCTAATTCCAGCACTTTGGGAGGCTACAGTGGGTGGATCACTTGAGGTCAGGAGTTCGAGACTAGCCTGGCCAACATGGTGAAACCCTGTCTCTACTAAATAATGCAAAAATTAGCTGGGCGTGGTGGCACATGCTGTAGTTCAGCTACTCCGGCGGTGGAGATTGCAGTGAGCTGAGATCGCACCACTGCACTCCAGCCTGGGTGACAGAGCGAGACTATGTCTCAAAAAAAAAAAAAAGATGAAACAGGAAGGTCCTTCACTGAGCCGATGGTATTTGAGCAACACCCTAGTGAGGGAGGAACCAGGTAGCTATTGTGGGGAGAACGTTGAGACCACCCCGTATGCAGGTGCTGTGCCCGAGGCTTGCAGGGAGGTGAGTGGATCAAGTCGGGCCACGGTGTTGGCATCTCCGTGGACGGCCCCCTTTTCTCTCCCAGGGGCCTGCGAGGTCAACCGCCAGAACCGAGCCGGCTACTCGGCCCTCATGCTGGCTGCACTCACCTCTGTGAGGCAGGAAGAGGAGGACATGGCTGTGGTCCAGAGACTCTTCTGCATGGGCGATGTCAATGCCAAGGCCAGTCAGGTGCATGGGCGCCCCCACTGTGGCTCTCAGCCAGGAGTCACTTCCACTTTGGGAGTCAACCTGTGACCTCCCTTCCCTGAGCCTACCCCAGCCTGTTCCCTCTTCCTCCCCACTCCCCAGACGGGGCAGACAGCCCTCATGCTGGCCATCAGCCATGGCCGACAGGACATGGTGGCAACCCTACTGGCGTGTGGGGCTGATGTGAATGCGCAGGATGCGGATGGGGCCACAGCACTGATGTGTGCCAGTGAGTATGGGCGCCTGGACACCGTGCGGCTGCTGCTCACCCAGCCAGGCTGTGACCCTGCCATCCTGGACAATGTAAGACCCCACAATGGGGCTGGCATCTTGGGGGGTGCCCATGGCTTGGCTCAGGGATCTGACTGTCCCTAACGTTCCACAGGAGGGCACCAGTGCCCTGGCCATCGCCCTGGAGGCTGAGCAGGATGAGGTGGCCGCTCTGCTACATGCCCACCTGAGCTCGGGCCAGCCCGACACCCAGGTGAGCACAGCTCTGGAAGAAACAAACCTTCCCAGCTGCAAATTCAGTTTGCAGAGGATAGTAAATATGCCCTGAGCCTCCCTTTCTGCTCCCCAAAGGTGGCACCAGGGGTGCAGAACCAGTGTCTGGATTCTCCTATGTGGCTGCTTTTCTTTTCTGGGAGACAGGGTCTCACTCTGTAACCCGGGTTGGGGTGTAGTGGTGTGATCAGAGCTCACTGCAGCCTCAAACTCCTGAGCTCAAGGGATCCTTCTGCCTCAGCATCCTCAAGTGCTGGGATTACAGGTGTGAAACCAGAGCGCCTGGCAGGGGCTGGGATTTGATGTGAAAGCAGCAAAACCCCAGTGAGGTTGACACTACCCCAGGTCATGAGACTGAGGCCTCAAGGGGGGAAGTAACCTAAGGTCACAGAGACCTAGCTAAGACCTTTCATGCATGCCCCTGGGCTCCTGTTACCTACTGCCAGGGAGGCTCTTATCAAAGGAAAAAGGAGCCCTTTGGCATCAGGCAGGGTGGGGAAGGGGGTCCAGAGCTTCAGAACTGGAGACTGGGTGAGTTTGCAGAACACATTAACCCCCAACACCACTATACTCTGATGGCCAAGTGCCAGGATGTTTCAGCACTTTCATAATCCAAGTTATCTAATCAGCCCACTCATCCTGTACAGGTTGACCCCAATTTACCATGGCTCCACTTACCATTTTTAATTTATTTTTGAGATGGAGTCTTTCTCTGTCACCGAGGCTAGAGTGCAGTGGGGCGACTGCAGCTCACTGCAACCTCCACCTCTGGGGTTCAAGCGATTCTTCTGCCTCAGCCTCTCGAGTAGCTGGGACTACAGGCACGTGCTACCATGCCCAGCTAATTTTTTTTTTTTTCATTTGAAGACAAGAGTCTCGCTCTGTCACCCACGCTGGAGTGCAGTGGCACAATCTCAGTTCACTGCAACCTCCACCTCCCAGGTTCAAGAAATTCTCCTGCCTCAGCCTCCCAAGTAGCTGGGATTACAACAGCTGTGAGCCATCGCGCCTGGCACAACTTACAATTTTTTGACTTCATGATAGCATAAAAGCAATGTGTGCTTAGCAAAAACCACACTTCAGCAGAGTATTCAATAAATTACATGAGACATTCAATACTTTATTAAAACAGGCTTCGTGTTAGACGAGTTTCCCCAACTACAGGCTAAGGCGTTCTGAACAAGCTTAAGATGGACCATGCTAAGCTGTGATGTTTGGGAGATTAGGTGTATTAAACACCTTTCAACTTGCAATACTTTCAACCTATGATGTACTCACCGGGATGTAACCCATTGTAAACTGAGGAACACCTGTACTCACCCCACTGGAAGGGATGTGGGAGGAAGGTCAAGCGCCTCTTCCAGGTCAGAAGGGGCAGAGGTTGGATACAAACCAGGCAGCCTGGGTCCATGGTAAAAGAACCTCCACTAAGTGAGGCTGGGGCTGAATCCCACGTTTCCTGCCTCAAGGAGATTGCAGCAGGCCCCCCTCTTTTCCCCTCTCTCCAGAGCGAGTCACCCCCTGGCTCCCAGACAGCCACACCTGGTGAAGGAGAATGCAGTGACAATGGAGAGAACCCCCAGGTTCAGTAAGCTGCCTCGTCTGGCTCACTACACCTAGCTGTGGGGAGATCTCCTCGTCAGTCACCTCAGCCTTTGGCGCACAGAAGGGTCCAGGGTCCTCTGCTCAGAGGCTAACACTGGCCGAAGAGAAAGGCAATTTCAGTTGGGGTGACTGTGGCAGGAAGGGGCTCACCCTGGCCCCACCAAGGTGAGGTGGGGACCAAGTGATAGAGCCCTGATCCACCCACTCTCTGAAACTTCTTTGCTAATAAAACATTCCTACTACGCTTGTGTTTTGTTTGGGGTAGAGGGTGCAATATACAAACACGACCCCCCGCCTCAAAAAGGAAAAGCTTCGTTTGGCAAGACCGCACGGCCAGGATTTCCAGAGTGCGGAGGATCGGTGACCGCCTGGGAGCCACTCAAGAAACCTGGAGAAACCCTAGTCGCATAACCCAGACAAGAACCTGAGTTAACTTGAAACACAAACGCTTTATTTAAAGGAGCATCTCAATTCCGTGTGGCGGACAAAAAAAAGGAGCAGATTGTGACAGACCATTCCCATCGGCCAAGTGGTCGAACCCGACATCCAAGACCCTGTAAACAGACCCAAACATGAGATGTTGACAGGCCCCGCAGCAATTGGCAAACTCCCGCCTCCCTCTTGTCAGTCTCTGTATGTAGACTCTGCCTCCCAAACCCTCTCACCCTGGGCTTAACGAAGCCTCCCTACCACCAACCAAAGGTCTATCAAAGGGGTGTCCTCTTTGCACCCACCAGCGAGCAGCCAAGCTCAGCGTAACCTCCGGGCTTCTCGCTCTGACTCCAAAAGGGTGAGCACGTCGCCCTCGCGCACGGGGCCTTTTACATTGCGGATGATGGATCGGCTCGTGTCGTCCATGAATTCCACGCGCACCTACGGGTCCCCACCGGAGAGTGGAGGAAGAAGTTAGGGCGGGCCGCGGAAAGGCACCGCGGAGTGGGAAGCAGATATGAATTCAGAGAACGTGTCGGGGCCAGAACACAGATCGTTAAAGGGAACCATCAGAACCCTGTGATGAAATGAGAATCGGCTCCCGGATTCCGGCTGGCAGGGGTTAGGGCAGGGTAGAGGTCACATCAGGGTTTAGGTCCCCGGCAGTCGGCCAAATGCCCCCACCCGATTACCTGCGTGCACTGTCCCTGAGAACCGGTCCTGCCCAGGACCTTGGTGACCTGGAGGAAAGAAGCTGGGTTCAGACCCGGCCCGTTTGGCTCCTCTAATCCCTCCCCCTGCCCCCAAATTCGGGCCCCCACCTCACCCTGGCCAGCTTGATAGGCTGCACACGGCTGGTGTCCATGATGGCGGCGCGGCGGCGGTCTGGCGGAGAGGAGTCACGTGCTTCGGGGAGAGCCTTTATAGGACGTTCTAGCACCGCCCACTCCCGTCTCGCGATACCACGCCGCGTCTTTCCCAGCAGCCCCAGCGGTGGAGACGTCACCGGCTGCGCCCTTCAGTATCGCGGACGGAAGATGGCGTCCGCCACCCGTCTCATCCAGCGGCTGCGGAACTGGGCGTCCGGGGTGCGCGGGGCGGACAGGGCTGCACCATGGGGGGCTTCGGGCTCCGTGTGTCCGGGACCCGCTCCTGCTCCTCACCTCCCTCCTAAGCCGGGACCCTTCGCTCTCCCCGAATCTCCCTGGGAACCCCCAGCTCGTGACCCCTTCAGCCCGGGACCCTCTCCTGGCCTGGGAACCACTCAGGCCTGGGATTTCCCCATTCCCCGACCTTCTTAGCCTTGGATCTGTGGGCCCGGACTCTGGCTTTGCTCTTCACCTGCAGGACCCACATCCGTTTCCCCGAGTGTTCATCCCCTGCCTTCCCTTAAAATGCGCATCCCCGGGCCATCCCTGGTCCCTTGCCCTCTCCTTTCCTCTCTCCTGGGGTGCCTTGCAGGCCGACCTCTCCTCTCCTCTTCCCACAGCATGACCTGCAGGGGAAGCTGCAGCTGCGCTACCAGGAGATCTCCAAGCGGTGAGCAGGCCCCGCTCGCTGCCCAGCCTCTGGCTCTGTCCTTTCTCCACCAAAAACGAAATCTGTGTTCCTTTAGACCCCTGAAACGCAGGGCTGACATCCTGCCACCAGTCCCCTGCCAGGCTGTGGAGGCAGAGGTTTGCCTTTAACCTTGCTGAACTCCGGAGGACAGCCCTCCTGAAACAGCGAGGCCGGGCGTGCATTCTGACTGGCAATCAGGCTAGATTTGCAGTGCTCAGCGTGGCCATGTTAGTCAGTGTTATTCCCAAGCTACAGATGAAAAAAGAGGTCCAGAGAGGCGAAATCATTTGCCTCAAGTCACTCAGAAGCTAAAAAGTGGCAGCGGGGACTTGAACCCAGAAGTGTCCTGATTTCAGACTCATTTATATTAAAATATTAGTTGATATTTACAAGCCCCTGTCATGTATGACCTCAGCCTTGGGTTTAACTTTGTGAACCAGGAAAGTTCTTATCCACATTCTTTCATGGACGCCACATTCTAGGGAGAAGCATAGTAGGGAAACAAACACAGCAGGTAGTATTGTTCTGGAATGCTTTGAAGACAAAACAAAATAAGTGGAAGCTGGAGGGTGGCTACGTAAAGTCAGATGATTGGGAAAGATCTTTCTTTGGAAATTGACAGTTGAGACCCCTGAATGATGGGAAGGACCCATTCAAAGAATAATTATTGAAAAAACATTCTGACCGGGCGCGGTGGCTCACGCTTGTGATCCCAGCACTTGGGGAGGCCGAGGCAGGCAGATCACGAGGTCAGGAGTTTGAGACCAGCCTGGCCAACACAGTGAAACACAGTAAAACCCCCTCTCTACTAGAAATACAAAAATTAGCCGGGCGTGGTGGCGCGCGCGGGTAGTCCCAGCTACTCGGGAGGTTGAGGCAGGAGAATCGCTTGAACACAGGAGGTGGATATTGCAGTGAGCTGAGATCGCACCACTGCACTCCAGCCTGGGTGACAGAACAACACTCTGTCTCAAAAAAATAAAAAAAAAGAGAAAAAACATTCTGAGCAGAGGGAATAGGAAGGGCTAAGAGTGTCAGGCTGGACAGAGCCTGAGTGGAAGGAGGCCAGTATGGATGGAACCCATTGAGGGAAAGGGATAATGGTATAATCTGTGAAGTCAAAGGGTAGGCAGAGGTAAGGCAGTCATTGAGGATTATAATGAAAGGAAGAAAAATAGCATTAAAATAATGAAATTTATGTAAATGCCTATATGTTGTGACTAATTCCAAATATTAGAAGTATCAAACTTTGTTTTCAACTTTTTTTTTTTTTTTTGAGACGGAGTTTTGCTCTTATTGCCCAGGCTGGAGTGCAATGGTAAAATCTCAGCTCACTGCAATCTCCATCTCCCGGGTTCAAGCGATTCTCCTGCCTCAGCCTCCCAAGTAGCTGGGATTACAGGCATGTGCCACCACGCCTGACTAATTTTTTGTATTTTTAGTAGAAACGGGGTTTCACCATGTTGGCCAGTCTGGTCTCGAACTCCTGACCTCATAATCCGCCCGCCTCGGCCTCCCAAAGTGCTGGGATTACAGGTGTGAGCCACTGCACCCGGCTTGTTTTCAACTTTAAGGTTAAGTTCTGGGGTACATTTGCAGTTTTGTTACAAAGGTAAACGTGCCATGGTAGTTTGCTGCAAAGATCAAAGATCAACCTATCACTTAGGTATTAAGCCCAGCATCCATTAGCTATTCTTCCTGATGCTCTCTCCCCACCACCCCCCGACCCCCCCAGTTGGCTTTCTATCAGGGTAGTTGTGGGCCAGTTGAGGAAATGGCTTTGTGAAAGTTTTGACTTTTTTAGGATGACGGCACCCTCTAGTGATTCATCTGGATGTTTTATTGGTCTTTTTTTTTTTTTTTTTTTTGAGACAGAGTCTCATTCTGTCGCCAAGCTGGAGTGCAGTGGCGGATCTCAGATCACTGCAATCTCCGCCTCCCGGGTTCAAGTGATTCTCCTGCCTCAGCCTCCCGAGTAGCTGGGGCTACAGGCGTGCGCCACCACACCCAGCTAATTTTTGTATTTTTAGTAGTGACGAGGTTTCACCATGTTTGCCAGGATGGTCTGATCTCTTGACCTCGTGATCTGCCCACCTCGGCCTCCCAAAGTGCTGGGATTACAGGCGTGAGCCACCGCGCCTGGCCTTTTTTTTTTTTTTTTTTGTAAGACTGGGTTTCTGTGACCCAGGCTGGAGTGCAGTGGCACAATCATAGCTCACTGCAGCCTTGAACTTCCAGGCCTAAGTGATCTTCCTGGTCCAGCCTACCAAGTAGCTGGGATTACAGGCACATGTTACCGTGCCTGGCTAATTTTTAAATTTTTGTATAGAGACAAGGTCTTACCATGTTGCCCAAGCTGGTCTTAAACTCCTGACCTCTGACTGGGCATGGTGGCTCATGCCTGTAATCCCAGCACTTTGGGAGGCCGAGGCAGGTGGATCACAAGGTCAGAAGTTTGAGACCAGCCTGGCCAACATAGTGAAAACCCATCTCTACTAAAAATACAAAAATTAGCCAGCATGATGGCGCACGCCTGTATTCCCAGCTACCTGGGAGGCTGAGGCAGGAAAATCGCTTGAACCTGGGAGGCGGAGGTTGCAGTGAGCCGAGATCGCACCACAGCACTCTAGCCTGGGCGACAGAGCGAGACTCCATCTCAAAAAAAAAAACAAAAAAAAAAACACTCCTGGCCTCAAGCAATCCTTCCACCTTGGCCTCCCAAGGTATGAGCCACCACATCCAGCCTCCTTAAGCAAAGTCTTTCACATAATATATTGCTTTTAATATTAAACATTTTTTACTTTATGTTTCTTATTTTTAAAAAATACAGTGACTAACACTTGTTTTAAGAAAAAGGCCAGGAGTGGTGGCTCACGCCTGTAATCCCAGCACTTTGGGAGGCCAAGGTGAGAGGATAACTTAAGGCCAGGAATTCGACATCAACCTGGGCAACATAGCAAGACCCCCGACTCCACAAAAACAATAGAAAAATTGTTTTTAGCAAGATGTGGTAGTGTGCGCCTGTAGTTCCAGCTACTTGAGAGGCTGAGGCGGGAGCATTGTTTGAGCCCAGGAGGTTGAGGCTGCAGTGAGCTATGATCATACCTCAAGCGATCATATGATTGCATATATCATCCAGGCTGCAGTGCATATGATCACTGCCTCAGAAAAAAATTAAATTCCGGGAAACAGTTCCCAGACAAAAAAGTGACTTAGAAACATGGCTAAGTGGAAACAGATCAACTTACGGTTTTTGCCATCTTCTCTGCTCCCTCTCTGTGGAAAGCCCGTCTTTTGTTTTGAGCTTTTTTTTTTTTTGAGGAGTCTCGCTCTGTCGCCCAGGCTGGAGTGTAGTGGTATGATCTCAGCTCACTGCAACCTCTGCCTCCCACCACCATGCTTGGCCAATTTTTGTATTTTAGTAGAGATGGGGTTTGCAGTGTTGGCCAGGCTGGTTTCGAATACCTGACTTCAAGTGATCCACCCACCTTGGCCTCCCAAAGTGCTGGGATTGCAGGCATGAGCCACCCTGCCCATCCTTGTTTTGAGCATTTCTTTTAAGGCCTCAGGCTTCCAGGTAAATCCAGCCCAGGGTTTAGTTCAAGCCAAGACCGAGCTCTGTTCACCCCTCTCTGGGCTCCAGAGAGGAGTTGCCTGTCCACATGGTGGCAGGAAATGCAGAGATCTTGACAGGCTCCAAGGCTAAGGTGTTCTTGAATAATGGGCCTTGATCCTAGCAGGGTTCTCCAGAGACTTCCTGAGATAACAGGAAACGCAGGGCGTCCAGAGCCTGGCCTTAGGGGAAAAAGCCACTCAGAGTGGACAAAGTCAGGTGAGGCTGGCTGCCAAGCTCAGCCGTGGGGTGGGGGGCATGGGGACATGTCCCGGGCCTTGGGAGCCTCAGAAAGGGTCCTTTGTACCCTCCACATTCGGGACAGGTGGGGTCCCTGGGGGTGGCATCTTCACATCCAGAGCAGGGTCCACCATCTGCTTCTGGCCCCAGGACCCCTCCCCAGGCATATGTCCCTGCCAGTGTACCAAGGGACACCCCCAGCCTGTGGCTTATCCCAGTGGCTGGCTGTAGATCCCACATTTTGTGACTGAGGTGACAGGGGCCCACAGCGGGGCCATGACAGTGACTGTCTCTTTGCTTCAGTGCTCATCTTTTTTCCCCTCAGAACTCAGCCTCCTCCCAAGCTCCCTGTGGGTCCTAGCCACAAGCTCTCCAACAATTACTATTGCACTCGTGATGGCCGCCGGGAATCTGTGCCCCCTTCCATCATCATGTCGTCGCAGAAGGCGCTGGTGTCAGGCAAGCCAGCAGAGAGGTGAGGATCTCCAGCGCTGCTCACCACAGCCCCCATGCCCCCTCCTGCAACCCACTCTGTCTCCCAACTTGTGGAAAGGGTGCTTGTCAAGATCCTACTTAGTAAGCATCAGTTGCGTCAGGAACTGTGCTGCTGGGAGCTTTTTGTCCGAGAGCTCATTTACTCGTTTTTAGAGACAAGAGTCTTGCTCTGTTGCCCAGGATGAAGTGCAATGGCGCGATCATCACTCACTGCAGCCTTGAACGCCTAGGCTGAAGTGATCCTCCCCTCCTTCCTTGGCCTCCCCAGTAATTGGTGTTACAGATTAGTGCCACCATGCTGGGTCAATTTTTTTTTTTTTTTTTTTTTTGAGACGGAGTCTCACTCTGTCACCCAGGCTGGAGTGCAGTGGTGTGATCTCGGCTCACTGCAATCTCCACCTCCCGGGTTCAAGCGATTCTCTGCCTCAGCCTCTCAAGTAGCTGGGGTTACAAGTGCCCACCACTACACCCGGCTAATTTTTGTATTTTCAGTAGAGGCAGGGTTTCACCATCTTGGCCAGGCTGGTCTTGAACTGACCTTGTGATCCACCTGACTTGGCCTCCCAAAGTGCTAGGATTACAGGCGTGACCCACCGTGCCTGGCCTGTTTTGTTTTTGTTTTTGTTTTGAGACGGAGTCTCCCTGCATCGCCCAGGCTGAAGGGGTGGGTTGCCCCTCCACACCTGTGGGTGTTCCTCATTAGGTGGAATGAGAGACTTGGAAAAGAAAGAGACACAGACAAAGTATAGAGAAAGAAATCGGGTGACCAGGGGACCAGCGCTCAGCATACGGAGGATCCACCCGGCCTCTTGAGTTCCCTTAGTATTTATTCATCATTATTGGGTGTGATGTGTGAGAGGGGGATGTGGCAGGATCAGAGGATAATAGTGGAGAGAAGGTCAGCAGGTAAACACGTGAACAAAAGTCTCTGCATCATAAACAATGTAAAGAATTAAGTGCTGTGCTTTAGATACATATACACGTAAACATCTCAATGCCTTAAGGAGCAGTATTGCTGCCCGCATGTCCCACCTTCAGGCCTAAGGCGGTTTTCCCCTATCTCAGTAGATGGAATATACAATCGGGTTTTACACCGAGACATTCCATTGCCCAGGGACAGGCAGGAGACAGATGCCTTCCTCTTGTCTCAACTGCAACGGGGCATTCCTTCCTCTTTTACTAATCCTCCTCATCACAGACCCTTTACGGGTGTCGGGCTGGGGGACGGTCAGGTCTTTCCTTTCCCACGAGGCCACATCTCAGGCTATCACATGGGGAGAAACCTTGGACAATGCCTGGCTTTCCTAGGCAGGGAACCCTGCGGCCTTCTGCGGTGTTTTGTGTCCCTGGGTACTTGAGATTAGGGAGTGGTGACGACTCTTTGGTGACGACTCTTAAGGAGCATGCTGCCTTCCAGCTTCTGTTTAACAAAGCACATCCTGCACCGCCCTTAATCCATTTAACTCTGAGTTGACACAGCACATGTCTCAGGGAGCACAGGGTTGGGGGTAAGATTACAGATTAAAATGGAGTCTCTTATGTCTACTTTCTATACAGACACATTAACAATCTGATTTCTCTTTCTTATCCCCACACCAGGCTGGAGTGCAGTGGTGTGATCTCGGCTCACTGCAAGCTCTGCCTCCCAGGGGTTCACGCCATTCTCCTGCCTCAGCCTGCCTAGTAGCTAGGACTACAAGTGCCCACCACTACACCTGGCTAAGTTTTTGTATTTTTAGTAGAGATGGGGTTTCACCGTGTTAGCCAGGATGGTCTTGATCTCCTGACCTCGTGATCTGCCCACGTTGGCCTCCCAAAGTGCTGGGATTACAGGCGTGAGCCACCATGCCCGGCCTCCATGCTGGGTTAATTTTTAAATGTTTTGTAGAGATGGGGTCTTGCTTTGTTGCCCAGGCCGTTCTCAAACTCCTGGGCTCAAGCGATCCTCCTGCCTTGGCCTCCCGAGTAGCTGGGACTACAAGTGAGAGTCACCATGCTCAGCAAGAGCTCATTTAGTCCAACCCAGGGGAGGGTAGAAGTTAGCGCCTCAGCCAGGACTCTGCATCCTACAAAACAGATGAAGTTCTGGGGTCCCTCCAAGGGTCCTGTGAAAAACTGAGACATTACTGTTGATATAATTATGAATTCTTATTTTATTTATTTATTTTGAGACAGTCTCACTCTTATTGCACAGGCTGGAGTGCAGTGGTGCGATTTCGGCTCACTGCAACCTCCACCTCCTAGGATCAAGCGATTCTCCTGCCTCAGCCTCCCAAGTAGCTGGGATTACAGGCGCATGCCACCATGCCAGGCTAATTTTGTATTTTTAGTAGAGATGGGGTTTCACCATGTTGGTCAGGCTGGTCTTGAACTCCTGACCTCATGTGATCCTCTGGCCTCGGCCTCCCAAAGTGCTGGAATTACAGGTGTGAGCCACTATGCCCAGCCATGTATTCTTCTCAGAGACAGAATTGTATAAACCTTGGGCTCCTCTCAAAAAGTAGTTTGGTCCCTGGTTTCAAGTGTCTTCTCTTAATTAAATGGGGACTCTAATAGTATCTACTTCAGAAAGCTGTTACGAGGGTTAGTCCTCATAATTAATATTTGTAAACTCTTGGAGCCTGGCACAGAGTCAGTGTCCTGCCTACCTCCTAATAACTCCACCAGTTAGATGGTGATGGCCCCTCTTGCAGAAGAGGAAATCGAGGCTCACAGAAGCCAAGTGACTGGCCTGGGCCGCACAGGCAGCAGTAAGCAGAAGCAGGATTTCAAACCAGTTTACCTGGACTCCTGTTGGGGTCTGGGCTCTACAGCCAGCTCACAGTGTGGGCAGTCCCTCAGCCTTCTTGAGCCTTGGTTTCTTCACATATAAAATAGGGATGCTAGACTTGCCAGTGTGCTGAGATCCGGGAGGTGATGAGGTCAGGCAGGGCCTGCTCTGTACTTAAAACTCTGTGAGGGCTGGGTGCGGTGGCTCACGCCTGTAATCCCAGCACTTTGGGAGGCCAAGGAGGGCGGATCACCAGGTCAGGAGATCGAGACCATTGTGGCTAACATGTTGAAACCCTGTCTGTACTAAAAATACAAAAAATTAGCCAGGTGTGGTGGCGGGCGCCTGTAGTCCCAGCTATTCGGGAGGCTGAGGCAGGAGAATGGTGTGAACCCAGGAGGCAGAGCTTGCAGCTCACTGAGATCGCGCCACTGCACTCCAGCCTGGGTGACAGAGTGAGACTCTGTCTCAAAAAAAAAAAAAAGAACTCTGTGAATAGGCCAGGTGCAGTGGTGTGTGCCTGTAATCCCAGTGACTCGGGAAGCTGAGGTGTGAGGATTGCTTGAGTTCTAGACTTGTTTGAGTAACACAGCGAGACCCCGTCTCTATTAGAAATTTTTTAGGCTGGGCATGGTAGCTCACGCCTGTAATCCCAGCACTTTGGGAGGCCGAGGTGAGCGGATCACTAGGGGTCAGGAGATCGACACCAGCCTGGCCAACAGGGCGAAACCCTGCCTCTACTGAAATACAAAAGTTAGGGGCGCTGTGGCTCTCGCCTGTAATCCCAGCACTTTGGGAGGCCGAGGCGGGTGGATCGCTTGAGCCCAGAAGTTCAAGACCAGCCTGAGCAGCATGGGGAAACCCCATCTCTACAAAAAATGCAAAAATTAGCCGGGTGTGGTGGTGTGCACCCGTAGGCCCAGCTACTTGAAGGGCTGAGGCAGAAGGATCTCTTGAACCTGGGAGGTCGAGGAAGCTTTACTGAGCTGAGATTGCGCCACGGCAGTCCAGCCTGGGTGACAAAGTGAGACCCTGTCTCATAAATAATAAACAAGAAAGAAAATACAAAAATTAGCCGGGAGTGATGGCGCACACCTATAATCCCAGTTACTTGGGAGGCTGAGGCAAGAGAATCACTCAAGCCTGGGAGGCCGAGGTTGCAGTGAACTGAGATTGTGCCACTGCACACCAGCCTGGGTGACAGAGCAAGAGTCTGTCTCAAAAAGAAGGAACTCAGTGGAGTGGTCCTTGTTGTCACCTTCTGATTCACTGGAGTCCAGCACCAGAGTGTGGCAAGATACCTTGTTCCCACACAGCCCCTTGCCATGCCCCCAGAGATGTGTGCATTTCCCAGGGAGGCCACTTCTGCCTTTTCCATTTCCTTGAGGCTCCTGGGAGGTCCTGTGCCTCCACCCCTGGGGCGCCTCCTCCATCACCCCACCCTCCTGCTTCCTTTCTTGCTTAGGCTGTGAGGTGTGTGAGCTCCACAGGCTCAGGTGGGTGGGGTGAGAGGGGACGGTGCTCGTCCTGGACTTGCCGGCACAGGGTCTCCTGGGGGCTCCCTCTTGGCCAGCTCTGGGCCAGAGATGCGTTTCGCAGTTGCCATTTGCACATGGATTCTCAGCCCCACCAGCCTGAGTCTTCCTGAGGGCGGTGCCCCATCTTCCTGGCTCTGCGCCCACACAGTAGCGCCTGCCATGCAGTTCTTGCCCAGTCCGAGGCAGGAATAGCTGGAGGCCATTGTCACCTGATCGCTTGGCCCTTTTGCCAGCATCCTGTTTTGAGGGGCAGCAGGAATGGGGGTGGGGGCCTTGTGTACGCTGGAGACCAAAAGTGGGAAGGGAGGAGCCCAGCTCTCCACAGTGGGTTCTGGGCCTGGGGGCCACAGCAGGGGGTTCATACAGGGCTCAGGGGAGAGAGGGGGCTTGCCAGCTCCCACCTGGCGTTGGCTGATCCTCTGAGGGGCTGCGTTGGAGGGGTTGGCCTTCTGGAACACCCTGCTGTCTGTCCTGCAGGTCCAGAAAGTCCCTGTGGGTGTGTTTGTCCTGGGGCAGGTGTGGGCTCCCTCAGATCTTTCCACACTGTTCTTTGGAAACCCTCACTGAAGTCTTTCCCTTCTCCAGCTCTGCTGTAGCAGCCACTGAGAAGAAGGCGGTGACTCCAGCTCCTCCCATAAAGAGGTGGGAGCTGTCCTCGGACCAGCCTTACCTGTGACACTGCACCCTCACGGCCACCCGACTACTTTGCCTCCTTGGATTTCCTCCAGGGAGAATGTGACCTAATTTATGACAAATACATAGAGCTCAGGTATCACTTCTAGTTTTACTTTAAAAAATAAAAAAATAGAGACAGAGTCTCACCATGTTTCCCAGGCTGATCTTGAACTCCTGGCCTCAAGCGATCCTCCTGCCTTGACCTCCCAAAGTGCTGGGATTACAGGCATGAGCCACCACACCTGGCCTGATTTTATTTTTATTTTTTAGACCTTCCCACTGAGGCCTCTGCTTGACCTTGGTCACCCTGTAGCTCAACGGGGAAGGCAAAGGACAGTGAGGGCTGCTTACAGGGAAGGCAGACCTAGGGCAGATCAGGAAAGGCCTCCCTGAGCCAGAAACCATTATGCTGGGGCTATGGGATGAGAATGAGTTAGCTCCAGAAGGAAGGCAGCTGGTTCCTGGGGAGGAGATAGAAATCTGGCTGTAGGAGCCAGAGTTTCGCACTTGTCACCCAGGCTGGAGCGCAATGGCACGATCTCAGGTCACTGCAACCTCTGCCTCCTGGGCTCAAGCAATTCTCCTGCCTCAGCCTCCCGAGTAGCTGGGACTACGAGTGTGCACCACCATACCCGCTAATTTTTTTTTTTTTTTTTGTAGAGATGGCCAGGCTGGTCTCAAATTCCTGACCTCAGGTGATCCGCCCGCCTTGGCCTCCCAAAGTGTTGGGATTACAGGTGTGAGCCACCACGCCTGGCCCCTGATTTTAAGCAATACCCAGCTTACTTGGATTTTGGGGTGAAGTCAGTGCTGAGTCTCCCAACTCTGTTGGCACTCCAGGCATGGGACAGACACTGTCCCTGGGTGCAGAGGCCCTGGAGACAGCACTGCCCTTTCCCCCAAAGGCCAGGCTCTGACCTTGAGAGTGGTGGGAGTGGGTGATCCTTCTGGGAGGTTGGACTCCCAGGACCGCTGGCTGTTGGGGAGCATTGATTGTGAAGACCAGTCGGGTGGGGTAAGGGGTGTATGTGCGGACACTCAGTAGGCCAGCCACAGACTTCTCACTTCTTTTTTTTTTTTTTGAGACAGAGTTTCGCTCTTGTTGCCCAGGCTAGAGTACAATGGCGCGATCACGGCTCACTATAACCTCTGCCTCCTGGGTTCAAGTGATTCTCTTGCCTCAGCCTCCCGAGTAGCTGGGATTACAGGCGCCTGCCACAAGCCCAGCTAATTTTTGTATTTTTAGTAGAGACGGAGTTTCGCCATGTTGGCCAGGCTGGTCTCAAACTCCTGACCTCAAGTGATCCGCCCACCTCTGCCTCCCGAAGTGTTGGGATTACAGGCATGAGCCACTGCGCCTGGCCTAACTTCCATCTCTTGAGGGCTCCCACAGCCACTTCTCACATGAACCTTCCTCAGCACCTTCCCACTGAGGCTCCTGCTTGACCATGGTCACCCTGCAGCTCAACGGGGAAGGCAGAGGACAGTAAGGGCTGCTCACAGGGAAGGCAAACCTAGGGCAGATCAGGAAAGGCCTCCCTGAGCCAGATCCCATTATGCTGGGGCTGTGGGATAAGAATGAATTCGCCCCAGAAGGAAGGCAGCTGGTTCCTGGGGAGGAGACAGAAATCTGCAAAGGGAGGGTGTCCAAGTCTGGCTGCAGGAGCCACCCAGTGACCCTACGCAGGGGAGTATCATGGCTTCCCCAGGGCACAGCCCCGGACCCTTCAGCAGCTAAAAAAGATCAGTTGTGGACCAAGAGGGTGCTGAGACCGCCCTGCCCTCTGGAAGGGGAAAGGCCACGGCTGCAGGCAGCAGGTACAAGTGTCCCAGAGTGGGTCCTACAAAGGCTAACACCTTCCTGGAGAAGGTGGGATTCTGCTTGGGGTAAAAGGATGAATCAGATTCAGAAAGGTCAGGAGGGAAGGAAAGACTAGGCAGGGTGTGCAGAGGCCACAAGGAGGGCAAGACCCTAGGCTAGGCATGCCACTGACGGCATCTGAACCAAGTTTTATGACCACAACTTTTTTTTTTTTGAGACAGAGTCTCACTCTGTCACCCAGGCTGGAGTTCAATGATGTGGTCTCGGCGCACTGCAACCTCCGCCTCCTGGGTTCAAGCGATTCTCCCATCTCAGCCTCCCTAGTAGCTGGGACTACAGGAGCATGTTACCACACCCGGCTAATTTTTGTATTTTTGGTAGAGACGGGAGTTTTACTATGTTGGCCAGGCTGGTTTAGAACTCCTGACCTCGTGATCCGCCTGCCTCGGCCTCCCAAAGTGCTGGGGTTACAGGCGTGAGCCACCGCGCCGGCCAACTTTTCTAAGAAATGCGGTCTCACTGTCACCCACGCTGGAGTGCAGCCCCAAGTGATTCTCCCACCTCAGCCTCCTGAGTAGCTGGGACTATAAATTAGAGCCACCATGCCCAGCTAATTTTCTTTTTTCTTGAGGCGGGCGGGGACTTGCTGTGTTGCCCAGGCTGATCTCGAACTCCTGGGCTCAAGCGATCTGCCCGCCTCTGCTTCCCAAAATGCTGGGATCACACGCGTGACCCACCGCGCCCGGCCTTTATTATTAAATTTAATTAATTAATTGATTTCCTTTCCTTTTTTCTCCCCAAGCAATCCGACTCCGAGAATGGACGTTTCATTTATTCATTTACTCACCAAATGTTTACTAAGAGCCTACTATGAGTCAAGCACTATGTGTCAGATCCTGAGAATAAAGCAGTGAGCAACAGAAGATCCCTGCCCTCCAGTAGCTAGCATTCTATGGGGACTCGGACAATAAACCAGAATAAGTAAATAAAATAAATTGCCTGTCGGCGCCACAAAAGCAGTGGGATGAGGGAGGAAATGGGGAGTGCCTGAGGGGCGTGGCTGCCATATTAAAGAAGATCACGAGGCAGTAACATTTGCAGCAGTCCTCATTTGGAACGGGAAATAATGCAAATGAACACCAACAAATTCCTTCCCATCCCCAGAAGTTTCTAACTTCAAGCGGGCTCCATACCTTTCAACTGATCTGGTCACTGGGGAAAGTGGGGACGGGCCTCTAATTCTCTTTTCCCTGCTATTCTGACATTTACGGTACGCGTAGCCGCGGGCGCCGCAGAACTCAGGGGCTTGGGCCCCGCCCCAACCCCGCGCGTGCGCGTGCGCGTGCGCAGGGATAAGAGAGCGGTCTGGACAGCGCGTGGCCGGCGCCGCTGTGGGGACAGCTTGAGCGGCGGTTGGATGGCGCGGGTTGGAGCGTGGCGAACAGGGGCTCTGGGCCTGGCGCTGCTGCTGCTGCTCGGCCTCGGACTAGGCTTGGAGGCCGCCGCGAGCCCGCTTTCCACCCCGACCTCTGCCCAGGCCGCAGGTGAGTGACCCCCCGCAGCGCGGGCTCCCACCCCTCGCGAGGCTTCGCCCCGCCGCCCGCGCACCGACAACGCCTAGCCACTGGCTGCACCGCACGTCAGTTCATGACACTCCCCCAGCACGTGGACTTGGACTTCATCGCTTTTGGGAAGGCGCGCACTGGTGCTAGGAAGACCCCATGCTGGGGGAGGGGAGGAGGGTGTCTCCACCTGCCTTTAACGGTTTTGCTCCGGCCCTGCACACCGTCTCCACACCTGCTGTGCCCTGTCGTCCCCCATTGTCACCTCCAAGCCGCCCTTCATACCAGCGTGGTCAGGAAAGCTCTTAGCAGGCTCAGATTGTCCGACCGCTAATCACGCAGGACGGGTCACCTGGTGCCTCTCGCACCTTTGCCTTCCAAACCCTCGCGCCCAGGCCTTGTGACCGTTCCGCAACCGTCCCTGCCCTCCCAGTCTCTCCTCCTTTGTCCTCCATCCTTAGAGAACGCGAGGTCTCTCCCCCCCATGCTACTCCAGGCTCTCGCAGAGACTGGGGTCACAAGTTGAATATACCTCCGTGGACGTGTTCGCCCTGGCCTAAGAGGTATTGGTGGCCAGTGGGGACGGGCTCCCTCTCTGATACCCCTAGAGGCAGCTGGAGGGTTGGAGTGGCCTCTCTGTGCACTCAGGCACTCCCAACTTGCAGCTCTGGGCTCAGGCTCACACACTTTCCCAGCTCCTTTGTGCATTCCGCACTTCTAGGTCCCTGGACTCATCCCAAAGTCCCTGACATTCACGCTAAATGTTCCTGGTTTTGTTTTGTTTTGTTTTTTAAGGAGGCAGCGTTCACGTTAACCAAGTACAAAAGTGTTTTTTTTTTTTTTTTTTGAGTCTCCCTCTGTCGCCCTGGCTGGAGTGCAGTGCAATCTTGGCTCACTGCACCCTCCGCCTCCCGGGTTTAAGCAGTGCTCATGCCTCAGCCTCCCGAGTAGCTTGGGACTACAGGCACCGTCACCATGCCCGGCTAATTTTTGTATTTTTAGTAGAGATGGGGTTTCACCATGTTGGCCAGGCTGGTCTCGAACTCCTGACCTCAAGTGTTCTGCCCGCCTCAGCCTCCCAAAGTGCTGGGATTACAGGACAAAATTCTATACACAGTCTCTTTTTTCTCAGGATGTTGAGGTAGGGATTCCCAGCATACCCCGTTTACAGGTGAGGAAACTGAGGCCAGGAGGGAAAGTCACTGGTCACTGTAACTCCTGTCAGGCTTACACCCTATGAGGCAGGGACTGCTGTGCTCTACTGTCCACTTTGCAGAGGGATACACACTCCCGCAGTCCAGCGAAGGGAGGTCAGAGGTGTCAGGGCTGTGGAAGTCTGCGCCTGGGTGGAGAGCCACACCTGGAGGCTGCCAGATCCCCCGGGGGCGGGGAAGGAAGGAGGTACCGGTTTGTCCACAGCTCTTCCGGGATCCATAGAGCTCAGGGACCCTGTGGCAAGTAGGTGCAATTAGGCCTGAAGGCCGAGGAGGGGCTGGCAGTGGGGAGTGGGGGGTTGGAGGCTCATGGCTGGTGGGTAAAGGTGGAAGAGGTTAAAGGCCTTGGCAGAGTGAAGCTAAGCCAGGGTGGCGGATTTGCCACCTCCCCTGGCCGCACCCAGGAGGAAGCCGTAAAGGCCACTCCCTTCCTCTGTCCTTTGGCCCAGGTTGCAGGCCCCTCCATGCCCCTCCAGGTCGGCAAGCAGCTGAGCTTCCCTGCTCAGAATCTAGGACAGCTGGGATCTTCTCTGGACCCAGCTTGGACCCTTATGTGACCTGTGTCCACTTATAATCAGGCACTGCCCTGGGTTTAGGCGGCCAGGTCACAGCCCTGACCTCCACGGAATGTCCAGTTTGTGGGTGGACAGGCATGACCAAGGCTTTAAGGACAGTTGTTAGACATGGGAGGCAGTGCTTCCTAGGTCTCCAAGAGGGACATGAGAACCCTCCCAGGAAATCAGCTGAGATCTAAAAATTGAGGGGAAAACACAGGGTGTAGAGAGGAGAGAGGGAAAGGCAAGTCTCTGGTGTCCTAATGGACCTTGGGGCCTGGGGCCTGGGGCTCTGGTGAGGAGCTGACACATTTAGGATGGGGAAAGTGATAGGTCTGGGAGGAATTCAGGAGGCGGGGCAACAGGACTTGGTGACTGAGCAGATTTTCTACCTAGTGCCTCAGTTTCCCACCCACTGCCTCAGTTTCCCACCCACTGCCTCAGTTTCCCACCCACTGCCTCAGTTTCCCACCCACTGCCTCAGTTTCCCTTTTGCTACGCAGAGGAGATAGACCCTCCCTGCTAACCTGAGCCCGGGAGCCTGACCCAGGGCATGTGGAAAAATGGCCCATCCCTCAGTCTCTTTAACCACTGAGTTTGGAGGTCTCCCTGGCAGATCATCTCGCTATGAGGAGCCTGGTGAAGACTCTGGGATCAGCGAGACCTGAGTTCGAACCCCAACTCTGCTACCAGCTCTTTTTTTTTTTTTTTTTTTTGTGGCAACGGAGTCTCGTTCTGTCGCCCAGGCTGGAGTGCAGCAGTATGATTTCGGTTCATTGCAACCTCCATCTCCCAGGTTTAAGCGATTCTCATGCTTCAGCCTCCCGAGTAGCTGGCATTACAGGCGTGGACCACCACGCCTGGCTAATTTTTGTATTTTTAATAGAGACGGGGTTTCACCATGTAGGCCAGGCTGGTCTCGAACTCGTGACCTCAAGTGATCCACCTGCCTCGGCCTGCCAAAGTGCTGAGATTACAGGCGTGAGCCACTGCACCCAGCCTCTGCCCCAGCTCTATGGCCTCCTCTTAGTTCCCTTTCTCTGTAACCTGGGGAGTGCAGTAGCACCTGCCCAGTGGGGCTCTTGAGCCCAGGAACTGCTACACTCTGAACCCCACTCGTACTAGGGGCTCAGTAACAAGCAGCCGCCAGTGTGGTTCCTACATCCCAGGACTTCGCCTGTCTCCTGCGGGTCACAGCCAGTGACTACTGTGCTCTTGGAGAAAGGTCCAGCCTCCAGCTTCCCAGGCCTCATTTGCATCCATCTCGCAGGCCCCAGCTCAGGCTCGTGCCCACCCACCAAGTTCCAGTGCCGCACCAGTGGCTTATGCGTGCCCCTCACCTGGCGCTGCGACAGGGACTTGGACTGCAGCGATGGCAGCGATGAGGAGGAGTGCCGTGAGTGGCCACGCCCCTGGGCGGGGCTTACAGGGGGCGGGGCCTGAGGATGGGATGTCAGGGGCCAGGCACGCGGAGGTGGAGCTTGTGGGAAAGGCAGGGCCACAGGGATGGGTGCGACTTGGGTCTGTGGGTCATAAGAAGCGGGGTCTAAGATGGGCTTGGGCTGGGCGCAGTGGCTCACGCCTGTAATCCCAGCACTTTGGGAGGCTAGGGTGGGAGGATCGATCACTTGATCCTGGGAGGTTGACGCTGCAGTGAGCTAGGATTGTGCCAGTGCACTCCAGCCTGGGCAACAGAGTAAGACTGTCTCAGGAAAAAAAAGAAAAAGAAAAAAAAAAAAATGAAAGAAAGGAGTAAAGAAAGGAAAGAAAGAGGGAGGGAGGGAAGGGAGAGAGGGAGGGAGCCAGGTAGCCAGGTGCGGTGGCTCACACATGTAATCCCAGCACTTTGGGAGGCCAAGGCAGGCGGATCACTTGAGGTCAGGCGTTCGAGACCAGACTGGCCAACACAGTGAAACCCTGTCTCTACTAAAAATACAAAAGTTAGCTGGATGTGGTGGCAGGCCCCTGTAATCCCAGCTAGTCGGGAGGCTAAGGCAGGAGAATCACTTGACCCTGGGAGGCAGAAGTTTCAGTGAGTCGAGATTGTGCCACTGCACTGCAGCCTGGGCGGCAAAGGGAGACTCCGTCTCAAAAGAAAAAATAAAGAAACAAACAAACAAATAGAATAAAGTGGGCTTGTAGGAAGGTAGAGCTAGTGGGGTCTCAGGGGAAGAGCTTGCAGGGAGGCCTGTCCTTAGAAAGTGGAGTTAACAGTTGCAGGGGGCGGAGCCTTAGGAAGGGAGCATTTTTTGGGCTCAGCTGTTCTTAGAGGGTGGGGCTTGCAGGGGATGGGGTTTCAGGGAGTACCTGGGCCTTCTTGGGTGGGCATTTGGGACCTGACCAACCCTGTGCCCCAGGGATTGAGCCGTGTACCCAGAAAGGGCAATGCCCACCGCCCCCTGGCCTCCCCTGCCCCTGCACCGGCGTCAGTGACTGCTCTGGGGGAACCGACAAGAAACTGCGCAACTGCAGCCGCCTGGCCTGCCCAGCAGGCGAGCTCCGTTGCACGCTGAGCGATGACTGCATTCCACTCACGTGGCGCTGCGACGGCCACCCAGACTGTCCCGACTCCAGCGACGAGCTCGGCTGTGGTACACACCTGCGGGGCTGGGGTGGACTCGTGGGTAGATGGGGACACCCACTGCCTGCTGTGGCGTGGCCAGGCTGGGGGCTTGGACACATGCCTTTGCCTGTGCCTTTATCCCTGTAGGGGAATCAAGACATCATTAGGGGCCGGGCCCGGTGGCTCACGCCTGTAATCCCAGCACTTTGGGAGGCTGAGGTGGGCGGATCATCTGAGGTCAGGATTTCGAGACCTGGCTGGCAAACACTGCGAAACCCTGTCTCTTCTAAAAGTACAAAAAAATTTGCTGGGCATGGTGGCACACACCTGTAATCCGAGCTACTCAGGAGGCTGAGTCAGGAGAACCGCTTGAACCTGGGAGGCAGAGGTTGCAGTGAGCTGAGATTGGGCCACTGCACACCAGTCTGGGTGACAGCAAAACTCTGTCTCAAAAAAATTTAAAAAAGGCCGGGCACGGTGGCTCACGCCTGTAATCCTAGCACTTTGGGAGGCCGAGGCAGGCGGATCACCTGAGGTGAGGTGTTCGAGACCAGTCTGGCCAACATGGCGAAATCCCGTCTCTACTAAAAATACAAAAGTTAGCCAGGCGTGGTGGCGCGCACCTGTAGTCCCAGCTACTCAGGAGGCTAAGACAGGAGAATTGTTTGAACTCAGGAGGCAGAGGTTTCACTGAGCCAATATTGCGCCACTGCACTCCAGCCTGGGTGGCAGAGCCAGATTCCCTCTCCAAAAAAAAAAAAAAAAGACATAATTACAGGCAGCAGTCAGCTTCACCCAGCCTGGTTGGTTGAGGATAAACCCCAAGGGCTCCCCTGGGCATCTGGCCCCCTCATGCCTTCAGTGCTCTCTCCTCAACTACTGAACGCCTGGGCTTATTGCAGGAACCAATGAGATCCTCCCGGAAGGGGATGCCACAACCATGGGGCCCCCTGTGACCCTGGAGAGTGTCACCTCTCTCAGGAATGCCACAACCATGGGGCCCCCTGTGACCCTGGAAAGTGTCCCCTCTGTTGGGAATGCCACGTCCTCCTCTGCCGGAGACCAGTCTGGAAGCCCAACTGCCTATGGGGTTATTGCAGCTGCTGGTAAGAGGGACTTACCCTCCCATGCTGGGGGCTTAGAGCTCCGGGGATTCAGGGGAGGTGGGTGGGGAGGGATGAGCTGCAGAACTCCCATCCCCATGTGTATGGAGCTTGGTGGGTGTGGGGGCTCTTGCCTTCCTCTTCCTTACTCCTCTGTCCATCTGTTCCCCACAGCGGTGCTCAGTGCAAGCCTGGTCACCGCCACCCTCCTCCTTTTGTCCTGGCTCCGAGCCCAGGAGCGCCTCCGCCCGCTGGGGTTACTGGTGGCCATGAAGGAGTCCCTGCTGCTGTCAGAACAGAAGACCTCGCTGCCCTGAGGACAAGCACTTGCCACCACCGTCACCCAGCCCTGGGCGTAGCCGGGCAGGAGGAGAGCAGTGATGTGGATGGGTACCCGGGCACACCAGCCGTCAGAGACCTGAGCTCTTCTGGCCACGTGGAACCTCGAACCCGAGCTCCTGCAGAAGTGGCCCTGGAGATTGAGGGTCCCTGGACACTCCCTATGGCGATCCGGGGAGCTAGGATGGGGAACCTGCCACAGCCAGAACTGAGGGGCTGGCCCCAGGCAGCTCCCAGGGGGTAGAACGGCCCCGTGCTTAAGACACTCCTGCTGCTCCGTCTGAGGGTGGCAATTAAAGTTGCTTCACATCCTCCGCCTGCCTCTGGGTCTCTGTCTCCCTTGGCCTGGGCAGCCTGGGGTCTCTGCTGCAGCCCCTCCTCCATGAGAGCCCAGCCCAGAGAAGGTGGGACGTGGACACCCAGCCCTGTGTGCAGCTACTGTGCTGCTTGCTTTTTGGGAGCAGGGGCAGCAGGGCTGGGGTGGGGAGTCTGCGTTAACATCAGGATTCTTGGAAGAAGAGCAGAGCTTGGGCAGTGTCTTCCCATTCCCAGGTCTGGGGACCCCCACCCACTGTGGCTTCCTCCTCAGTGCAGTGGAAGCCAGGTTTCCTGGGATGGTCTCAGACTCACCCTGTTTTAATTATTTTTTAATTATGTTTTTAGAGACTGTGTTTTGGCCGGGCACAGTGGCTCACACCTGTAATCCCAGCACTTTGGGAGGCCGAGAGGTGGGTGGATCACCTGAGGTCTGGAGTTCGAGACCAGCCTGGCCAACATGGTGAAACCCTGTCTCTACCAAAAATACAAAAAATTGGTTGGGTGTGGTGGCAGGCGTCTGTAATCCCAGCTACTCGGGAGGCTGAAACAGGAGAATGGCATGAACCCAGAGGTTGCAGTGAGCCGCGACTGCACCACTGCACTCCAGCCTGGGCAACAAAAAAAAAGGGAAAGAAACAGGGTCTCGCTCTTTTGCCCAGGCTGGAGTGCAGTGGGTGATCATAGCTCACTGCAGCTTTGACTTCCCAGGCTCTAGCAATCCTCCCACCTCAGCCTCCTGAGTAGCTGGGACTATGGGGCCTGCTCCACTGAGTCTAATTTTTAAAAAATTATTTTTGTAGGGCTGGGCGTGGTGGCTCACGCCTGTAATCCCAGCACTTTAGGAGGCTGAGGTGGGTGGATCACCTGAGGTCAGGAGTTTGAGACCAGCCCGGCCAACATAGTGAAACCTCATCTCTACTAAAAATACAAAAAATTAGCCAAGTGTGGTGGCACATGTCTAATTCCAGCTACTTGGGAGGCTGAGACAGGAGAATCGCTTGAACGTGGGAAGCAGAGGTTGCAGTGAGCTGAGATTGTGCCATTGCACTCCAGCTGGGACGAGAGAGTGAGACTTAGTCTCAAAAATAAAAAAATAAAAAATTGTAGAGACAAGGTCCCACTATGTTGCCCAGCCTAGTTTTGAATACCTAGGCTCCAGTGATCCTCCCTCTCTGGCTTCCCAAAGTGCTGGGTTTGCAGGCATGAAGCACCAAGCCTGGCCTGTATTTCGTTTCATTTTATTTATTTTTTGAGACTGGAGTCTTGCTCTGTTGCCCAGGTTAGAGTGCAGTGGCATGATCCCAGCTCACTGCAGCCTTGACCTCCTGGTTTAAGAGAGAGGCTCGGCCGGGCGTGGTGGCGCATGCCTGTAATCTCAGCACTTTGGGAGGTCGAGGCAGGCAGATCACCTGAGGTCAGGAGTTCCAGACCAGCCTGGCCAACATGGCGAAACCCTGTCTCTACCAAAAATATTAAAAACTAGCTGGACGTGGTGGCGGGCGCCTGTAATCCCAGCTACTTGGGAGGGTGAGGCAGGAGAATCGCTTGAACCCGGAAGGCGGAGGTTGCAGTGAGCCGAGATTGCGCCACGGCACTCCAGCCTGGGCGACAGAGATTGTCTCAAAAAAAGAGAGAGAGGCTCAAGATAGAGGCTGGGTGCCGTGGCTCATGCCTGTTATCTCAGCACTTTTGGAGGGTGAGGCAGTAGAATTGCTTGAGCCCAGGAGTTTGGGACCAGCCTGGGCAATATAGAGAGACTCTGTCACTACAAAAAAATTAACAAATTAGCCAGGCATGGTGGCGGGTGCCTGTAATCCCTCTACCTTATTTTAAAATGTAGCTTTTAGGCTGAGGTGGGTGGATCACATGAGACCAGGAATTCGAGAGCAGCCTGGCCAACATGGTGAAATCCCATCTCTACTAAACATACAAAAATTAGCCTGTGGGGGGCAGGGTGGTGGGGCACGCCTGTAATCCTAGCTACTCTGGAGGCTGAGGCAGGAGAATCGCTTGAACCTGGGAGGTGGAAATTGCAGTGAGCCGAGATCATGCCATTGTACTCCAGCCTGGGTGACAGAGTGAGACTCTGTCTCAAAAAAGAAAAAAAAGGTTTTATTATTCATCCTGGGCATCAGGGATCTCTGCAATTTTTTTTTTTTTTTTTTTTTTTTTTTTTGAGACAGAGTTTCGCTCTTGTTGCTGGGATTACAGGCATGTGCCACCCCGCCTGGCTAATTTTGTATTTTTAGTAGAGAAGGGGTTTCTCCATGTTGGTCAGGCTGGTCTTGAACTCCCGACCTCAGGTGATCGGCCCGCCTCGGCCTCCTAAAGTGCTGGGATTACAGGCGTGAACCACTGTGCCCGGCCTATACATTTTTTTTTTAACTAGCTGTGGGTGGTGGTGTGCACTTGTAGTCTCAGCTACTTGGGAGGCTGAAGTAGGAGGATTGCTTGAGCCTGGGGAGGTCCAGGCTGCAGTGAGCTGTGATCAGGCCACTGCATTCCAGCCTGGGTGTCACAGCAAGACTGTCTCAAAAAACAAACAAAAACAAGTAATGTACTTGAATCATCCTGAAACCATCCCCACCCCTGGTCCGTGGAAAAATTGTCTTCCATGAAACCAGTCCCTGGTGCCAAAAAGGTTGGTGACCGGTAAAGTTAATTCACACCCTGACTTCTGGGTGACAGGGCAAAGTTCCTCCCTTATCCTCAGCTTCTGAATCTCTGAATGGGATGTTGGGGGGCACAGTAGCCTCCTTGCAGGGGAGTGACCTCCCTGGGACCGTTAGAGATGGACTCAGATGGACCTGTTGCCCAGGTTGGAGTGCAGTAGTGTGATCACAGCTCACTGCAGCCTTGAACTCCTGGGATCAAGAGATCCGCCTGGGCTGGGCACGGTGGCTCATGCCTGTAATCCCAGCACTTTGGGAGGCCGAGGTGGGCGGATCACCTGAGGTGAGGAGTTCGAGACCAGCCTGGCCAACATGGTGAAACCGCCTCTCTACTAAAAATAGAAATATTAGCCGGGTGTTGTGGCGGGCGCCTGTAATCCCAGCTACTTGGGAGGCTGAGGCAAGAGAATTGCTTGAACCCGGGAGGCAGAGGTTGCAGTGAGCCAAGATCCTGCCATTGCACTCCAGCCTGGGTGACAAGAGCGAGACTCCATCTCAAAAAAAAGAAAAAATCCTCCTGCCTCAGTCTCCCGAGTTTTGGGATTACAGGCACATGTATCACACCCAGCTAATTTTTTATTTTTGTAAAGTCAGGGTTGGGCTATGTTGCCCAGGCTGGCCTGCAACACCTGATCTCAAGGAATCCTCCCACCTCGGCCCCCCACAGCGTTGGGATTACAGGTGGGAGCCACTGCATCCAGCCAGGTTTTTTCTCTAACGTTTTCTCTGTCACGAGTCAGCCTCGGCGGACAACAGGGTATGTCAGGGATATGTGTGCCCGGCTGTGAGGCTGGTGTGGGTGCCACATGCCACCTAAGTGGACCTCTAGGCTCTGGACCGTCCTGACTGTCATGCATTCTTGTTCTCAGTGGAGCAAACCGCCCCATGCCCACTGGCTCCAAACACCTGTTGTCGCATCCTCTCTCCTGGCTCTGGGCTGACCAGGCTCACTGGGGGTTCATTTGTTCCATGTGACAGTGGCTGCCATCATCTGGGGGCCGGGCTGGCTGGATGTCCCATCCAGAAGGTCTGTCATGTCTGGGATAGCTGACCTCTCCATGTGGCCTCTCCACGTGGACTCCTGAGCAAGGTGGCCACACTCCTGCCACGGTGACTTGGGGTTCCCCAACACACAAAGCAGGGAGACTGCTGGGTCAATGTTGCCGATGCTGTATTCTGTGGGTTCAGTGGAGTCCAGGTCAGCCCAGATCCTGTGTGCGTGTGTGTGTGTGTGTGAGTGGGGGGAACACATAAGGGCCTGAACACCCTTTTGAGACTGTCTCAAAAACATTATTTATTTATTTATTTATTTATTTTTGAGACGGAGCCTTGCTCTGTCTCCCTGGCTGGAGTGCAGTGGTGCAATCTCCGCTCACTGCAACCTCTGCCTCCCGAGTTCAAGCGATTCTCCCGTCTCAGCCTCCTGAGTACCTGGGACTACAGGCCTGCACTAACACATCAGGCGAATTTTTTTTCTATTTGTGGTAGACACGGGGTTTCACCATTTTGGCCAGACTGGTCTCGAACTCCTGACCTCAGGCAATCCGCTCACCTCAGCCTTCCAAAGTACTGGGATTGCAGGCGTGAGCCACAGTGCCTGGCCAAAAAAAACTGTTTTTCTTTTTCTTTTTTTTAAGTCTCCTCCCCCTCGCCTTTTTTTTTTTTTTTTTTTTTGGTGGCGTTTCCCTCTTGTTGCCCAGGCTGGAGTGCAATGGCTCCATCTCGGCAAACTTTGCCTCCTGTGTTCAAGTGATTCTCCTGCCTCAGCCTCCCGAGTAGCTGGGATTACAGGCATGCGCCATCATGCCTGGCTAATTTTTTGTATTTTTAGTAGAGACGGGTCTTCTCCATGTTGGTCAGGCTGGTCTCAAACTCCCGACCTATGGTGATTTGCCTGCCTTGGACTCCCAAAGTGCAGGGGTTACAGGCGTGAGATACCACGCCTGCCCCCCCTCCCCCCTGCCTTTTTTTTTTTTTTTTTTGAGATGAGGTCTTTCTACGTTGCCCAGGCTGGTCTCTTCACTCCTCAGCTCAAGAGATCCTCCCACCCTAGCCTCCCAAAGCACTGGGATCACAGGTGTGAGCCATGGTGTCCGCTGTTACCCACTCTTAAGGGGATTGTTTGAGACTAATGAGTCCTTTCTCTGCGGGTTGCCATTTGCACCAACAGAACAAGACCAGGTTCAGTAAAGCAAGATAGAAACTTTATTCGTCAATCAATGAATGGAGAAAGGGAGGAACTCCTGTTCAAAGTGCCTACTCCCTGCAGGTGTGATGAGGGGAGTTTTAAAGTTTCCTAGGGCATGTAGATGCAGACTGGGGGCGGGGATTCCTGGAAAGAGGTGGGGCTTTCTAGGGGGCACTGAAGTGTTCAGCCTTTCTTTTCTTTTGTACCTGGCATTATATGTGCTTAGCAAAGTGCACCTCTCCCCACTGAAGACTTTTTTTTTTTTTGGTTTTTCTTTTTTTGAGACAGTCTCAATCAGTCACCCAGGCTGGACTGCAGTGGGGCGATCTCAGCTCACTGCCACCTCCGCCTCCCAGGTTCAAGCAATTCTCCTGCCTTAGCCTTCTGAGTAGCTGGGATTATAGGTGTGACCCACCGCACCCAGCTTTTTTTTCTTTTTTTTTTTGAAACAGCACCTCACTCTGTTGCTCAGGCTGAAGTACAGTGGTGTGATCGTAGCTCACTGCAGCCTCGACCTTCTGGGCTCAAGCAATCCTCCTGCCTCAGCTTCCCAAGTAGGTGGGACTACAGGCATGCATCACCACGCCCAGCTAATTTTTACATTATTTTTTGTAGAGAGAGGGTCTTTTTTTTTTTTTCTGAGACTGAGTCTCGCTGTGTCGCTCAGGCTGAAGTGCAGTGGCACAATCTCAGCTCACTGCAACTTCTGCCTCTCGGGTTCAAGCAATTCTCCTGCCTCAGCCTCCTGAGTAGTACAGGCGCGTGCCACCACACCCGGCTAATTTTTTTTTTTTGTATTTTTAGTAGAGACAGGGTTTCACCATGTTGGCCAGGGTGCTCTCAAACTCCTGACCTCGTGATCTGCCCACCTTGGCCTCCTGAAGTGCTGGGATTACAGGCCAAGAGAGGGTCTTACCATGTTGCCCAGGGTGGTCTTGAACTCTCTGACTTAAGCAGTCCTCCCTCTTCACACTCCCAAAATGCTGGGATGACAGCTTGGAGCCATTGTGCCCTGGCTGTGGAGATTTTACTCTGCCCATGGAGTGAGGATTCAGGCAGATGGAGCACTGCTGAGGTCAGCTCTCATCTTGTGGCTCAGTTGTGGTTAATGGCATCCGGCCTTCATGCCTGTAAGCTAGCACAGCTGTAAGCAGGGGTTAATTTCTTTTTTTTTGAGACAGAGTCTCGCCCTGTTGCCCAGGCTGGAGTGCAATGGTGTGATCTCGGCTCACTGCAACCTCTGCCTCCCAGGTTCAAGCATTTCTCCTGCCTCAGCCTCCTAAATAGCTAGGATTACAGGCACACACCACTATGCCTGGCTAGTTTTTTGTATCTTTAGTAGACACCAGGTTTCACCATGTTGGCCAGGCTGGTCTCGATGTCCTGACCTCGTGATCCACCTGCCTCAGCCTCCCAAAGTGCTGGGATTACAGGTGTGAGCCACCACGCCCGGCCAGAGCAGAGATTAATTTCACAGGTTCTGGGGCTCCCTAAAAGAATGGATGTTATAGTCCGGGCGTGGTGGCTTACGCCTGTAATCTCAGCACTTTGGGAGGCTGAGGTGTGGGGGATCACTTGAAGTCAGGAGTTCGAGACCAGCCGCCTTTCTCACCCTCCCAAAGTGCTTGGATGACAGCTGAGAGCCAGTGCACCCTGGCTGTGGAGATTTTATTATGCCAGTGGAGTGAGGAATCAGGCCTATGGAGCACTGCTGAGGTCAGCTCTCATCTTGTGGCTCATTTGTGGTTATTGGCACTTGGCCTTTGTTCCTGTAAGCTAGCACAGCTGTGAGCAGCGGTTAATTTCTTTTTTTTTTTTTTTGAGACAGAGTCTTGCTCTGCCACCAGGCTGGAGTACAGTGGCGTGATCTCGGCTCACTGCAACCTCCGCCTCCCGGGTTCAAGTCATTTTCCTGCCTCAGCCTCCCAAGTAGCTGGGATTACAGGCGCTCACCACCACGCCCAGCTAATTTTTGTATTTTTAGTAGAGACGGGGTTTCACCGTGTTGGCCAGGATGGTCTTGATTTCCTGACCTCGTGATCTGCCCGCCTCGGCCTCCCAAAGTGCTGGGATTACAGGCGTGAGCCACTGTGTCCAGCCGAGGCATAGGAATTTCTGTGTTGAAGTCCTCATCTCCACACAATGTGACTGTATTTGAATACAGGGTCTTTTCTGAGAGGGTGTCTCACTCTGTCGCCCAGGCTGGAGTGCAGTGACATGATCTTGGCTCACTGCAATCTCCGCCTCCCAGGTTCAAGTGATTCTCCTGCCTCAGCCTCCCAAGTAGCTGGGATTACAGGCGTGCACCACCATGCCTGGCTAATTTTTGTATTTTTAGTAGAGACAGAGTTTCACTATGTTGGCCAGGCTAGTCTCGAACTCTTGACCTCAGGTGATCCACCCACCTTGGCCTCCCAAAGTGCTGGGATTACAGGCGTGAGCCACCATGCCAGGCCAGATACAGGGTCTTTAAAGGGGTGATTAAGGCCAGGTGTGGTGGCTCACACTTGTCATCCCAGAACTTCAGGAGGCTGAGGTGGGTGGATTGCACAAGGCCAGCAGTTTGAAACCAGCCTGGGCAACATAGGGAGAGCCTGCCTCTACTAAAAATACAAAAAATTAGCTCGGTGTGGTGGTGCACACTTGAATCCCAGCTACTCAGGAGGCTGAGGCACGAGAAATACTTGAGAACAGGAGGCAGAGGTTGTAGTGAGCCAAAGATCCCACCACTGCACTCCAGCCTGGGCAACAGAGTGAGAGTCTGTTTCAAAAAAAAAAAAAAAAAAAAAAAGCCTAAGCGTGGTGGCTCACGCCTGTAATCCCAGCACTTTGGGAGGCTGAGGCAGGTGGATCCCCTGAGGTCGGGAGTTCAAGACCAGCTTGACCAACATAGTGAAACCCGTCTCTACTAAAAATACAAAATTAGTTGGGCATGGTGACACATGCCTGTAATCCCAGCTACTTGGGAGGCTGAGGCAGGAGACTTGCTTGAATCTGAGAGGCGGAGGTTGCAGTGAGCCGAGATTGTACCATTGCACTCCAGCCTGGGCAACAAGAGGGAAACTCCGTCTCAAAAAAAAAAAAGAAGAAAAGAAAAGAATTTTTTTAATTAGCAGGACTTGGTGGTGTGCACCCATGGTCCCAGCTATTCAGGAGGCTGAGGTGGGAAGATTGCTTGATTCCAGGAGGCTGCACTGAGCTGTTAGCACCACTACACTCCAGCCTGGGAGACAAAGCAAGGCCCTGTCTCAAAAAAAAAAAAAAAAAAAAAAGAAGCTGCTGAGAGGTGACAGCGTGCTGGCAGCCCTCGCTTGCTCTCGGTGCCTCCTGGGCCTCCACGTCCACTCTGGCCACGCTTGAGGAGCTCTTCAGCCCACCACCGCACTGTGGGAGCCCCTCTCTGGGCTGGCCGAGGCTGGAGCCAGCTCCTTCTGCTTGCTGAAGGTGTGGAGGGAGAGGCGCGGGTGGGAACCGGGGCTGTGCGCAAGGGGCTCGTGGGACAGCGCAAGTTCCGGGTGGGCGTGGGCCCCCGCACTCAGAGCGGCCAGCCGGTGCCACCGGCCCCAGGCAGTTGAGGGGCTTAGCACCCGGGCCAGCAGCTGTGGAGGGTGTGCCGGGTCCCCCAGCAGTGCCGGCCCGCCAGTGCTGCACTCGAATTCTCGCGGGGCCTCAGCTGCCTCCCAGCTGGGCAGGGCTCAGGACCTGCAGCCCCCCATGCCTGAGCCTTCCCCCCGCCCTGGGCTCCTGCTCCGCCCGAGCCTCCCTCATGAGCGCCACCCACTGCTCCACGACGCCTGGTCCCATCGACTGCCCAAGCCAAGAGGGCTGAGGAGTCCAGGCGTGTGGCAAGGGACTGGTGGGCAGCTCTACCTCTGACCCCCTGCGGGTTCTACTGCCTGAAGCCAGCTGGGCTCCTGAGTCTAGTGGGGACTTGGAGAGCCTTTATGTCTAGCTGAGGGATTGTAAATGCATCAATCAGCACCCTGTGTCTAGCTCAGGGTTTGTAATTGCACCAATCAGCACTCTGTATCTAGCTAATCTGGTGGGGACTTGGAGAACCTTTATGTCTGGCTAAGGGATTGTAAATACACCAATCAGCACTCTGTGTCTAGCTCAAGGTTTGTAAATACACCAGTCGGCACCCTGTGTCTAGCTCAAGGTTTATAAATGCACCAATCAGTGCTCTGTGGGGACTTGGAGAACTTTTGTGTCTAGCTCAGGGATTGTAAACACACCAATCAGCACCCTGTCAAAATGGGCCAATCAGCTCTCTGTAAAACAGACCAGTCAGCTCTCTGTAAAATGGACCAATCAGCAGGATGTGGGTGGGGCCAGATAAGGGAATAAAAGCAGGCTGCCCCAGCTAGCAGTAGCAACTTGGGTTGTCTTTCCCGCTGTGGTTGTTTTGTTATTTTTCTCTTTGCAATAAATCTTACTGCTGCTCGCTGTTTGGGTCCACACTGCCCTTATGAGCTGTAACACTCACTGCAAAGGTCTGTAGCTACACTCCTGAGCTGGAAACACCACGAACCCACCAGAAGGAGGAAACTACGAACACATCCGAACATCAGAAGGAACAAACTGTGGACACGCTGCCTTTAAGAACTGTAACATTCACCGCGAGGGTCTGTGGCTTCATTCTTGAAGTCAGTGAGACCAAGACCCCACCAATTCTGGATACACTGCTACATCGGGTCCTCATCCAATCTGCCTGGTGTCCCTACAAGAAGAAGAAATATGGACACTAAGAAATACAAAGGGTGCATGCAGAGAAGAGAGCATGTGAGGGCACACAGGAGGCGGCCGCGGCTCTGTAAGACAAAGCAAGGGGGCTCAGGAGAAACCAGCTCTGGGCCGGGTGCGGTGGCTCACGCATGTAATCCCAGGCGTGATCATTTGAGGTCAGGATTTAGAGACCATCCCGGAAGTACGGCAAAACCCCATCTCTACTAAAAATAGAAAAATTAGCCGGGCGTGGTGGTGGGCGCATATAATCCCAGCTACTCGAGAGGCTGAGGGACGAGAATTGCTTGAACCTGGGGCTACTCTGGAAGAGGCTGAGGGACGAGAATTGCTTGAACCTGGGGCTACTCTGGAAGAGGCTGAGGGACGAGAATTGCTTGAACCTGGAGCTACTCTGGAAGAGGCTGAGGGACGAGAATTGCTTGAACCTGGAGCTACTCTGGAAGAGGCTGAGGGACGAGAATTGCTTGAACCTGGGGCTACTCTGGAAGCTGAGGCACGAGAATTGCTTGAATCTGGGAGGTGGAGGTTGCAGTGCAACCAAGATGGTGCCAGTGCACTCCAGCCTAGGTAGCAGAGCAAGACTCCGTTTCATAAATGAAAAGCAGAAACCAACCCTGATGACATCTTAATCTTGGACGTCAGCCTCCAGAAATGTAAGTTTCTGCTTTTAACCCACCTAAGCTGTGGTATTTTGTTACGGCCGCCCTAGCAAACTGAAGCTAGTATGATAGCTCAGAAACTTTTTTTCCTTTTTTTTTTTTCGTTAGAGACAGGGTCTTGCTTTGGCTCCCAAGCTGGAGTACGGTGGTGCAGTTATAGAGTTATAGCTCACTGTAGCCTCAACCTCCCAGGCTCAAGAGATCTTCCCGCCTCAGCCTCCTGATTAGCTGGGACTACAGGTCTGTGCCACTGTGCCCAGCTAATTTAAAACAAAACAAAAAAAAATGTTTCATACAGATTGGTCAACATGGCCAGACCCCGACTGGTAAAAGCTGGTTTAAAAAGATACTTGTTGATGGTCAGGTGCAGCGGCTCACACTTGTTATCCAAGCACTCTGGGAGGCTGAGGCATGAGGACTGTTTGAACCCAGGTGTTGGAGATCAGCCTGGGCAATATAGTGAGATCTCATTTATACTAAAAAAAAAAAAAAAAAAAATTAGCTGGGCATGGTGGCACATACCTGAAGTTTCTGTAGTTGCAGCTACTTAGGAGGCTGAGGTGGGAGGATTGCTTGAGCCTGGGAGATGGAGGCTACAGTGAGCTATGATCACCCATTGCACTCCAGCCTGGCCAATGGAGCAAGATCCTGTCTCTAAAAAACAACAATAAAATATATCTGTTGAATGCTACTATGTATCAGTGCTGTTCCTGGTTCTAACTATGAACAAAATAGCCCTGAAAAAATAGGGCTGAGCCCGGTGGCTCACGTTTGTAATCTCAGGACTTTGGGAGATCAAGGCAGGTGGATCGCCTGAAGACTGGAGTTCGAGACCAGCCTGGACAACATGGCAAAACCCCATCTCTACTAAAATAAATTAGCAGCTGGGTGCACTGGTTCATGCCTGTAGTCCCAGCACTTTGGGAGGCTGAGGTGGGCAGATCACCTGAGGTCAGGAGTTCTAGACCATCCTGGCCAACATGGTGAAACCCTGTCTCTCCTAAAAATACAAAAATTAGCTGGGTATGGTGGCAGGTGCCTGTAATCCCAGCTACTTGGGAGACTGATGCTAGAGAACCGCTTGAACCCCGGAGGCAGAGGTTGCAGTGAGCCGAGATCTTGTCATTGTACTCCAGCCTGGGCAACAAGAGGGAAACTCTGTCTTTAAAAAAAAAAAAAAAAAAAAAAAAAAAAAAAAAAAATTAGCTGGATGTGGTGTAGTGCATGCCTGTAATCCTAGCTATTCAGGAGGCTGAGGCAGAAGAATTGCTTGAACCTGGGAGGCAGAGGCTGCAGTGAGCCGAAATCCGCCAATGCACTCCAGCCTGGGTGACAGCAAGTTCCTGTCTCAAAAAAAAAAAAAAAAAAAAAAAAAAAGGTGGTGCGGAGATTCACCCCTGTAATCCCAGCACTTTGAGAGGTCGAGAGCAGCCTGGCCAACATGGTCGAACCCGGTCTACTAAAAGTACAAAACTAGCCAGGCATGGTGGTGCATGCCTGTAATTCCAGCTACTCGGGAGGCTGAGGCAGGAGAATCGCTTGAACCTGGGAGGCAAGAGGCTGCAGTGAGCCGAGGTCATGCCATTGTACTCCAGCCAGGGCGACAGAGCGAGACTCTGTCTCAAAGGAAAATGAAAGAGCTGGGCGTGGTGGTTCACGCCTGTAATTCCAGCACTTTGGGAGGCTGAGGTGGGTGGGTCACCTGAGGTCAGGAGTTCGAGACCAGCCTGACCAACATAGTGAAACCCCGTCTTTACTAAAAATACAAAAAATTAGCTGGGCGTGGTGGTAGACACCTGTAATCCCAGTTACTAGGGAGGCTGAGGCAGGAGAATCGCTTGAACCCGGGAGGCGGAGGTTGCAGTGAGCCAAGATTGTACCATCGCACTCCAGCCTGGGCAACAAGAGCAAAACTCTGTCTCAAAAAACAAACAAACAAACAAAAAAACAATGAGAAGGTGTTTCTGGTTGCAGTGGGGAGAACAGAACCTGCAGGGAGACCAGGGAGGGGACAACTGCACTGATCCCCAGAAGTCAGGAAGGGGCTGGACCTAGCTGGCAAGTGCAGGTGGTCAGTGATAATTGGCTTCTGGGTCTGTTTTGAAGGAAAAGGGGATGGGGGCTGTAGGATTGGCAGACACGTTGGATGCAGGTGGAAGGAGGCGTGGATGCCTCAGAACTGTCAGAGCAGAGCCTGGGAAGATGGTGCTAACTGAGAGGGGGAGGACGCTCGGACAAGGCTTGGGTGGGAAACCCCTAGGAGTCCAGATTGGGACCTGCAACACTGGAGCGGCCTGCGAGGACCCCTTGTGGCAGAGGCTGAGAAGGCACTGGACCCTGGGGTTTGGGCTAGAATGATGAATTTGGGAATTGGCCCAGTTGGGCGTCTGTGGGCTGGAGAGGAGTGAATGCAGCCAAACCTTAGATGTTTTGGAGCTGAGGAAGAATCAGAAAACAGATGAAAAGTTGGGTGCGGTGGCTCACGCCTGTAATCCCAACACTTTGGGAGGCTGAAGCGGGCAGATCCCTTGAGGTCAGGAGTTCAAGACCACCCTGGCCAACATGGTGAAACCCGGTCTCTTGTAAAAATGAAAAATTTAGCCGGGTGTGGTGGCGGGTGCCTGTAATCCCAGCTACACGGGTGGCTGAGGCAGGAGAATCGCTTGAACCTGGGAGGTGAAGGTTGCAGTGAGCAGAGATCGTGCCACTGCACTCCAACCTGGGCAACAGAGCAATACTCTGTACAAAAAAAAAAAAAAACCAAAATGAAAAAGAGATGGAAGCGGGGCATGGTGGCTCACATGTTTAATCCTAGCTAGTTGGGAGGCTGAGATGGGAGGATTGCTTGAGTCCCGGAGGTCAAGGCTGGAGTGAGCTATTATTGCACCACTGTGCTCCAGCCAGGGCAACAGAGTGAGACCCTGCTGTATCTTAAAAAGGAAAAAGGGCTGGGCGTGATGGTTCACGCCTGTAATCCCAGCACTTTGAGACGCCAAGGTGGGTGGATGACTTCAGCCCAAAAATTTGAGACCAGCCTGGGAACATAGTGAGACCCCATCTCTACAAGAAATACAAAAATTATTTGGGTGTGGCGGTGCCTGCCTGTAGTCCCAGCTACTCAGGAGGCTGAACTAGGAGGAATGGTTGAGGCTGCAGTGAGCCCTGATCTTGCCACTGCACTCCAACCTGGGCAACAGAGCAAGATACTAACTCGAGAAAAAAAATAAACTCGTAGATTAAAGTTCATAGCAGCAGATCCGGCAACAAAAATTCACCTCTGTTCTCTTAGGATCCCTCTAGGCCTGAGAATTATTAAGTTGACATAAAATGGGTTAACAGGCAGGGCGTGGTGGCTCACGCCTGTAATTCCAGCACTTTTGGAGGCCAAGGCAGCTGGATCACCTGAGGTCGGGAGTTCGAGACTAGCCTGACCAACATGGTGAAACCCTGTCGCTACTAAAAATACAAAAATTAGCCAGGTGTCGTGGTGGGCACCTGTAATCTCAGCTACTTGGGAGGCTGAGGCAGGAAATTGCTTGAACCCAGGAAGCGGAGGTTGTGGTGAGCCAAGATTGTACCACTGTACTCCAGCCTGGGCAACAAGAGGAAACTCCATCTCCCCCTACCAAAAAAAAAAAAAAAAAAAAAAAAAATAGGGCCAGGCATGGCACAGTGGCTCACGCCTGTAATCCCAGCACTTTGGGAGGCCGAGGCAGGCAAATCACGAGGTCGACAAATCACGAGGTCAGGAGTTTGAGACCAGCCTGGCCAACGTGGTGAAACCCCATCTCTACTAAAAATACAAAAAATTAGCTGGGCGTGCTGGCTGGTGCCTGTTATCCCAGCTACTCGGGAGGCTGAGGCAGGAGAATTGCTTGAACCCTGGAGGCGGAGGTCGCAGTGAGCTGAGATTGTGCCACTGTGTTCTAGCCCGGGTGACAGAGCAAGACTGTCTCAGAAAACAAAACAAAAACAGGTTAACAGGAGAGAAGGATACAGATTTACTTAATAGAAGTTTTGCATGGAACAGAAGCCCTCAGAAGAAAATGAATTTGAGAGGTCAAGGCAGGAGGATCCCTTGAGGCCAGGAGTTCAAGACCAGCCTAGGCAACATAGCAAGACCCTTTCTGTACAAAAAATACAAAAATTAGCAGGGTATGGTGGCGTGTGCCTGTAGTTCCAGCTACTCAGGAGGCTGAGGCGGGCGGTGGAGGTTGTGGCAAGCTGAGATCTAGTCACTACACTCCAGCCTGGGTGACAAAGACTCTGTCTGTCTGTCTGTGTGTCTCTCTCTCTCTGAAAAAAAGAAGGGGCTGGGCATGGTGGCTCATACCTGTAATCCCAGCACTTTGGGAAGCTGAAGCAGGTGGATCACTTGAGGTCAGGAGTTTGAGACCAGCCTGGCCAACATAGCAAAACCCTGTCTCTACTAAAAGTACAATAATTGGCCAGGTGTGGTGGCACGAGCCTGTGGTCCCAGCTACTTGAGAGGCTGAGGCAGGAGAATCGCTTGAACCTGGGAGGCAGAGGTTGCAGTGAGCCGAGATCGCGCCACTGCACTCCAGCCTGGGCAATACAGCGAGACTCAGTCTCAAAAAAAAGGAAAAAAAAAAAAGGAAAAAAAAAAAAGGTTAATTTTATGCCGTGTGAATTTCACCTTAATAATAAAAACAAAGGAGGGAAAAATGCATCAACCTATTTGTGTGCTGATAGGAATGCTCCAGGGGTGCGGGGAGGTTGTTGAGGTAGGTGCTTGTCTAGGCCAATGAAGGGGTGGAGGAGTTGGTGGAGAAGGGGGCCTGGTTTTGCTGCATCCAGGGCGAATTGATTCTCACAGGGCAAGAGGAAGAGCCACTGCGTCTGGGTCCTGATGCAGGTCTGCAGGTTGATGGAGGGCAGTGGCTCTGGAAGGTCTCTCCCGCTGATTTCTGTTTTCTCAGAGATGCCACCTGGTCTGTGACAAAGATTGGTAAACAGGAGGATGATGTCAGTATTAAGAGGAAATAACAGGCCGGGTGCGGTGGCTGACGTCTGTAATCCCAGCACTTTGGGAGGCCAAGGCCGTCGGATCACTTGAGGTCAGGAGCTCGAGACCAGCCTGACCAACGTGGCGAAATCCCGTCTTTACTAAAAATACAAACATTAGCCAGGCATGGTGGCCTGTGCCTATAATCCCAGCTTCTCAGGAGGCTGAGACAGGAGGATCGCTTGGACCCGGGAAGCGGGTGTTGCAGTGAGCCGAGATCGGCCATTGCACTCTGGCTTAGGAGACAGAGTAAGACTCTGTCTCGGGGCTGGGGGTGGGGGCGGGGAACAGGGAATAACAGTAGGGGAAGTTCCTAGTAATGCATGTTTTTCCAAGTCCCAGAAGGAACATAGCGGCAGACGGCAAGTTGCCCCTAGGTGGTGGTCGTTCCCCCTGTCCAACACCCAATCAGCCTCGGGCTAATCCAGGCTCATTGACCATGTGCTTATCTGGCAGTTCTCCCTGGTTTTCATGCATTTTACTTTTGCTTTAACCCTTTCTGTTTCCGATCGAGTGACCATCATTTTTTTTCTACTGTTAAATATACATATAAATACATAAGTAATAGAAAAAATACAAAAAGTACGTAAGTATTGTACCTAAAAATAACAAAATTGATCACTTTAACAATTTTAAAGTGGGCTTCAAAGGTATTCAGTATTTTTACAATGTTGTGCACTCATCACCACCACCCATCTCTAGAACTGTTTTTGTTTCTTGTTTTTTGTTTTTGAGACAGAGGCTCGCTCTGTTGCCCAGGCTGGAGTGCAGTGGCGCTATGATCTCAGCTCACTGCAACTTCTGCCTCCTGGGTTAGAGCGATTCTCCTGCCTTAGCCTCCCGAGTAGCTGGCATTACAGGCATGTGCCACCACACCCAGCTAATTTTTTGTATCTTTAGTAGAGATGGGGTTTTCACTATGTTTGCTAGACTGGTCTTGAACTCCTGACCTTGTGATCCACCTGCCTCAGACTCTCAAAGTGCTGGGGTTACAGGCGTCAGCCACCACGCCTGGCCAAGAAATCTTTTTTGTTTGTGAGATGGGGTCTCATTATGTTGCCCAGGCTGGTCTCAAGCTCCTAGCCTCAAGTCATCCACCTGCCTTGGCCTCCCAAAGGGCTGGGATGATAGAATTTAGCCACAGTGCCTGCCTCCTCTTTTTTTTTTTTTTTTTTTTTTTTGAGATGGAGTCGTGCTCGGTCATCAAACCTGGAGTGCTGGAGTGCAGTGGTGTGATCTTGGCTCACTGCAACCTCCACCTCCCAGGTTCAAGCAATTCTCCTGTCTCAGCCTCCTGTAGCTGGGACAACAGGTGCATGCTACCATGCCTGGCTAATTTTTGTATTTTTAGTAGAGATTCGAGATGGGGTTTCACCATATTGGTCAGGCTGGTCTCGAACTCCTGACCTCAGGTGATCAACTGGCCTCGGCCTCTCAAAGTGCTGGGATTACAGGCATAAGCCATTGTGACCGGCCACATCTGTTTTTATCAAAGTGAAATTCATATAACATAAAATTAACCATTGTGAAGTGAATGATTCAGTGGTATTCGGTACATTCACAGTGCAGTGCAACCATATCTATCTACTGCCAGAATATTTTTATGACCCCAAAAGGAAGCCCTGTACTCATTTTGGTGACTCACACATGTAATCCTAGTGCTTGGGAGGCTGAGGTGGGAGGATGGTTTGAGGCTAGGAGATTCAGATCATCCTGGACAACATAGCAAGGCCTATCTCTACCAAAAATAAAAAAATTAGCTGGGTGTGGTTGTGTGCACCTGTCATCCTAGCTACTGGGAAGACTGAGGCAGGAGGATTGCTTGAGCCCAGGTGTTGGAGGCTGCAGTGATCTGTGATCGCACCACTGCACTCCAGCCTGGGCAACAGAGCAAAACCCTGTCTCTAAAATAAAAAATTTAAAAATAAAAGAAATTGGGTATTCTCCCCCTTTCCCTCTTTTTTTTCCCTCCCCCTCTTCTTGGTATCAGCCTGAATTAGATGAGAAATAACTGTTACATGAAATGTTGATAAAACTTGATTGGGGCCGGGCACGGTGGCTCACGCCTGTAATCCCAGCACTTTGGGAGGCCGAGGCGGGCAGATCACGAGGTCAGGAGATCGAGACCATCCTGGCTAACATGGTGAAACCCCATTTCTACTAAAAATAGAAAAAAATTAGCCAGGCGTGGTGGCGGATGCCTGTAGTCCCAGCTTCTCGGGAGGCTGAGGCAGGAGAATGGCGTGAACCTGGGAGGCGGAGCTTGCAGTGAGCACAGATCGCGCCACTGCACTCCAGCCTGGGCGACAGAGCGAGACGCTGTCTCAAAAAAAAAAAAAAAAAAAGCCCAAAAAATTTGGTTGGAAAATCCTCTGGGTTTTGTCCTTCAGCGGAAGGTAGTTTGTTTCTTCCCTTCCCTTCCTCTCTTTCTCTCATTTTTTTCTTTCAACAGGGTCTCCCTCTGTCAACCAGGCTGGAGTGCAGTGGCACCATCATGACTCACTATAGCCTTGACCTCCTGGGTTCAAGCGATCCTTCAGCCTCAGCCTCTCGAGTAGTGGGGACTACAGGCACACACCACCATATCCAGCTAATTTTTATTATTTTTATTTTTTTTATTTTAGATGGAGTCTTCCTCTGTCGCCCAGGCTGGAGTGCAGTAGCGCAATCTCGGCTCACTGCAAGCTCCGCCTCCCGGGTTCAGGCCATTCTCCTGCCTCAGCCTCCCGAGTAGCTGGGACTACAGGCACTGGCCACCACGCCCAACTAATTTTTTGTATTTTTAGTAGAGACAGGGTTTCACCATGTTAGCCAGGATGGTCTCGATCTCTTGACCTTGTGATCCACCCACCTCGGCCTCCCAAAGTGCTGGGATTACAGGTGTGAGCCACCGCGCCCGGCCTAATTTTTAAATTGTTTTGTAGAGACCAGGTTTCGCTATGTTGCCCAGATGGGTCTTAAACACCTGGGTTCAAGTGATCTGTCTACCTTAGCCTCCCAAAATGTTGGGATCACAGGCATGAACCATATTGTCTGCCCCCTCCCCCAAGTTATTTCCATTTCATTAATATTTATGGATTTAGTAAAGTTTTTTGGTACCTCTTGGTGCAAGTTTTGCATTTTATATTTTTCCATAAAGGTATTCATCTTCATCTTTTCTTTTAGTTTTGAGACGGAGTTTTGCTCATGTTGCCCAGACTGGAGTGCAATGGCGTGATCACAGCTTACTGCAACCTCCGCCTCCTGGGTTCCAGTGATTTTTCTGCCTCAGCCTCCCAAGTAGGTGGGACTACAGGCGGGCACCAGCAGGCCCGGCTAATTTTTTCAGATGGAGTCTCACTCTGTCGCTCAGGCTGGAGTGCAGTGGCACGATCTTGGCTCACTGCAAGCTCCACCTCCTGGGTTCACACCATTCTCCTGCCTCAGCGTCCCGAGTAGCTGGGACTACAGGTGCCCACCATCAGGCCTGGCTAATTTTTTGTATTTTTTAGTATACACGGGGTTTCACTGCTTTAGCCAGGGTGGTCTCGATCTCTTGAGCTTGTGATCTGTCCTCCTCAACCTCCCAAAGTGCTGGAATTACAGGCATGAGCCACCCTGCCCCGCCAGTTTTTGTATTTTTAGCAGAGATGGGGTCTTGACATGTTGGCCAGGCTGGTCTTGAACTCCTGGGCTCAAGCGATCCACCTGCCTTAGCCTCCCAAAGTGCTGAGGTTACTGGCGTGAGCCACTGTGCCTGGCATATACCCACTTTTAATCGCATGGAGATTAAGGGGCAGTTTATGTAGAAACTTTTAGGGAAGGGGTACTAATCATTGGGGCATTGCCTGGAAAGGGGCAGTAATTCCTGGATGTTAGCATGGTAATGTGAAATTGACATGGCACACTGGCGGGCATGTCTCATCGAAAGCTGCTTCCCCCTCCCTTTTCCTTCATCTGTTTTAGCTAGTCCTCAATATGGTCTGGTGTCTGAGCCCCACCTCTGAAGTCAAATCCTATCTTCTACCTCACTAGGACTTGCCTAGGAGTTGCACTGATAGCCTAGGCTGACTTTCAAATTTACTTAGAGACCCAGAGCACTTTAGCCCCTGGTGGGTCGCAAAGTTTGCAGGAACTCAAATTCCACTGGGATCCATAATTTCCCTCTTGTTAGGGCTGGTTTAAATGCCCCCTCTATAGGGACCAGCCCTACAGGGCCTGTGGGTTTTTCTCCTCGTGTGTGGAGACGAGAGATCGTAGAAATAAAGACACAAGGCAAAGAGATAGAAGGAAAGACAGCTGGGGCCTGGAGGAACACTACCACCAAGACGCAGAGACCGGTAGTGGCCCCGAATGCCTGGCTGCACTGTTATTTATTGGATATAAGGCAAGGGGGCAGGGTAAGGAGTGTGAGCCATCTCCAGTGATAGGTAAGGTCACGTGAGTCGTGTCTACTGGACAGGGGGCCCTTCCCTGTTTGGTAGCCGAGGCAGAGAGGGGACAGCTTATGTCATTATTTCTTGGAGAGATCAACGGTTTAATACTTTGACTTAATTCTGCTACTGTTTTCTAGAAGGCAGAGCCAGGTGTACAGGGTGGAACATGAAAGTGAAACAGGAGCATGACCGCTGAAGCACAGCATCACAGAGAGGCTAGACTGTTAGGCCTCTGGATGGCTGTTGGCAGGTGGGGATGGTGGGGGCTTGACTGATGTCAGGCCTTCCACAAGAGGTGGTGGAGCAGAGTCTTCTCTAACTCCCCCAAGGAAAGGGAGACTCCCTTTCCCGGTCTGCTAAGTAACGGGTGCCTTCCCCAGGCACTGACCCTACTGCTAGACCAAGGTCTGCCAAGTAACGGGCTCCTTCCCAGGCGCCGGCATTACCGCTAGACCATGGAGCCCTCTAGTGGCCCTGTCCCGGCATAACAGAGGGCTCGCACTCTTGTCTTCTGGTGTAACTATTTTTATTTTATATATATTTTTTTATTTTACTGGAACAACTTGTGCCCTCAGTCTCTTGCCTCGGCACCTGGGTGGCTTGCCGCCCACACCCTCTATGGGTGGGCATCAGCTGAGTGTGGTCGGGTTTTTCTTTCTGCTCTAAAAGGACAGCGCTGGGTTCCATGCTTCACAATTGCTGCCCCCTCCCTCTCCCCAACACACAAAGGCACTCTCCACATCATGCTGCCAGGGGTGGCGGAGAGGTGGTGTCAGAGATTCAGGACTTTCAGTGTGTTTCTTCAGTGTGTCTTTCAGTGATATAAAGTTAAAACCGGGTACTGTGAGTGCTCACCTGATTTTTGGTTCTTTTTTTTTTTTGGAGACAGAGTCTTGCTCTGTCACCCAGGCTGGGGTGCAGTGGCGCGATCTCGGCTCACTGCAACCTCTGCCTCCCGGGTTCAAGTGATTCTCCTGCCTCAGCCTCCTGAGTAGCTGGAACTACAGGCATGAGCCACTGCTCCCGGCTGGGATTTTTGGTTCTTGGGAAAGTGCTTTTTTGTGTGTAGTTGTTAAATTGGTGTCCTTGTTGGAGGGATGGTTGGTGGAGCCTTCTATTCTGTTATCTTGTGCTGCCTTCTACATCCTGGGTTTTTGATATAGATATGTCATAGACTAATAATGGGCAGTTTTATTCTCTTTATTTCTCCTACTTATATCTTTTTTTGTTTTACGGTTTTTTTTTTTTTAATTGGCGGAATTTCACTCTTGTTGCCTGGGCTGGAATGCAATGGCGTGACCTCGCCTCACTGCAACCTCTGCCACCCAGGTTCAAGTGATTCTCCTGCCTCAGCCTCCCAAGTAGCTGGGATTACAGGCATGCGCCACCACACCCGGCTAATTTTTTGTGTTTTTAGTAGAGATGGGGTATCTCCATGTTGGTCAGGCTGGTCTCGAACTCCCGACCTCAGGTGATCTGCCTGCCTCGGCCTCCCAAAGTGCTGGGATTACAGGCGTGAGCCACCGCGCCCGGCCTTTTTTGATTTATTGTTAACTAGAACTCCCAGAATAATTTTGAATAAGGGTGGCGATAGCAGCTATTGTCTTATTTCTTACCTTAAGGGTTATGTGCTCAACAATTAAATATGACATTAAATATAACATTTGACATGTATGATGCTTTATTTTTGTTTTTTAGTGTTGGGGTCTTCCACTATTCCTCAGGTTGGAGTACAGTGGCAAGATCACGGCTCACTGCAGCCTTGAACTCCTGGTTCAAGTGGTCCTCCTGCCTTGAGCTCCTGAGTAGCTGGGACTACAGGCACATACCACCATGCCTGATTTTTAAATTTTGTGCAGAGATGGGGGTCTTGCCATGTTGCCAGGCTGATCTTGAACTCCTGGGCTCAGTGATCCTCTCCCTTGGTCTCCAGAAGTGCTGGGATTACAGGTATGAGCCACCGCACCTGGCCTGTCTTTATATTTTTTTCTGTGACTTCTTTTATTTTTCTTTATTAATCTTGCCAGATGTTTGTCTATTAGTCATTCAAATAACTAACTTTTAGGTTTGATGATCCTAATTTTAACACTTATCCTGTTTTTTCTTTTATTGAGCTTATTTTACTGTTCTTTAAAATCTTCTTAAATGCTTAGCTAATTATTTTTGAGCTTTTTCTTTTTTTTTTTTTTTTTTTGAGTCTCACCCTGTTGCCCAGGCTGGAGTACAATGGCACAATCTTGGCTTATTGAAACTTCTGCCTCCCGGGTTCAAGCGATTCTCCTGCCTCAGCCTCCTGAGTAGCTGGGATTACAGGCACGTGCCACCACTGCTGGCTAATTTTTTTTTTTTTTTTTGTATCTTTAGTAGAGACGGGGTTTCACCATGTTGGTCAGGCTGATCTCAAACTCCTGACCTCATGATCCACCCCCCTTGGCCTCCCAGAGTGCTGGGATTACAGGTGTGAGCCACCACACCAGGCTGCTTTTTTTTTTTTTTTCTTTTCTAATATAAGCCTGTTAGGCTGCAAACTTCCTCCAAAGGATTGCTTAAGCTACACTCCACAAACATTGACATGTAATATTTTTATATTTTTCTATTCATCTTTTTTTTTTTTTTTTTTCCGGAGACAAAATCTCACTCTGTTGCCAGGCTGGAGTGCTGGCATGTCTCAGCCTCCCGAGTAGCTGGGATTACAGGCATGTGCCACCACACCCAGCTAATTTTTGTATTTTTAGTAGAGACGGGGTTTCACCATGTTGGCCAGGATGGTCTCGATCTCCTGACCTCGTGATCCGCCCACCTTGACTTCCCGAAGTGCTGCGATTACAGGCGTGAGCCACTGTGCCCGGCCTTTGCTATTCATCTATAGGAGTGTATTTTCTAATCTTCATTATGGGCTCTCTTTCAACCCATGAGGTTCCTATTATTTGTTTTTTTGGAGGGAATGGGAATTATTGGATAGGGAAACACCAGGTAAATGGAATAATTATAATCCTTGCTTCATGAGACACTGTAGTTGATATATACAAATCCCTTTCTTCATGCATTTATTAAGATGAAATTTACATAATGAACCATTTTAAAGTGAACAGGTCAGTGGCATTGAGTGCATTTGCAATGTTGTAGAACCACGACTTTAGTTCCAAAACATTTTCACCGCTACAAAATAAAACTCCTTACCCATTAAACAGTTTCTTCCTATGCCTTCACCCTGAAGCCCCCGGCAACTATAAATATACATTTTATTTTTATAGGTTTACCTCTTCTGGATATTTCATATAGGTGGAATCATAAAATGTGTGTCCTTTTATGTCTGGGTTCTTACACTGAGCATAATGCTTCCAGGGTTCATTCACATGTGGCATATGTGAGTGCTGTATTCCTTTTCATGGCTGAGTAGTAGTCCATTGTATGGATGGACTACAATTTATTATTGGACATTTAGGATGTTTCTATGGTGTTCCCCGCCCCGGCCCCGCCCCGACAGGGTCTCACTCTGTTGCGCAGGCTGGAGTATAGTGGCATGATCATAGCTCACAGCAGTCTTGTACTCCTGGGCTCAGGCAATCCTCTCACTCAACTTCCTGAGTAGCTAGGAGTATACCTGCATGCCACCACATCCTGCTGATTTTTCTATTTTTTTGCAGAGACCATGTCTCACTATGTTGTCCAGGCTGGTCTTGAACTCCTGTGCTCAAGCAATCCTCCCACTTCGACCTCCCAAAGTGTTGGGATTACAGGAGTGAACCATTGTGATCAGCTGTTTCTACCTTTATTGTGACTAGTGCTGCTATGAACATTCATGTGTAAATATTTGAGTACCTGCTTCCAATTCTTTTGGGTCTATTCCTAGGAGTGGAATTGCTGGATCATATAGTAATTCTATTTAACTTCTTGAGGAACCACTAAACGATTTTCCACAGTGAGTATTTTACATTTCCACCAGCAGTGAATACAGTTGTTTCATTTTTTCCACATCCTTGCCAACACTTTTAAGACAGAGTTTTGCTCTTGTTACCCAGGCTGGAGTGTAGTGGCATGATCTTGGCTCCCTGCAACCTCTGCCTCCCAGGTTCAAGTGATTCTCCTGCCTCAGTCTCCCAAGTACCTGGGATTACAGACATGTACCACCATGCCCGGCTAATTTTGTATTTTTAGCAGAGAGGGGTTTCTCCATGTTGGTCAGGCTGGTCTCGAAGTCTTGACCGCAGGTGATCCACCTGCCTCAGCCTCCCAAAGTTTCGGGATTACAGGCATGAGGGGATTACACTGCACCTGGCCAACACTTCTTTTATTATACCCACTCTTGTGGATGTAAAGTGGTTTCTCATTGTGTTTTTGATTTGCATTTTCCTAACGACTAATGATGTTGAATATCTTTTCATGTGCTTATTGGCCATTTCTTTTTGGGAATTTTTTTTTCTTTTTCTTTTTCTTTTAGATGGAGTCTTGCTCCTGTTGCCCAGGCTGAAGTGCAGTGGCGCGATCTCAGCTCACTGCAACCTCTGCCTCCTGGGTTCAAGCGATTCTCCTGCCTCAGCCTCCCGAGTAGCCGGGGTTACATGCACATGTCACCATGCCCGGCTAATTTTTGTATTTTTAGTAGAGATCGGTTTCACCATGTTGGCCAGGCTGGTTTCGAACTCCTGACCTCAGGTGATCCACCTGCCTTAGCCTCCCAAAGTGCTGGGATTACAGCTATGAGCCACCACACTCAGTCGAGAAATTTCTATTCAAGTCCTTTGCCTATTTGTTTTCTTTTTTTATGGAGACGGGAGTCTTGCTATATTTCCCAGGCTGGTCTTGAATTCCTGGACTCAACTGATCCTCTTGCCTAAGCCCCCAAAGTGCTGGGATTACAGGGGTAAGCCACCACACCTGGTCTCTTTGCCCCATTTTTTTTTTTTTTTTTTTGAGATGGAGTCTGGCTCTGTTGCCCTGGCTGGAGTGCAGTGGCACGATCTCGGCTCACTGCAACCTGCACCTCCCAGGTTCAAGTGATTCTCCTGCCTCAGCCTCCCGAGTAGCTGGAATTACAGGCACCCCCTACCACGCCTGGCTAATTTTTGCATTTTTAGTAGAGATGGGGTTTCACTATGTTGGCCAGGCTGGTCTCTAACTCTTGACCTCAGGTGACCTGCCTGCCTTGGCCTCCCAAAGTGCTAGGATTACAGGCATGAGCTACCGTGCCCGGTCACCCATTTTTTAAATTAGGGTTTTTGTTGTTATTGAGTTGTAAGAGTTATATATCCTGGATGCTAGAACCTCTTCAGATATATCATATGCAAATATTTTCTTCCATTTTGTAGCTTGTCATATCCCTTTAAAAATTGTATTTAATGAGTGTGTCACTTCACTTCAAAAACTTCACCTCTCTCACGCCTGTAATTCCCGCACTTTGGGAGGCTGAGGCGGGTGGATCATTTGAGGTCAGGCGTTCGAGACCAGCTTGACCAACGTGACAAAACCACCTCTCTACTAAAAATACAAAAATTACCCGGGCGTGGTGGCACGTGCCTGTAGTCCCAGCTACTCGGGAGGCTGAGGCAGGAGAATCACTTGAACCTGGGAGGCGGAGGTTGCAGTGAGCCGAGATGGCACCAGTGCATTCTAGCCTGGGTGACAGAAAGAGACTCCATCTCAAAAAACAAACAAAAAAAACTTCACCTCACTTCAAAAACTAGAACAGTGATAGTAATTGATATCTATCTGAATCCCATCCCCTTACCTTCCCAGATCAAAGGTAATTTACTAATTTGAATTTTGTGTTTGTTTTATTACAGTTCTACTAGCTAGGTATTCATGCCTGTATATTATCTCATTTGGGTTGCTTTTGAGCTTTATAAAAGGTCAACTATTATACACAATGCTGAATGGTTTTCCAGTGTTGGTAACAATTTATATTCCCCCTGATAATGTATGTGAGATTATTGACCCCCCACATTCTCTCCAATACTTTGTTGTCCAATTTCTTGTTTATCTGAGACAGTCTCGCTCTGTCAACCAGGCTGGAGTGCAGTGGCGCGAGATCTTGGCTCACTGCAAGCTCCGCCTTCTGAGTTCACGCCATTCTCCTGCCTCAGCCTCCCGAGTAGATGGGACTACAGGCGCCCACGACCACGCCTGGGTAATTTTTTGTATTTTTAGTAGAGGTGAGGTTTCACCATGTTAGCCAGGATGGTCTAGCTCTCCTGACCTCATAATCCGCCCACTTCGGCCTCCCAAAGTGCTGGGATTACAGGCGCGAGCCACCGCGCCTGGCTTTTGTTTTGTTTTGAGATGGAGTCTTGCTCTGTTGACCAGGCTGGAGTGCAGTGGCGTGATCTTGGCTCACTGCAGCCTCCACCTCCCGGGTTCAAGTGATTCTCCTGCCTCAGCCTCCCAGGTGACTGCGATTACAGGTGTGGGTCACCCTGCCCTGCTAGTTCTTGTATTTTTAGTAGAGATGGTGTTTTACCATGTTGCCAAGTCTGGTCTTGACCTCCTGACCTCAAGTGATCCCCCTGCCTCAGCCTCCAAAAGTGCTGGGATTCCAGGTGTGAGCCACCAGGCCCAGCCTCTGTTTCTTTATTTTTGGAGCTCTTGAAGAGACAGTGACCTCCCCAGGCTAACCCTTGGGAAGTTTGTGGGATTTCAGCCCACTCCCTCCACTGTCCCAAGGATGGATGCAGGGACCACAAAGGTGGGCAATCTACCGGACTTAAGGACTGCAGAGACAGGCCTGGTCTGTGACCTGCCTGTGAGCTTGGGCAAAGGACTTGACGTTTCAGAGCTAGTCTGCAAGGGGGTCTTTGAGAGGCTGACCCAGGGGTACCCTAAGGGTGGAGGGAGGGGCTTGTTTGAGTCACTGGCTGGCGAGTCGGGGGCTCATCTGGGAACAGCGTGGGGAGCGGCTGGTCTCTGGGCTCTGTTGCTGTCTGGGGCCCCTGGGGCCCTGCATCCTTGGGTGGCGGTGAGTATCCCGTAGGTGGGGTATGTAAGCAGAGGCCTGGCTCCCTCGGGGGGGTCTCTGGAGATGAAGAAGGAACTTTGATAGGGACCCAAGTTCTCAGGCAGAAAATTTGGCTCCATTTGTTTTAATTGGACCCTTTTCAGCCTGGGGCTCCCCCCAGCCCCCAGGCTACAGCCTGGAGGTGTCTCTGGCCAGCCACAGCATCCAGCTGCTGGCTCCCAGCTCTGTCCAGTTGCCCAGAGGGAAGAAGGGCGGGTGGGCAGAAGGAAGGGGCTGGAGACAGATCATCAGCCCACCCCGGGTGGGGCCCTCCCTGTCTCCAGAAAGGTGGCCCAGGGGCGCCAGTCCAGTCACCCCAGAAATATCCAAGGCGCTGGCGGGGGGGCAACCCCTTACAGCCAGCCCCGCCCGGCTATGTGGCTGTTGGGTGCCTGTTGGTCAGACGCCCGGCCCCCCGGCTCCGAGGGCCATCAGTGGGGGCTGGCCTGGGCCCTCCAGCTGCCCCGTTCTTTAGCTGCAGAGGTTCCTGGGCCGCCGCCTCCTCCTCACTGGAGTCTGATTCTTCTACATCACTACGAATGTCCTTCTCCATCTGGGGAACAGGGAGGGATGGAGCTCAGAGCAGGGAGGAAGGAGGAGCTTAGGGCTGGGGCCCCCGGGGAGGTCCAGCCATACCTGGCCCTTCTTCATGAAGCTATAGAGCATGCGCAGAATGAGGCAAGACCAGAACACGTGCAGCAGCTGCAGCAACATCAGAAGCCCGTTGAAGAAGTAGTAGCCGAAGAAGGGGCCCCTGTTGGTGATGGACTCGTAGTATGTGGTGTAGAGGATCCTACAGCCAGAGGGAGAGGAGGAGGCTGGGGTTTGACCAGCTGCTGTAGCCCCCAGTCCTAAGAATTTCTAACTGGCATGGTCTTCCCTGCTCCATAACCTTCTATGGCTCCCTAGTGCCCCCCACCCCATGATACCTAACATTCTTGAGCTGGGCACGCAAGGCCCCCTCTCGCTTGTACTAAATGAGCAGAACACACACACGAGCTCCCTGACTGGCCATTCATAACTATGAACCCCACCCAAGCGGGTACTTATGAACTCAGCTGCTTTCCTGGGTGGCACTCTGACAGCTTCTCTCTACTCCTCAGACCCCCATCACCTCCCCCTCATCAGCAGGCGACTGCCTACTCACCTCATAGGGGAGGGGCTTCATGTCAGGAAGGCAGGCGGTGGGGCCTCATCTCCCAGGAAGACACAGGGAGCAGGGCTCCATCTCCCAGAGTTTAAGAGGGGCGGGGCCTCATCTCCCAAGGAGTAAAAAAGGGGTGGGGCCTCATCTCCCAGGTAGCCGGACGGAGGTGGGGCTTTGTCTTCCAGGGAGGCTGGGAGGGGCGGGGCTTCATTTTCACTGTGCAACCCAAGCCAGTTGGAAAGAATGTTCCCCAGCACTGCTCCTCCCCTCAAACAACTCCTTGCTTGTTGCCTGGGACACTGTCCTGGAGTCCAGCTCCCACCACATCCTCTTCTCAAACTCAGCTGTAGTTTTTTTTGTTTTTTTGAGACGGAATCTTGCTTTGTCACCCAGGCTGGAGTGCAATGGCGTGATCTCGGCTCACTGCAACCTCCGCTTCCCAGGTTCCAGCGATTCTCCTGCCTCAGCCTCCCAAGTAGCTGGGATTATAGACGCCCGCCACCACGCCCAGCTAATTTTTGTATTTTTAGTAGAGAGGTGGTTTTTGCCATGTTGGCCAGGCTGGTCTGGAACTCCTGACCTCAAGTGATCTGTTCACCTCAGCCTCCAAAGTGCTGGGATTACAGGCATGAGCCGCTGTACCCAGCCTTCCTGCTGATTCTTTATCATCAACTCCAATCCCACTGTTATTTCACACAAGAAAGAAAAAAAAAAGCTCACTCTTTACTCTGCCCCTCTGGGCACCAACTTATTTCTTTTCCCTGTAGGCTTTTTTTTCCTTGGAACTCCTTGAAAGTACCGGCTGGGCTGGGCACGGTGGCTCACGCCTGTAATCCCAGCACTTTGGGAGGTGGAGGCGGGTGGATCACGAGGTCAGAAGTTCGAGTCCAGCCTGGCCAACATGGTGAAACCCCCATCTCTACTAAAAAAAAAATTACAAAAATTAGCCAGGTGTGGTGGGTGCCTGTACTTCCAGCTACTCAGGAGGCTGAGGCAGGAGAATTGCTTGAACCCGGGAGGCGGAGGTTGTGGTGGGCTGAGATCACGCCATTGCACTCCAGTCTAGGTGACAGAGCAAGACTCCGTCTCAAAAAGTACTGGCTGTAGCTGCTGTGTTTCTCCTACCCCCCAATCAGCTGTAGGGTGACCAGCGACCTCGCCTTCCTCACTCCACAGTGCTCAGCCCTGCACCCCCACCAGCTGGCACAACAGGTTGCCAGCAGCCCTCCCTCCTCCCTGGGCCCCTTCCCTCTCTGGCTCCCCGTACCCCACCATCTCCCCATCTCACAGCCACTTCTGCCTAATCTCCTCAGGCCTTGAAACCAAGATAGGTGGGACCCATGGAGGGTTGCAGCCAGAGGGGGGATGTAATCTGACTCATATGCTCCATGCGCCCTGTTCTTCCTCTCTCGACCTGCAAACATCAGGAAGCCCGAGGACTGAGCCTCTCTATCCATACCTGGTCCCTAGGTGATGCCATCCAGGCTGCTGGCTGCAAATACCAGCCATGGACTGGCAACTCCTACATTATTTCTTTCCCCAGAAGCCCAGACTGGCATGCCCACTGCCTTCTCCATGTCTCCTCTGAGGCCACAGACCCCTCAAACCCAGCAGGGCTGAGCTGCTGCTGCCTCAAGCAGTTCCTTCTGTGCTTGTTCCCATCTCCTGATCCCAGAGGCATCCCCTTAAGTCTGCCCACTTCTCTTGCCTACCCTGGGTCCCCTCACTCCTGCCCACACTTCCCATGATGTTTCCCCTGCGGCTGCCAAAGGGCACCCAGAACACCTAGGTCAGATTGAATCCCTCCTCTGCTTATAACCTCCATGGCTCCCATCTCCCCCGGGGTCAAAGCCAAAGTCCTGCCCACAGCCCTCAAGGACCTGCACGGCCTACCCCATCCCCTCCCTACCCTCCCCCTCACCCACTCTGCTCCAGCCACACAGGCCACCTCATTCTTCCTCTAACATGCCGGGCATGGTCTTGCCTCAGGGCCTTCGCACATGCTATTCTCTGCCTGGAACACACTTCCCCTCTGATCAACGTGGTTCTGTCCCTCACCTCCCTCCCATCTCGGTACAAACGCTGCCAGCGAGGCATTACCTGCCATTCTAATTCCAACTACCCACCTCTCCCATATTTCCTGCTCCCTTCCTTTTTTTTTTTTTTTTTTTATTTAGAGACAGAGTCTTGCTCTGTTGTCCAGGCTGGAGTGCAGTGGTGTGATCTCAGCTCACTGCAACCTCTGCCTCCTGGGTTCAAGTGATTCTCCTGCCTTAGCCTCCCGAGTAGCTGGGATTACGGGCGTGTGCCACCATGCCCAGCTAATTATTGTGTTTTCAGTAGAGACAGGGTTTCTCTGTGTTGGCCAAAGTGGTCTCGATCTCCTGACCTCAGGTGATCCAGCCACCTTGGCCTCCCAAAGTGCTGGGATGACAGGCGTGAGCCATCACACCTGGCCAATTTTATTTAAGACAAAGTCTCCCTCTGTCACCCAGGCTGGAGTGCAGTGGTACAATCTTGATTCGCTGTAGCCTCTGCCTTCTGGGTTTAAGTGATCCTCCTGCCTCAGCCTCCCGAGTAGCTGGGATTACAGGTATGCACCATCACGTCCGGCTAATTTTTAATTTTTAATAGAGACAAGGTTTCACCATGTTGGCCAGGCTGGTGTCAAACTCCTGACCTCGTGATCTGCCTGCCTCAGCCTCCCAAAGTGTTGGGATTACAGGGGTGAGCCACTGTGGCCAGCCTAACTTTTGTATTTTTAGTAGAGATGGGGTTTCACTATGTTGGCCAGGCTGGTCTGGAACTCCTGACCTCAAGTGACCCGCCCGCCTCAGCCTCCCAAAGTGCTGGGATTACAGGCATGAGCTACCACGCCCGGCCCCTCAAATTTATTTTCTTGTTAGTAAATCTCTCCTTCACATGCTGTGTAGTTCACGTGGCTGCCTCATTTACCATCTGCTCCCACCCATGCAATGTCTGCTCACAAGGGCCGGGATCTTTGAACTGTGGCCTCTGCTGTGTTACCAGCACACTCGAGAGGCCCCCACAAATATTTACTGGGCAGACTTTGGTGCGCTGGCAGCCCTGACCCCTCCTCCCACTGCATGGTCCAGGCACGCTGAGTAATTATAATTCTCTGTCTCACCTCTGCGCCTTTGCATATGCCGTGCCTGGCACACCCTTCCCTGCCTCCTCCTGGAACTCTCCCAGCCAAGATCCCCAGCTCCTTGGGGCAGGGTACCAATGGTGAGGCAGTCCTGGAATCTCAGACACGCCCTCCCACCTCCCTGACCCCCATGGGAGGGCTGACTCACTGGGTGGGAAAGAGGACCAGTCGGGTGTAGAAGAAGACAAAGGAGAAGATGAGGAAGAGAGCGTCGCACACTTGCTGATACTGCATGTAGTTGACCATCTTACAGGCCTGAAAAGGGCAGCAGGGAGAAATGGGCTCAGGACCAGGGGCCTGGTCTCAAAGAGAAGGTGCTATAGGATGGGACCAGGTGAGTTGGGGTGGGGCCTTGTTTCCAGGAACTACCTACCTTTTCAGGAAAGGTAAAGAGTGTGAATGTAGGCTGGGCATGGTGGCTCACGCCTGTAATCCCAGCACTTTGGGAGGCTGAGGCAGGTAGATCACCTGAGGTCAGGAGTTCGAGACCAGCCTGGCCCACATGGTGAAACTCCATCTCTACTAAAAATACAAAAGTTAGCTGGCATGGTGGCGAGTGCCTGTAATCCCAGCTTCTTGGGAAGCTGAGGCAGGAGATTACTTGAACCTGGGAGGCAGAGGTTGCAGTGAGCAGAGTGTGCCATTGCACTCTAGCCTGGGCAAGAGAGAGAGACTCCGTCTCAAAAAAAAATGTGAATACGTGTGTGTCCACATGTGTGTAGCTTTATCCTCCAAGGAGGGAGCTGAGAGGGGCAGGGCTTTATCTCCCAGGAAGATGGGGGGCAGGGCCTCATCTCCCAAGGAAGCTGAGAAGGGGGGGGGCCTCCGCCCAAGGAAGCCAAGAAGGGTGGGGCTTCATCACTCAGGAAGACAGAGGGGGTGGGGCCTTATCAGCCTGAAAGACAGAGGGAGCAGGGCCTCATCACCCGAGAAAGACAGGAGGGGCGGGGCTCCATCTCCCAGGAAGGTTGGGAGGAATGGGACCTCATCTCCGGGGCACCTGGGAGGGCTGGGTACAGCAGCTGGGAAGGGTCAGGCAGGGGTCGGGCCCACCTCCAGCAGGTAGTCGGAGGAATCGTGTAACAGCAGCACCAGAGAGCCAATGCGCAGCAGGTTGGCGCTGTAGGAAAAGGTCATCAGGATGACCGCCACGAGGTGGTGTATCACCTGCTCCTTGAAATCCTGCAGTAGACGGTGGGTCATAGTGGGGACGAGGCTTGATGCTGGAAGGTCCCCCACCCTATGGGCCAAGAAGTGGGTCCTTTCAGGGGGTTGGTGTGGCCTCTGGGCCCATGTCCTCTATATCTCCTGCAGGAGGCACCAGGGAGCTCTCAAGGTGTGGTTGTAAGGCTGCCCTACCACCCAGCACCCCAGCATCCCGTCCAGAGACTGGGTCTTCCAGACTCTTATTTGGCCTCACCTTGCGCTTGACATCAAAGGGCAGCCTGATTAGCAGTGAGAGGTAGAAACCCAGCTCCAAGAGGTACCACCAGTACAGGGATGGCTTCAGAGTCTGCAGCAGGACAGGACAAGGTTAGCTGTGGGGAGCGAAGGCTCCAATCGGGCAGGGGTATGGCTCGGGGCCCACTCCCTTCGCTCAAAACCAGGATACTTGAATCCCAATGAGATACTTGAATCCCAATGAGTGAGCTCCCCATCCCTGGAGGTAATCAAGGGCAGTGGTTTGGTGGAAACTCCTGCTTGGAGTTTTCTGGCCCCTCTCTATTCCCCAGAGGAATCAAAGAGCGTGGGACTCAGTGGGGAATGACAGTGTAGTGTCAGGGTTCGGGTCCCATGCCCATGGCTGCAGCAACTGTGATCATCGCCCTCACCCTCCAAGCATTCACACACACTCTGCCACTCACCTGGTTTGGGTACCTGTCCCAGCACATTACTGGTGCCCACAGCCATGACTCCTGCAGGGAAACGGGTGTCAGGCTGTGCGGAGGTGAGAATCCAACCTCACACCCTCGGTCTGTGGTCTCTTTGGTTCTCTTTCCACAGTCTCATAGATGCTACCTTCACCCAGCCCTGCTTTTTCCTGCTTCTCACTCTCGACTGGGGGGCTCATTCACTGCAGAACCCCAACTTTTGGTGCATAGTAAATCCAAATACCTGTTGAGTGAACATTCACCACCATCTTGCCAAGCTCGCTCTCTCCTCAGCTGCATGTTTTCCTCTCTGGCTGCACCAGTCCACACCACCCCCCTCCTGCCAGATCTAGGCCAGGTGGATGGGGCAGGTGAGCAGTCAGCTATACTCCGGTATACTTACGTGGTACAGGACCGAGAGGCCGCCCACGAAGGAGGACAGGTAGAAGAGAAACCTCCAGCTGTGGATGGGGAGGGAGCTGTGAAAACAGCAGACACCCGCCCCCCCTCCCCGCCCCCCGGTTCCCTGCACCCCAGAAGCCCCATCCTGGACTTACCTGGCCTCACAGAACTTCTTGGTCAGCTGGGGTCGATCCTGGTTCCGGCGTCTCCGGAACCATCGCTGGGTCTGCCACAGCGTGAGGCCACACTGGGCGGCCAGGAGAGACAGCTGGGGCTGGGGAGGGGGTGATGGGGACAAGGGTCACAGAGGCCCTGTGGTGGCTTCCCCCATGTCCCCAGACAGGACTTGGCTCTGCCCTCTCCACTGCAGCCCCACATCTTGCCTACAGGGTGACCATGTCTATATGGAGGGGCAGTGTTGGGGGTCCCAGCGTGGGGCCCTGCAGAACACTTGGGCCCTAAGAGAAGCAAATCCTGTTCATAGGGCAGGCAGGTCGCTGATGGGGATGGGATTAAGAGAGATGCTGGCGTGCAGCATCCCCTACCCGCAGATAGGCTTCCCTGCGTCCCTCCAGAACGGTCAGTTCTCACCTCCAACCTAGACAGGCAGTTGAGACCTTGCCCCAGCCCCAAGCCCTACCTGAAGAGGGAAATTGACAAGTAAAGGGGGAGTCACGTCTAGCTCTGCAGAAGCTGCCCTGTCGCCTCTAGGGTATGTGGTCTTCACCATTCCCCACCCCACTCAGGACGCAGCCAAGCCTCCACAGCACAGACCCTGTCCAGCGGGCAGCCACACCAGAGACGGGAATGGAGGGAGGGTCACAGGGCTGCTTCTGTTACTCCATTCCCTACCAGCTCAGACCTTCCATTCCTCCCCAGGATAGGAGAGCAAGCAACTACTCTCACTCTCCTAGAATCTGTCCATTGTGCAACTGTGCCCACTAAGGCTCAGGGAGGCTGGGAGGGGAGGGGCCCCATCTCCCAAGGAGGCTGGGAAGGGCGGGTCCTCATCTCCCAGGGAGGCTGGAGGGGTGGGGCTCCATGTCCCAGGGACCCTGGAAGGGGTGGGGCCCATTTCCCAGGGAGACCAGGAGGGGCGGGGCTCCATGTCCCAGGGACGCTGGGAGGGGTGGGGCGTCGTTTCCCAGGGAGGCTGGGGGGGTAGAGCCATTTCCCAGGGAATTGAGGATGAAGAGTGGAAAGTAGGGGCATTGCAGGGGTGCCTGCAGCCACCTTGGCTTCTCCTGCCCCAACAAATGGGCCACACACCATCCCCACGCCCCACCCCCAGGGCAGTAGTGCGGGTCGGAGGGCATGGGGGGCTCTCACCTCCTTGGGCCTGTGCCCTTCCGTGAGGAAGTGTTTCTCCAGCGTGGCGTTGGGCTTCACTTGCCTCCTGGTCTGATCCCTCACACCCAGCCACCGGCTCAGGGGCAGGCCAATGAATCTGGGTGCAAAGGAGACAGAGCCTATCAGCCCAGGTGAAGAGATGGGACTGCCAGTGTGTGGGGGCAGACATGCTGCCGGTGGGAAAACCAAGTCTCGGAGGAGCAAAGTTACAGGCTCAGAGAGCACAGCTGGCACATGGCAGGGTGTGTAAGACTCTTTTTTTTTTTTTTTTTTTTTTAAGAGCATTGCTCTGTCGCCCAGGCTGGAGTGCAGTGGCGCGATCTTGGCTCACTGCAAGCTCCGCCTCCCGGGTTCACGCCATTCTCCTGCCTCAGCCTCCCGAGTAGCTGGGACTACAGGCGCCCGCCACTATGCCTGGCTAATTTTTTGTATTTTTTAGTAGAGACGGGGTTTCACTGTGTTAGCCAGGATGGTCTTGATTTCCTGACCTTGTGATCCGCCCACCTCGGCCTCCCAGAGTGCTGGGATTACAGGTGTGAGCCACCGCGCCCGGCCTAAGACTTGGTCTTTCTTTTCCATCTGATCAGAGGGTTCGGAGGCCCAGTCAGAAAGGCTCGTGGGGCAGGACTCGATTTTCCACTTATTCCTGGCCTCATCCCCTGGGGCCCTGGAGGGGTAGCCTGGCTGCTGCGTTAGACCAAACCTAAGAAAGGCAGCTGACTCATGCCTGTTATCCCAGCACTTTGGGGCTGAGGTGGGCGGATCACGTGAGGTCATAAGTTCGAGACCAGCCTGACCAATATGGTGAAACCCTGTCTCTAATGAAAATACAAAATCATCTGGGTGTGGTGGCGTGCACCTGTAATCCCAGCTACTCGGGAGGTTGAGGCAGGTGAATTGCTTGAACCTGGAGGTGGAGGTTGCAGTGAGCCAGGATTGCATCTACTGAAAGTACAAAAAATTAGCCGGGCGAGGTGGCGGGCCCCTGTAGTCCCAGCTATTTGGGAGGCTGAGCTGAGGCAGGAGAATGGTGTGAACCCAGGAGGCGGAGCTGGCAGTGAGTCAAGATCGCACCACTGCACTCCAGCCTGGGTGACAGAGCAACAAGACCCTGTCTCCAAAAAAAAAAAAAAAAAAAAAAAGCAGCTGGACCTTCGTCTGTAGGGTGAGGGTGTGCAGACCAACTCTTGGGGTACCCAGGTACCTTTGCCCAATCCCAAACCAGGGACAAGAGTCTTTACTGCCTGTCTCACTGTGGCCTGGGTCCTGGTCTGACCCCCCGCCAGTCTAGGGGCTCCCCACGGGCAGGGGCAGGGGCTGGGGCTGTTCCCGCTCCAAGCCCCTCCTCCCAGCATCCCCCATTCCGGGGTAGAGACTTGGAGATCAGGGACCCTGGTCAATGACCACATTGCCCACAAGAGGGCGCGCCAACACCACAGGTGGGGACCGAATTTTATATCCACCATCCCTCCTAACATCATGCCTCATTTGGTGAAAGGCTCAGAGCAGCCTAGCAAGGAACTCATGGCAGACTAAATCATGATGCGGAGAGAATGAGCGCTTATCTGCTAAGCATGGGGCCAAGTCCATGTGATACACTGGCTCGTCTAACCCTAACTCAGTCCCTATTGTCCTAATGGGTAAACTGAGGCTCAGAGGGTCAGAGACATGCCCAAGGTGACACTGTGAGCAGGTGAAAGACCTGAAATTTGAACTCAGGATTCTGGTTTTTGGTCCTGCCTCCTGCCTCTTAAAGTCTCATTTTGGAGGTGGAGGGCGGGAGGATTGCTTGAACTCAGGAGTTCAAGACCAACCTGGGCAACATGGTGAGACCTTGTCTCTACTAAAAATACAAAATTTAGCTGGGTTGTGGTGTCACTTGCCTGTAATCCCAGCACTTTGGGAGGCCAAGGTGGGCGGATCACCTGACATCAGGAGTTTGAGACTAGTCTGGCCAACATGGCAAAACCCCGTTTCTATTAAAAATACAAAAATTAGGTGTGGTGGCACATGCCTGTAATCCCAGTTACTTGTGAGGCTGAGGTAGGAGAGTCGCTTGAACCTGGGAGGTAGAGGTTGCAGTGAACTGAGATCATGCCACTGTACTCCAGCCAAGGTGAAAGAGCAAGACTCTGTCTCAAAAAAAAAAAGTTAGCCAGGCGTGGTGGCATGCCTACAGTCCCAGCTACTGGTGGGGATGAGGCTTTCTTTTTTTTTTTTTTTTTTGAGATGGAGTTTTGCTCTTGTTGCCCAGGCTGGAGTGCACTGGCATGATCTCAGCTCACTGCAACCTCTGTCTCCTGGGTTCAAGCAATTCTCCTGCCTCAACCTCCTGAGTAGCTGGGACTATAGGCGTGTGCCACCACACCCAACTAATTTTTTGTACTTTTAGTAGAGACAGGGTTTCACCATGTTGGTCGGGCTGGTCTTGAACTCCTGACCTCATGATCCGCCCGCCTTGGCCTCCCAAAGTGCTAGGATTACAGGCATGAGCCACTGCACCCAGCCTAATTTTTGTATTTTTTTTTTTTTAATAGAGATGAGGTTTCACCATGTTGCGCCGTCTGGTCTCGAACTCCTGGACTCAAGCGATCCACCCGCCTCAGCCTCCCAAATTGCTGACATTACAGGAATCAGCTACCACGTCTGGCCTAGATTCAAAAAAAAAATTTTTTTTTTAAAGGGCTAAAGCCCCTGCGTTTGAAACTGGAAAACCCTCCGCCCACCCCACTGTCCTTCACAGAGGCCCTGGGATGCCTTTGGGATGGGATAACACCCCAGCTCACTTTTTTTTTTAAATGGAGCCTTGCTCTGTTGCCGAGGCTGGAGTGCAGTGGCACAATCTTGGCTCACTGCAACCTCCACCTCCCAGGTTCAGGCGATTCTCCTGCCTCAGCCTCCCGAGTAGTTGGGATTACAGGTTTGTGCCCAGCTAATTTTTGTATTTTTAGCAGAGATGGGGTTTCACCATGTTGGCCAGGCTGGTCTCAAACTCTTGACCTCAAGTGATCCACCCACCTCAGCCTCTCAAAGTGCTGGGATTACAGGCGTGAGCCACCGTGCCCGGCCTCCCATCCCTGTTTTATGAAGATGCTGGCATACCCAGCTGCAGGCAGTGCAGTGTTCCTATAAACCAGCTGCAGGCAGTGTTCCTATAAACCAGCAATCAGAGGCCAGAAGTGTGGGTGGTGGCGGCTGGGGGCAGGCTGGAGCCAGGGAACCCGCTTTGGTGCAAAGCCAGCTTCTACTCGGGACATGCTGCAATGGCAAATTGCACACAGGGCACGAGCACATACTGGAGCGACTGCGGGGGCAATGGATTGCGGCAGGGCAGACACTCACCTCTCAAAGGCAAGGCGCATGGCCAGGAGGACCAGCGCCAGGGGCAGGGCTGCCAGCAAGTCCTGGGGGTGGGGGTAGACACGGCCATCCCGGTCTTCTAGCTCTGTCCACGTGACATTGGGTGGTAACCAGAACCTGTCCTGCCAAAACCACTCGTTGAAACTGGACAGCATTCTGTGGACACAGGTTCCAGTTAGCTGGGAGGTCTGCAAGCAGAATGGGTGGGGCAAGTGGGGCCTGAGAGGCTGGAGCCTCAGAACTCCTACTCGGGCCCCTATCAGCGCAGTTGACAACCAGGAGGCGGGACTGGAAGATGGAACTCCCCTTGCCTGGGACTTTGGAACTGTTCTCTGGCCCCAGAAGAGTCCCAAAGCCCCCTATGGCCCAAAGAAGACTTTGGAACTGTCCTCTGGTCCCAGAAGAGCCACCACTTCATTCTCATCACTCCCACTCCATTGCCTGGTCAGTGTTAAAAGGAAGAGTTGGGCTGTGTGTCCTCAGGCAAATGACTTGACCTCTCTGAACCTCAAGTTCATCTGTAAAACAGAGTAGTAGGCCGGGCGCAGTTGCTCACGCCTGTAATCCCAGCACTTTAGGAGGCCAAGGTGGGTGGATCACGAGGCCAGGAGTTCAAGAGCAGCCTGACCAACATGGTGAAACCCTGTCTCTACTAAAAATACAAAAATGAGCCGGGCGTGGTGGCACATGCCTGTAATCCCAGCTACTCAGGAGTCTGAGGCAGGAGAATCACTTGAACCTGGGAGGCGGAGGTTGCAGTGAGCTGACATCGTGCCACTGCACTTCAGCCTGGGTGACAGAACAAGACTCCATCTCAAAAACAAAACAAAACAAAAAAACAGAGACAGTAATACCCAGGCTTCTCAACCTAAAGTGCTTGGCCGATTGATCTTTAACAAGAGTAATAACACAGCCCAAAATAGTAGTTATTACTCTGCACTTAACTGATGCCAAGATGGTAGCCAGAAGTCAAGGGAGTGGCTGCTTGGGGTCAGAAACTTGAGTCATGGCCGGGCACCATGGCTCATGCCTGTAATCCCAACACGGTGGGAGGCTGAGGTGGGCAGATCACTTCAGGTCAGGAGTTTGAGACCAGCCTGGCCAACATGGCAAAACTCCATCTTTACTAAAAATACAAAAATTAGCCAGGCATGGTGGCAGGCGCCTATAATCCCACCTGCTCAGGAGGCTGAGGCAGGAGAATCGCTTGAACCCGGGAGGAGGAGGTTGCAGTGAGCCGAGATCATGCCACTGCACTCCAGCCTGGGCAACAGAGAAAAACTGTCTCAAAAAAAAAGAACTTGAGTCCTCAAATGTCCAGGAAGGTTTCTTTCCACTGCAGGAAGCTGCCTCTGAAGCAGCCCCCAAAGATGAAGGATTTAAAGAAATCCAGAGGCCGAGCTCAGTGGCTCACTGCCTGTAATCCCAGCACTTTGGGAGGCCGAGGCAGGTGGATCACGAGGTCAGGAATTCAAGACCAGCCTGGCCAACATGGTGAAACCCTGTCTCTACTAAAAATACAAAAATTAGCCAGGCATGGTGGTGTGCACCTGTAATCCCAGCTACTCGGGAGGCTGAGGCAGAGAATTGCTTGAACCCGGGAGGCGGAGGTTGCAGTGAGCAGAGATCGCGCCACTGCACTCCAGCCTGGGTGACAGAGCAAGACTCTGTCTCAAAAAAAAAAAAAAAAAAAAAAAAAAAAAAAAAAAAAATCCAGAGTTCCTTTCCTGGCCATCTTTGGAAGGTAGGCTCCTCTCTAGGTGGGAATTTCAGGGGTCTCTCTTGCTATCCCAGAGCCCACAAAGCGAGAGGATAAGAGAGCCTACTGCATAACTGAGCTTGCCGGATAATGGAGTGGTGGTCGAGGTGGGGCAGCTCCGGCCAGCGTGTCCCAGCCTGCTTGAGGAGCCCAAAGAGCTGCTCCCTTCCCTGAGATCTTGAGCCAAGGGTCCAGCCTACCACAGTGGTTCCCACTCAGAAAGTTTGTTCGTTCATTTGTCTGTCCACCCATCCCCCGTCCATCTATCTACCGATCCATCCCTCTATCCACCCATCCAAACATCTGTCCACCCACCCATCATCCATCCACCCATCCAAACATCTGTCCACCCACTCATCATCCATCCACCCATCATCCATCTGTTCGCCCATCAAAACATCTGTCTATCCACCCATTATTCATCATCCACCTATCCACTCATCTATCTACCCATCATCCATCCACCCACCCATCCAAACATCTGTCCATCCACCCATCATCCATCTGTTAATCCATCAAAACATCTGTCCATCCACCCATTATCCATCATCCACCTATCCACTCATCCATCTACCCGTCATCCATCTGTCCACCCATCCAAACATCTGCCCACCCACCCATCATCCATCCACCCATCCAAACATCTGTCCATCCACCCATTATTCATCCACCTATCCACTCATCGAAACATCTGTCCACCCACCATCCATCCACCCACCTACCCATTCATCCATCCTTCCCTCCACCCATCCAAAGATCTGTCCACCCACCCATCATCCATCCACCCATACAAACATCATCTATCCACCTACCCATTCATCCATCCACCCATCATCCATCCATCCATCCATCCAAACACCTGTCCATCCACCCATCGTCCATCTGTCATCCATCTCCCTACCCATTCATCCATCTCCCCATCCATTCATCCATCCGTCCACCCACCCATCATCCATCCACCCATCCAAACATCTGTCCACCTGCCCATCATCCACCTACCCATTCACCCATCCATCCATCATCCATCTGTCCACCCATCTAAACATCTGTCCACCCAGCCATCATCCATCCACTGATCCAAAAATCTGTCCATCTACCCATCATCCATCCATTCATCATCCACCTGTCCACCCATCTAAACATCTATCCGCTCATCATCCATCACTCACTTGTGTGTCCTTCCACCCACCCATCCTTCTGTCCATCTGTTCTTCCATCTATCCATTTCCCCTTCCATCCATCCATTTATCCATCTGTCCTTGCATCTATCCGTCTGTCTGTCCATCCATCCATCCATCCAGGCAAGAGATGTTCTCCAACTGACTTGTACATGTCAGGTCAGGGCTGGGCCTTGGCGACACAGCAGGGGAATAAAGCCAACACATTCCTGCCCAGCTCACAGACCAACAGAGAAGGCAGCCAATAAACAAGTAAACAGATTCATAAATGAATGAGATGCCAAAGTATAACGGGCTGGGTAGATAACAGAGTGGCGTGATTTTAAATGTGATCAAGGAGAGGCTCTCTAAGGAGGCGCCATCTGAGCTGGGACTTAAAGATGAGGTCGTCAGGCCAGGTGCGGTGGCTCACACCTGTAATCCCAGCACTTTGGGAGGCTGAAGCAGGTGGATCACCTGAGGTCAGGAGTTCAAGACCAGCCTGGCCCACATGGTGAAACCTCATCTCTACTAAAAATACAAAAATCAGCCAGGTGTGGTGGCACATGCCTGTAATCCCAGCTACTTGAGAGGCTGAGGCAGGAGAATCACTTGAACCTGGGAGGCAGAGGTTGCAGTGAGTTGAGATCATGCCACTGCACTCAAGACTGGGCAACAGAGCAAGACTCCATCTTAAAAAAAAAAAATGCGGAGGTCAGGCCAGGCAAAGTGGTTCATGCCTGTAATCCCAACACTTTGGGAGGCCGAGGCAGGTGGATCACTTGAGCTCAGGAGTTCAAGACCAGCCTGGGCAACATAGCAAGACCCTGTCTCTACAAAAAATTTTAAAAATAGTCAGGTGTGGTGGCACGTATCTGTAGTTCTAGCTATTCAGGAAGCTGATGTGGGAGTACGACTTGAGCCCAGGAGTTTGAGGCTGCAGGGAGCTACGATCACACCGCTATACTCCAGCCTGAGGGACAGAGCAAGACCCTATGTTTGAGAAAAAAAAAAGATGAGAAGGTTGTGGGTTTTTCACACAAGAAGGTGGGGCTGGGGGAGGGGCTTTCTAGATAAATACGCAGCAGGTGCAAAGGCCCTGAGGCAGGACCATGCCTGGGATGTTGGAGGAACAGTGAGGAGGTCCGTGTGGCTGGTGCAGAGTGAGCAAGGGGGAGAGAGGGAGGAGGGGAGGGCAGGGAGGCGATGAGGGGCAGCACAGAGCCTGCAAGGCATGGGGGCCGCAGGGAAGAATCTGGATTATTTCCCCCAACATTTTGAGATGGAGTCTCACTCTGCCGCCCAGCCTGGAGTGCAGTGGCGCGATCTCAGCTCACTGCAACCTCCACCTTGAGGGTTCAAGCAATTCTCGTGCCTCAGTCTCCCGAGTAGCTGGGATTACAGGCGTGCGCCACCACGCCTGGCTAATTTTTATATTTTTACTAGAGATGGGGTTTTGTTATGTTGGCCAGGCTTGTCTCAAACTCCTGACCTCAAGTGATCTGCCCGCCTCAGCCTCCCAAAGTGCTGGGATTATAGGCATGAGCCACCGCGCCCGGCCTTCCCCCAACGTTTTATAATAAACATTTCAAACCTACAGAAAAGTTGAAAGAATTTTACAGTGAATACCTGTATTCCCACCACTAGATTCTCCCCTTTGCATTCCATTCTGTTTATTCCATCACCCATCTGCCTCTGCCAGTCCATCCCTCTATCCACCATCAGTCTATCTGCTTGTTCCCGATGCATTTCAAAGTAGGCAGCTGACCTCAGGCCACATCGCCCCTACACATGTCAGCACACAGATCATTAACTAGGGTTCAATATTTGCTTATGGGTTTTTCCTTTCAAGGTAAAATTTACCCAAGTGAAATGCAGACTTTTTGTTTTTTTAGACAGGGTCTCACTCTGTCACCCAGGCTGGAGTGCAGCGATCATGGCTCCCTGAAGCCTTGGCCTCCCGGACTCGGGTGGTCTTTTCATGTCAGCCCCCGCAGAGCCAGGACCATAGGCACACACCACCATGACTGGCTAATTTTTTAAATTTTTGTGTAGAGAGAGGGTCTCCCTATGTTATCCAGGCTGGTCTCAAACCCCTGGCTCAAGCGATCCTCCTGCCTTGGCCTCCCGAAGTGTTGGGATTACAGGCATGAGCCACTGCACCTGGCCCACACACATCTTTAAGGGTACAGTCACTGAGTTTGGACAAAACTATGTACCTGACTAATCCAGTCTCTATCACAAATATTTCCTCTAGAAACTTCCCTCATACCTCTTCCCAGTCAACCTCCACCCCTGTCCTGTCATCCAAAAGTAACAACCATTCCAGTTTTTTTGTTTTTGTTGTTGTTGTTGTTTAGACAGGGTCTCACTCTGTGGCCCAGGCTGGAGTGCAGTGGTGCCATCATACCTCACTGCACACTTGACCTCCTGGGCTCAAGCAATCCTCCCCACTCAGCCTCCCAAATTGCTGGGATTATAGGCGTGAGCCACCTTGCCCTGCCCCCCACCACTTTTTTTTTTTGTCATCAAAGCTTAGTTTTGTCAGTTCTTCATGATAACCTTGCCATGTTACAAAATAAAAATAGGCCGGGCACAGTGGCTCAAGCCTGTAATCCCAGCACTTTGGGAGGCCAAGGTGAGTGATCACTTGAGATCAGGAGTTTGAGACCAGCCTGGCCAACACGGTGAAACCCCATCTCTACTAAAAATACAAAAATTAGGCAGGGGTGGTGGTGGGCACCTGTAATCCCAGCTACTCAGGAGGCTGAGGCAGGAGAATCGCTTGAACCCGGGAGGCGGAGGCTGCAGTGAGCCAAGATTGTGCCACTGCACTCCAGCCTGGGTGAGAGAGCGAGACTTCATCTCAAAAATAAATAAAATAAATAAAAATAAAAATACCATAACCCCAGTGTTTAGGAGGCTGAGGCAGGAGGATTGCTTGAACCCAGGGGTTTGAGACCAGCCTGGACAACATAGCGAAACTGTCTCTACAAAAAATACAAAAATTAGCCGGGCATGGTGGCATGTGGCCATAATCCCAGCTACTCGTGAGGCAGAGGCAGGAGGATTGCTTAAGCCCAAGAGTTTGGGGCTGCAATGAGCTGTGATCATGCCACCACACTCCAGCCTAAATGACAGAGTGATACCTGTCTCCAAAAACAGAGTAAATCAATAAAAAATAAAAATATATAAATAAAATAAAAAATAGACCCAGGTGCAGTGGCTCATGCCTGTAATTCCAGCACTTTGGGAGACTGAGGCAGGAGAATTGCTTGAAGCCAAGAGTGTTTTTTTTGTTTGTTTGTTTTTTGAGATGGAGTCTCGCTCTGTCGCCCAGCCTGGAGTGCAGTGGCACGATCTCAGCTCACTGCAAGCTCAGCCTCCCGAGTAGCTGGGACTACAGGTGCCCGCCACTACGCCCGGCTAATTTTTTGTATTTTTAGTAGAGACAGGGTTTCACCGTGTTAGCCAGGATGGTCTAGATCTCCTGACCTCGTGATCCACCTGTCTTGGCCTCCGAAAGTGCTGGGATTACAGGTGAGAGCCACCCCGCCTGGCCAAAGCCAAGAGTTCAAGACCAGCCTAGGGGGCAGCCGGGGGTGGTGGCCCACCCCTGTAATCCCAGCACTTTGGGAGGCCAAGGTGGGCAAACTGCTTTCCAAGGCAGGACTGCACCATCTTACACCCCCAGCAGGAGAATGTGAGGGTTCCGTTGCCCTTGGTTCTATTTTGAATAACGCAGGGATTCTCAGGTGTTGGTTGCCATGCAGGGCGTAGCATTTTGGAGGCCAGAAGAGGGTGCTCTGGCATGTCCAGTTGAGATAAGGTAGAGATAAGGGGATTCCAGAGACATTTTAGAGGTGGGGCCCCCCAAGAGCCAAATGCTTTCCAAAGTGGAGCCAGAAAAGAGAAGGGTTGGGAGAGGAAATTGGCAAGATATTGGTCAAAGGATATGACATTTCAGTTAGCAGGAGTAGTAAGTCCAAGAGATCTGTACATCATGATGATTTTAGTTAATAATATAGTATATACTGGAAAATTGCTAAGAGACTACATTTTCTGCGGGGAGGCAATCTCTCACTCTGTCATCCAGGCTGGAATGCAGCAGTGCAATCATAGCTCACTGCAGCCTCGATCTCCTGGGCTCAAGCCATCTTCCTGCCTCAGCCTCCCGAGTAGCTGGGACTACAGGCTCCAGCCACCACACCCAGCCATTTCCTGCCTTTTCTGGCTTTAGAGGCTGCCTGCACCCTCCGGCTCCTGGTCCCTTCCTCCATCTTCAGAGCCAGCAGTGGCTAGTTGGGTCTTTCTCCCACCTTGTCATTCTGACAATGTCTCTCCTGCCTCCGTCTTCTTCATTTTAAGACCCTTGTGATGACACTGGGTTCCCATCTCAAGCTCAGCTGATTAACAACCTTAATTCCATCTTCAGCCTCACCCCACTTGGCCACTGAAGCTGTCAGCCTTCCAGTCTGAAGAACTGGATGAACCAGAATGGGTGAGCTGATTTCAGGACAGGAGTCAGGCTAAGTGTCAGACAACACAAATTGTGGGTGTGGGGGAGGGCAGCTAAAATGTTCCGTGGGCATGTGGAGGAGGCAGGAGCTACTCAGGTTTGGGGCACAGGCTTGGGGTGGGTGGGGCCTGGGTAGGACTTGTCAGTGAGTGGCTGCTGTTGAAATCCATGAAGATGGATGGAATCCTCTATCTATCAGCAAGGGGTCAACAAGACCCTGTTTTGGGGAAAAAAAAAAAAAAAAAAGGAAGAGAGTGCACATGAAGGGGCAGGCTAAGTACCATGCTATGGGGCAACTGACATTTAGGCATCAGTGAAGTATTAGAAGCTGCTGCTAGCATTGGATACTCTGGTTGGGGAGGGGCACTAGAAGTCAGTGACCCAACAAGCAGTCAAGGGTGTGGGATAGCAGCTAGTCTAGACCTACAACGAGGCCCAGGCATCCCAGACAGAGTAGACACATGAACAGCTGGGTGGATGTGGGGACTTCAGCCCAGGTGGTTGATTTCTCAAGAAAAAGAAACCATCTTCACTAGCAGACAAGGTTGGCTTGATCCCGTGTGCCCGTGGGGGCTCAAGGACACATGGCCAGCTTGGCACTCTTGGTCCCAACTGTACTCAGCTCTCACAGCCAAAGCCATGACCACTGCAGGGTATCTGCAATCCCCTATTTTTTTTTTTTTTTTTTTTTTAGAGACAGGGTCTCACTTTGTCACCCAGACTGGAGTGCACTGGCCTGATCATAGCTCACTGCAGCCTCAAACTCCTGGGTTCAAGCCATCCTCCCACCTCAGCCTTCTGAGTCACTGGTGCAGCTTTCTCAGAGACCCTGCTACCTTTCTGACAGACCCCAAGGTGCAGATGGAAGGGGACTAGGTGTCCTAGGAAGGCCCAGGCATCCAGACCCCCAGCTCCATGTTTTCCCCTCACCCAAGGGTCTTGGATGCATCCTTGCACACCTTGGTACATTCAAGTCATGATGAGCATAGGGGATGAGGGAGAACCACAGGAGCAATGGCTTCTCACAATCTCAAGCCTTGCCTCTGCTGATGTGCCCAGCTTCAATGCCCACCAGTTTACTGACTGATACTCTGCTCCCACCAGACCATATCGTTTCACACATCCTAGCCTTTACAAATACTGGCCTCTGCCTAGAATACTCATTTAGTATTTGGGTGCTGAAGACACAAAATGGTGGGGAAAACAAGCAACATCTCTGCCCTGAAGAGCTTAAACGCTTTCTTTCTCTGTTTGGCAAACTCCTATGCATCCTTCAAAACCCAGCTCAGTTGTCACCTCCTCCTGAAAGCAGCCCAATTGCCCTGCTTTGGATCCTGTTAAAGTACCCTCCCGCAACCCTGTCTTACTGTGATGTCAGGAGCTGGCCAGTGTTTTTGCAGGGAGGGTTGGAGAAGGAAGCATAACCAGTTCTAAACTCTCCTCTCCTCTGCTGAATCATGCCCATTCCTTCCTGAGTGGCACAGAAAGGGGAACAGATGCACTTTCTAAACCAGGGAGCTCTCCAAGGAGGCTTCAGACTGATATGCCCTGATTGCAGAGGTCTGGCCCCAGAGGTCCTACTCTCTCACTAACCTCACCAACCTGTCTCTGTCTCTTCCCTTCCCTCTTCTCCCTCTTAAAGCATAAATAAAAGATGCTGTGGTTTGAGAAAAGAACAGGGTCTGGAGCCCAGCAGACTGGCTGAAGTCCTAGCTGCAATGCTTCAAAGCCCTGGGAGCCTCAATTTCGTCACCTGTTGGTGGGACAGGTGCCCTCCCTGAAGGGTGGTTAAGCAGCTCAGAGACCTTGCACCTGGGGCATTGAGGCAGAGTCTGGCCTACGGGAGGGGCTCAGGCATGGCTATAACCAGGCACCTCAGGCCAGCAAGGCTCAACTTCTCCTGAAGGAAGGGAGGAAATGAGGCTGAGGGATGTGTTCCTCAATTTCTAGCTTTTCTCTTTTGGATCCAGTTCTTCTGTTTGTTCCCTGTCATCCTCTGGTCTTCCTGGGCCTCAGTTGTCCCATCTGAAAAATGGGTACAGCTAGATTCCCTCCTTGTTCTACCAGGCTATTGTGAGGCTCAGGGCAGGCGGGCAGTTTATAAACACTCCATGCTGATATCACAACGGATCTGATTCCTGATTCCTGATTCCTGCCTCACCCATTTACCAGGCATGGAACGTGGCCTATCTGTGCCTCAGTTTTATCTGTAAAATGGAACAAACAATAGCCCCTCTTCCACATGGAGTGGTTTGGAATGGCACCTGAGGTGGAGTGAGCACCTAGTAAAATTTAGAGGACCGAGTGCAGTGGCTCACACCCAGCACTTTGAGAGGCCGAAGTGGGAGGATTGCTTAAGGTCAGGAGTTCGAGACCAGCCAGGGCAACATAGCAAGACAAAAAAATTTAAAAATTAGGTGGGCATAGTGACACACACCTGTAATCCCGGCTACTCAGAAGACTGAGGTGAGAGGACTGGTTGAGCCCAGGAGTTTGAGGCTGCAGTGAGCTGTGATCACACCACTGCACTCCAGCCTGGGTGACGGAGCAGATCCTGTTTCGGAAAAAAACCCCCAAAAAGCAGCTTAGAGACTGTGATAGTTACTGCTAGACAGGAGGTGGGGGCAGGTTGGGGAGTGGTCTGGAAAGAGGGGGTGCTGGCCTATGGAGGCTTCTAGATGGTTCTTCCAAGCCCTTAGGACGGTTTCCAGCATCTGAAGTGCCTAAGGCTGCTGGAAGCTTTCCTTGCCTCTGCCACCTTCCCTTAAAGCTGCAGCTGAAGTGTTTGGGCTGGGCTGGACGACAGCAGCTTCAGGGTCATCTGCAGAGCCACTGCGTGGGTGGCAGGGCCAGTGTGACCAGCCTCTTCTCCCCTCACCCCACCCGCCCCCAAGCCTGGCTGCTGTTTGAAGCCTCCCTGGCCCCACTCCCAGCTTGGCCCCTGCCACCTGGGAACCAAACTGATAATCCTTCTTAGTGGCTAAAAATAGCCCCGGACTGGGGGAAAGAGAGAGAATGGGGCTTTGTACTGACACGGGAGGTGGGTTAGGGAGCATGAGTAGAGGATCCCTGCCCCCCTTCAGGGGTCTGAGTGAGAAGGACTGGTTCCCATGGCTTCCCCGAACCCCCAAGGACCCCGGCACTGCTCAGCAGCTCAGAGCTATGCACATAGGTTTGGTTTGTTTTGCTTTCAATCTAGCTGGAAATACAGGACTTGTCCACGGTTGTGAAAAAGGCAATTAATTCAGACCCCAGATGTCTGGGCCTCCCAGGGATGAAAACACACACAAACACAAACACACACACACACACACACACACACACACACTTGCATACATTGACTCACTCACCCGCCCCTGCAGCCTGGCCCGCTGCCTGGGGTCACCTGATTCCTGCGGCCAGAGGCTCAGGCGGGAGCACGTGACATGCTGGAAGGAAGGGGGCTGTTTGCAGATAACCACGGCCTGCCTCGGCACCGGGTCCTGGCTGTCCCTTCCAGACGGACCTGTCTCTTCCACTCTGAGCCTCTCTGAGCAGGGGTCCCACAGGGTGTTAGTGACCAGAGATGCTGCCGGTTGAGGTACCACTCCCCCCAAAGACCCCAAGGTGGACCCCAAGTCCAGGGTTCCGCCTTATCTGAGCCCCTTATTTCTGCACACATTCCTGCCCTCTACATTCTGGCCCTGCTGCCTCCCCACCTCTGCCTCCCCAGCTTAATCCATAGCAACTGCTGCTTGCTGGGCTTCCAACTCACCAAGCTCACTTGTACCATGTTTGCACCCCAGACAGTCACATACATGTCTGACTGTGTTATCATTCTTATTTCAGCTCAAATGTCATCTCCTCCAAGAAGCCTTCTCAGACTGCCACCAAAGAGGCCACCATATTATTCTGTCTCCTGATCCTGTGTAGTTCCTTCAACCCTCTTGTCCCAGTTGATCTGTTTCATTGGGGTGTCTTCTTCACCCCAAGGCATAAGTTTCAAGAAAGAAAAGAATGTTGTTTGAGTCACTGCTGTATCCTCAGAGCCTCAGACAGGGCTGGACACATTAGATGCCACATAAATGTTTGCTACATGGATGAATGAGTAGAATAGACAGATGGACAGGTGGGAGGGTGCAAGGACGTTAGCTCAGGTGGTCAAACTCTCTAGAAAAATAAACCACCCTTAACAGGCATGGTTGGCTTGATCTCCATAAACATTCCCATAAAGGAAACGTGGGAACTGGGAAGCCCAAGGCTCAAAGCAAGAAATGACTGGAGACAGATCACAGGTCACTCAGTCAGCAAGGGGGACAGTCAAGGATAGAAGCTTCCTTGGGTGAGGAGGGGGCTGCTCTGCTCCCACAGTGGGCTCAGGGTTCATAGGGTCCTGCGGAGGCCTCCCCAGGCCTACCTCTGCTGATTAAAGTTTCCCCAAAAAGCAAGCTCCTCCTTCTACTTGCCCTCTAAGCTTTCGGGGTACTAGAAGCTAATCATGCAATTTTTCTTTTTTCTTTTTTTTTTTTTTGAGACAGAGTTTTGCTCTTGTTGCCCAGGCTGGAGTACAGTGGCACGATCTCGGCTCACCACAACCTCTGCCTCCCGGGTTCAAGCAATTCTTTTGCCTCACCCACCCGAATAACTAGGATTACAGGTGTTTGCCATCATGCCTGGGTAATTTTTATTTTAGTAGAGACGGAGTTTCACCATGCTGGCCAGGCTGGTTTCGAACTCTTGACCTCAGGTGATCCACCTGCCTCAGCCTCCCAAAGTGCTGGGATTACAGGTGTGAGCCACCACACCTGGCCACAATTTTTCTTTCTTAAAGAGATGGGGTCTCATTCTGTTGCCCAGACTGGAGTGCAGTGGCACCATCGCAGCTCACTACAGCCTTGAACTCTTGGACTTAAGTGATCCTCCCGCCTCAGCCTTCCAAGCAGCTGGGACTACAGGAGCATGCCACCACACCCAGCTAATTTTTGTTATTTTTTTGTAGAGATAGGGTCTTGGTATGTTGCCCAGGCTGGTCTTGCACTCCTGGTCTTGAGCCATTCTCCCACTATGGCTTCCCAAAGTGCTAGGATTACCGACACAAGCCACCACACTCAGGCTCAGCGTGCAATTTCTTAATGTCTATGCCCCTGGAAGCTCAGGAGCCTCCGTAAGCTGGGCCATGTCCCCTGGGTATCCCCAGCCTCCTCCCCTATTGCATCTTCTTGGAACCATTCCCTGGCAACCACCTCTCCTGTCAGCCCCCTCAAAACCTACAACCAATACTGGACCATGAGGGTCCCCCAGCAGGTGCCCACCCAACTCTGGCCTGGTGCCTGCTGCGGGAAGGAAGTCAAGAGGGGCCTCCACCTCCTTACCCTTCTGGAATCATCTGTCTCTTCTGCAGGTCTATTCAAGCTCTGGTTACCTCAGCCCCATGCCATCCAGATGGTATGATTCCCAAGACCAGCCCCAAGCCTCCAGGCCTCTGCATCAGTGCCCTTTTTCCAACATGCCTCCGCCCTCTTCCCTGGGCCAGTTCCCACTTGCCTTTCAAGTCCTGGATCATTAAAATCCCTATTTAAGAGGCCTCCCCTGCTCTTCCTATGCTAGGCAGAGCCCCCTCCCCAGCCAATACCCCTCCCTGCCCCTAGACCTTTCTTCTGAGCCAGCCCTGGCTCCCTGGAGGTTGGAGTATTCAAGTCTGCCTCTAAGTCTCTCCCCAGTTAGTGATGGTCAGGCCAGGGTGAGATCTCCAGGGGCTCCCAGCATCCCAGAGTAAAGGGGGGAGGTCCGTGAGGGAGGAGAGAGGATCTGGTCTCTGGGGGTTGGAGGGAAAAAATGAGCAGTCCCCAGCCCCAGAGGTGGAGTAGTGGGGCAGGGGTGGTGGGGGAGGATTACCATCTGATTGTTACTCGCACAGAGACAGGATTAAGTATACACGTGGGAGTGTGATGGGGCCCACTTGGGCTATTAATGGTAAAAAAATAAAAACAGCATTACGGAGGTATAATCAACAGGCAAGAAGCTGTACGTGTTTAAAGTGTGAGATCCAACACTTTTTTTTGTTTGTTTTGAGACGGAGTCTCGCTCTGTCACCCAGGCTGGAGTGCAGTGGCGCATTCTCGGCTCACTGCAAGCTCCACCTCCCGGGTTCACGCCATTCTCCTGCCTCAGCCTCCCGAGTAGCTGGGACTACAGGCGCCCGCCACCATGCCAGGCTAATTTTTTTGTATTTTTAGTAGAGTTGGGGTTTCACCATGTTAGCCAGGATGGTCTCAATCTCCTGACCTTGTGATCCACCCACCTCAGCCTCCCAAAGTGCTGGGATTACAGGCATAAGCCACCATGCCTGGCCTACTTTTTTCTGTTTTTTTGAGATGCAGTCTCTGCCCAGGCTGGAGTGCAGTGGAATGATCTTGGCTCACTGCAACCTCTACTTCCTGGGTTCAAGTGATCCTCTTGCCGCAGCCTCCCAAGTAGCTGGGATCACAGGCATCCACCACCATGCGTGGCTAACTTTTTTTGTGTTTTTAGTGGAAATGGGGTTTCACAATGTTGGCCAGGCTGGTCTTGAAATCCTGACCTCAGATGGTCTGCCCGCCTCCGCCTCCCAAAGTGCTGAGATTACAGGCATGAGCCACGGCACCCAGCAGTTCCAACACATTTTGACATATGTACACACCCATGAAATCACCCCCTCAATCAAGATAATGAACAGAAGGCTGGAGGCTGAGTGAGCTACACCTAGTCCAGCAGCCTTTACCAGGTCCAAGGTAACAGGATCTTTATCTATAATCGTCTCTGTGTTCCTGGGGCAGATAACTGTGAGAGAACTAACAGCAAGGTGACTTGCAAGCTAAGAAATAAACAGATTTCTTTCTTTTCTCCTTTTCGTTTTTTTTTGTTGTTGTTGTTGTTGTTTTGAGACAGAGTCTCGCTCTGTTGCCCAGGCTGGAGTGCAGTGGCCTGATCTCAGCTCACTGCAACCTCTACCTCTCGGATTCAAGCGATTCTACTGCCTCAGCCACACTGAGTAGCTGGAATTATAGGTCCATGCCACGATGCCTGGCTAATTTTTGCATTTTTAGTAGAGATGGGGTTTCGCCATGTTGGCCAGGCTGGTCTCAAACTCCTGGCCTCAAGTGATCCACCTGCCTTAGCCTCCCAAAGTGCTGGGATTACAGGCATGAGCCACCACGACCAGCCCTGTTTTGTCTTTTCTTTTTTTTTTTTTTTAAAGACAGGGCCTGGTTCTGTTGCTCAGGCTAGAGTGCAGTGGCGAGATCGCGGCTCATTGCTACCTCTGCGTCTTGGGCCTAAGTGATCCTCCCACCTCAGCCTCCCAAGTAGCTAGGACTACAGGCGGGTGCCACCACGCCCAGCTAATTTTTGTACTTTTTTGTAGAGACGGGATTTCACCATGTTGCCCAGGCTGGGCTCAAGCGATCCTCTTGCCTCGGCCTCCCAAAGTGCTGGGATTGCAGGCATGAACCACCACGCCCAGCCATAAGCAGAAATTTGACCCAAACTCTTGGGAAAGTTTAAGAAACACCTAGCATATACAGAGTTCCCCCTCCAAAGAAAACCTTACTAACGCATATGTCATGTTAGGAAATGTCTTTCTCGATTTGAACTAACAAAACTCTGGTACACCAAACGACAAGTTATGAAATAGGACATGTGAAACCTTTTCAACTAGAAGGCATTTTTTGTTTTGTTTTGTTTTGAGACGGAGTCTCACTCTGTCACCCAGGCCGGAGTGCAGTGGCGCGATCTCGGCTCACTGCAAGCTCTGCCTCCCGGGTTTACGCCATTCTTCTGCCTCAGCCCGCGGAGTAGCTGGGACTACAGGCGCCCGCCACCATGCCCGGCTAATTTTTTTGTATTTTTGGTAGAGACGGGGTTTCACCGTGTTAGCCAGGATGGTCTCGATCTCCTGACCTCGTGATCTGCCCGCCTCGGCTTCCCAAGGTGCTGGGATTACAGGTGTGAGCCACCGCGCCCGGCCTGTTTTTTGTTTTGGGATAGGGTCTTGCTCTGTTACCCAGGCTGGACTACAGTGGCACGATCACAGCTCATTGCAGCCTCAACCCACCTGGGGCTCAGGTGATCCTCCCACCTCAGCCTCCTGAGTAGCTGGAACCACAGACACATGCCACCAGCCTGCCTAATTTTAAAATTCTTTATAGAGATTGAGGGGAGGGTCTCACTATGTTGCCTGGGCTAGTCTCAAACTCCTAGGTTCAAGCAATCCTCCCACCTCGGCATCCCAAAGTGCTGGGATTATAGGCATGAGCCACCACACCCAGCCTGAACTAGAAGTTGTATTTTTTATTTATTTTTTGACAGGGTTTCCCTATGATGGCCAGGCTGGTCTCGAACTCCTGACCTCAGGAGATCCACCTCCCTCGGCCTCCCAAAGTGCTGGGATTATAGGCATTAGCCACCATGCCCGGCCTGAACTAGAAGTTTTAAAACAGCAAATGGGGAAAAAAAAGCAAAAAGATGGCCCTGTAATCCCAGCACATTGGGAGGCCGAGGCAGGTGGATCACCTGAGGTCAGGAGTTTGAGACTAGCCTGACCAACATAGCGAAACCTCGTCTCTATTATGCCAGGTGTGGTCGTTCACGCCTGTAATCCCAGCACTTTGGGAGGCTGAGGGGGGCAGATCACGAGGTCAGGAGATCAAGACCATCTTGGCCAACATGGTGAAACCCTGTTTCTACTAAAAATACAAAAATTAGCCAGGCATGGTGGTGTGTGCCTGTAATCCCAGCTACTCGGGAGGCTGAGTCAGGAGAATTGCTTGAACCCAGGAGGCAGAGGTTGCAGTGAGCCGAGATCCTGCCATTGCACTCCAGTCTGGGCAACAAGAGTGAAACTCTGTCTGAAAAAAAAAAAAGAAAGAAAAAGAGAAAGATACAATATGGATAAATCTTGAGGACATTATGCTGAATGAAATAAACCAGTCACAAGAGGACAAATCCTGTATGATTCCACTTATATGAGGTCTCTAGAATAGTCCCATTCATAGTGACAGAAAGTAGAATGGGGCCGGGTGCGGTGGCTCATGCCTGTAATCCCAGCACTATGAGAGGCCGAGGCAGGTGGATCACCTGAGGTCAGAAGTTCGAGACCAGCCTGGCCAACAAGGTGAAACCCCACCTCTACTAAAAATGCAAAAAATTAGCTGGGCATAGTGGTGTGTGCCTGTAATCCTAGCTACCTGAGAGGCTGAGGCAGGAGAATTGCTTGAACCCGGGAAGCAGAAGTTGCAGTGAGTTTAGATCAAGCCACTGCACTCCTGCCTGGGGGATAGAGCAAGACTCTGTCTCCAAAAAAAAAAAAAAAAAAAAAAAAATAGAATGGTGGGTGCCAGGGGAAGGGAAATGGGGAGTTAAAGTTGAATGGGTAAAGTACAGCGTTTCAGTTTTGGAAAACAAAAAGGTTCTGGAAGCTGGGGGCTGTGGCTCATGCCTGTGGTGCAGCTACTCAGGAGGACTGCATGAGCCCAGGAGTTGGAGGCTACAGTGAGCTATGACTGCACTACTGTACTCCAGCCTTGGAGACAGAGGGAGACTCTCTTATTTATTTATATTTTTTTGAGATGGAGTCTCACTCTGTTGCCCAGGCTGGAGTGCAGTGGCACAATCTCTGCTCACTGTACGCTCCACCTCCTGGGTTCACGCCATTCTCCTGCTTCAGCCTCCCGAGTAGCTGGGACTACAGGCACCTGCCACCATGCCCGGCTAATTTTTTGTATTTTTAGTAGAGACGGGGTTTCACCGTGTTAGCCAGGATGGTCTCGATCTCCTGACCTCGTGATCCGCCCGCCTCGGCCTCCCAAAGTATTGGGATTACAGGCGTGAGCCACCACGCCCGGCCGACTCTCTTATTTTGAGACGAGGTCTCTGTTGCTCAGGCTGGAGTGCAGTGGTGCTATCTAACTGCAACCTTCACCGCCCAGGCTCAAGTGGTCCTCCCACTTCAGCCTCCTGAGCAGCTGGGACTACAGGCGTGTGCCACCATGCCCAGCTAATTTTTGTGTTTTTGTTTGTTTGTAGAGACAGGGTTTCGCCATGTCACCCGGGTTGGTCTCAAACTCTTGGAATCAAGCGATCCACCTGCTATGGCCTCCCAAAGTGCTGGGATTACAGGCGTGAGCCACTGCGCCCGGCCCCACAATTAAAAAATTTTTTAATTTTAAAAATTACTAAAGGAGGTATGGGGTGGAAGAAGAGCTATGTTCAATGGCTCGGGAGGATTATGGAGTTAAAAAAAATAAAAGCAAAGTACAGAGAGACACTAATGGCCTGATACTTAATTTATACAATGGAAAACCACAAGAATTCTCCTTCTGGTAATGGTGAAGTCAGCCACATCAGGCCAGCTCTTTCATAGGTAACAATGATAAACACTGAGCTAAATATAAAAAAAGCTACCTGGGCCGGGCACGGTCGCTCACACCTGTAATCCCAGCACTCTGGGAGGCTGAGGCGGGCGGATCACCTGAGGTCACGAGTGTGAGACCAGCCTGGCCAACATGGTGAAACCCCGTCTCTACTAAAAATACAAAAAATTAGCTGGGCGTGGTGGTACGTGCCTGTGATCCCAGCTACTCGGGAGGCTGAGGCAGGAGAATCGCTTGAACCTGGGAGGCGGAAGTTGCAGTGAGCTAAGATCGCACTACTGCACTCCAGCCTGGGTGACAGAGCAAGACTCCGCCCAAAAAAAAAAAAAAATTAGCCGAGTGTGGTGGCTTTTGCCTGTAATCCCAGGCTGAAGTTGGAGGATTGCTTGAGGCCAGGAATTTGAGACCAGGCTGGACAACATAGAGAGACCCTCATCTCTTAAAAAAAATAAAATAAAAAGATTCAGGCTGGCTGCAGTGGCTTATGTCTGTAACCCCAGCACTTTGGGAAGTCAAGGCGGGAGGATCACTCAAGCCTAGGAGTTTAAGACCAGCCTGGACAACATAGTGAAACCTCACATCCACTTCAAAAAAAAAAAAAAAAATCAGCGAGGCATGGTGGTGTCTCCCTGTAGTCCTAGCTACTCTCTAGGAGGCTGAGGTGGAAGGAGGACAAGCCTGGGAGATCTAGGCTGCAGTGAGCTGTGATCACACCACCAGCACTCTAACCTGGGCAACAGGGTGAGACCGTGTCTCAAAAAAAAAAAAAAGTTTAAATAAAAAGGTTTTAATAAATATGTTGCACTAACAACATTTGTATACTCAATAGCCACATGTAGCCAGTGGCTACCACTTTGCAGAATTCAGATATGGAACGTTTCCATCATTGTAGAAAATTCTAGGCCGGGCACAGTGGCTCATGCCTATAATCCCAGCGCTTTGCGAGGCCGAGGTGGGCAGATCATCTGAGGTCGGGAGTTCGAGATCAGCCTGACCAACATGGAGAAACCCCGTCTCTACTAAAAATACAAAAAAATTGCCGGGTGTGGTGGCACGTGCCTGTAATCCCAGCTACTAGGGAGGCTGAGGCAGGAGAATTGCTTGAACCTGGGAGGCGCAGGTTGCAGTGAGCCATGATCGCGCCATTGCAATCCAGCCTGGGCAACAAAAGGGAAACTCCGTCTCAAAAAAAGAAAAGAAAATTCTACTGGAGGCTGGGTGTGGTGGCTCATGCCTATAATCCCAGCACTTTAGGAGGCTGAAGTGGGCAGATCATGAGGTCAGGAGATCGAGACCATCCTGGCTAACACGGTGAAACCTTGTCTCTACTAAAAATACAAAAAATTAGCTGGTCGTGGTGACAGGCGCCTGTAGTCCCAGCTGCTTGGGAGGCTGAGGCAGGAGAATCGCTTAAACCTGGAAGGCAGAGGTTGCAGCGAGCCGAGATTGCACCACTGTATTCCAGCCTGGGCGACAGAGCAAGATTCTGTCTAAAAAAAAAGAAAAGAAAAAAGAAATCAAATTCTACTGGACAGTATCACTCTAAAGAGGAAAAACAAGTAGCAGTCGGAAGGGAATCTATAAATTGAAGAAAGAAATGGCACTGGGTGAATTTCTCATTTTTATTGCTATTCATTGGAGATAAAAACTGGCTTAAAGATTAAGAGGATAGGGCCGGGTGTCATAACTCATGGCTATAATTCCACTGCTTTGGGAGGCTGAGGTGGGAGGATTACTTGAGGCTAGGAGTTTGAGACCAGCTTTGGCAAGATAGTGAGACCCTGTCTCTACCAAAAAAAAGAAGAAAAAGCTGGGTGAGGTGGTACCTGCCTGTAGTCCCAGCTACTCAGGAGGCTGAGGTGGGAGGATCTTTTGAGCCCAGAAGCTATGATTGCACCACTGCACTCCAGCCTGGGAGACTGTCTCTAAAAAAAAAAGAAAAAAAAAAAATGCTGGGCACAGTGCCTCACGCTTGTAATCCCAGAACTTTGGGAGGCCGAGGCAGGCGGATCACGAGGTCAGGAGATCGAGACCATCCTGGCTAACACGATGAAACCCTGTCTTTACTAAAAATACAAAAAGAAAATTAGCCGGGCATGGTGGTGGGCATCTGTAATCCCAGCTGCTCGGGAGGCTGAGGCAGGAGAATGGTGTGAACCCAGGAGGTGGAGCTTGCAGTGAACTGAGATCACACCACTGCACTCCAGCCTGGGCAACATCTCAAAAAAGACTCCATCTCAAAAAAGAAAAAGAAAAAGAAAAGAGCCAGAGATGGAAAGCCCCATATTCTACATTAAAAGTCTGTGTACATCTCTTGCTGACTCTTAGCCCATGGATATTGAACGTATTCCAACTAGCCCTGCTGAGGCTAACAGAACTAGGCCAAGATTTCATCTGCTACCCACCACAGGAGAAACAGACTTTGGAGTCTGAGTCCAGCCAGGTTAACTGCCTGATAAAAAAAATAGTTAAATTTTAAAAAATCATTGCTCTTCAAAGGAACATAACAGAATCCAGAGACTCTACAACATATCTTCCACAATATCCAGCACTCAATCCAAAATTTCTTGACATCTCACAAAATTGGCCCATGCTCAGGAAAGAAGGAAGTTAAAGGAGACTGGCTCTGAGGTGACCCAGATGTTGGAATTAGCAGAAAGGTCTTTGAGGCAGCTATTATGTCTGTAATCCCAGCACTTTGAGAGGCCAAGGTGGGTGGATCACTAGAGTTCAGGGGTTCAAGAGCAGCTGGGCAACATGGTGAAACACCGTCTCTACAAAAAATACAAAATTAGCTGAGCGTGGTGGCATAAGCCTGTAGTCCCAGCTACTTGGGGGGCTGAGGCAAGAGGATCACTTGAGCCCAAGAAGTTGAGGCTGCAGTGAGCTGTGATTGCACCACTGCATTCCAGCCTGGGCAACAGAGTGAGACCCTGTCTCAAAAACAAACAAACAAAACAAAAAACAAATGGAAATTCTAAAACCTAAAAATATACACAATCTGAAATTTAAAAATTCACTGTGTGGGCTTTATAGCGCATCGGAGATGATAAAAGAAAGTGCTCACAAATTTAAAGACAGATTGATAGCAAATATCCAAACTGAAGAACAGAGAAGAAAAAAGTTTAAGTAAAAATGGATAGTGGTAATGGTTGCACAACACTTTGAATGTACTGAATACTACTAAGTTGCACACTTAAACATGTTTAAAATGGTTAATTTTATATTACATATATTTTACCTCAATTTAGAAACTGTATAGAGCCTTGGTATTTTCTGGATGATATCAAAAGATCAAACTTATGGCTGGGCATGGTGGCTCCTGCCTGTAATCCCAGCACTTTAGGAGGCTGAATTGGGCGGATCACTTGAGGCCAGGAGTTTGAAACCAGCCTGGCCAACATGGTGAAACCCTCTCTCTAATAAAAATACAAAAATTGGCCAGGCGTGGTGGCACATGCCTGTAATCCCAGCTACTCGGGAGGCTGAGGCAGGAGAATCATGTGAACCTGGGAGGCAGAGGCTGGAGTGAGCCGAGATCCGAGATTGCACCACTGCGCTCCAGCTCAGGTGAGACTCCGTCTCAAAAAAAAGAAAAAAAAGAAAAAAAAAAGGTCTAACTTGCATGCAATGGGAGTACTAGAAGGAGAAAGGAAAGAGAATGGGGCAGGTGAAATATTTGAAAAAATAAGAAAGAACACCAAAGGATTTTGATTTTTTTCCCTAGGGCTACATATATGCACATAAACACACAGAAGAAGGCTGTAAGGCCAGATGTGGTGGCTCACACCTGTAACCCCAGCACTTTGGGAGGCTGAGGCAGAAAGATCACTTGAGCTCAGGAGTTCGAGGCCAGCCTGGGAAACACAGTGAGACCTTGTCTGTACTAAGATTAAAACAACAACAACAGCAAATAACAACTAGCTGGGTGTGTTGGCACACGTCTGTAGTCCCAGCTACTTTAGGGGCTGAGGCAGGAGGATCACTTGAGCTCGGGAGGTTGAGGCTATAGTGAGTCCTGAACATGCCACTGCATTCCAGCCTGTCTGACAGAGTGAGACCCTTTCTCAAAAAAACAAAAAAGGCTGGGCATGTTGGCTCATACCTGTAATCCTAGCACTTTGGGAGGCCAAGGCAGGCAGCAGATCACCTAAGGTCAGGAGTTCGAGACCAGCCTGGCCAACATGGTGAAACCCTGTCTCTACTAAAAATACAAAAAAATAGCTGGGCGTGGTGGCAGGCACCTGTCATCCCAGCTACTCCAGAGGATGAGGCAGGAGAATCACTTGAACCCAGGAGACGGAGGTTGCAGTGAGCTGGGATCACACTGAACTCCAGCCTGGGTGAGAGCGACACACGAAGAAGAAGAAAGAAGAAGAAGAAAAAAGAAGAAAGAAGAAGAAGGCTCTAAGGGTATAGTCCACATTCATGTGAGTTGTTATACTAGGGAGCTGGTCCGGGTTGGGATGGGAGCCAGTGAACCTGTCTTGTGTTTTACTGATCATAGCTCACTGCAGCCTCCACTTCCTGGGCTCAGGTGATACTCCCAGCTCAGCTCCCCAAGTAGCTGGGATTACAGGTGTGCACCACCTTGCCTAGCTACTGTTTTAATTTTTTGTAGAGATGGGGTTTCACCATGTTGCCAGGCTGGTCTCAAACTCTTGGACTCAGGGGATCCGCCTGCCTCAGCCTCCCAAAGTACTAGGATTACAGGCATGAGCCACCACACCTGGCATTCATGGATTTTTTTTTTTTTAGATGAACTCTCACCGGCCCAGGCTGGTGTGTGCAATGGCGCAATCTCTGCTCATTGCAACCTCCGCCCCAGGGGTTCAAGTGATTCTCCCGCCTCAGCCTCCCAAGTAGCTGGGATTACAGGCATGTGCCCCTATGCTCAGCTAATTTCTGTATTTTTAGGAGAGACAGGGTTTCACCATGTTGGCCAGGCTAGTCTTGAACTCCTGACCTCAAGTGATCCTCCCACCTTGGCTTCCCAAAGTGCTGGGATTACAGGCATAAGCCACCATGATCGGCCTTCACTGATTTTTTTTTATAAGGAGTGGGTTTAAGGGTGACTTCTTAAAAAAAAAAATTTTTTTTTGAGACGGAGTTTTGCTCTTGTTGCCCAGGCTGCAGTGCAACGGCGGGATCTCAGCTCACGGCAACCTCCGCCTCCCAGGTTCAAGCAATTCTCCTGCCTCAGCCTGCTGAGTAGCTGGGATTACAGGCACCTACACCACGCCCAGCTAATTTTTTATATTTTTAGTAGAAATGGGGTTTCGCCATGCTGGCCAGGCTGGTCTCAAACTACTAGCCTCAGGTGATCTGCCCGCTTAGGCCTCCCAAAGTGCTGGGATTATAGGTGTGAGCCACCATGCTTGGCTGACATATTTAAAAAATTTTTTTAAATTGTGGTAAAATACTCAACATTTACCATTAATCGTGTTTAATTATACAGTTCAGTGGCATTAAATATTTCACATGGTTGTGTAACCATAACCACCATCCAGCTCCAGAATTCTTTCATGTTGTAAAACTGAAACTCTGGCGGGGCACGTTGGCTCACACCTGTCATCTCGGCACTTTGGGAGGCCAAGGTGGACGGATCATGAGACTCTGGCAGGGCACGGTAGCTCACACCTGTCATCTCAGCACTTTGGGAGGCCGAGATGGACGGATCATGAGGTCAAGAGATCGAGACCATCCTGGCCAACATGGTGAAACCCCGTCTCTACTAAAAATACAAAAATTGTCTGGGCGTGGTGGCAGGTGCCTGTAATCCCAGCTACTCGGGAGGCTGAGGCAGGAGAATCACTTGAACCCAGGAGGCAGAGGTTGCCGTGAGCCGAGATCACGCCACTGCATTCCAGCCCAGCAACATAGTGAGACTCCGTCTCAAAACAACAACAACAAAAACCTGAAAATCCATGCCTAATAATCAATAATTCCCTGTTCCCTCTCCTTTGGCACCCACCATTCTACTTTCTCTCTGTGTGAATCTGGTGACGCTAGGGGCCTCATATAAGTGGAATTACACAGTATCTCCCCTTTTGTGACTGGCTTATTTCATGTACCATAATGTCCTCAAGGTTCACCCACATGACATGTTACATCCTTCCCTTTTAAGGCTGAATCAGGCTGGGCGCAGTGACTCACGCCTTAATCCGAGCACTTTGAGAGGCTGAGACGGGTGGATCATTTGCGATCAGGAGTTCGAGACCAGCCTGGGCAACATGGTGAAACCCCATCTCCACTAAAAATGCAAAAATTAGCTAGGCTTGGTGGCCAGCTTACTTCCAAGTAAGTCCCAGATACTTGGAAGGCTGAGGCATGAGAATTGCTTGAGCCAAGATCAAGGCAGAGGTTGCAGTGAGCGGAGATCGCACCACTGCACTCCAGCCTGGGTGACAGAGTGAGACTCTGTCTCAAGGAAAAAAAAGAAAAAAAACCTGAATCATATTCCAGTGTATGTATATATATTAAGGGTGACTTTTTAAATAGAAAATTATAGTACATGAAAATGAAAAGATTTCCACTGAAGCTGTGTTTGATACAGGAGACAGGGTTGATACAGGAGACAGGGTTGATACAGGAGAGGGGGCATTTTTGGTAGGGAATGAGCCCTCTACCCCCACCTCACTACTTAAGAAACCAATTCTCTTTTTTTTGAGACAGTTTCGCTCTTGTTGCCCAGGCTGGAGTGCAATGGCGCAATCTTGGCTCACGGCAACATCAGCCTCCCAGGTTTAAGCAATTCTCCTGCCTCAGCATCCCAAGTAGCTGGGACTACAGGCATGCACCACCACATCCAGTTGATTTTGTATTTTTAGTAGAGACAGGGTTTCTCCATGTTGGTCAGGCTGGTCTTGAACTCCTGACCTCAGGTGATCCGTCTGCCTCGGCCTCCCAAAGTGCTGGGATTACAGGCGTGAGCCAGTGCGCCTGGCCTAATTTTTGTATTTTTAGTAGAGACGGGGTTTCACCATGTTGGCCAGGCTGGTCTCGAACTCTTGACCTCAGGCAATCCGCCTGCCTCAGCCTCCCAAAGTGCTAGGATTACAGGCGTGAGCCACCGCGCCCAGTCTGGTCTTGAACTCTTTTGCTCAAGCAATCTGCCCACCTCGGCCTTCCAAAGTGCTGGGATTACAGGCATGAGCCACTACACGGGGCCAAGAAAACAATTTTCCATCAAGATCAGCCCCTTTGGTGATGTCCCTGCCCACCTTCCAGGGTGGAGATAATTGTGAAATCTGGGTTATGCTCTGATGGGATCCTTCCTTCACTCAACCTGCTCTGACATCTGCCCCTCCTCCCACCAGCTGTTGGCTGGGCCCCTGTGCTGCTCCCTGGTGATGGCATACATGGAGGTAGATTCATATAGGGCCAAGCAGGTGCAAAGCCAGACTGTTCTGTGGGAGAGCAGGCTTTTGCCCACACCCACACCAGGATTATCCTAAGGCACCAGTGACCAATAGCGTTGGTACCATCCCAGGTATTATCCATCAGACGCTTACCCAGGGACAAGCCCTTACCTCCCTGCATTGGAAATATCAGTCACACCCTGAGGAAGATACTGTTACCATTCTTTTTTTTTTTAAGACAGAGTCTTGCTCTGTCACTCAGGCTGGAGTGGAGTGCGGTGGTGTGACTTCGGCTCACTGCAACCTCTGCCTCCCGGATTCAAGCGATTCTCCCGTCTCAGCCTCCCAAGTAGCTGGGATTATAAGCATGCGCCACCACACCTGGCTAATTTTTGCATTTTTTAGTAGAGACGGAGTTTCACCATGTTGGCCAAGCTGGTCTCGAACTCCTGTACTTAAATGATCCTCCCGCCTTGGCCTCCCAAAGTGCTGGAATTACGGGCGTGAGTCACCTTGCCCGGTCATCATTCTCATTTCACAGATGAACAAACTGAGTCTTGGAGACATGCCGGATCACCTACACAGGGTCACATAGCTGACAAATGGCCAGGCAGTAATTTGACCCCAGCTCTGTGGCACCAGGCATTCCAGACAGACATGGGCCCAGAGACACTCAGCTCATCAGCAGTAGCCTCAGAATTATTGGAAAACACGGCCGGGTACGGTGGCTCACGCCTATAATCCCAGCACTTTGGGAGGCGGAGGTGGGTGGATCACCTGAGGTCAGGAGTTCGAGACCAGCCTGGCCAACATGGAGAAACCCCGTCTCTACTAAAAATACAAAAATTAGCTGGGCTTGGTGGCGGGCACCTGTAATCCCAGCCACTCGAGAGGCTGAGGCAGGAGAATCGCTTGAACCCGGGAGGCGGAGGTTGCAGTTAGCCGAGATCGCTCCATTGCGCACTCCAGCCTGGGGGACAAGAGTGAGACTTCGTCTCAAAAAAAAAAAAAAAGAATTATTGGAAAACAGGACTTGCCTTCCTGCTTCTATTCACTGTCCACTGCCACCTCTCTGTCCCCACCCTACTCCTCCAGCCTTTGGCTTTTGGCCATCAGTCGCAGCCTCCCATGGCCAATCCCAAGTGGTCAATTCCTCTAAGCATGAAACTGGGACCCTCTAGTAGCATCTTCTCCCCTTGTCCATCCCTCCTTCCCAGAATCATGACCTCCTGGTTCCCCTCCTCTCCGCTGTTTTCTCTAATTCGTGCTGGTTTTTCTCCCTAAATTATGCCAGTCCTGGATCCCCTCACACCATCTGCTCTCCCTGGGAAATTCACCTGCCTGGAAGCTGCGGCCAGCACGTCCATGCTGTCAGTTTCCAGATTTCTGCTGCTCCCAGGTCGCCATCCCGCCAAAGCCAAACCTGCTGCCCCAATACCTCCCGTCTGCGCGCTGTCCAGACACGTCAGGGCTGAAGTCATCTCCCACAGAGCCTTCTTTCCTCCTCCCTTGGCTTCTTGGCCAAGATCCCACCCTCCACCCAGTCTTCAGGGACAAAATTCTGAGAGTCATCTCTGACTCCATCTCGCACCCTCTCGGCACTCAGCTCCTCATTAAGCCCTACGATTACGTCCGTCTTTCCCGCGACGGTCCCTCCTCTGCCCGATTTCCACGGCTCCCATTTCTTGATTGAATCATGGTGGCCGCCTCCCCACTCAGCACCCAGGTCTTTCTTCTTGCCTGCAAATCAGACCTGCAGCTTCGAATCCTGCAAGTGCTCCCACTGGCTTGGTACTGTGCTCCCCAGCAAATGGACCTTGGCACATGCCATTCCCCTACCAGTAATGCCCTCCCTTCAGCCTGCCAAATTCCTCCCAGCTCTTCACGACTCTGTTCAACAGACACTTCCTCTAGGAGGGCCGAGCAATCGCCGCTGGGCTGGGTTAGGGGACACTCCCCTCCTGGGTTCTCCTACCTCACCTTTCTCAGAACTTTTGAGGCAACAATTTTTTTTTTTTTTGCGATGGAGTCTCGCTCTGTCACCCAGGCTGGAGTGCAGTGGCACAATCTCTACTCACCGCAATCTCCGCCTCCCAGGTTCAAGCGATTCTCCTGCCTCAGCCTCCTGAGTAGCTGGGATTACAAGCGCGTGCCACCACGCCTAGCTAATTATTGTATTTTTAGTAGAGACAGGGTTTCACCATGTTGGTCAGGCTGGTCTCGAACCCCTGACCTCGTGATCCGCCCGCCTTGGCCTCCCAAAGTGCTGGGATTACAGGCATGAGCCACCGTGCCTGGCCTTTTTTTTTTTTTTAAAAGACGGAGTCTTGCTGTCACCCAGGCTGGATGGAGTGCAGTGGTGTGATCTCAGCTCACTGCACCCTCCACCTCCCAGGTTCAAGCAATTCTCCTGCCTCAGCCTCCCAAGTATCTGGGACTACAGACACGCACCATGATGCCCAGCTAATTTTTTTTGTATTTTTAGTAGAGACGGGGTTTCACCATGTTGGTCAGGCTGGTCTCGAACTCCTGATTTCAAATGATCCGCCCGCCTCGGTCTCCCAAAGTGCTGGGATTACAGGCACGAGCCACTGCACCCAGCCACGGGCAACTGTTTTTTGTGCTTTTGTTTTTGAGACAGGGTCTTGCTTTGTTGCCCAGGCTGGAGTGCAGTGGCATGATCAAGGTTCACTGCAGTTTCGACCTCCCAGGCTCAAGTGATCCTCCCACCTCAGCTTTCTGAGTAGCTGGGATTATAGGCGTGCACTGCCACGCCGGGCTAATTTTGTCTTTGTTCTTTTAGACAGAGTTTCTCTCTTGTTGCCTAGGCTGGAGCACAATGGTGCAGTCTTAGCTCCCTGCAACCTCCGCCTCCCAGGTTCAAGTGATTCTCCTGCCTCAGTCTCCCAAGTAGCTGTGATTACAGGCATGTGCAACCATGCCCAGCTAATTTTGTATTTTTTTAGTAGAGACAGGGTTTCAACATGTTGGTCAGGCTGGTCTCGAACTCCTGAGCTCAAGTGATCCTCCCACCTCTCAGCCTCCCAAAGTGCTGGGATTACAGGCATGAACCACTGCACCCGGCCCAGCCAATTAAAAAAGAAAATTTTTTTGTAGAGACGAAGTCTCACTATGTTTCCCAGGCTAGTCTCAAACTCCTGGGTTCAAGTGATCCTGCTGCCTCAACAGGATCCCAAAGTGCTGAGATTACAGGTACATGCCGCTATGCCCAGCTAATTTTTTTTTTTGGCAGAGACAGGGTTTCCCTATGTTGCCCAGGCTGGTCTCAAACTCCTGGCCTCAAGTGATCCTCCCACCTCAACCTCCCAAAGTGCTGGGACTATAGATGTGAGCCACTGCACCCAGCCAGGGACAACTATCTTCCCCCATATCCTGGTGATTAGGACCTCTCCATTTTCCCACCTGACACACAACGGGTAGCAGGAAACTGTCCACCGACTGCACAAATGAGTAAAAGGCTCAACTGAGACCGGGCACCCAGGATCCCAGAGAACAACCAAGCTCCAGTTTCAGGCTTTCCCACCACCCTCATGGCCACCTGTCCGTCTTCCACCTGTGCTGTGAGGCACTCACTGCTCTCCTTCAAAAGGCTCGTGCTGGCCAGGCACAGTGGCTGACACCTGTAATCTCAGCATTTTGGGAGGCCGAGGCGGGTGGATAATCTGAGGTCAGGAGTTCAAGATCCGCCTGACCAACATGGAGAGACCCCGTCTCTACCAAAAATACAAAATTAGCCAGGTGTGGTGGCGCATGCCTGTAATCCCAGCTACTCGGGAGGCTGAAGCAGGAGAATTGCTTGAACCCAGGAGGCGGAGGTTGCCGTGAGCCAAGATCACGCCATTGTACTCTAGCCTGGGCAACAAGAGCAAAACTCCGTCTCAAAAACAAAAATAAATAAATAAAAAAGGCTCATGCTGGCCAGGCACAGTGACTCACGCCTGTAATCCCAGCACTTCTTGGAGGCTGAGGCAAGAGGATCGCCTGAGGTCAGGAGTTCAAGACCAGCCTGGCCAACATGGTGAAACCCCGTCTCTACAAAAAAATACAAAAATTAGCTGGGCATGATGGTGGGTGCCTGTAATCTCAGCTACTCAGGAGGCTGAGGCAGGAGAATCGTTTGAACCCAGGAGGCCGAGGTTGCAGTGATCCGAGATTGCGCTACTGCACTCCAGTCTGGGTGACAGAGCGAGACTCCATCTCAAAAAAAAAATAAATAGGGACGGGCGCGGTGGCTTACGCCTGTAATCTCAGCACTTTGGGAGGCTGAGGCGGGTGGATCACGAGATCAGGAGATTGAGACCATCCTTGCTAATACGGTGAAACCCTGTCTCTACTAAAAATACAAAAAATTAGCTGGGCGTGGTGGCAGGCACCTGTAGTCCCAGCTACTGGGAGGCTGAGGCAGGAGAATGGCGTGAACCCGGGAGGCGGAGCTTGCAGTGAGCCAAGATCATGCCACTGCACTCCAGCCTGGACAACAGAGCAAGCCTCTGTCTCAAAAAATAAATAAATAAATAAAAAATAAATAAAAAAAATAAATAAGTCAGTAAGTAAATATAAAATAAAATTTTAGGCTGGGTGTGGTGGCTCATGCCTGTAATCCCAGCACTTTGGTAGGCTGAGAAGGGCGGATCACTTGAGGTCATGAGTTCGACCTCAGCATGGTGAAGCCTCATCTCTACTAATAATACAAAAAAATTAGCTGGGCATGGTAATCCCAGCTACTCGGGAGGCCGAGGCAGGAGAATCGCTTGAACCTGGGAGGTGGAGGTTACAGTGAGCCAAGATCGTGCCACTGCACTCCAGCATGGGTGACAGAGCAAGATTCCGTCTCAAAAAAAAAATAAGAAAAAAAAAGTTAAAAGGCTCACATTGTTTGTTTACCGAAATACATTTATTTTCAGAAGACACTTTCTCTCCCTCCCTCTCTCCCTGAAAGAGCAAGCCAGCATTGGCATCACGTGCAGAGGCTAGCCATGAAAACAAATACAATGAACACAAAACAAAGTGCAGTCTTGACCAGTTCCCGATGTTGGCAAGGCTGCCAGCCCAGGCCCTTGGGCACTCCAGATTCAAGGGGAGGTTAGCAAGTGTCTGTTACCATGCCTTGAAGGACACAACAGCAGAACCAGGTGCAGTGGCTCACACCTGTAATTCCAATACTTTGGGAGGCTGGGGTGGGAGGATTGCTTTAGCCTAGCAGTTCAAGACCAGCCTGAGCAACATAGCAAGACCCTGTCTCTGTTTAAAAAAAATAATAATAATACACAGGCCGGGCACAGTGGCTCACGCCTGTAATCCCAGCACTTTGGGAGGCCGAGGCGGGCAGATCACAAGGTCAGGAGATCGAGACCATCCTGGCTAATAGGGTGAAACCCCGTCTCTACTAAAAAAAAATACAAAAAAATTAGCCGGGCACCGTGGCGGGCGCCTATAGTCCCAGCTACTCGGGAGGCTGAGGCAGGAGAACGGCATGAACCCAGGAGGCAGAGCTTGCAGTGAGCCGAGATTGCACCACTGTACTCCAGCCCAGGCGACAGAGCGAGACTCTGTCTCAAAAAAAAAAAACAAAAAAAACACAAAACAGCAGTGGTAACAGAAGCCCTCAGCCTTGATGCCATGGGAAGGTGGCAGAGATTTCGGGAGGGAGCGATTCTGGGAGTTCTCCTGGCAACGCAGGCTGCCCTTGGAGGCTGTCCCATCCCTGGAGGTCACTCAGAGGCTGGCTGGCCTCTTGCAGGTGACAACAGCCAGAGTGGGGAAGCTGGGTCAGAACAGGTAGGGAGGCTCAGCCAGACGCGGTGGCTCATGCTTGTATTCCCAGTACTTTGGGAGGCCGAGGCGGGCAGATCACCTGAGGCCAGGAGTTCCGGATCAGCCTGGCCAACATGGTGAAACCCCATTTCTACTAAAAATATAAAAATTACCTGGGCATGGTGGCGCATGCCTGTAATCCCAGCTGCTCAGGAGGCTGAGGCAAGAGAATCGCTTGAACCTGCGAGGTGGAGATTGTAGTGAGCCGAGATCGCACCACTGCACTCCAGCCTGGGTAACAGAGCATGGTGCTGTCTCCAAAAAAGAAGAGATAGGGAGGCTGAAGGTGGAGGGTGGCAGAGACAGGAGCCTTGGGGAGGGGTGCTGAGGTCCAGGTAGGGTGTCTTCAAGGGGTGGGGGTGGCAGATTGGGATGAGTATCTGGGGTAGATCTGGGAACTGCCTGCTTGGGCAGGAATATGGGGACACACAGCCGAGGGGTGGGAGGGGGCGAGGAGAGCCGGTGGGCAAATTCCAGGCATGGAATTCTAAGATGGCATCATCCGAGAGGGAGGAAAACAACAGGGTGAGGGCAGCAGCCGTGGAGCTCCAGGGTCCCCAGGTATCCACTTAACAAATTTTTTTTTTTTTTTTTTTTTTTAAGAGACAACAGGATTCCACTCTGTTGCCCAGGCTGGAGTGCAGTGGCATGATCATAGCTCACTGCAGCCTCAAACTCTTGGGTTCAAATGATCCCCCTGCCTCAGCCTCCCGAATAGCTGAGACTACAGGCACCCATGCCACTATACCCAGCTAATTTTTTTTTTTTTTGAAACAGAGTTTCGCTCTTGTTGCCCAGGCTGGAGTGCAGAAGCACAATCTTAGCTCATTGCAACCTCCACCTCCCGGGTTCAAGCGATTTTTCTGCCTCAGCCTCCTGAGTAGCTGGAGTTACAGGTATGTGCCACCACACCTGGCTAATTTTTTTGTATTTTTAGTAGAGACGGGATTTCACCATGTTGGTCAGGCTGGTCTCAAACTCCTGACCTCAGGTGATCCATCCGCCTTGGCCTCCCAAAGTGCTGGGATTACAGGCATAAGCCACTGTGCCTAGCCCTCACCCAGCTAATTTAAAAATATATATTTTTTATAGAGATAGGGTCTTACTATGTTGCCCAGGCTTGTCTCGAACTCCTGGCCTCAAGCGATACTTGAGCCTCAGCCTCTCAAAGTGTTGGGATGACAGATGCAAGCCACCGTGTCCAGCCTCCAGGCATCCATCTGAACCTACATGGGCCTGCAGTCCTGCCTGGGTCTCAGAGGAGCTGGGGGCAGTGGGTTGAGACAGTAGCAAACTGTGGACCTCAGAGCCTGCTCCTATCCTGCAGGGTGGCTCAGGCAGCTGGAGTTCTCTGTGAAATCAAGTCACCACCTTTTTTTGCGGGAGATGAAGTCTCGTTCTGTCACCCAGGCTGGAGTACAATGGCACGATCTAGGCTCACTGCAACCTCCGCCTCCTGGGTTCAAGTGATTCTCCTGCCTCAGCCTCCCAAGTCGCTGGGAATACAGGCGCCCGCCACCATGCCCAGCTAATTTTTGTATTTTTAGTAGAGATGGGGTTTTACCACGTTGGCCAGGCTGGTCTCGAACTCCTGGCCTCAAGTGATCCTCCCGCCTCGGCCTCCCAAAGTGCTGGAATTACAGGCATGAGCCACTGCGCCCGGCCTCAAGTCACCATCTTGATACCCATCCACCCAGTGAAGCAAGAAGCCACAGAGAGCCCCTGCAGAGTACACGTCTTCCATCAGCCCTCTGGGTTGGATGGGTTGGCACAGAGAAGGGCCCCCAGTGGGGAGGCAGAGGCTACCTATGGTCCCTTTAAGGACCGGAGGTGTTTGTGTAACTGGAGGCAAAGCACCTCCTCTCAGATGACGGTCCAGGACCGCCCCTCCTCTGGGATACGCACAGATGGAGTCCATCCCTCTCTCAGCAGTGGCTCTGAGTACCAGCCTATCCCTTCCCCATCTCAAGATCTCCTGGGAGGCTCCCCGTAGCTCCTGACCTGGCATTCGAGGCCTTTGTGACCTGGCCGAGCCCACTGCCCTGTCCTGGCCTCCCTGTCTGCCCTCCCGCAGCCACCCTGACTCCGAGGTTCTCAGCCTAGGGTCTCCACGGGTGGATTCCCAGAGTCTGCTTCAATTTTAGGAATGTTGCTCCGATGCCATTCCCGGATGCCAGGCCTTTGCCTGGGCCGCTCCCTCTAAATCACTGTTCAGCATTCCATTATCTGATGCCTGGCATGGTTAAACCTTCAAGTGGGCAGCTTTCCTGTGGCTGCCTCCAGGAAGTCTTGAAGACTCCCAGCCTGGGTCAAGAGCCTCTCCTTGGTCATGCACAGTGGCTCATACCTGTAATCCCAGTGCTTTGGGAGGCCAAGGTGGGCAGATCACCTGAGGTCAGGAGTTCAAGACCAGCCTGGCCAACATGGTGAAACTTCATCTCTACTAAAAATACAAAAATTAGCTGGGTATGGTGGCACGTGCCTGTAATCCCAGTTACTTGGGAGGCTGAGGCAGTAGAATCGCTTGAACCCGGGAGGCAAAGGTTGCAGTGAGCCAAGATTGCACCACTGCACTCCAACCTGGGCGACAGAGTGAGACTCTGTCTCAAAATAAAAGCAAAACCAAAAAGAAGGCCAAATGTAGATCCCAGCACTTTGGGAGGATGAGGCGGGCAGATCACTTGAGATCAGGAGTTCGAGACCAGTCTGGCCAGCATGGCAAAACCCCATCTCTACAAAAGAATACAAAAATTAGCCAGGTGCGGTGGCTCACGCCTGTAATCCCAACACTTTGGGAGGCCAAGGCGGGCGGATCACGAGGTCAGGAGATCGAGACCATCCTGGCTAACAGGGTGAAACCCCGTCTCTACTAAAAATACAAAAAAATTAGCCAGGCGTGGTGGCGGGCGCCTGTAGTCCCAGCTACTGGGGAGGCTGAGGCAGGAGAATGACATGAACCCGGGAGGCGGAGCTTGCAGTGAGCCGAGATGGAGTCACTGCACTCCAGCCTGGGTGAAAGAGCGAGACTCCATCTCAAAAAAAAAAAAAAAAAAAAAATTAGCCAGGTGTGGTAGTGGACACCTATAATCCCAGCTACTCAGGAAGCTGATGCAGGAGGATTGCTTGAACTCGGGAGGCGGAGATTGCAGTGAACCGAGATTGCGCCACTGCACTCCAGCCTGAGCGACAGAGCGAGACTCTGTCTCAAAAAAAAATTAAAAAAGGAGCCTCTCCTTGCCTTCAGTGTCTCTGATTGTTTTCCTTGTACCCTGGTTAATCTGCCTTGTAACTGCCCAAAGACACGTCTGTCTCCCCACTGAGGGGTCTCTGGGAGGGCAGTAAACAAGTCCAATTCCTGTCTCAGCCCATCACTCACTCCCACTCAGGCCCCAGCCCTAATGTCGCCTTTTCAGAGGGGTCCTGACCGCCCAAAATAAAGTAATGTCTCCTTGCTCTTCATGACGTTTCTGGAAAATTCTAGGAGTGGGTGGGAAAGTCATAAATGTCCTGTCTCAGAGTCTGACCCTCTGGAGGCCTCAGACAAACCCAGATTGGCCCCCAGCTCCTTCCAGACTCCAGCAAGGTCCCCGGGAAGCTGACATGTGTTAAGTGCCAGGTCCCTCTGTCATCTGTACTTTGCAACTAGGGAAAGTGAGGCATGGAGTCATCCAAAGTCATAAAGTAGGGAATAGAGTCTGGGACTTGGACCCAAGCCTGCCTGTCTCCAGAACCTGCCTGTTACCTGCCACCCGAGGTACGCTACCCCCAACGCCATCCGCCCCCCAAGTCCAACCTCTCAGGCTGCAGCCATAAGGACCCAGTATGGCTGGCATCACTTCACATTTATTGGGTGCCCACTGCATACCAACTACACACTGGGATCCCAGCAGAGAACAGAGTAGACAAGAAATTTCACTCCATGGAGCCGATATTCTGGACATGGTGGAGATGAGGGAGTGGCAAAGACTCTATATCTTAATTTTTTTTCAGAAATGGGGTCTTGCTATGTTGCCCAGGCTGGTCTTGAACTCCTGGGCTCAAGTGATCTGCCCAGCTTGCCTCTCAAAGTGCTGGGATTACAGGCATGAGCCACCTGATCTGGCCCTGCATTTTGATAATTTGTTTGTTTTGTTATTGTCAGGTGGAGAGAAAAATAAGGCAGGAAAAGGAATGAGGAGTCAGGCAGTGGGGGCTGTAATTTTCTTTTCTTTTCTTTTTTCCAAGACAAAATCTCTCTCTGTCGCCCAGGCTGGAATGCAGTGCCACCATCTCGGCTCACTGCAACCTCCATCTCCCAGGTTCAAGTGATTCTCCTGCCTCAGCCTCCCAAGCAGCTGGGATTACAGGCGCCCGCCACCACGCCTGGCTAATCTTTGCATTTTTAGTAGAGACGGGGTTTCACCGTGTTGGCCAGGCTGGTCTCGAACTCCTGGCCTCAGGTGATCTGCCCACCTCAGGCTCCCAAAGTGCTGGGATTACAGGTGTGAACCACGGTGCCTGGCAGGGCTACAATTTTAAAGAGGGAGGTCAGGAAGCCCTCCCTGAGAAGGTAGGGAGGTGAGGGAGGAAGCCCTGATGATAGAACGTTCTAGAAAGGGGGAAGAGCCAGTGCAAAGGCCCTGAGGCAGGGCCAGGCATCCTGGACTCGAGGCACAGAGAGGTGGCTTATGCCTGCCCTCACCAACATCCCAGATGGAGAAACAAAACCCAGAGGACCACCTCCCTCCCGTCCTGTCACTGTCTGGGTGCCATCACCCTAAAAAGCCCAGCCCCTATTCCCCTGTCCCTGCTGTGGCTCATCACACCTGCCAGATCACAGAGGAGTGCCAGGGACAAGGGATGCCCCCTCCCAGTTTGGACGGGGACGGAGGAGACAGTCCGGGTCACAGTGCCGTGGCTCAACAGAACCTCGGATCTAGGCTCCAGCATCCAAGTGTCCAAATTCCCTCCCAGTGAAGCCCAGGTTCGTGGTGGGAGTGGGGAGGGTGCCCAGGCTCTTGTGGGGTACAGGGAGAGGGGACCGAGTTCTCTCTCTTTTGCCTGGGAAGGGAGTGACTGCAGGCTAGAGGCTGGCCCATCCCCCAGACACACCCGCTGCTTGTTTTTTTTTTTTTTTTTTTTTTTCTTTTGAGACAGAGTCTTGCTCTGTTGCACAGGCTGGAGTGCAGTGGTGTGATCTCTGCTCACTGCAACCTCCACCCCCCTGGTTCAAGCAATTCTCCTGCCTCAGCCTCCTGAGTAGCTGGGACTACAGGCACACACCGCTGCACCTGGCTAATTTTTGTATTTTTAGTAGAGACAGGGTTTCGCCATGTTGGCCACGCTGGTCTCAAACTCTTGACCTCAGGCAATCCACCCACGTCGGCCTCCCAAAGTGCTGAGATCACAGGGGTGAGCCACCGCGCCTGGCCCTGCTGCTTGGCTTTTGCTGTTTGTCCTCTAGGCCCCTGATCGAGGCTACCATCCCTGCATCCCTAGGGCTCCCCCATCACCTATCTGAGAACGTCCTGGCTCCTCCATCCAGCTCTGGCTGCTTGCCCACTGGCTGCTGCCGTTGCTTCTTCCTCCTCGTCCTCCCCCTCCTCTTCCTTTTTCTCCTCCTCCTCCCTCTCCTCCCCCTCCTCTTCCTCCCCCTCCTCTTCCTTTTTCTCCTCCTCCCCCTCCTCCCTGTCCTCCCCCTCCTCCTCCTCCTCTCCCACCTCCTCCCCACTGCCCTTCATCTCCTCTGCTTCCATACGCTCATCAGTACCCTTCCCTGGCTACTTCCCTCTCCCAGTTCAGCTGAGCCCCATTGTGTGGAGGGGAGGAGGAGAAGCCTTGGCCACTGAGTGGTCCTCCTCTCCTTCCTCCTGCCAGCTTCCTCAGCCTTCAAGGTTCGAGCACCCCAGCACAGGTGACAACTGCACATACAGGACGACAAAGTAACCGTGCAAAAGCAGTAGGGTCCCATAACCTTTCACCCCTCAAGTCTCCTTGAGCAAGGACTCTCCAGGGTCTGCTGTGGTTGGACTGGGGGTTCCCAAGGACCTTCAGTCTCTTCATCTACTCCTCTCTCTACTCTATGACTCCTTGCTTAGTTTGCTCCAGCCACCCCAGCCTCATTGCGTTCCTCCAACACATAATGCCTGTTCCAGCCTCAGGGCCTTTGCACCTGCTGGGCCTTCTGCCCGGAGCACTCTTCCTCCAGATGTCTAGCTGCTCCTTCAAGCCTCATCCTTGTCCCCATCACCTTCTCCCTGCGGGGACATCAGCTCCGTAAGGCTTCCTGTGGCTCACTGTCTGTCCCCAGTGCCTCCCACTGCAGACACTTCCTAAGTCTGTGCTGAATGAACAAATGACAGACAGACAGACAGACAGGGGTGGGAGGAAAGTGGGGCCAGGCACAGGGCAGAAGGGGTCCCCAGGGCATAGCTGATAGGAAATGATCACTCTTCAGACACAGTGTCGTGGGACCCTGGATTAAAATCTGTCTCTAGGAGTCCAGGAGGGGGTAGGGAGGGAAAGCTGAGCTGAGCTCCAGGCGGTTCAGTGTGTGTGTGTGTGACAGCATCCTATTAACAAAGGTATAAAGTCCAGACTCAGGGAGGGGAAGGTCTCTTCTATGCTACTCTGTTTTTTGTTTGTTTGTTTTTGAGACAGTGTCTTGCTCTGTCACCCAGGCTGGAGTGCAGTAGTGCGATCTTGGCTCACTGCAACCTCTGCCTCCTGGGTTCAAGCAATTCTGTCTCAACCTCCCAAGTAGCTGGGATTACAGGAGCATGCCACCACACAGGGCTAATTTTTATATTTTTAGTAGAGACGGGGTTTCACTATATTGGCCAGGCTGGTCTCGAACTCCTGACCTCAGGTGATCTGCCCGCCTCAGCCTCTCAAAGTGCTGGGATTACAGGCGTGAGCCACAGCACCGGGCCCCTCTATGCTACTCTGGTCAGAGCTATAATGGGTCTGAGGGGCCTATTCAAGGATGGCAAAGAAAAGCCTGTGCTTGGCCAGGCACGGTGGCTCATGCCTATAATCCTAGTGCTTTGGGAGGTCGAGGCTGGAGGCTTGCTTGAGGCCAGGAGTTCAAGACCAGCCCGGGCAACATAGTAAGACCCCTGTCCATCTGTATAAAATTTTTTTTTAACGATTAGCTAGGCCTGGTGGTGCATGCCTGTGGTCCCAGCTCTCAGGAGGCTGAGGTGGTGCATGCCTGTGGTCCCAGCTCTCAGGAGGCTGAGGTGGTGCATGCCTGTGGTCCCAGCTCTCAGGAGGCTGAGGTTGAGCTCAGGAGGTCGAGGCTGCAGTGAGTTATGATCATGCCACTGCACTCCAGCCTGAGCCACAGAGCAAGATTCTGCCTTTGAAAGAAAGAAAGAGGCCGAGTGCAGTGGCTCATGCCTGTAATCCCAGTACTTTGGGAGGCTGAGGCGTTTGAGCTCAATAGTTTCAGACCAGCCTGGGCAACTGGCAAAACTCTACAAAATCACTACAAAAAATGCAAAAATTAGCCAGGTGTGGTGGCTTATGCCTGTAGTCCCAGGCTGATTGCTCAAACTTGGGAGGTGGGTTGCAGTGGGCAAAGATAGCACCACTGCACCCCAGCCTGGGCAACAGAGCCAGAACTTGTCTTGAGAAAACAAAACAAAAACAAGAAAGAAAAGCAAAGAAAAGAGCTTGTACTGAAAGGCATGAGGAAGAGAACAGAGTTGGTAAAGAGCAGCCACAAAAGAAAGTGAGACGGGCTGGGTGTGGTGGCTCACACCTGTAATCCCAGCACTTTGGGAGGCCGAGGCAGGTGGATCACCTGAGGTCAGGAGTTCGAGACCAGCCTGGCCAACATGGTGAAACCCCCCCCCCATCTCTACTAATAATATAAAAATTAGCCAGGTGTGGTGGTACGCACCTGTAATCCCAGCTACTCAGGAGGCTGAGGCAGGAGAATTGCTTGAACCTGGGAGGTGGAGGTTGCAGTGGGCCGAGATCGCACCATTGCACTCCAGCCTGGGTGACAAGAACGAAACTCCATTCCAAAAAATAAAAATAATAAAAAAGAAAACAGTAAGATGCCTGCTACTGAATTATCAAACAGGGGTTTCAAGACCCTTTCCTCCTATGACAGCCCCAGCTCCCTTGGCTCCCAGCTTGCCACCCACTCCTGGTTTTCCTTCTGCCCTCTTTCTGCTGTCTCCCAAGCTCCCAGCTTGCTTTAAAGCCCATCCTACGCCGTACCACCTGGGTGTCTAGTGGCATGGCAATTTCCAGATGCTGAGAACAGATTGCTGACTTACACCTAAAGCTTCTCCCCCATGAGCAGCTGCTCCCTCCCCCGGCCTCTCCATATCTCTCCAAGATCCACCCAAGTCTCACCCGTCCACGCCTCCACCTGGTCCAGCCCCACCATTACTCCCCTGGCCTGGTGCAGTCCCTTCCATCCTGGTCTCCAGGCTCCTGCCTTCGACCCCTGCAGTCTGTTCCCTGAGCTCTAAATAATGCCAAATGCTTGTTCAAGGCTGGCAGGCTGGCTCTGCCCTTCTTCCTCTCCCCTCTTCTGGATCTTACAACCCTGGCTTTGTGGTTCTTTCATCCAAGCACCCTGGCAGTTTCTCTCCTCTGCAATTTGCCCACTGGTCTCTTGGCCTGGTTAACTCCTCCTTACCCTTAGCGACCCAGCCAACTGTCACCTCCTCCAGGAGGCCTTCCCTGACTCCTCCTTAGGCTGAGTCAGGTGACTCCTCTGGACTCCCCCTGACCCCAGGCATGACTCTGAATTTTTTTTTTTTTTTTTTTTTTGGAGATAGTCTCACTTTGTCGCCCAGGCTGGAGTGCAGTGGCGCGATCTCGGCTCACTGCAAATTCTGCCTCCCAGGTTCAAGAGATTCTCCTGCCTCAGCCTCCCATGCAGCTGAGATTACAGGTACATGCCACCACGCCCGGCTAATTTTTGTATTTCTAGTAGAGATGGGGTTTCACCATGTTGGCCAGGCTGCTCTCGAACTCCTGACCTTAGGTGATCTGCCTGCCTCAGCTTCCCAAAGTGCTGGGATTACAGGCGTGAGCCACCACGCCCAGCCCCTCTGTGATATTTTAATAGCCTCCAGCTCTGTGATATTCTCGTGATATTTTAATAGCCTGTTTAGCACGTATTCACAACCAGCCAGGCACTGTGTTCAGCTCTTTACCTATAGGTCATGACTGCAATTATCCCATTTTACAGGTGGAGAAACTGAAGCAGGAAGTGGTGAAGTCAGTAGCCCGGAGGCCCTCAACTCAAAGTGGCAGGACAGGGCTGGGGGGTGGTCAGGCTCAAGTCCAGCCAGTCGGAAAGGGAGAAGCTTGTGGTGCTCAGAGAAGGGGACAGGGCAGCGAGCTCCCAAGGCACCTGCCTTTCTGTGCCATCCCACGGGTGGGAGGAGGGAACCTGGGCCCACTTCTGCTGCCAACTACAGGCATCCCAGTGGCTCCTGAGCCAAGACATTCTGTGCCAGGCACTGGGCCAACCGCTTTATTCAACCTGCAGACAGCCCTGGGTCAGGAGATGGACACTGTTGTGAATTTCTCAGAGGAGAAAATGGAAGCCCATACATCCCCCTGAACTCCCACCGGGCGTTAGAGCCCTCCCCGGTTCCTTAGGGGTGTGGCTGCCACTGAGATCTGCCTAGCCTCGGCTTTCATTGATCCATGAACACTCCCAGGCTCAGATACTACTGACCCATTTTACAGATGGGTAAACTGAAGCTCAGAAACCTTTCCCTGGGGGCCCTACAGCCAGTTCAATGACCAAGGCCGCCCCCCACCCCCCACACCCCAGGCTCAAAGTACCTCTGCTGGCAGTGGGTGAGCTGGAAAAACAGGTAAGGAAAGTCCTCAATGCCTCTTCCTCCACGCCTGGCTGGGCCTGCTGGGGCCCAGGTGCACTGAATGAGGCTTCTAATCAGTCCCCCAGCTCCACTTCTGTGTTTAATTCACTGCAGCTGCTCCTGGAAGGCAGACCCATTTGAGGCTGGGGGAGGCCGAGGGCTTCAAAGACAATTCCACAGTCCAGGAACCCTATCCCCATATAACAGACCCAGGTCGCCCCAGTGGGGTCACCCTGGCCTCTGCGCTCAGATGCCTGAGACCTTGCCTGAGCTCAGACTGGAGTCGATGGGAGCATTCCCCCATCTGGTAGGTTTTGCAAACCACAACAGCCTCTCCCCCTTCCCACCTTCCTGTGTCCCCCAGAGCAGCTTCTCCTCAAGTCTCCCATCCCAGCAATGAAAGCCTCTTCTATATACTCCTAACTACCCAGGAGAAACGTCGGTCCCCCACGCTCCACTTGCAAACAGACAGAATTAGATGATGTTATTCTGCCAAAGCGAATTTTCAGTTCACCCACTTCTTATCACACCTTCCAGCCAGGTCAGGCCAGAAGCCCCCTTCCAAGTATCCCCATCTCTCCTACCCACAGCGGCTACGGGATGTTCTTAAGACACAATCCGATCACGCCATGCACCTGCTGTTCCAAGCCTCCCTGGTCCCCACCGCCCCGAGAACGGGTTCCACACTCTCCTCGCCGCTTCCCAGGCCCCGGCCAACCTCTCTCTACCTCAGACCCTCCCTCTCCGCGTTTCAGCCACGCTGGCCTCTTTTCTGCTCCGCACACACTCCCGGCTGGGCCCTGCCACACAATCTTGCTGTTTCCTGGGCCTAAAAAGCCCTTGCTGGCTGGTCCAACCAGGCCAAATGACATTATCCCCGCCTGGGCACCTCCACCTCACCCCGGCCGCCTGATGGGTTAAGCTCGGGCTTGGAATGACGTGTTTAAGCGGTTCTCAGAAGCCGTCTACGCGGCCGGGCTGCGGGCTCCGAGGCCAGGGCCCCAGCTGCGTCCCCAGCCCTGGCACGTCGGGGAAACGGGGCGCTCCCCCGGCTCACACATCCGGATTCCCCCGCGTCACGAGGCCAGGATCGCCCCTACTCCCTCCAGCCCGTTTCGCAGCCGCGTCCTCGGGCACCCGTTGCGCCCCGGCCCTCGTGGGGGAGCGCGGATAGCTCGGGGAGACGGCCCAGATGGGAAGCCCCGAGGGGGACAGTCCCCGGCGGGGTGATGGGGGCTGGAGCCCAGCTGCGAGTGGGGGCCGGGCTGGGGCCGCCATGGCCGCGGAGGCGGGGCCGGGGACCGCCGTGAGGGTGGCGTTCGGGGCGGTGTTCGCGGCGCGGGGTGCTCGCTTACCTGGGGGTGCAGGCGGCCGGGCGTACCGAGGGCCGGCGGCGGGGCTGGGGACGGCGCGCCTAGCGGGCAACCCGGAGCAGCTGCAGACACGCGCCACCCGCTCCAGGCAGCCGGACTCTGCTCCCGGCCGGGCCTCGGCCCCCAGCAGGGGAAAAAAGGCTTGAGTGGGGGGAGCCCGGGGCGGGGCCGTGGGGGCGGGGCCTGGGCGGGGCACGCGCCCGGGAACGGTGGGGCCTGGCGCGGGGCTGGGGCCCTGGAGAGGCGGGGCCTGGCGTGGGGCGGGGGACTTGGAGGGGCAGGGCCTGGAGCGGGCGCCGGGTCCTCCAGGCGCTTGCACCCCGCGACGCAACTAGGCCTCTCTCTGGCCCCCGACCCCGCACCCGCACCCCATCCCCGCCCCCGCCCCCGCCCCCGTTCCCGCTCCGCCCATCTCTGCCCCGCGGCGCGCCTGGCCTGGGTCCAGCCTAGCGTTTCTAGTCTGCGCCTTATCTCTCCCCTTTGAACCCAGTATTGTCCGCTGCGCGCTCCGTCCGGCCCCGGCTTCACCCCTGTTCGCTGTCTGTCTCCCCGGCCCCCTCCCAGGTCCCCTCTTCTGCCCGAGATGCTCTGGCTCTGCTCATCTGTCCACACCCCCACACTCCCGGGGCGCCCTGAGCCTCTGGGGCGCGCAGTTGGATGGTGCACAGGGGAGGCCCAGATTTCTCCAGGCCTCAGCGGCCACCCTGGGTGCCCCGAGTCTGGGGCCCTGTTGGAGGGCCAGTCCAGGGGTTCGCCCGAGGCGAGCGCGGGGGCCAACCGAGGCGGTGAGGGCACCGGGCAAAGGCTGCGATTTGGTGGGGTGCAGGGGTCAGGCGACAGAGCTGGGGAGATAAGATGGGAGATAGGCCGGGTGGGTGGTGGCGCAGCCCTGGTTTTGGCTGAGGGCAGCAGCAGTGGGGGCTGGGTCCCCCGCTTGCCTGGTAGAACCGAAAATGACCCAGTCTCAGCAGCGCGCAGGGGCAGGGAGCCTGGGCGATCCCTGAACAGAGGACAGCCCCAGGGGGTTTCATAGTCGCTGGCCCACCGCATGTACTCTGGGCAAGTGGCTTCGCCTTTGGACAATAAGCCTCTGTAAAATGGGGATAATAAACCTTTCTCTGACTCAGCTCAGCAGACCCAAGACCCATGGGGTGAATTTGGGGCCTCCCTGCCACAGGGCCCTAGGCAAGCTGAGATTTGATTTCCTCACACAGACAGGGGCGCGGGGGGCGGGGCGGTCAGGGAGGCAGGAGACCTCTGTTGCAAGTGTGGAAGAACCTGTCCCTCCAAGTTCAGACTCCTGGCGTTTGCACTTGGCCTTCCCTCTGCTACACTGTTTCTCTTTTCTTTTTTCTTTTTCTTTTTTTTTTTTTTTTTTTTGAGACGGAGTCTTGCATTGTGGCCCGAGCTGAACTGCAATGGCATGATCTCGGCTCACTGCAACCTCTGCATCCTGGTTTCATTCGATTCTCCTGCCTCACCCACCACACCCGGCTAATTTATATATACATACATATATATATATATATATATATATATATATATATATATATATATATATTTTGGAGAGACGGGGGTTTCACTATGTTGGCCAGACTGGTCTCAAACTCCTGACCTCGTGATCCACCAGCCTTGGCTTCCCAAAGTGCTGGGATTACAGGTGTGAGCCAGCATGCCCGGCCTTCTCTTTTCTTTTTTTAAAAAAATCTGTTAGAGGCTGGGTGCGGTGGCTCACACCTGTAATCCCAGCACTTTGGGAGGCTGAGGCGGGTGGATCACCTGAGGTCAGGAGTTTGAGACCAGCCTGGCCAACGTGGCAAAATCCCATCTCTACTAAAAACACAAAAATTAGCCTGGAGTAGAATTGCGTGAACCCAGGAGGCAGAGGTTACAGTGAGCGGAGATCGTGCCACTGCACTCCAGCCTGGACAACAGAGTGAGACTCTATCCAAAAAAATTTCGTTAAAGATGGGAGTCTCACTCTGTTGCCCAGGCTAGAATGGAATGTCATGATCCCAGCTCATTGCAGCCTGGGACTCCAGGGCTCAAGCAGTCCTCTCACCTCAGCCTCCAGAGGAGCTAGGACTATAGCTGCCTGCCACCATGGCTGGCTAATTTTTTTTTTGTTTTAAATAAAAAAACTTTGGTAGGCAGGGTGTGGTGGCTCATGCCTGTAATCCCAGCACTTTGGGAGGCCGAGGCAGGTGGATCACCTGAGGTCAGGAGTTCGAGACCAGCCTGGCCAACATGGCGAAACCCCGTCTCTACTAAAAATACCAAAGTTAGCTGGGCATGGTGTTGCACACCTGTAATCCCAGCTACTCGAGAGTCTGAGGCAGGAGAATCACTTGAACCCAGGAGGCGGAGGTTGCAGTGAGTCAAAATCGTGCCGCTGCGCTCCAGCCTGGGTGACAGAGCAAGACTCTGTCTCAATTAAAAAAAAAAACAAAACAAAAAACCAAACTTTGGTAGAGGTGGGGTCTTGCTATGATGCCCAGGGTGGTCTGGAACACTTAGGCTCAAGTGATCTTTCCGCCTCCGCTTTCCAAGGTGCTGGGATTACAGGCAAGAGCCACTGTGCCCCAGCCTCTTTCCCTTTTCAAACGCATACATGCTTCTCCCTGAGCCTCAGTCCCCTCCTCCTTCCTCCATTGCCTGCTTTACCCCACCCCCACCATATTCACCTGTTTATTTTCTCCTCTCCTTCCCTCCAAGAGCTTGTTTGCACACCTGGAAAGAAAGATAATAAAGCAACTTTTCTCAGTTGTCATGACTAGGGAGTTATTGAATATCACACGTCGCATACTCCAGGGTGCTCAGAGCATGGCATTTGTTTGTATTAATAATAATATATGACCGGGCTTGGTCGCTCACACCTGTAATCCTAGCACTTTGGAAGGCTGAGGTGAGTGGATTGCTGGAGCTCAGGAGTTTGAGACAAGCCTCGGTAACATGGCAAGAGCCCCATCTCTACCAAAAATACAAAAATTAGCCAAGCGTGGTGGTGTGCTCCTGTAGTCCCAGCTACTCGGGAGGCTGAAGTGGGAGGCTGAAGTGGGAGGATCACTTGAGCCCAGAAGTCAAGGCTGAGGTGAACTATGATCATGCCACTGAACTCCAGCCTGGGCAACAGAGTGAGATCCTGTCTCAATTAAAAAAAAAGAGACACCAGCCTGGGCAACATAGTGAGACCCCGGTATCTACAAACAATAACGATAATATAATACAGGATACATGGTGGAATGGTGGAGTCCATGCCCCAGTGGAGAAGCCCCAGGACTCTGGCGAAGTGGAGTAGGGGAGCTCAAAAGAGGACCTGGGCGGGCCAGGGCTGGAGAGAGATTTCAGGTGGAAGGTACCACATGGGGCAAAGGTTGGGAAGCTGGAGGAAGACACCTGGGGTCAGCCAGGCAGGAAGGGACCCAGGCTGCACCTTCTGCAGTTGGGCAGCTTCTCGCCTGTCCTCACCTTCCACCCCGATCCCTGAGCATGGAGCTCAGGCCGGACCCCAAGCTTGAGAGTGAGTGGGTGTTCAAGGCAGGCTTCCTGGAAGAGGTGACATCTGAGCCCTGAGAAATAAGCGGGTGGGGGAACTATACTGAGAGGAAGTTTCCTGGGAGGACAGCAGGGCTGGCCCAGCCACAATAAGCCCTCCTGGGTTCTCTCCAGGGAGAGGCACCAATGGACTTACTGATTTATTTTGAGATGGAGTCTCACTCTGTCATCCAGGCTGGAGTGCAGTGGCACGATCTCAGCTCACTGCAACCTCTGCCTCCTAGGTTCAAGTGATTCTCCTGCCTTGGCCTCCCGAGTAGCTGGGATTACAGGCGCACACCACCACACCCGGCTAATTTTTGTATTTTTTGTAGAGACGGGGTTTCACCATGTTGGAGAGGCTGGTCTTGAACTCCTGACCTCGAGTGATCCCTCAAGGGATTATGGGCATGAGTCAATGCACCTGGCCAACAATTGGACTTAAAATTAGGAAAGAACAGAGTGGGAGGCTGGGGAAGGTGTCACTCTACCGTGGGCAGCTGGATGGGAGGACCTGGGGCCTGGTTCGGGGGTGATGAATAGGAAGAGAGGGAGGGATTCCAGGGGGATTTAGAGGTAAAATTACCAGAACTCAGGGGATGAGGGGAGGCTAGTGGTGGCAGTGAGGGCCACCTCCTCTGCTCACCTTTCTCCAAGGGTCCCCCCTGCTCCATGCCTGAATATCCTCATCTACCCAGAATAGGTACTTGGCACCTGATCTCCCCCACCTGCCACCTGGCCCCTGCCCAGCTTCCCAGGGCACTTGGCAACCCAGCATGAGTCCAGCAAGCAGGCTAACCGGTTCTCATTGATGATGTCTCCTGCCAAGCCAGGCCCTGCACCCACCTGAGGTTCCTAGTGGGTGAGCGGAATCACAGCCCTAGAACCCTGGGTGAGGAGAGGGCAGTGGCAAACCTTGTCCTGGAGCAGTGACTACCTGGTCAGTGCCAGGGCCTGTGCAAAGTGATGTAAAAAGATGGCTATGACCGGCCCTCTCTGTGAAGCAGGTTCACTTAAGCTTCCCATTTTAGGCCAGCTGTGATGGCTCAAGCCTTGTAATCCCAGGACTTTGGGAGGCCCAGGTGGGAAGATCGCTTGAGCCCAGGAGGTTTTTCATTTTTTTCTTTTTTGAAACGGAGTCTCACTTGGTTACCCAGGCTGGAGTGCAACCTCTGCCTCCTGGGTTCAAGCGATTCTACTGCCTCAGGAGCAGCTGGGATCACAGGGGTGCACCAACATGCCTGGCTAATTTTTGTATTTTTAGTAGAGATAGGGTTTCACCATGTTGGCCAGGCTGGTCTCAAACTCCTGACCTCAGGTAGTCCGCCCGCCTCCCAAAGTTCTGGGATTACAGGCATGAGCCACCACGTCCAGCCTAAAGAACTTTAAGAATTAGCTGGCATGCACCTGTAGTCCTAGCTACTTGGAAGGCTGAGGCAGGAGGATTACTTGAGTCCAGGAGGTCGAGGCCGCAGTGAGCCATGATTGCACCACTGCACTCCAGCCTGGGTAATAGAGTGAGACCCTGTCTCAAAGAAAAAAAAAAAAAAAAGAAAAATCCCATTTTAGAGATGAGCCCAGAGTGGTGCAGGAAGCTACACAAAGCCACACAGCCACAAGGTGGATGAACTGGGAGGAGGTGCTTTTAACCTAGCTCTGCCTGCCACATTCTCCATGTTGGTCAGGCTGGTGTTGAACTCCCAACCTCAGGTGATCCGCCCGCCTCGGCCTCCCAAAGTGTTGGGATTATAGGCAGGAGCAACCGCGCCTGGCCGATATGTGGTCTTTTATCCCTCACCTCCCTCCCCACCCTTTCCCTCTGAATTCCCGTTTTCTTTCTTTCCTTCTTTTCGTCCTTCCTTCCTTCCTTCCTGCCTTCCTTCCCTATCTCCCTCTTTCTTGCTTGCTTTTTTTTTTTTTTTTTGAGACGGAGTCTCACTCTGTCGCCAGGCTGGAGTGCAGTAGCGTGATCTCGGCTCACTGCAAGCTCTGCCTCCCGGGTTCACGCCATTCTCCTGCCTCAGCCTCCCGAGTAGCTGGGACTACAGGCGTCCGCTACCACGCCCAGCTAATTGTTTGTATTTTTAGTAGAGACGGAGTTTCACTGTGTTAGCCAGGATGGTCTCGATCTCCTGACCTTGTGATCCGCCGGCCTCCGCCTCCCAAAGTGCTGGGATTACTGGTGTGAGCCGCCGCGCCCGGCCTCTTTCTTTTTTTGAGATAGGATCTCCCTCTGTCACCCAGGCTGGAGGGCAGTGGCACAATCATAGCTCACAGCAGCCTCCACAGCTCCTGGGCTCAAGTGATCCTCCTGCCTCAGCCTCTAGAATAGCTGGGACTACAGGCATGCACCACTACACCTAGCTCATTTATGTATTTATTTATTTTCTGTAGAGATGGGGGTCTCCTTCCTGCCTTTTTCTTTCTTGGGAAAGTGAGTGTTTTACTTTGGGTTGCTTGGTAACAGCTTTAGAGATATAATTTTCATACCATCCAATTTACCTATTTCAAGTTTTCAAGTCGAAGGTTTTTGATCCATTCACAGAGTTCAGCAGTTCTCACCATCTTGTTCTTCTTTTATATGACAAATATTAATTGTATATACTTACCAGGTACAGTGTGATCTTTTGATATATGCATACTTTGGGAACCACTTTGCTCTTTTTCTGTTTCGTTTCGTTTTTCTTTTTCTTTTCTTTCAGAGATAGGGTCTCATTCTTTCACCCAGGCTGGAGTGCAGTGGTGTGATCATAGCTCACTGCAGCCTCGACCTCCTGGGCTCAAGTGATCCTCCCACCTCAGCCTCCTGGGTAGCTGGGACTACAGTGTGCACTACCATGGCCAGCTAATTTTTTAAAGTTTTGTAGAGATGGGGTCTCACTGTGTTGCCCAGGCTGGTCTCAAACCTGTGGCCTCAAGTGAGCCTCCCACTTTGGCCTCCCAAAATGCTGTGATTACAGGTGGGAGGCAGTGCACCTGTCCCCATATTGTTCTTTTTAGCGGCTACATAGGATGCCACGGTTGAGCCAGACTTTGCTTATCAGTTTCCTATTGATGGACTGGGCGATTTTCGTTGTTTGTTGTTGTTGTTTGGTTGCATTTTTTGAGACAGAGTCTTGCTCTTGTCACCCAGGCTGGAGTGCAGTGGCACGATCTCGGCTCACTGCAACCTCTGCCTCCCCAGTTCAAGTAATTCTCCCACCTCAGCCTCCCCAGTAGGTGGGATCATAGGTGCCTGCCACCAAGCCCGGCTAATTATTGTGGTTTTAGTAGAGACGGGGTTTTGCCATGTTGGTCAGGCTGGTCTCGAACTCCTGACCTCAGATGATCTGTCCGCCTCAGCCTCCCAAAATGCTGGGATTACAGACCTGAGCCACCACGCCTGGTCTAGGCGGTTGTTTTTGATCCAAGCAACGAGGAAATGAATAACCTGACGTAGAGGTCATATGTCAACCCAGCATGAACAGATCTCATCAGTAAATTCCTAGAAGTGGAATTACTTGTCAAAGGGTGTGAGCAGGTGTATCGTGGATAACTATTGCCAAAGGTTTCTCCACAAAGGACTCATCCTCCACACGTTATCAAACATTCTAATCTTTGCTAACTGAGAGGTTTAAAAGTATGTAGTTCTCATTTGCATTTTTATTTTTTATTTTATTTATTTATTTATTTTTTTGAGACGAAGTCTCTCTCTTGTCCCCCAGCCTGGGGTGCAATGGCATGATCTCGGCTCACTGCAACCTCCGCCTGCCTGGTTCAAGCGATTCTCCTGCCTCAGCCTCCCAAGTAGCTGGCACTACAGGCGCCTGCCACAAAAATTATGCCCGGATAATTTTTGTATTTTTAGTAGAGACAGGGTTTCACCATGTTGGCCAGGATGGTCTTGAACTCCTGACCTCAGGTGATCTGCCCACCTCGGTCTTCCAAGCTGCTGGGATTACAGGCATGAGCCACCGCGCCTGGCCTGCATTTTTATTATTTCGAGTGAGGTTGAACATCTTCTCTGTGTTTAAAAACTGGATCTCAGGGCCAGGCACGGTGGCTCATGCCTGTAATTCCAGCACTTTGGGAGGTCAAGGCCAGAGGATGGCTTGAGGTCAGGAGTTTGAGATGAGCCTGGGAAATAGTTAGGTTCTGTCTTTCTTTTTTTTTGAGACGGAGTCTCGCACTCTCGTTCAGGCAGCTGGAGAGCAGTGGCGCGATCTCAGCTCACTGCAAGCTCCGCCTCCCAGGTTCACGCCATTCTCCTGCCTCAGCCTCCCGAGTAGCTGGGACTACAGGCGCCTGCCACCACACCCGGCTAATTTCTTGTATTTTTTTTTTAGTAGAGACGGGGTTTCACCGTGTTAGCCAAGATGGTCTCGATCTCCTGACCTCGTGATCCACCCGCCTCGCCCTCCCAAAGTGCTGGGATTACAGGTGTGAGCCACTGCGCCCGGGCTGGTTCTGTCTTTCTATATATATATTTGTAAGTGGATCTTGTCCAGACGTGGTGGCTCATGCCTGTAGTCTCAGCTACTCAGGAGGCTCAGGGAGGAGGATCACTTGAGTCAGGAGTTTGCAGCTGCAGTGAGCTATGATTGCACCAGTGCCCTCTAGACTGGGAAACAGAGCAAGACCCTGTCTCTAAAGTAAAACATTTTTTTTTTTTTTTGAGATGGAGTCTTGCTCTGTCACCCAGGCTGGAGTGCAATGGCGTGATCTCGGTTTACTGCAACCTCCACCTGCCGAGTTCAAGCGATTCTCCTGCCTCAGCCTCCCAAGTAGCTGGGATTACGGGTGCCCGCCACCATGCTTAGCTAATTTTTTCTATTTTTAGTAGAGACGGATTTACCATGTTGGCCAGGCTAGTCTCGAACTCCTGACCTCAGGTGATTCACCCACCTCAGCCTCCCATGAGCCACCATGTCTGGCCTTTAAAATAAAACATTTTTAAACATGGACCTCTAGTCTTTCCCTGGAAACGTTTTCTGTTTTGTTTTTTTGTTTTGTTTTTTTTTGCAGGCGACAGCCTTTTTGTTATTGGTTTATAGAGCCTCTTTACTTTTACTGTGGTAAAATATATATAGAAGCTCTTTTTAGTATTAAAGAAATTACTTCTTATTCTGTGAGCTGCAATCTTCTTCCTCCATTTTTTTTTTTTTTTTTTTGAGATGGAGTCTTGCGCTGTCACCCAGGCTGGAGTGCAGTGGTGTGATCTTGGCTCATTGCAGCCTCTGCCTCCTGGATTCAGGAGATTCTCCTGCTTCAGCCTCCCAAGTAGCTGAGATTATAGGCGTGCACCACCATGCCCAGCTAATTTTTGCATTTTTAGTAGAGACAGGGTTCACCATTTTGGTCAGGCTGGTTTCAAACTCCTGACCTCAGGTGATCCACCTGCCTCAGCCTCCCAAAGTGCTGGGATTATAGGCCTGGGCCACCATGCCCAGCCCTTTGGTGACTTTTATGTTTATTCTATTCTTAGAAAGGCCTTTCCTGTGCATTCAGTTGTACATCAGCCCCCAACCTACCCCAAAAAAAGCCTTTGCAGCTAAGCCCCATGGCTCATACCTGTAATCCCAGCACTCTGGGAGGCTGAGGTGGGAGCATTGCTTGAGACCAGGAGTTCAATGCTGGAGTGAGCTGTGAGCTGTGATTGTACCACTGCACTCCAGCCTGGGCGACAGAGTGAGACTCTTGTCTGAAGAAAAATAAAAATTAAAAATAATTTGAGGCAGGGCGCGGTGGCTCATGCCTGTAATCCCAGCACTTTGGGAGGCTGAGGCGGACGGATCACGAGTTCAGGAGATCGAGACCATCCTTGCTAACATGTTGAAACCCCATTTCTACCAAAAATACAAAAAAATTAGCCAGGCGTGGTGGCGGGCGCTCCTGTAGTCCCAGCTACTTGGGAGGCTGAGGCAGGAGAATGGCGTGAACCCAGGAGGCGGAGCTTACAGTTAGCCGAGATCGCGCCACTGGACTCCAGCCTGGGCGACAGAGCGAGACTCTGTTTCAAAATAATAATAATAATAATAATAATAATAATAATAATAATAATAATAATTTGAGTGTATTTCAGTGTGGGGAAGGGCTTTTTTTTTTTTTTTTTTTTCGAGACAGAGTCTTGCTCTGTCGCCCAGGCTGGTGTGCAGTGGCGCGATCTCGGCTCACTGCAAGCTCCGCCTCCTGGGTTCAAGGGATTCTCCTGGCTCAGCCTCCCGAGTAGCTAGGATTACAGGCACGAGCCACCATGCCTGGCTAATTTTTTTTTGTATTTTTAGTAGAGACAGGTTTCACCATGTTGGCCAGGCTGGTCTCGAACTCCTGATCTTGTGATCCGCCCACCTTCACCTCCCAAAGTGCTGGGATTACAGGCATGAGCCACTGCGCCTGGCCAGCTTTTTGTTTCTTTTCTTTCTGTTGTTTTGTTTTTCAGAGATAGTGTCTTGCTCTGTGGCCCAGGCTGGAATGCAGTGGTGAGATCATAGCTTACTGCAGCCAGGACCTCCTGGGCTCAAATAATCCTCCCGCCTCAGCCTCCTGAGTAGATGGAACACAGGCATAAGCCACCACGTCAGGCCATGCATGACCTTCTTAGAAGGCCAGCAATCATTGGATCATATCACACTTTAATCCAGGATAACCTCAGCTTAACTTGGTTACAACTGCAAAGACCCTGTTTCTAAATAAGGTTAAATTCACACGTGCCCAGCTTTAACAAATCTCCTTGGAGGACACAATTCAAACCACACTACCTACAAGCATTTTTTTTTTTTTTGAGACAGAGTCTCGCTCTGTCGCCCAGACTGGAGTGCAGTGGCTTGATCTTGGCTCACTGCAAGCTCTGCCTCCCAGGTTCACACCATTCTCCTGCCTCAGTCTCCCAAGTAGCTGGGACTGCAGGCGCCCGCCACCAAGCCTGGCTAATTTTTTGTATTTTTACTAGAGACGGGTTTTCACCATGTTATCCAGGATGGTCTCGATCTCCTGACCTCGTGATTCGCCCGCCTCAGCCTCCCAAAGTGCTGGGATTACAGGCGTGAGCCACTGCGCCTGGCTGCATTTTTTTTAAAATGTGTTCATTTTTCCAAAAATTGACTCTCTAGAATCATGCTGGAAAGTTAAATGTAAACTATTGCATACAAATTTGCAGAGAAAAAAATGCCTTCCCTTCAAAAAAAAAACTTTCAATGAATTATTTCTTTTTTTGGTTTTGAGAGTTAGCTTGCAATCTCCATTATAGCCCGCATCTTTTTAACTACAGCATGGAATGGATTCATTGTCATAACTGGTGCTTTCCAGAAGATACAGTTCTTTCCCATCAATGCTTTTTGCCTCTGTTCTGGGGTTTTCGTGCATGTTTAATTAGAGGGGGCTTCTTTTCTGGGATCAGTGAGCCAAAGCTAATGAGCAGGCTCCTTGGTCAATCCAGGTCAGTACTGGGGGCGTTTGATGGGGAGGTGTGGGTGAGAACAGGATGTTTGAGGCATGAGTAGGATCCCAAAGAGGAAGTGTCCCTCAGCTGAGGGGGTGGGTGAGTGTGAAGAGGAGCTGTGGAGGAGAGAAGGGGCTCTATTGAAACAAAAGTTGGGCCGGTGTAGTGTGGCTCATGCCTGTAACTCCCATGCTTTGGGAAGCCAATGTGGGAGGATTGCTTAAGGGCAGGAGTTTGAGACCAGCCTGGGCAACATAGAGAGACCCCATCTCTACAAAAACAAACAAACAAACAAACAAACAAAACCAGACTTGGTGGCACGTGCTTTCGGCCCCAGCTACTTGGGAGGCTGAAGTGGGAGGATCGATTGAGCACAGGAGTTGTAGGATGCAGTGGGCTATGATGGTACCACTGCATTCCAGCATGGGTGACCCTGTCTCAAAAAAACAACAAGGCCGGGTGCAGTGGCTCATGCCTGTAATCCCAACACTTTGGGAGGCCGAGGCAGGCAGATCACTTGAGGTCAGGAGTTCGAGACTAGCCTGGCCAACATGGTGAAACCTCCTCTCTACTAAAAATACAAAAATTAGCCAGGCATGGTTCCTGTAATCCCAGCTACTCGGGAGGCTGAGACAAGAGAATCGGTTGAATCTGGGAGGTGGAGACTGCAGTGAGCCGAGATCGCACCACTGCAGTCCAGCCTGGGCAACAAGAGCAAAACTCCATCTCAAAAAAATAAAAATAAAAAATAAGCCGGGCGTGGTGGCTCATGCCTATAATCCCAGCACTTTGGGAGGCCGAGGCAGGTGGATCACGAGGTCAGGAGATTGAGACCATCCTGGCTAACATGGTGACACCCCGTCTCTACGAAAAATACAAAAAATTAGCCAGGCGTGGTGGTGGGCACCTGTAGTCCCAGCTACTCCAGAGGCTGAGGCAGGAGAATGGTGTGAACCTGGGAGGCGGAGCTTGCAGTGAGCCAAGATCGCGCCACTGCACTCCAGCCTGGGCGACAGAGCGAGAATCCGTCTCAAAAAAAAATAAAAATAAAATAATAGAGCGACCAGGGCTGCAGGGTGGGAGGTGAGTGGAGAGAAAGGAGCAAAACCGAGTCCAGTTCCGAGATGAGGGTGTCTGGAGTCTGGGGGACCGGGGGAAGGGAGGAGGGGGAGGCAGAGGATGGGAAGGTCTACCCCCCAGGCCTGGACTATGCTGGGCAGGCGGGCCTGGCTCGGTGCCCATCTCTGGGCAGGGAGCACAGGGTGAAAGCAGATCTGGAGGGAAGATGTGGCATTGGATGTTAGAAGGTGCAGATCTCCAGGGGGCTGTGGGAGGTGCACATAGAGGAAGCTCAGAGTGTGTGTCTGGGCTGGAGACGGGATGTCCTCGGTGTCTGCTCAGAAGGGAGGTACATGGTAGTTGAAGGCCCCTTGGGTAAAGACAGGAGGAAGTATGGGGAGAAGCTAGTCCCAGCTGCAAGGCAGACACCTGGTTGGGGTGTGTTTCATCTCTCATGCCACTGTACTCCAACCTGGGCGACAGAGTGAGACTCTGTCACAAAAAAAAAAAAAAAAAAAAGACAGGGTCTCGCTCTGTTGCCCAGGCTGGAGTACAGTGGCATAATCATAGCTCACTGCAGCCTCCAGCTCTCAGGCTCAAGCCGTCTTCAGCCTCCCAAGTAGCTGGGACTACAGGTTCATGCCACATTTTAAATTTTGTTAGAGATGGGGGTCCCACTAAGTTGCTCAGGCTGCAGACACTATTTGAAATGAACTCATCTGATCCTGCAACAGCCTTGTGAGGTTGGTTCTCTTAATTCCTCTTTGACAGGTGAGGAAACCGAAGCCCAGAGAGGTTAGGACACTGGCCCAAAGTCACACAGCCTGTGAGCCGCTGGAACCAGAACCTAGGAGCTGTGTTTCTGCTTTCGTGCAGACAGATGCATTTTCCTTTAATACTTCACTTTTTAGATGCAGAAGGGCAGGATCAGGGAGGTGGAGCGACTTGCCCAAGGTCTGGCAGTGAGTTAGTGGCCCTCCAAGCCTGTGTGTCTGTGCAAGGCTATGGGCTCTAGTTGAGAACGGGCAAAACCAGCGGTCTTGAAGGAAGCCTGCCTGGTATCCGTGTCAGTGAGGATGTGGGCTGCCGGGCTGGGCGGTGGAGGCGGGTGGCTGAAGATAGGCTGGGGCATGTCAAGTATGAACATTTAGAGTATGAACTAGACATAAGACAGCCCTGACTGGGCACGGTGGCTCACGCCTGTAATCTTAGCACTTTGGGAGGCTGAGGTGGGCAGATTGCCTGAGTTCAGGAGTTCGATACCAGCCTGGGCAACACGGTGAAACCCTATCTCTACTAAAATACAAAAAATTAGCCAGGCATGGTGGCATGTGCCCGTAATCCCAGCTACTCGGGAGGTTAAGGCAGGAGAATTGCTTGAACCCGGGAAGCAGAGGTTGCAGTGAGCCGAGATGGTGCCACTGCACTCCAGCCTGGGTGACAGAGCGAGACTCCATCTCAAAAAAAAATAAAAAAAATAAAAAAATAAAAAATGAAAGAAATAGCCCTAACCCCACCCCCTTGTGACATCTCCAACTAGGCTGGACTTCCCCCATGTCTGCAACAGGCTGGGGCATCCTCCGGAAATGAGTGGCGGGAGGGAGGCCAGGGCTGGGCCAGCAGAGTTGGGGGAGGGGATGAGAGTGCAGGGCTGGGGACACAGGAAGAGGCTGCAGGAAAAGAGGGGCAGTGTCCAAGCTCAGGGTCTCAGGACCTTTGGGGTTCCTGCCTTGTCCCCCTGCAACTCTGGAGGAGCAAGAGGCCTGGGGTTTCTCAGTTCTTTCCAGCCCAGGAGTCCCCTGGGGTGGCTCAGGGAGTGGGGACTTCCCTGGAGGAAAGGACCATGGAGTGAGCATCTAAACTTTTGCATTTGACTCAGAGCTTTGTCTCTTATTTTGTAAAACCCCAGTGTATGTGTGATACGTGTGCACTGACTACAAAAAGAAAAAAAGAAAAAAGAAAGAAAATTAACCTAGGCCAGGCACGGAGGCTCGTGCCTGTAATCCCAGCACTTTGGGAGGCCAAGGTGGGCGGATCACCTGAGGTCAGGAGTTTGAGACTAGCCTGGCCAACATGAGAAAACCCCATCTCTACCAAAAATACAAAAATTAGCTGGGCGTGGTGGCGGGTGCCTGTAATCCCAGCTACTCAGGATGCTGAGGCAGGAGAATCTCTTGAACCTGGGAGGCAGAGACTGCAGTGAGCTGAGATCATGCCACTGCACTCCAGCCTGGGCAACAGAGCGAGACTCAGTCTTAAAAAAAATAACAAAAAACCCAAAAAACCTACTATCCCCATATATAACCAATTTGTGCTGTGCACCAAGAACCTGCTTTAAATTTCCATTGCAATTTACAACCCCCATATTATACCAGGCAAGGTTAGTGGCTGTTGAAAATACCACCAGGACAGGGCTATCTAAAGACACAATCAGTAGTGCATTAACTATACAAAAAAAATAAAAATAAAAAAGACACTGTGTAGTTTCAAAACAAATCTTACACAGCCTTACATTTCAATTTTTTCTTTTCTTTTTTTTTTTTTTTTGAGACTGGGTCTCACACTGTCGCCCAGGCTGGTGTACAGTGGCGTGATCTCAGCTTGCTGCAACCTCCGCCTCACAGGTTCAAGCGATTCTCCTGCCTCAGGCTCCCGAGTAGCTGGGACTATAGGCACACGCCACCACGCCCGGCTAATTTTTGTATTATTAGTAGAGATGGGGTTTCACTATGTTGGCCAGGCTGGTCTTGAACTCCTCACCTTGTGATTCACCCACCTTGGCCTCCCAAAGTGCTGGGATTACAGGCATGAGCCACTGTGCCCGGCCTCAGTTTTTTTCTTTAAAAAGAGTGAATTGTGTACAAGGGGGTTAAATGCTTAATGGAAAAGAAAAATAAAAAAAGAAGAAAAAGAAAGAAAGAAGGAAAAAGGAAGGAAGGAAGGAACTGCTAGAACCAACTTATTCATCATCGTCTTCTTAATCTTCCCAGCCCAAAGCCTCCTGGGCCCCTAGATCCGGGTAGGGGTGGGAGGGAGGGTCTGAAGGAGAGGGATGCTTCCCAGAGCAGAGGCATTCAAGCTGAATCTCAAAGAACAAGAATGTGCCAGGGGCAGTCAGGCAATTATGCAAAGCTGACTGCAGGTGCAAAGGCCCAGAAGTTGGAAGCTGCACCTTCAGGGCCCAAGGTTAATGGTGTGAGAAGCAGCGAGAGCAGGTAGAGATCAGGCTGCAAGACAACCAGAGCTGAAGTAGAGAAAGTCCTTGGGAGTCTCAATAAAGACTTTGATCTAATCTGGGGGTAATAGGGAGCCATGGGAGAGTTTAGAGCAGGAAGGAACATAGTCTTAGTTGTGTGCCCCAGGAATTCCCCTGGTTGCTTTATTTTCTTTTCTCTTTTTTTGTTTTTTTATTTGAGACTCAGTCTCGCCATGTTGCCCAGGCTGGAGTGCTGTGGCACGATCGTGGCTCAGGGCAAACTCCACCTTCTGGGTTCAAGCAATTCTCCTGCCTCAGCCTCCCAAGTAGCTGGGACTGAAGGCATGCACAACCATGCCAGGCTAATTTTTGTATTGTTACTAGAGATGGGGTTTCACTATGTTGGCCAGGCTGGTCTCAAACTCCTGACCTCAGGTGGTCCTCCCACCTTGGCCTCCCAGAGAGCTGGGATTACAGGTGTGAGCCACTGCGTGGGTCCTTCCTTCCTTCCTCCCTCCCTCCCTTCCTTCCTTCCCTCCCTCCCCTCCTTCTCCTCCTCCTCCTGCTTCCTCTTCCTCTTCCTCTTCTTCTTCTTCTTCTTCTTCTTTCTCTCTCTCTCTTCTTTCTTTCTTTTTCTTGAGACAGGGTCTCTTTGTCTTTGTCCAGTCTGGAGTGCAGTGTTACCATTGTAGCTCACTGCAGCCTCCAGCTCCCGGGCTCAAGTGATCCTCCTGCCTCAGCCTCCTGAGTAGCTGTGATTACAGGTGCATGCCACCTCATCTAATTTTTAAGTGATCTTCCTACCTGGGCTTCCCAAAGTGCTGAGATTATAGGCAAGAGCCACCATGCCTGGCCATTCCTGGTTGTTTTCTATCGGAGGGGCTGTAGGAGAGGGGGCAGGTAGGAGAAGTGAAGTCACCCAGTGCAGGTGGGTAAGGTCTAAACAGGACAGAAGGGTGGAAGGAAGATAGGATAATTTTTTTTTTTAATTTTTACAACCTTTTGTTTAAGTATAGCACACATAAGGCCCAGCATGGTGGCTCATGCCTGTAATCCCAGCATTTTGGGAGGCTGAGGTGGGTAGATCGCTTAAGCCCAGGAATTTGAGACCAGCCTGGGTAACATGGCAAAACCCCATCTCTATCATAATACAAAAATTAGCCAGGCATGGTGGTGCACACCTGTAATCCCAGCTACTCGAGGGGGGCTGAAGTGGGAGGATCACTTGTGCCTGGGATTTGTAGTCAGTGGAGATTGTGCCACTGTACTCCAGCCTGAGTGATAGAGTGAGACCCTGTCTCAAAAACAAAAAAGAAGAAGAAAGGAAGAAAAGTGTAGCACACTTTTAGTAAAGAAAACAATGCATAAATTCATAAATGTGGCCAGGTGCGGTGGCTTACGCTTGTAATCCTAGTACTTTGGGAGGCCGAGGCAGGCAGATCACCTGAGGTCAGGAGTTCAAGACCAGCCTGACCAACATGGTGAAACCCTGTCTCTACTAAAAATACAAAAATTAGCTGGGCATCCTGTAATCCCAGCTACTAGGGAGGCTGAGGCAGGAGAATTGCTGGAACCCAGGAGGTGGAGGCTGCAGTGGGCCGAGATCACACCCCTGCACTCCAGCCTGGGCGACAGAGCAAGACTCCATCTCAAAAAAAAAAACAAAAACCAAAACAAACAACAACAACAAGAACAAAATCATAAATATATGCCTTAAGGAATTTTTATCATGTGAACGTAGTGTATAGCCAGGACCTAGATTAGGTCAAGAACAGAACATCGGCCGAGCGCTGTGGCTCACACCTGTAATCCCAACACTTTGGGCAGCCAAGGCAGGTGGATCACAAGGTCAAGAGGTTGAGACCATCCTGGCCAACATGGTGAAACCCTGTCTCTACTAAAAATACAAAAAAATTAGCCGGGCATGGTGGTAGGCACCTGTAGTACCAGCAACTTGGGAGACTGAGGCAGGAGAATCACTTGAACCTAGGAGGCAGAGGTTGCAGTGAGCCGAGATTGTACCACTGCACTCCAGCTTGGGTGACAGAGTGAGACTCTGTCTCAAAAAAAAAAAAAAAAAAAAAAAGGCCGGGCACAGTGGCTCACGCTTGTAATCCTAGCACTTTGGGAAGCCAAGGCAGGTGGATCACGAGGTCAGGAGATTGAGACCATCCTGGCGAACACAGTGAAATCCCGTCTCTACTAAAAATACAAAAAAATTGGCTGGACATGGTGGGCTCCTGTAGTCCCACCTACTTGGTAGGCTGAGGCAGGAGAATGGTGTGAACCCGGGAGGCGAACCTTGCAGTAAGCTGAGATCAAGCCACTGCACTCCAGCCTGGGCGACAGAGTGAGACTCTGTCTCAAAAAAAAAAACCAAAAAAAAAAAAAAAAAAAACAACAATCCAGGCGCGGTGGCTCTCGCCTGTAATCCCAGCACTTTGGGAGGCCGAGGCGGGTGGATCACAAGGTCAGGAGATCAAGACCATCCTGGCGAACACGGTGAAACCCCGTCTCTACTAAAAATACAAAAAAATTAGCTGGGCGTGGTGGCGGGCACCTGTAGTCCCAGTTACTCGGGAGGCTGAGGCAGGAGAATGGTGTGAACCCAGGAGGTGGAGCTTGCAGTGAGTGGAGATCATGCCACTGCACTCCAGCCTGGCCAACAGAGCGAGACTCCATCTCAAAAAAGAAAAAAAAAGAACAGAACATCACCAGCCCCTAGAAGTCCCCCATTGTACCCTGCCCTGCTACTCTCCACAAAGGGTAACCCCATTTTTTTTTTAAGAGATAGGGTCTTGCTGTGTCACCCAGGCTGTAGTGCAGTGGTGTGATCATGGCTCACTGCAGCCTCGACCTCCCAGGCTCAAGTGATCCTCCCACCTCAGCCCCCTAAGTAGCTGGGACTACAGGCACACACGCCATCACGCCCAGCAAATTTTTGCATTTTTTTGTAGGGATGGGTTTCACTATGTTGCCCAGGCTGGGTTGGAACTCCTGGCCTCAAGCAATCCTCATGCCTTAGCCTCCTAAAATGCTGGGATTATAGGTGCGAGCAACCATGCCCAGCCCTTATCTTGATTTTTAACAGTCTAGAATCACTCTGTCTGCTATTTGAACATTATATAAATGAAGACAAGCAGGATGTTTCCTTTATGTTTGGTTTCTTTTGTGTAACACCAGGTTTGTGTGGTTCATCCATATTTTTGTAGGTTACAGTTATTGTTCCTTGCCTTTTTTTTTGTTTGTTTGTTTTGTTTTCAGACAGTCTCGCTCTGTCACCCAAGCTGAAGTACCATCTCAGCTCACTGCAACCTCTGCCTCCCACGTTCAAGTGATTCTCCTGCCTCAGCCTCCCAAATAGCTGGGACCACAGGACTGTGTCACCACGCCCGGCTGATTTTTGTATTTTTAGTAGAGACAGGGTTTCACCATGCTGGCCAGGCTGGTCTCAAATTCCTGACCTCAAGTGATCCTCCCGCCTTGGCCTCCCAAAGTGCTGGGATTACAGGCGTGAGACACCGCGTCCAGCCCGTTGCCATTTGGTATAGCAAGGTTTCTCAACTGCTGTTGACATTTGGAGCTGAATAATCTATGTTCCTACACATTGTACGTATTTAGTGGCATCCCAGGCGTCTACTCACAGCGTGACAGTAGCACTCCTCCCTTTGGTTCTGACAACGCAAAACATCGCTAGACATTGCCAAATATTCCCTTAGAAGCGATAAGATCACCACCCAGTCGACTAGGCGTGGTGGCTCACGCCTGTAATCCCAGCACTTTGGGAGGCCAAGGCAGGTGGATCACCTGAGGTCGGGAGTTCGAGCCCAGCCTGACCAACATGGAGAAACCCCATCTCTACTAAAAACACAAACATTAGCCAGGCGCGGTGGCGCATGCCTGTAATCCCAGCTACTCAGAAGGCTTAGGCGGGAGAATCGCTTGAATTCGGGAGGCGGAGGTTGCGGTGAGCTGAGATCACGCCATTGCACTCCAGCCCGGGCAACAAGAGTGAAACTCCGTCTCAAAAAAAAAAAAAAAAAAAAAAAATCACCACCCGGTTGAGAACCGCTGTCTTCCCTTTTGTGAACTTACCACAGTTTATTTACCTAAACTTTTTTAGGCATTTGGGTTGTTTCCAATTTCTGGCTGTGATAAGCAGAGGTGCTGTGAACATTCTGGCCAGTTTCTGGATGAATGCAACAATGTATATTCTTTAAGTTTATACTTAGGAGTAGAAATGCTGATTCATATTGTGTAGGTGTTTGTTCAGCTTTCTGGATATTGCCACGGTTTTCCAAAGCGGTTGTACCATTTCACACGCTCTCCAGAGTGTGGGAGTATAACTTGGTATTAACTTTTCTTTTTTCTTTTTCTTTTTTTTTGAGATGGAGTCTTGCTCTGTCGCCCAGGCTAGAGTGCAGTGGCGTGATCTCGGCTCACTGCAGACTCCGCCTCCTGGGTTCAAGTGATTCTCCTGCCTCAGCCTCCCGAGTAGCTGGAATTACAGGCACCCGCCACCGCGCCCGGCTAATTTTTGTATTTTTTAGTAGAGACGGGGTTGCACCATCTTGGCCAGGCTGGTCTCAAACTCCTGACCTCATGATCCACCGGCCTCGGCATCCCAAAGTGCTGGGATTACAGGCGTGAGCCACCGCGCCCCGCTAGCATTTTGGGTTTCATGTGCATTTCTCTGATGACTCATGAGGTCAGCCCTCTTTCATTTATCAGCCATTTGGAGATCACCTTTTGTGAAAGACTCATTTGTCCTTTGGAGTGTTTGTCCTTTTCATTTTCTTTCTTTCCTTCCTTCCGTCCCTACCCTCCCTTTCTCTCTTCCTCTTCCTTCCTTTCTCTTTGTCTTCCTTCCTTCCTTCCTCCCTTCCTTCCTTTCTTTCTTTCCTTCTCTTTTTTCTTTTATTTGACAGAGTTTCACTCTTGTTGCCCAGACTGGAGTGCAGTGGCACAATCTCAGCACACTGCAACCTCCGGCTCCTAGGTTCAAGTGATGCTCCTGCCTCAGCCTCCCAAGTAGCTGGGATTACAGGCGCCCACCACCATGCACAGCTAGTTTTTGTGTTTTTAGTAGAGACGGGGTTTCACCATGTTGGCCAGGCTGGTCGCCAAGTCCTGACCTCAGAGGATCCACCTTCCTCGGCCTCCCAAAGTGCTGGGATTACAGGCGTGAGCCACTGTGCCTGGCCTCCTTTTCATTTATCTCTTTCCTTCCTTCCTTCCTTCCCTTTCCCTTTCTCTCTCTCTCTGTCTCTCTCTCTCTCTCTCTCTCTCTGTCACCCAGGCTGGAGTGCAGTGGTGCAATCATAGCTCACTGCAGCCTTGACCTCCTGGGCTCAAGTGATCTTCTTGCCTCAGCCTCTCGAGTTGATGGGACTACAGGCACCTGCCACCATGTCCAGCTAATTTTTTGTAGAGACAGGAGTCTTGCTATGTTTTCCAGGCTGGTCTTGAACTCCTGGACTCAAGTGATCCTCCCACCTTGGCCTCCCAAAGTGCTGGGATGACAGTCATGAGTCACCCCACCTGAACCCACATATAACTTTTTTTCTTTTTTCTTTTTTCGAGACAGTCTCACTCTGTCATCCAGGCTGGAGTGCAATGGCACAATCCTGGCTCACTACAACCTCTGCCTCCTGGGTTCAAGGGATTCTCATGCCTCAGCCTCCAGAATAGCTGGACCACAGGTGCGTGCCACCACATCTGGCTAATTTTTGTATTTTTAGTAGAGACAGGGTTTTGCCATGTTGGTCAGGCTGTTCTTGAACTCCCGACCTCAAGTGATCTGCCAACCTCCACCTCCCAAAGTGCTGGGATGACAGGCCACTGTGCCCAGCCCCTCACATATAACTTTTGACTCCCTCAAAACTTAACTACTAGGCTGGGCTCGGTGGTTCACACCTGTCATCCCAGCACTTTGGGAGGCTGAGGCAGGAGGAATGCTTGAGTCCAGGAGTTCAATACCAGCCTGGACAACATAGCAAGACTCCATCTCTAAAAAAACTAAAAATTAGCTGGCCATGGTGGTGCATACCTGTGGTCCCAGCTACTCAAGAGCCTGAGGTGTGAAGATTACCTGAGCCCAGGAAGTCGAGGCTGCAGTCAGCCATGTTTACACCACTGCACTCCAGCCTAAGTGACAGGATAAAACCCCATCTCTAACAAAACAAAAACAAAAACAAAAACAAACAAAAAAAAGGCTGGGCGCAGTGGCTCACACCTGTAATCCCTAGCACTTTGGGAGGCCGAGGCGGGCAGACCACTTGAAGCCGGGAGTTGGAGACCAGCCTGACCAACATGGAGAAACCCTATCTCTACTAAAAATACAAAATTAGCCAGGCGTGGTGGTGCATGCCTGTAATACCAGCAACTTGGGAGGCCGAGGCAGGAGAATCACTTGAACCCAGGTGGTGGAGGTTGCAGTGAGCCAAGATCGCGCCATTGCACTCCAGCCTGGGCAGCAAGAACAAAACTCCGCCTCAAAAAAAAAAAAAAAAATTAAAAAAGAAACTATCAGAACGTCCATCAATGAGGGAGTAGAGAAATGAAAGGAGAATGAAATGTAGTGGTAAGGCAATGGAATATTAAACAGGAGTGAAAAGGAATAAGTAACTCTCCCTGTCTCTGTGTCTCTCTTTCTCTCTCTTGCCTTGCTCTCACTCTCACTCTCTCCAGCTCTACTCTATGTCAATATAAATGTATCTTAATGTGGTGCTGTTTCAAAAAGAAATTCAAGTTGTGCAATGTTAGTTTAGTGTGATACTGTTTATATACATTTGAAACATAATAACACTCTGGGTTGCTTATGGATACAATTCCACTTAAAAACAGATACAGATTAAGGAAGTAATGGCCTTTCCCCCCCCCCCCCCCCCCCCCCCCCCCCCCCGGGTACTTGTAGGTTTCAAATGTGTCTCCCTGCAGGGACCAAAGGGAGCAGGTCACTATAGGTCAGTGGCCAGGGGAGTCCAGGGGTCAGAGTGGGATGTGACTGAATGATCAGTATAGCCAAGGGATCAATATGACTGAGGTAGCCAGAGAGACCATGTAGAAGGTAGACTTTTTATTTTTCTTTTGAGACAAGGTCCCACTCTGTTGCCCAGGCTGGAGTGTAGTGGCATGATCATAGCTCACTGCAGCCTCAATTTCCCAGGCTCAAGCCAGCTACGCACCTCAGCCTTCCAAGTAGCTGGGACTACAGGTGTGTGCCACCATGCCTGGCTAATTTTTCTTTTCTTCCTTTTTAGAGAGTTTCCTGCTATGTTGCCCAGGCTGCAGGCTGGTCTCAAACTCCTGGGCTCCCAAAATGTTGGGATTATAGGCGTGAGCCATTGTGGCTGGTGGAAGGTAGCTTTTTCTTTTCTTTTCTTTTTTTTGCCAGAGTCTCACTTTGTCTCCAAGGCTAGAGTGCAGTGGCATGAGCTCAGCTCACTGCAACCTCCGCCTCCCAGGTTCAAGCGATTCTTTTGCCTCAGCCTCCTGAGTAGCTGGAATTACAGGCATGGGCCACCGTATCCAGCTAATTTTTGTATTTTTAGTAGAGATGGGGTTTCACCATGTTGGCCAGGCTGGTCTTGAACTCCTGACCTCAGGTGATCCTCTTGCCTCGTCCTCCCAAAGTGCTGGGATTACAGGCGTGAGCCACTGCCCAGGGCCGGAAGTTAGCTTTGATGCAGCCATTTGTCCTGGGCCCCCAGGAACAAGGTGTGCTCTACCAGAAAGAGTGCAGATGGGATGTGGATTCTGGAAATCATATGTAGGATTTGCAACCTCGTGCATGGTTCTGAGTATCTGTAGCTTGCAGCAGGTCTAGACACGCCAACCCTTGATTCAGAGCTCAAAAGTCATCAGGGTCTTATGGGCCAGCAGAGGACAGCCAGGGGTCAGGCACCAGGATTTTCTTTTTTTTGCATTAAATCAATTTTTTAGGCTGGATGCAGCACCTCATACCTGTAATCCCAGCACTTTGGGAGGCCGAGGCGGGATTGCTTGAACCTAGGAGTTGGAGTCCAGCCTGGGCAACGTAGTGAGACCCTATCTATAAAAAAAAATTTTTTTAATCTGGCTGGGCGCTGTGGCTCATGCCTGTAACGCCAGCACTTTGAGAGGCCGAGTCCAGTGGATCACATAAGGTCAGGAGTTCAAGAGCAGCCTGGCCAACGTGGTGAAACCCCATCTCTACCAAAAATACAAAAATGACCTAGGTGTGGTGGTGCATGCCTGTAATACCAGCTACTTGGGAGGCTGAGGCGTAAGAATCACTTGAATCTGGGAGGCAGAGGTTGCAGTGAGCTGAGATCACACTACTGCATTCCAGCCTGGGCGACAGAGCAAGACTGTCTCAAAAAAAAAAAAAAAAAGAAAAGAAAAGAACAAAAAAAAAAGAAAAAGAAAATGCTGGATGGGGTGGCTCATGCCTGTAATCCCAGAACTTTTGGAGTCTGATGCAGGTGGATCACCTGAGGTCAGGAGTTTGAGACCAGCCTGGCCAATGTGGTGAAACCCCGTCTCTACTAAAAATACAAAAATTAGCTGGGCACGGTGGCGCACACCTGTGGTTCCAGGTTCTCGGGAGGCTGAGGCAGGAGAATTGCTTGAACCCAGGGGATAGAGGTTGCAGTGAGCCGAGATCCACTGCTCTCCAGCTTGGGCGACAGGGCGAGACTCTGTCTCGAATAAAAAAGAAAGAAAGAAAGAAAAAGAACAACTTCATCACCGCGTAAAATTCCCTTACACTGCCCGTTAGGAGTCACATCCTTCCTTCCTTCTCCTTGACAACCACTTATCTGCTCTCTGTCGCCATAATTTAGCCTTTCCGAGGCTGTCGTATAAATGGAATCAGTCACACACTGGGTAGCCTTGTGAGACTGGCTTCCTTCTTTCTTTTCCTTCTTTTTTTTTTTTTGGATGGAGTTTCATTCTTGTTGCTCAGGCTGGAGTGCAATGGCACGATCTCGGCTCACTGCAACCTCCACCTCCTGGGTTCAAGCAATTCTCCTGCCTTAGCCTCCCGAGTAGCTGGGATTACAGGCATGCGCCACCATGCCCAGCTAACTTTGTATTTTTAGTAGAGACGGGGTTTCTCCATGTTGGCCAGGCTGGTCTCGAACCCCCGACCTCAGGTGATCCGCCCACCTCGGCCTCCCGAAGTGCTGGGATTACAGGCGTGAGCCACCGCGCCCAGCAAGACTGGCTTGTTTCACTCAAGCAGAGGAAAACAGTAATTTTTTTCCCATGGGCTTTTTTTTTTAAGACAAGGTCTGGCTCTGTCACTGAGGCTGGAGTGCAGTGATGCAATCACAGCTCAGTGCCAACTCCACCTCCCAGGCTCAAGCCATCCTTCTGCCTCAGCCTCCCGAGTAGCTGGGACTACAGAGGCACACCACCACACCTGGCTAATTTTTGTATTTTCTTTCTTTCTTTTTTTTTTTTTTTGTAGAGATGGGGCCTTGCTATGTTGCTCAGGGTGGTCTCAAACTCCTGGGCTCAAGCGATCCTCCTGCCTTGGCCTCCCAAAGTGCTGGGATGACAGGCGTGAACCACTGCACCCAGCCCATAAACGTTCTGATTTATAGCAGTTCAGGTTTGCAGCAAAATTGAGTGGAAAGTACAGAGATTTCCCATATATCTACCCTGCTCCCCAAGCCCAGCCTCCTCCTTATCAATGTCCGCCACTAGAGTGGTGCATTGGTTATACTCGATGAATCTCCAGGGACCCGTCCTCATCACCCCGAGTCCACAGCCTACATTAGGGCTCACTTTTTTTTTTTTTTTTTTTTTTTTTTTGAGAAGGAGTTTTGCTCGGCTAGTTATATGTTTTTTTAGCCAGGCTCTTTCTCTGTCATCCAGGCTGGAGTGCAGTGGCACCATTACAGTTCACTGCAGTGTCGACCGCTCCAGCTCAAGCCATCCCCCTGCCTCAGCCTCCCTGAGTAGCAGGGATTACAGGTGCACCATCATGCCTGGATAATTAAAAAATTTTTTTAGGCTGGTCACAGTGGCTTACACCTGTAATTCCAGCACTTTGGGAGGCCAAGGTGGGCAGATCACTTGAGGTCAGGAGTTCGAGACCAGCCTGGCTAACTTGTTGGAACCCTGTTTCTACTAAAAATTCAAAAATTAGCCGGGCGTGGTAGCACGCACTTGTAGTCCCAGCTACTCAGGAGGCTGAGGCAGAAGAATTGCTTGAACCTGGGAAGCGGAGGCTGCACTGAGCTAAGATAGCACTACTGCACTCCAGCCTGGGTGACAGAGTGAGATTCTGTGTTAGAAGAAAAGAAAAGAAAAAATATAATGTAATTTAAATTAATTTATTTAGAGACATGGTCTTTCTCTGTCCCCCAGTCTGACCTGGAACTCCTAGGCTCAAGCAATCCTTCCACTTCAGCCTCCTGAGTATCTGGGACCACAGGCTTGTGCCACTGTGCCCAGCAAGAGCTCATTTATTTTAATTAATGAGTTCCCATTGTCTGAAAGTACCACTGTTTATTTATTCATTCAACTCCCGAAGGGCATCTTGGTTGCTTCCAAGTTTTATGCAATTATGAATAACACTGCTGTAAACATCCATGTGCAGGTTTTGTTTTGTTTTGTTTTTTTGTTTTTGAGACAGAGTCTCACTCTGTCGCCCAGGCTGGAGTGCAGTGGCACGATCTCGGCTCACTGCAAGCTCTGCCTCCTGGGTTCACGCCATTCTCCTGCCTCAGCCTCCCGAGTAGCTGGGACTACAGGCACCTGCCACCATGCCCGGCTAGTTTTTTGTATATTTAGTAGAGACGGGGTTTCACCGTGTTAGCCAGGATGGTCTCAATCTCCTGACTTCGTGATCCTCCCGCCTCGGCCTCCCAAAGTGCTGGGATTACAGGCGTGAGCCACCGCGCCCGGCCAGTTTGTTTTTTTTTTTTTGAGTCGGAGTCTCCCTGTGTCGCCCAGGCTGGAGTGCAGTGGTGTGATCTCGGCTCACTGCAACCTCTGCCTCATGGGTTCAAGTGATTCTCCTGCCTCAGCCTCCTGAGTAGCTGGGACTACAGGCACATGCCATCACGCCCAGCTAATTTTTGTATTTTTAGTAGAGACAGGGTTTCACCATATTGGCCAGGCTGGTCTTGAACTCCTGACCTCGTGATCTGCCCGCCTCGGTCTCCCAAAGTGTTGGGATTAAAGGTATGAGCCACTGCACCTGGCCCATGTGCAGGTTTTCTTGTAGACATGAGCTTTCAACTCATTTGGGTAAATATCTAGGAGTTTTAGTTGGTTATATGGTAAGAGTATGTTTAGTTTTGTAAGAAGCTGTCACACTGTCTTCTAGAGTGGCTGTACTGTTTTGCGTTTCTCTCAGCAAAGAGTGAGATTTCCTGTTGCTATATAGGAAACATCTTTTTTTTGAGTCAGTCTTGCTTTGTCACCCAGGGTGGAGCACAGCGGTGTAATCTCAGCTTATTGCAACCTCCACTTCCCGGACTCAAGCACTTTTCATGCCTCACCCTCCCGAGTAGCTGGCATTACAGGCATGCACCACCACGCCCGGCTAATTTTTGTATTTTTAGTAGAGATGGGGTTTCATCATGTTGCCCAGGCTGATCTCGAACTCCTGGCCTCAAGTGATCCACCCACCTCGGCTCGCAAAGTGCTGGGATTACAGGCGTGAGCCACCACTCCTGGCCATATAGGCAACAAAATTTTTAATTACGGCAACATCTAGAAAAAAATGTTTTATCCTATATCCTGCATTTTTCTTTTTCTTTTTTTTTTTTTGTTGAGATGGAGTCTCACTCTGTCACCCAGGCTGGAGTGCAATGGTGCCATCTCGGCTCACTGCAACCTCTGCCTCCCAGGTTCAAGCAATTCTCCTGCCTCAGCCTCCCAAATAGCTGGGATTACAGGCTTGTGCCACCACACTCTGCTAATTTTTTGTATTTTTAGTAGATATGGGGTTTCACCATGTTGGCCAGGCTGGCCTTGAACACCTTGCCTCAAGTGATCCGCCTGCTTTGACCTCCCAATATCCTGCTTTTTTCTTTAAAAATAGTATGAAAACATTTTAAATATTGTTAAAGAAGATCTACAAACATTTTTCATAACTGCATATTGGACCTTATCACGTGATTGTACACAGTGTACCAGATACCTCAGGCTTTGCACTAACTGAATATTAAAATAACAATAACAGAAGCATTGTTATATGTAAATATTTGCCTATTTCTCATATTTCTTTCTCATGGATTCCCAGCAGTGGAAATACTGGCTGGAAAAAGGCAAACACGTTATGATTCTTGGTACATGTTGCCAAGAGCTCACCAGAAGCCTGAAATTTATGCTAAAAGCAGCAAGCTGGCCGGGCACAGTCGCTCATGCCTGTAATCCCAGCACTTTGGGAGGCTGAGGAGGGTGGATCACCTGAGGCCAGGAGTTTGAGACCAGCCTGGCCAACATGGCAAAACCCCATCTCTACTAAAAATACAAAAATGAGCTGGGCATGGTGGTGTGTGTCTGTAATCCTGGCTACTAGGGAGGCTGAGACAGGAGAATCACTTGAACCTGGGAGGCAGAGGTTGCAGTGAGCCGAAATTACGCCACTGCACTCCAGCCTGGACGACAAAGCAAAACTCTGTCAAAAAAAAAAAAAAAAAAAAAAAAAAAAAAAAAAAAAAAAGCTGCAAGCTGGGGTAAGAGTCTTCAGGAAAAAAAAAAAAAAAAGGTTAGATTAAAATAGACAAAAGATGTCTCATTCTCTTTTCTTTTTTAGAGATAGAGTCTTACTGTGTTGCCCAGGCTGGGGTGCAGTGGAACTATCATAGCTCACAGAAGCCTCAGCCTCCTGGGTTCAAGTGATCCTCCCACCTCAGCTTCCCAAGTAGGTGGGATTACAGGCATGTGCGACCATACCCAGCTAATTTTTATTTTTTGCAGAGATGTGGTCTCACTACATTGCCCAAGTCGGTCTCAAACTCCTGGGCTCAAGTGATTCTCTCACCTCGGCCTCCCAAAGTGCTGAGATTACAGGCATGAGCCACAGCACCTGGCTAAGAATTCCTCTTTAAGTTTTAAAGAGAGACAACTCAGTACATTGCTTGACCATTTTGCCCTCTGCTCTTAAGCTTAGAAAATGCTTTCACATCTCAGAGATTTAAAATCCATTTCCAGCTGGGCACAGTGGCTCACGTCTGTAATCTCAGTACTGTGAGAGGCCAAGGCAGGCAGATCACTAGAGGCCAGGAGTTTGAGACCAGCCTGGCCAACATGGTGAAACCCCATCTCTACTAAAAAGACAAAAATTAGCTGGGCAAGGTGGCACATGCCTGTAATCCCAGCTACTCGGGAGGCTGAGGCAGGAGAATCGCTTGAACCCAGGAGGCAGATGTTGCAGTGAGCCGAGATTGTGCCACTGCACTCCAGCCTGGGCAATAGAGTGACACTCCATCTAACATAATAATAAATAAATCCAAAGAACTTAGTAAACTCCTTTGGTGTCACAAAGCTGTTTGATGACAGAATCAGTATTATAACCTGGAAGTTCAAACTCTGGCTTGGTGCTTTTTCTTATTTTATAGCTAGTCTTTGAGGTAAGATTTGTACTGTTAATTCATTCTGCCTACGCATCCACACACAAAAAATTATGGGGTCAAAAATAAATAATTTGAAATAGAGCAAAAGTAGAGGAAGTAGTGAAGGAAGAAAGGATTCTGGAATTCCATAAAAGTTTTGTGTTTTCTTTGTTTGTTTGTTTTTTGAGATGGAGTCTCACTGTCACCTAGGCTGGAGTGCAATGGCGCAATCTCGGCTCACTGCAACCTCTGTCTGCCTCCTGGGTTCAAGCAATTCTCCTGCCTCAGCAACCTGTGTAGCTGGGATTACAGGCGCCTGCCACCATATCTGGCTAATTTTTGTATTTTTAGTACAGACAGGGTTTCACCATGTTGGCCAGGCTGGTCTCAAACTCCTGACCTCAAATGATCCACCCGCCTCGGCCTCCTAAAGTTCTGGGATTCCAGGTGTGAGCCACCGCGGCTGGCCTGTTTCTTTTCCTTTCTTTTTTTAATTGAGACAGGGTCTCGCTCTGTCACCCAGGCTAGAGTATGGTAGTGCCATCTCAGCTCAATGTGGCCTCAATCTGGGCTCAAGCAATTCTCCCATCAGGCTCCTGAGTAGCTGAGACTATAGGTGTGCACTACTATGCCTGGCTTTGCTGCTTTTTGATCTGATAACAGAAAATGGCCTGTATCAGCGACATAATCAGAAGTAGATAACAAAACCAGCTGGTTAAAAGGAAATTGCAAAAGAATAATACACCTCTTTGGTCAGGTGTGGTGGCTCATGCCTGTAATCCCAGCACTTTGGGAGGCCGAGGTGGGTGGATCACTTGAGTTCAGGAGTTTGAGACCAGCCTGGCCAACATGGTGAAATCCCATCTTCAATATAAATACAAAAATTAGCTGGGCGTGGTGGCAGGTGCCTGTATTTCCAGCTAATCGGGAGGCTGAGGCAGCAGAATTGCTTGCAGCCAGGAGGCGGAGGTTTCAGCGAGCCAAGATCACACCTTTGCACTCCAGCCTGGGTGACAGAGACTCTGTCTCTAAATCAATCAATCAATCAATCAACCAATCACCTCTTTCACATGCCCCTAACACTGATCATGAAGGGGGTCAACTCACTGAACTACAAGAAATTGATTATGGTTACAGAAAATGTCATAAGTTGTATGTTTGTAGAGCATTATCTGCACACACACATATTCACTTTTCCATGCTTGTTATTCAGATAGCAGCTGCATTACATTTATATCATCCCAGCTATTGGCTTAGTAGCCAAGAATCTATATAGAGTTATAGGGCAGTGATAAAGATACGGTTTTAGAAAGCATTTACTATAGATTGTTTTTTTGTTTTTGTTTTTTGAGACGGAGTCTTGTCCTGTCACCCAGGCTGGAGTGCAATGGCACGATCTCAGCTCACTGCAACCTCTGCCTCCCGGGTTCCAGCGATTCTCCTGCCTCAGCCTCCTGAGTAGCTGGGATTACAGGCAGGTGCCACCACGCCCAGCTAATTTTTGTATTTTTAGTAGAGATGGGGTTTTGCCGTGTTGGCCAGGCTGGTCTTGATCTCCTGACCTCGTGATCTGCCTGCCTCAGCCTCCCAAAGTTCTGAAATTACAGGCATGAGCCACCGCACCCTGCCTAGGTTGTTACCTTTTTTTTTTTTTTTTTTTTTTTTTTTGAGATGGAGTCTCGCTCTGTTGCCCAGGCTGGAGTGCAGTGGCGTGATCTCGGGTCACTGCAAGCTCTGCCTCCCAGGTTCACGTCATTCTCCTGCCTCAGCCTCCCGAGTAGCTGGGACTAGAGGCGCCTGCCACCACGCCCGGCTAATTTTTTGTATTTTTAGTAGAGACGGGGTTTCACTGTCTTAGCCAGGATGGTCTCGATCTCCTGACCTCGTGATTCACCCGCCTCGGCCTCCGAAAGTGCTGGGATTACAGGCGTGAGCCACTGTGCCCGGCCTAGATAGTTACCTTTAATTAAAGTAACTTTTAGCTGGGCATGCACCTGTATTCTCAGTTACTTGGGAGGCTGAGGCAGGAGGATCATTTGAGCCCAGGAGTTCAAGGCTGTAGTGTGCTATGATCCTGTCTGTGAATAACCACCGCACTCCAGCCTGGGCAACATAGCAAGAGTTTCTCTCTCTCTCAAAAAGGTAACTTATAATTTTCGTAACTTTTGAACTCCTTGAGCCCAGGAGTTTGAGACCAGCTCTGGCAACATATTGAGACCTCATCTCTACAAAAACTTTAAAAATTAACTGGGTGTGGTTGTGTGCACCTGTAGTCCCAGCTACTCAGGAGGTTGATGCAGGAGGATCACATGAGCCCCAGTGGTCGAGGTTGCAGTGAGCTATAATCATGTCACTGCACTCCAGCCTGGGTGACAGAAAGACCCGGTCTTTTTTTTTTTTGATGGAGTCTTGCTCTGTTGCCCAGGCTGGAGGGCAGTGGCACGATCTTGGCTCACTACAACCTCCGCCTCCCGGGTTCAAGCAATTCCCTGCCTCAGCCTCCCGAGTAGCTGCGATTACAGACATGCGCCACCACGCCTGGCTAATTTTTGTATTTTTAGTAGAGACGGAGTTTCACCATGTTGGCCAGGGTGGTCCCGAACTCTTGACCTCAGGTGATCCACCCGCCTCGGCCTCCCAAAGTGCTGGGATCACAGGTGTGAGCCACTATGCCCAACTGACCCTATCTCATTTATTTACTTATTGGATTTATTTATATATATATTTTTGGGGGATGGAGTCTCACTCTGTCACCCGGGCTGGAGTGCACTGGCGTGATCTCAGCTCATTACAACCTCCATCTCCCGGGTTCAAGCAATTCTCCTGCCTCATCCTCCCGAGTAGCTGGGACTACAGGCGTACACCACTACATCTGGCTAATTTTTTGTATTTCAGTAGAGACGGGGTTTCACCATGTTACCCAGTGTGGTCTCACACTTCTGAGCTCAGGCAATCTGTCTGCCTCGGCCTCCCAAAGTGCTAGGATTACAGGGGTGAGCCACCGCACCTGGCCTGGACCGACCCTATCTCTTAAAAAAAAAAAAAAAAAAGGCCGGCATGGTGGCTCGGGCCTGTAATCCCAGCAGTTTGGGAGGCTGAGGTGGGCAGATCACGAGGTCAGGAGATCAAGACCATCCTGGCTAAGACTGTGAAACCCAGTCTCTACTAAGAATGCAAAATATTAGCCGGGCATAGTGGCACCTGCCTGTAGTCCCAGCTACCCAGGAGGCTGAGGCAGGAGAATCGCTTGAACCTGGGAGGTGGAGCTTGCAGTGAGCCGAGATCATGCTATTGCACTCCAGCCTGGATGACAGAGCAAGATTCTGTCTCAAAAAAAAAAAAAAAAAAAATTGTGTTGGCCAAAACTTTCACAACACCCATCCCAAAATACTTGTTCCGCGTGGTATGCAGATCAACTGTCTCTTCAGACAAGCACTTCTTTAATCTTTACTTCATCAAAATGGAATATTTCTTTGAAATTCCACACCTTTTTAAATTCCTAAATCCTCAGACAGCTTTCTTAGTTGGTTCATCTGAAGTCTCATCATCTTTGTTCCAACAATTTCTAATGAGAACAGGTTTCAATAAAGGAGGTGACTCAATCACCGTCTTGTTTTTGAGATAGAGTCTTGCTCTATCACCCAGGCTGGAGTGCAGTGGCACGATCTCAGCTCGCTGCAACCCCGCCTCCTGGGTTCAAGCAATTCTCATGCCTCAGCCTCCCAAGAAGCTGGGATTACGGGCACATGCCACCATGCCTGGTTAATGTTTTTTGTATTTTTAGTAGTAACATGGTTTCACCATGTCGGCCAGGCTGGTCTTGAACTCCTGGCTTCAGGTAACCCACCTGCCTCAGCCTCCGAAAGTGCTGGGATTACGGGCATGAGCCACCGCGCCTGGCCTCAATCATCTTGTTTAACGATTTCTCAAAAGCTCTGATCTGCAAAGGAAGATTAATTTCAGGTCTGAACTGGCCAACAGAAACTACCAAATGTCCTGGGGTCATCTTTTTCTGAAGTCAGGGAATGTTCAGAAATGCCCACATACCATGTGGTGGATGAACAATGCTAGCGTAATTCCCAGCTTTCCACAGTGAGAGGATATGGTTCAGTGTCCAAGAAGAATTCATCATGAGTACATACATCACTGCAAGAACCGAAGAGTCCACAAATAAACCAAAAACTAAATAGTAGTAGATGAGCTTTGCTTTACTGAGGATTCCTGGTAACGAAGGCTGTGTTATTTTATTCAACATTTTGAGCCCATGCCTGTAGTCTCAGCTACTTGGAAGGCTGAGGTGGGAAGATCACTTGGGCCCAGGAAGTCGAGGCTGCAGTGAGCTGTGATGGTGCCACTGCACTCTAGCCTGGGCGACAGAGTGAGACTCTGTCTCAGAAATAAACAAACGAACAAACAAACAAACAACATAGGCTGTGTGCAGTGGCTCATACCTTTAATCTCACCACTTTGGGAGGCTGAGGTGGGTGGATCACTTGAGATCAGGAGTTCAAGACCAGCCTGGCCAACATGATGAAACCCTGTCTCTACCAAAAATACAAAAATTAGCCGGGCGTGGAGGCGTGGGCCTGTAATCCCAGCTACTTGGGAGCCTGAGACAGGAGAATTGCTTGAACCCAGGAGGCGGAGGTTGCAGTGACCTGAGATTGCACCACTGCACTCCAGCATGGGCAACACAGCGAGACTGTCTCCAGAAAATAATAATAATAATAATAATAATAGTAATAATAATAATAACAACCTGCTTCAAGATACTTACTTTTTCTGCAGGGCTCTTGAAACCACACCATAAAACTCATTCTCCTTCTCCACTAGCATTGCAGTATGGATTAAAAAAATTCAAATAGGCCAGACGCGGTGGCTCATGCCTGTAATCCCAGCATTTCGGGAGGCTGAGGTGGGTAGATGGCTTGAGGTCAGGAGTTCAAGACCAGCCTGGTCAACATGGTGAATCCCCATCTCTACAAAAAAAAAAAACAAAACAAAAATTAGCCAGACACGGTGGCGCATGCCTGTACTCCCAGCTACTCAGGAGGCTGAGGCAGGAGAATCACTTGAACCCAGGATGTGGCGGTTGCAGTGAGCTGAGATCATGCCACTGCACTGCAGCCTGGGTGACAGAGTGAGACACTCTCAAAAAAAAAAACGCCGGGCGTGGTGGCTCACGCCTGTAATCCCAGCACTTTGGGAGGCCGAGGCAGACGGATCACGAGGTCAGGAGATCGAGACCATCATCCTGGCTAACACGGTGAAACCCTGTCTCTACTAAAAATAAAAAAAATTAGCTGGGCATGGTGGCGGGTGCCTGTAGTCCCAGCTACTTGGGAGGCTGAGGCAGGAGAATGGCATGAACCCAGGAGGCAGAACTTGCAGTAAGCTGAGATAGCGCCACTGCACTCCAGCCTGGGCGAAAGAGCAAGACTCCGTCTCAAAAAAAAAAAAAAAGCAATCACTATTTGATTTTTTCCATTTTTTTGCTGGTTGACATTGACTTTTTCTTTCTTGATAGCAGCAGATTCCTCAAAGGATGATGACCAAAGATTTACATAAATTTCCACATACAATTAGCTCACGAAAGAACATGAATTAAATTACCTCAACAACTCAAAGACCAGTCCCCTCCCATGGGGCCCCATCTTCCGAAGACCCCCGAAACTAGGAAGCACTTCATTGTTTCTCTCCTCTATGAGCTCCTCCACACGCTGTCATTTCTTTTTCTTTCTGTATTTTTATTATTAAGACAGGGTCTCACTCTGTTGCCCAGGCTGGAGTGCAGTGGCCCAATCATAGCTCAATGCAGCTTTGAACTCCTGGGCTGAAGCGATCTTCCCACCTCAGCCTCCCAAGTAGCTGGGACTATAGGTGCATGCCACCATGGCTGGCTAATTTTTTTTCTTTTTTTTTTGAGACAGAGTCTCTCTCTGTCGCCCAGGCTGGAGTGCAATGGCGGGATCATGGCTCACTGCAACCTCTGCCTCCCAGATTCAAGCTATTCTCCTGCCTCAGCCTCCCGAGTAGCTGGGATTACAGGCACTTGCCATCATGCCCGGCTAATTTTTTTTCTGTATTTTTGTAGAGACAGGGTTTCACCATGTTGGCCAGGCTGGTCTTGAACTCCTGACCTCAGGTGATCCACCTGCCTTGGCCTCCCAAAGTGCTGGGATTACAGACGTCAGCCACTGTGCCCGGCCATCTTGGCTAATTTTTAAAGATTATTTTTAGAGATGGGGTCTCACTATGTTGCCCGGGCTGGTCTCAAACTCCTGGCCTCAAGTGATCCTCCCGTCTCGGCCTCCCAAATTGCTTGGATTATAGGCATCAGCCATTGCGTCCAGCTTCTCTTCTAATTTTCTAGGCTATTTATAGGGTCCACAATGGATCATGCCAGCCCCTCTGCTAAGGGTTATCCACCAACATCTCATTTAACCTACACCATCCTCTCCAGAAGCAAATATTGCATTGGTGCAAAAGTTATTGCGGTTTTTGCAATTAAAAGTAAAGGCAAAGCTGGGCACAGTGGCTCACACCTGTAATCCCAGCATTTTGGGAGGCTGAGGCAGGTGGATCACAAGGTCAGGAGTTCAAGATCAGCCTGACCAACACGGTGAAACCCCATCTCTACTAAAAATACAAAATTAGCTGGGTGTGGTGGCACGCACCTGTAATCCCAGCTACTCGGGAGGCTGAGGCAGGAGAATCGCTCGAACCCGGGAGGCGGAGGTTGCAGTGAGCCAAGATCATGCCACTGCACTCCAGCCTGGCAACAGAGCGAAACTCTGTCTTTAAAAAAAAAAGGTAATGGCAAAAAACGCAATTATTTTTGCACCAACCTAGTATTATTTCTCTCATGTCACAGATGAGAAAACTGAGGCTTAGGGGGAATCTCTAAATTTGTCTAGTGTCATGTGGCCAGAGACATAATTCATACCTGGACACCTCACTCCGGACGCTGTTCACAGCCCTACTCCTCTTTGGTGGGTAAATACTCCGGGAAAGGCACGATTTTCTCCTAGTGTGAATTCAGGGTAGGCAAAATAGCCTCATCCAGTCACAAGAGGCCCCTGACCTGCCTGAGAAAGGTGCTGCAAACCCTGTGCTCTGTGGCTTCCCCCACCCTTGTGTTTTTGGTCTCCCAGGGGAAACTGAGGCAGCCTGGGCAGTGGCCAATGATCCCAGACATTAGCAGAAAGAAATCCCGAATTTTCCTTGGCAGAGGGAAGCCTCAGGACCCACAAAGCAGGAACCTGTGACTTGAGGGCAATTCCCGGAGCTCCCAACACCGCTGACACCCCTGTGAAATATGGCATAGCCCACGCCCAGAATCCCACTCCCTATGACCTGTAACTACCGTCTTTTCTTTTCTTCTCTTTTCTTTTGAAACAGAGTCTCGCTCTGTTGTGCGGGCTGGAGTGCAATGGCACCATCTCGGCTCACTGCAACCTCCGCCTCCCAGGTTCAAGCAATTCTCGTGCCTCAGCCTCCTGAGTAGCTGGGACTACAGGCACCTGCAACCAAGCCTGGCAAATTTTTTGTATTTTTAGTAGAGACGGGGTTTCACCGTGCTAGCCAGGATGGTCTCGATCTCCTGACCTTATGATCCGCCCGCCTCGGCCTCCCAAAGTGCTGGGATTACAGGTGTGAGCCACCGCGCCCAGCCTTGTCTTCTTTTCTTGTCTTTTGAAACAGAGTCTCTCTCTGTTGTGCAGGCTGGAGTGCAATGGCACGATCTCAGCTCACTGCAACCTCCACCTCCCAGGTTCAAGCAATTCTTCTGCTTCAGCCTTCTGAGTAGCTGGGATTACAGGCGCCTGCCACCACACCTGGCTAATTTTTGTATTTTTGTAGAGATGGGGTTTCACCATGTTGGTCAGGTTAGTTTTGAACTCCTGGCTTCAAGTGATCTGACTGCTTCAGCCTCACAAAGGGCTGGGATTACAGGCTTGAGCCACCGTGCCTGGCACTACTCCCACTTCTATAGCTCCTTCATCTCTCTGATCCTTTTATCCTCATGACAGCTTTACCCAAGCCCCTGAACAGGAGCAGAAAATCCATTCATTTAGGCCGGGTGCAGTGGCTCATGCCTATAATCCCAGCACTTTGGGAGGCCGAGGCGGGTGGATTACTGGAGGTCAAGGAGTTCAAGACCAGCCTGGCCAACATGGTGAAACCCTTTCTCTACTAAAAATACAAAAATTAGCCAGATATGGTGGCGGGTGCCTGTAATCCTAGCTACTCGGGAGGGTGAGGCAGTAGAATGACTTGAACCTGGGAAGTGGAGGTTGCAGTGAGCTGAGATCGTGCCATTGCACTCCAGCCTGGGCAAAAAGAGCAAAACTCTGTCTCAAAAAAAAAAAAAAAGTCTGGGTGCCGTGGCTCATGCCTGTAATCCTAGCACTTCGGGAAGCTGAGGTGGGCAGATCACTTAAGGTCAGGAGTTTGAGACCAGCCTGGCCAACATGGTGAAAACCCATCTCTACTAGAAATACAAACATTAGCTGGGCATGGTGGCACATGCCTGTAATCCCAGCTGCTCGGGAGGCTGAGGCAGGAGAATCACTTGAACCTGGGAGGCAGAGGTTGCAGTGAGCCGAGATAGTGCCACTGTACTCCAGCCTGGACAACAGAGCGAGACTCCATCTCAAAAAAAAAAAAAAAAGAAAAGAAAAAGAAAATCCATTCATTTAATGCATCAACAGATATGAATTGAGCTGTGTAAACTCAAAGTATCTGAGTCAGGTCTCAATCAATTTAGGAAGTTTATTTAGCCAGCTGGGTTCAGTAGCTCACACCTGTAGTCCTGGCACTTTGGGAGGCCAAGGCAGGAGGATGTCTTGAGCTCTGGAGTTCGAGACCAGTCCAGGCAAAATGGCGAAACCCAGCATCTACAAAAAACACAAAAGTTAGCCGGGTGTGGTGGTGCATGCCTTCGGTCCCAGCTGCTCAGGAGGCTCAGGTGGGAGGATTGATTGAGCTCAGGAGGTTGAGGCTGCAGTGAGCTGAAATCATGCCACTGCACTCCAGCCTGGGTGACACAGCCCGGGTGACACTCCAGCCTAGGTGACACTGTCTCTTAGAAAAAAGTCTTTTTTTGTTTTGTTTTTTTGAGATGGAGTCTCGCTCTTGTTGCCCAGGCTGGAGATGGCCAGGTTGCTCTTGAACTCCTAACATCAGGTAATCCACCCACCTCAGCCTCTCAAAGCGCTGGGATTACAGGAATGAGCCACCACACCTGGCTGAAAAAAACCTTATATTTAGAGATGGAGTCTTGCTATGCCACCCAGGCTGGTCTCAAACTCCTGGCCTCAAGCGATCCTCCCTCCTCAGCTTCTCAAAGTGACATGATTACAGACGTGAGCCACCTCAACCAGCAGCCTTTTTTTTAAATGGAATCTTGCTTGGTCATCCAGGCTGGAGTGCAGTGGCACAATCTCAGCTCACTGCGACCTCCACCTCCTGGGTTCAAGCGATTCTCCTGCCTCAGCCTCCTGAGTAGCTGGGATTACAGGCACCTGCCACCATGCCCAGCTAATTTTTTGTATTTTTAGTAGAGACAGGGTTTCGTCATGTTGGCCAGGCTGGTCTCAAACTCCTGACCTCAGGTGATCTGCCTGCCTCAGCCTCCCAAAGTGCTAGGATTACAGGCATGAGCCACTGTGCCTGACCTGCTTCTTATTTTATTTTATATTTATTTATTTATTTATTTATTTTGAGACAGAGTCTCGTCAGGCTGGAGTGGATGGCACGATTCGGCTCACTGCAAGCTCCGCCTTCCGGGTTCACGCCATTCTCCCGCCTCTGCCTCCCCAGTAGCTGGTACTACAGACGCCCACCACCACGCCCGGCTAATTTTTCTGTATTTTTAGTAGAGGCGGGGTTTCACCGCATTAGCCAGGATGGTCTCGATCTCCCGACGTCGTGATCCGCCCGCCTCGGCCTCCCAAAGTGCTGGGATTACAGGCGTGAGCCACCACGCCCGGCCCCTGCTTCTTATTTTAAAATGTAGCAGGAGGCCAGACACAGTGGCTCTCACCTGTAATCCCAACACTGTGGGGGGCCAAGGTGGGAGAATTGCTTGAGGCCAGGAGTTCGAGACCAGCCTGGGCAACATAGCAAGACCCCATTTTTACACGCTGGCCATGATGGTGTATGACCCATGGTCCCAGCTACTTGGGAGGCTGAGGTGAGAGGATTGCTTGGGCCCAGGAAGTCAAGGTCACAGTGAGTTGTGATTGCACCACTGCATACCAGCTTGGGCAACAGAGCAAGACCCCGTTCTCAAAAAAAAAAAAAAAAAAAAGAGAGAGAGAGAGAGAGACCTGGGCCAGTGGTTCACGCCTGTAATCCCAGCACTTTGGGAGGCCGACGCAGGCGGATCACCTGAGGTCAGGCGTTTGAGACCAGCCTGGCTAACATGGTGAAACCCCATCTCTACTAAAAATACAAAAATTAGCCGGGCATGGTGGCGGCTGCCTGTAATCCCAGCTACTCAGGAGGCTGAGACAGGAGAATCGCTGAATCTGGGAGGCGGAGGTGGCAGTGAGCTGACATTGCACCACTGCACTCCAGCTTGGGCAACAGAAGCAGACTCCGTCTCAAAAAAAAAAAAAAAAGGAGGCGGAGAGGGCAGGAGAAAATGTGGGTAAGAGCCTTTATCATAGTTTCCATGGGACAGGCACAGTGAGGCAGATGAAATTTGCCACGGGCTATTTTGAATAATTTCTCCAGGCTCTGGGGCATACGTGCTGTCCCTAATTGCCTGGCACGTGGCCCTAAAGTAATCAGGTCAGGGCAACAGGCTTGGATTATCACAGCTCTGCAAAAAAGGTGGTTGTGGGGTGTGAGCTTTCCATAGGAACCGTGTGCTCTTGGACAAGCCAGTTGTTTGCAAACTCTCCAACAAATTAGCTAACCCTGAAGAAATCGGCAAACCCTGGGAGAAGCCGTCTCTCCGGCATTAGCAAGGCCCAAGATGCCAAAACATCAGGAAACAGAGAAACTCCTGGCCTCAAGTGAACCTCACAGAAAGACCAGTCCCCTCCTGTGGGGCCCCGTCTTCTGACGACCCCCAAACTAGGAAGCACTTTATTGTTTCTCTTCTCTGTAGGCTCTTCCACATGCTGTCATTTCTCTTTCTGTATTTTTATGTATTATTATTTGGGTCAGGGTCTCACTCTGTGCCCAGGCTGCAGTGCAGTGGTGCAACCATAGCTCAATGCAGGCTTGAACTCCTGGGCTCAAGCAATCCTCCCACCTCAGCCTCCCGAGTGGCTGGGACTTACAGGTGTGTGCCACTAGTCCAGCCTTTTCCCTTTCACCTTGCTTTCCCTAGGGTCTGTTCCCCTGCCCTACCTGGCTCCTGTGTCCCCAGAGAGCTGGCCAAGCAGCAAGGGAAAGGGGTTTCCCCCTTCATGTGTTACTAGGGCTAAGGGACAGAACCCAAGTTAGCCACCCACCTGCACATTTGACCTCGCCACAGGGTCTGGCAGCTGCACGCTCCACAGACACTTGGATCAGATCTCGGTTCTGTTGCTCTGTGACCTCCTGTTGCAATTTGCTGGAAAGCAAGTGAATCCTGTGCCCAGACACACTGGCACACATCTGTGATTGCCAGGTCCCCAGGAGGCTAAGGTGGGAGGATTGCTTGAGCCCAGGAGTTCGAGACCAGCCTGGGCAACATAGTGAGGCCTTGTCTCTACAAAAGGTAAACAAAATTAGTCAGGTGTGGTGGCATGCACCTTTGGTGTTGGCTATTCAGGAGGCTGAGGTGGGAGGATGGCTTGAGCCCTAGAGGTCTAGACTTCAGTGAGCTGTGATCATGCCATTGTACTCCAGCCTGGGCAAAAGAGCAAGACCCGGCCGGGCGCGGTGGCTCACACCTGTAATCCCAGCATTTTGGGAGGCTGAGGTGGGCATATCACCTGAGGTCGGGAGTTCGAGACCAGCCTGACCAACATGGAGAAACCCCATCTCTACTAAAAATGCAAAATTAGCCAGGCGTGTTTGCGCATGCCTGTAATCCTAGCTACTCAGGAGGCTGAGGCAGGAGAATCACTGGAACCTGGGAGGTGGAGGTTGCAGTGAGCTGAGATCGTGCCATTGCACCCCAGCCTGGGCAACAAGAGCGAAACTCCATCTCAAAAAAAAAAAAAACAAAAAAACAGCAAGACCCCATCTCTAAACACATATAGATACACATATAAAATACAAAATATATATAAAGAATAAAAATCGTATTAGAAAATCTAAGCTGGCCGGGTGCAGTGGCTCACGCCTGTAGTCCCAGCACTTTGGAAGGCTGAAGCCAGTGGATCACCTGAGGTCAGGAGTTCAAGGCCAGCCTGGCCAACATGGTGACTTCCCAGCTCTACTAAAATTACAAAAAATTAGCTGGGCATGGTGGTGGGTGCCTATAATCCCAGCTACTTGGGAGGCTGAGGCAGGAGAATTGAACCTGGGAGGTGGAGGTTGCAGTGAGCCGAGATCACGCCATTGCACTCCAGCCTGAGCAACAAGAGTGAAACTCCATCTAAAAGAAAAGAAAAGAAAATAGCAGCAGCTCCCTATACAACCAAAGGACCAATGAGACTTTTTTTTTTTTTTTTTTTGAGACAGAGTCTTGCTCTGTCACCCAGGCTGGAGTGCAGTGGCACAATCTCGGCTCACTGCAACCTCCGCCTCCTGGGTTCAAGCGATTCTCCTGCCTCAGCCTCCCGAACAGCTGGGAATACAGGTGCGGGCGCCACCACGGCCAGTTAATTTTTGTATTTTTGGTAGAGATGGTGTTTGGCCATGTTGGCAAGGGTAGTCTCGAATTCCTGACCTCAAGTCATCCGACCGCCTTGGCCTCCCAAAGTGCTGGGATTATAGGCATGAGCCACCGCGCCCAGCCACAATTTACCATTTTAACCTGTCAACACAAAGAGTCAAACTTTAAAATATTCGAAGAGATTTATTCTGAGCCAAATATGAGTGATCATAGCCCATGACATAGCTCTCAGGAGGTCCTGGGAATATATGCCCAAGGTGGTTCGGGAGCAGCTTGGTTTGATACATTTTAGGGAGGCATGAGACATCAATCAAACACATCTGAGAAATACGCTGGTTTGGTACAGAAAGGTGGGACAATTCAAAGGAGGTGGCGGGTCTTCCAGGCTATAGGTAAATTTGAACATTTTCTGGTGGACAATTGGTTGAGTTTGTCTAAAGGCCTGGGATTAAGCTGGGCATGGTGGCTCACCTCTGTAATCCCAGCACTTCTGGAGGCTGAAGTGGGTGGATCACTTGAGGTCAGGAGTTGGAGTCCAGCCTGGCCAACATGATGAAACCCTGTTTCTATCAAAAATACAAAAAAATTAGCCGGGCATGGTGGCAGGTGCCTATAATCCCAGCTACTCTGGAGTCTGAGGCAGGAAAATCTCTTGAACCCGGGAGACGGAGGTTTCAGCGAGTCGAGATCATGTCACTGTGCTCTAGGCTAGGCAACAAAGTGAGACTCTGTCTCTAAATAAATAAATAAATAAACAAACAAACAAAATAAAGACCTGGGATTAATAGAAAGGAAATGTTCAGGTTCAGATAAAAGATTATGGAGACCAAGGTTTGTTTGTTTGTTTTGAGACAGAGTTTCGCTCTTGTTGCCCAGGTTGGAGTGCAATGGCACGATATTGGCTCACTGCAACCTCGGCCTCCCGGGTTCAAGCAATTCTCCTGCCTCAGCCTCCTGAGTAGCTGGGATTAGAGGAATGGGCCACCATGCCAGACTAATTTTGTATTTTTAGTAGAGATGGGGTTTCTCCGTGTTGGTCAGGCTAGTCTCGAACTCCTGACCTCAGGTGATCTGCCTGCCTCCGCCTCCCAAAGTGCTGGGATTACAGGCGTGAGCCACCACACCTGGCCCAAGGCCATTTCAAAATATGGTAAAGAAACATGTTTTGGGGTAAAATACTTTTATTTTCTTCTTTGCCACATAATGTTATGGCAGAGTCAGGTTGGAAAGTAAGTGACGATATATAGGATTAAATAAAACCCATCTGATGAGGATTTATGGTTTGTGGGGCAGACCCAGGCCCCTTAGATAGGAATCTGGGCAAGATAAAAAATATCGGAGCTTAGTTCTCAAACCATTTTTAAGTATGCAACTCAGTGGTATTAAGTACATTCGCGTTGTTTTGCAACCATCACTGTCAGAAGTATGTAAACCAGAGCGACTCCGTCTTGAATAAGGGCTGGGTGAAATCAGCCTGAGACCTACTGGGCTGAATTCCCAGGTGGTTAAGTCATTCTAAGTCACAGGATGAGACAGGAGGTCAGCACAAGATACAGGTTATAAAGACCTTGCTGATAAAACAGATTGCAATAAAGAAGCCAGCTGAAACCCACCAAGACCAAGATGACGACATGAGTGACCTCTGGTTGTCCTCACTGCTGCACTCTCACCAGCGCCATGACGGTTTACAGATGCCATGGCAACATCAGGAAGCTACCCTCTATGCTCTGAAAAGGGGAGGCATGAATAATCCACCCCTTGTTTAGCATATCATCAAGAAATAACCATAAAAATGGGCAACCAGCAGCCCTCGGGGCTGCTCTGTCTATGGAGTAGCCATTCTTTTATTCCTTTACTTTCCTAATAAACTTGCTTTCACTTTATGGACTTGTCCTGAATTCTTTCTTGTGCGAGATCTAAGAACCCTCTCTTGGAGTCTGAACTGGGAGCCCTTTCCCATAACATCTTCACCATCCATCTCCAGAACTTTTTCCAAACGGGAAATCTGTACCTATTAAATAATAGCACTGGCCAGGCGCTGTGGCTCACACCTGTAATCCCAGCACTTTGGGAGGCCAAGGCGGGTGGATCACGAGGTCAAGAGATCGAGACCATCCTGGCCAACATGGTGAAACCCCGTCTCTACTAAAAATACAAAAAAATTAGCCAGGCATGGTAGCGCATGCCTGTAGTCCCAGCTACTCAGGAGGCTGAGGCAGGAGAATCTCTTGAACCTGGGAGGCGGAGATTGAAGTGAACCAAGATCATGCCACTGCACTACAGCCTGGTGACAGAGTGAGACACTGTCTCAAAATAATAATAATAATGATAATAATAACACTTCATCCCTCTTCCCCCAGCCCCTGGTAACCTCCATTCTACTTTCTGTCTCTGTGAATTTTCCAATTCCAGGTACCTCACTATGCTCCCTTTTGTGTTCATTTTTTTGTTTTTTTTGAGTCTCACTCTGTCACCCAGGTTGGAGTGCAGTGGCTCGATCTTGACTCACTGCAACCTCCACCTCCCGGGTTCAAGTGATTCTCCTGCCTCAGCCTCCCAAGTAGCTGGGATTACAGGTGCCCACTACCACTCCTGGCTAATTTTTGTATTTTTAGTAGAGACGGAGTTTCACCATCTTGGCCAAGCTGGTCTTGAACCCCTGACCTCAGGTGATCTACCCATCTTGGCCTTCTAAAGTGCTGGGATTACAGGTGTGAGCCACTGTGCCTGGTCTGTGTTCATTTTTGTTTTGTTTTGCTTTTAGATTTTTAAAAAGTATTAAAATTTTTTTGTAGAGAGGGGTTCTCACTTGTTCAAGGCCGGTCTCGAACTCTTGGGCTCAAGCAATTCTCCTGTTTCAGCCCCCAAAAGTGCTGGGATTACAGGCGTGAGCCACTGCACCTGGCTGCATTCATTTTTTATGAAAGGTGTAAAGTCTGTGCCTATTTTTTGCATATGGACATCTGATTGTTCTAGCACCATCTGTGGAAAATGTAACCACACCAGACCAATCTGGTTCACCTTTTTTTTTTTTTCTTGAAGACAGAGTCTCACTCTGTCGCCGAGGCTGGAGTCCAGTGGCACAGTCTCAGCTGACAGCAGCCTCTGCTTCCTGAGTTCAAGTGATCCTCCTGTCTCAGCCTCCTGAGTAGCTGGGATTACAGGTGAGCACCACCACACCTGGCTAATTTTTGTATTTTTAGTAGAGATGAGGTTTCACTATATTGGACAGGCTGGTCTCGAACTCCTGACCTCAGGTGATCCGCCCGCCTCGGCCTCCCAATGGTTCAATTTTTTTTTTTTTTGGAGTCTCGCTCTGTCACCCAGGATGAAGTGCAGTGGCGTGATCTCTGCTCACCGTAAGCTCCGCCTCCCGGGTTCACGCCATTCTCCTGCCTCAGCCTCTGGAGTAGCTGGGCCTACAGGCGCCCGCCACCACACCCGGCTAATTTTGTTTTTGTATTTTTAGTAGAGACGGGGTTTCACCATGTTAGCCAGGATGGTCTTGGCTAGTCTCGATCTCCTGACCTCGTGATCTGCCCGCCTCGGACTCCCAATGTGCTGGGATTACAGGTGTGAGCCACCACGCCCGGTCCCAATGGTTCAACTTTTTATTTTTTTTCAAGAAGGAGTTTCACTCTTGTTGCCCAGGCTGGAGTGCAATGGCAGGATCTCGGCTCACCACAACCTCCGCCTCCCAGGTTCAAGCGATTCTCCTGCCTCAACCTCCCTAGTTGCTGGGATTATAGGCATGTGCCACCACGCCCAGCTAATTTTGTAGTTTTAGTAGAGACGGAGTTTCTCCATGTTGGTCAGGCTGGTCTTGAACTCCTGACCTCAGGTGATCCGCCCGCCTCAGCCTCCCAAAGTGCTGGAATTACAGGCGTGAGCCACCACACCCGGTCAGTTCAACTTTTATGTAGCAGAGTTGTGAGTTGTTTTTCAGTTGCCACAGACCCCCAGGTAGAAGGTCGCATAACCTGAGCATGTCCAGGGGAACAAGTGTGTAACCACAGGCAGAACCTAAGTGCTCCCACTGAGGAGAGAGGGGTGGAGACTGAATTAAGAAGCAGACACTGCATGACAGGACCCAGGATCCAATCAGAGTGAGCCCTGGCATCATCCCATGGCCGGATCCAATCAGATCATGCCTGCCCGCATCACCTCAGTGCAAGATCCAATCAGAACACGCCTCATTACCCTATGCTTATAAAAGCTGCCCCAGCCTGCAGCTCCCGGAGACAGATTTGAATGTTTCCTCCTGTCTCCGTGCAGTCGACTTGCAATAAAGCTTTTATTTTCTGAAAAGCTGGTGCCATGTATTGGCCTGTATGTGCATTGGGCAGGGAGCACATTGATTGCATAGACAGCAAAAAGACTGTCCTTTCTCCGTTGAATTGCCTGTGAGCTTTTGTCAAAGATCAATTGATTATATTGGTGTGGATTTATTTCTGGACTTTCTGTTCTGTTGATCTGTGTGTCTTCTTTTGCCAATACTGTCTTGGTTATTGCAGATTTCCAGAACGTCTTGATATTGGGTAGTGACAGTCCTCCAACTTGGTTCTTCTTTGATATTTTGTAGGCTACTCTCAGTCTTTGTCTTTCTGTATCAATTTTAGGATCAGTTTGTCAATATCTACAACCTGGCAACATCTATTAAAATTAAAAATATAGGCCGGGCACGGTGGCTCACCCCTGTAATCCCAGCACTTTGGGAGGCTGAGGCAGGCAGATCACGAGGTCAAGAGATCGAGATCATCTTGGCCAACATGATGAAACCCCGTCTCCACTAAAAATACAAAAATTAGCTGGGCGTGGTGCCACACGCCTGTAGTCCCAGCTACTTGGGAGGCTGAGGCAGAGAACTGCTTGAACCTGGGAGGAGGAGGTTGCAGTGAGCCAATATTGCACCACTGCACTCCAGCCTGGTGACAGAGCAAGACTCTGTCTCAAAAAAAAAAATATATATATATATATATATATATATATAGAGAGAGAGAGAGAGAGAGAGAGAGAGATCCTTCACCCAGCAACCTCATTGCTAGAAATCTTTCCCTTGGAAAGAAAATCATCAGCACGTATGGGCATAGGTATAAAAATTAATTTTTGTAGAGACAGGGCCTCGCTCTAATGCCCAGGCTGGAGTGCAGTGGCGTGATCATGGCTCACTGCAGCCTCAACCTCCCAGGCTCAAGTGATCCTCTCACCTCAGACTTCCAAGTAGTTGGGACTACAGATGCCATCATGTTCGGCTAGTTTTTAAAATTTTTTTTGTAGAGACAGGAGTCTCATTACATTGTCCAGGCTAGTCTTGAACTGGTCTGAAGCGATCCCCCTGCCTTCAGCCTCCGAAAGTGCTGGGATTACAGGTGAGAGCCACTGCACCCAGCCAAAAAATTCTTGTTGCAGCATTTTTTGCTTACTTTTTGGTAGTGGTGGGGAATAAAACCTGTTAACCAAGTGAAAACTCATCAGTGGGGATGTGGTTGAATAAATGAAGGTTCATCCACACCATAGATGATTATCAAGCAATTAAAAAGAATGAATTCAGATTTTAGTAGGTGGTCTAAGAAGTTTCCAGAAAGTCCTGTGAATAAAAAAGTATGTTCAATATGATTCCATATTTATGAAACAATGACCCCATCTTCTCTTTTTGGTCTATGTATTTATGAATATCTACCTTCGTTTAATGAACAAAGAGAACAACCTGGTAGATTGTTAACTTGAAGAATGACCAAAGTAAGAGGAAATAAGAGAAAAAGAGAGGGTAGTTCAACCCCTGATGACTGTTGAAAAAAATAGTAACTTCTTTTTCTAAACCAGTGCTGTCCAATAGAAATATAAATGCAAGATCAGGCTCAGTGACTCATGTTCATAATCCTAGCACTTTGGGAGGCTGAGGCAGGAGGATCGCTTGGGCCCAGGAGTTCGAGATCAGCTGGGACAACATGATGAAACCTTGTGTTTACAAAACATACAAAAGTTAGCCAGGTGTGGTGGCGTGCACTTGTAATCCCACCTACTCGGGAGGCTGAGGCAGGAGGATTGCTTGAGCCTGGGAGGTTGAGGCTGTAGTGAGCCATGATCACACCACTGCATTCCAGCCTGGGCAACAGAACGCGATCTTGCCTAATAAAAAAGAAATAAAATAAAAACTAATGCAACCAACATAGACAATCTTAACTCTTTTAGAACCCACATTTTATCTTATATATATTTACTTATTTATATATACATTTTTGAGACGGAGTCTTACTCTGTTGCCTAGGCTAGAGAGCAGTGGTACGATCTTAGTTCACTGCAACCTCCGCCTCCCAGTTTCAAGCGATTCTCCTGCCTCAGCCTCCCGAATAGCTGGGATTTCAGGTGCCTGCCACTATGCCCAGCTAATTTTTTGTATTTTTAGTAGAGATGGGGTTTCACCATGTTGGCCAGGCTGGTTTCAAACTCCTAACCTCATGATCCGCCCACCTGGGCCTCCCAAAGTGCTGGGATTACAGGCATGAGCCACCGAGTGGCCTAGAACCCACATTTTAAAAAGTAAAAAGAAACAGATGAAATTTTAATAATATAATTTACTTAGTCCAGTGTACCCAAAATATCAGCATTTCACCCCGTCATTGCTATTTGAGTCATCTTACATTCTTTCTCTTGTATGAAGTGCTTGCGATTCCGTGTGGATTTCACATTTATATCTCCATAGAACTGGTTCAAATGCTCAAAAGCTCCCTGTGACCAGTGGCCACCTAACAATCTCTGGGAAGACTTGAGTGCCCCCTAGTGACAGATTTGTTTAACTTCCTCTTGGCAATGAGGTCCTCAAAGGTAAATCAGATGGCGTGGCTCCCTGCCTAGAACCCACCGTGGCTCCCTGCTGCCGCCAGGTCATGTCCACGCTCCTGGTTTTCAAGACTCCTTTCAATCTGAGTCCTGCTCATCTCTCCACAAGAAACTTCCACTCCTTCCGGTCATATCAGATTTGCTCACCATTCATTCATTTACTGATCCATCGATTCAGCGTTTATTGAGTGCCAATGAAGGCCCTGGCACATGTGCGTTTTCTGAAGATCAGTGATGTTCAGGTTTCTGGGTCTGACAATTTGCACTTAACCAATTTTATTTTTGAGTGTCAGTCTTCTTGTCTGACTTAACTAATGGCACCCTTAAGGTTTCAGGGGGCAGGGTGGAAAGCTGCAAGTGCACCCTTAGCCCTCAAGGATGAGACCAGAGGGAGAGAGGCTGGGCGGGCATTGCGGCCCCAGATAAATGGGTGCAGATGGCAGAACTGGCAGTGGGTGCCAGAGTCCTCTCTTCTCCCAGCAGGGCTAATCCTAATCCAGTTGAAGTCTGACCTCAAAGCCCACCTTGGCATCTCAAAATACCAGGATTACAGGCTTGAGCCACTGCACCCTGGCCTCTCTTGCTCTCTTTCCCTCCCTCCCTCCCTCCCTCCCTTCTTTCCTTCCTTCCTTCCTTCCTTCCTTCCTTCCTTCCTTCCTTCCTCTCTCTCTCCTCTCTCTCTCTCTTTCTCCATTCTTTTGACAGAGTCTCACACTGTCGCCCAGGCTGGAGTGCAGTGGCACAATCTCTGCTCACTGCAACCTCCGCCTCCCGGGTTCAAGCAATTCTCTTCTTCAGCCTCCCAAGTAACTGGGATTACAGGTGCCCACCACCACGCCTAGCTAATTTTTTTTGTATTTTTAGTAGAGATGGGGTTTCACCATCTTGGCCAGGCTGGTCTTGAACTCCTGACCTCATGATCCACCTGCCTCGGCCTCCCAAAGTGCTGGGATTACAGACGTGGGCCACTGCGCATCTTCTCTCCTCTCCTCTTTCTTCCTTTTTCTTCTCTCTCTTTCTCTATCTCTCTGTCTTTCTTTTTATTTGAAAGGGTCTTGCTCTGTCTCCCAGTCCGGAGTGCAGTGATGTGATCTCGGCTCACTGTAGCCTCTACAGTGACATCTGGGGCTCCCAGACATCTGGGGCTCAAGTGATCTCATCTCAGTCTCCTGAGTAGCTGGGACTACAGACTCATGCCACCATGCCCGGCTAATCTTTGTGTTGTTAGTAGAGACGGAGCTTGCCATGTTGCCCCAGCTGGTCTCTAACTCTTGCGCTCAAGGGATCTGCCTGCCTTGGCCTCCCAAAGTGCTGGGATTACAGGTGTGATCCCCCGCTCCCGGCTCGACATGGAAATATTGCCAAGATGTAATAAGAAGTTAAAAGAGGCTGGGCGTGGTGGCTCACGCCTGTGATCCCAGCACTTTCGGAGACCGAGGCAGGCAGATCATGAGGTCAGGAGATAGAGACCATCTTGGCCAACATGGTGAAACCCCGTCTCTATTAAAAAAAAAAAAAAATTGCCAGGTGTGGTGGCGTGTGCCTGTAGTCCCAGCTACTTGGGAGGCTGAGACAGGGGAACTGCTTGAACACGGAAGGCAGAGGTTGCAGTGAGCCGAGATCGCGCCACTGCACTGCAGCCTGGGTGACAGAGAGAAACTCTGTCACAAAATAAAACAAACAAAAAAAAAGTAAAATAAAATAAAGGGCCACCTAGTGTGTGATTCCATTTACGTGAAACGTCTAGGCCAGGCACGGTGGCTCATGCCTGTAATCCCAGCACTTTGGGAGGTCAAGGCAAATGGATCACTTGAGGCCAAGAGTTCAAGACCAGCCTGGCTAACATGATGAAACTCCGTTTCTGCTAAAAATACCAAAAAAAAAAATAGCCAGACGTGGTGCCGTGTGCACCTGTAATCCCTGCTACTCGGGAGGCTGAGGCAGGGAAACATTCGAACCTGGGAGGTGGAGGTTGCAGTAAGCCAAGATCATACTACTGCACTCCAGCCTGGGTGACAGAGGGAGACTTCATCTAAAATAAAATAAAATAAAATAAAATAATATAATATAAAAGTACATGCAATGTCCGGAACAGGCAAATCCACAGAGAATAGAAAGTGGATTAGTGTTTGCCAGGGACTGGGGTATGAGGAATGGGAAGCAACTGCTAATGGGGACAGGATTTCATTCTGGGGTGATGAGTACGTTTTGGAACTAGATAGAGGGGGTGGCTGCACATACTGCGTGTACTGAATGCTACTGAATTGTACACTTGAACATAGTAAGTGCTATGTTGTGTGAAATTGATCTCAGTAAAAGAAAACAGTAAAAAGAAGATGGTAATTGAGAGGGATTGATTTAGTTTGCAAGAAAAAAAATATTTTTTTTACAAAGATGAGAAAAAGCAAATACAGAACAAGATACAAAGGTGCTAACATTTGTGTTTATTAGAAAGAGAAAGAGGCCAGGCACCATGGCTCACGCCTGTAATCCCAGCACTTTGGGAGGCAGAGGCGGGCAGATCACATGGTCAGGAGTTCGAGACCAGCCTGGCCAATATGGTGAAACCCCGTCTCTACTAAAACTACAAAAATTAGGGTGTGGGGTGGGCGTCTGTACTCCCAGCTACTCGGGAGGCAGAGGCAGGAGAATTGCTTAAACTTGGGAGGTGGAGGTTGCAGTGAGCTGAGAGTGTACCACTGCACTCCAGCCTGGGCGACAGAGCGAGACTCTGTCTGAACAAAAAAAGAAAAAAAAGAAAGAAAGAAAGAAAGAGAAAGAGGCCAGGTGTGACGGCTCATGCCTGTAATCTCAGCACTTTGGGAGGATGAGTTGGGAGGATCACTTGATCCCAGAGTTCGAGACCAGCCTGGGCAACATAGTGAGACTCTATCTCTACAAAAAAAAAATTTAAAAATTAGACAGGCAGTATGTGCCTGTAGTCCTAGCTACTCTGGAGGCTGAGGTGGGAGGATTGCTTAAGCCCAATTCGAGGCTGCAGTGAGCTGTTATCTTCCCCACTGCACTTTAGCCTGGGTGACAGAGGGAGACCCTGTTTTTTTGTTTGTTTGTTTGTTTTTAATTATTTTTACAAAGAGGAAATAGGGCAAATACAGAACAATGTGTAAAGGTGCAAACGTGTGTTTATTAGAAAGAGAAATAATATATTGTATATGGACCCTAGACAGGTCCCCCGGCTAGAACATCAAGGCAATGGGGTGAGGGTGTGGCTGGGGGCCCAAGGCCGTGGGGAAGGTTCCAGCTTTGTGGCCTGGGTTCAGATTTGCCTTTATTCTTTCCTGGTGGTGGGGTCCCAGTGGGCGATCTGGTGGCTCTGTGCCTCAGTTTCCTCATCTGTGTAATGGGATGATATCAGAGCCTGTCTTCAGGGTCTCTTGTGAGGATCCAGCCTGATCTCTTCCTCGGAGCTTTCCTGGGTCCTCTGCGGCCGCCCTCCCCGCTGCAAGCCTCATTCCTGGGCACGTGGCCAAACTCCTGGCGTTGTACGCAATGCTTTGACTCCCAGCTGCTTCCTGTGCTTATACAAAGAGGGCTCTGTCCCCAAGCCACCCTGGCCTAGGCTGGCCCAGTGCACTCCACACACCATAGACTGCAGGCATCTCCCCGTCCCTCCTCCCATCTCCTTGTCCCCAGCCCTGACCCTGTGCTCCTGGGCACACCCTGCCCACTCCTGTCTCCATGCCTTCCTTGAGCTCATGCTAATGAACATCTGGGGTCTGCTGGCTCTGGGTGCACACAGTCAAGTCCCGCCTATGAGGGGGGGCTCCATGGCTGCTCAGAAAGTCAAACGGAGAGTGGGGCTGGCGTGACTCACAGTGACCTTAACGGGATGACAGTGGCAGCAGCGGGGGGGGGGGACAGTTCTGGGGGACATTAATAGTGTGACAATGTGACAGCAACAGGTGACAACGTCACAGGAACTGGGAATGATGGGAAGGCAACAGGTGACAGCAACAGGTGACACTGTAATTTTAAAACCCACTAGGGGCCAGGTGCAGTGGCTCACACCTGTAATCCCAGCACTTTGGGAGGCCAAGGCGGACAGATCATGAGGTCAGGAATTCAAGACCAGCCTGACCAACATGGTGAAACCCCATCTCTATTAAAATACAACAACAACAAAAAAATAGCCGGGTGTGGTGGCACACGCCTGTAATCCCAGCTACTTAGGAGGCTGAGGCAGGAGAATTCCTTGAACCCAGGAGGAGGAGGTTGCAGTGAGCCAAGATCCCACCACTGCACTCCAGCCTGGGAGACAGAGCAAGACTCCATCTCAAAAAAAAAAAAAGGAAAAAGAAAAAGAAAAAAAAAAACTAGATGGTGATGCGTGCCTGTAGTCCCAGCTACTTGGGAGGCTGAGGCAGGAGAATGGCTTGAACCTGAGAGGAGGTTGCAGTGAGCTGAGATTGCACCACTGCACTCCAGTCTGGGCGACAGAGCAAGATTCTGTCAAAAAAAAAAAAAAAAAAAAAAAAAAACAAACTTCAAAACACCAGATCCCCATTGGAGCCCCCATGGACCTCATTTTGCTGAGGGTGGGGGGAACTGGTGCCAGCATCTCGGATCATTGAGCAGCATCAGGGCTTAGGGTGCCAGATGGTAATGAATGGTGTCTTCCTGGGGCCCGATCTGCGTGTGATGTGTGTGAATGTGGTTGGCTGTGGCACCACGACGCTGGTCACTCTTTCTGCTGAGCCCGGTTGTTGCTGATGCCAGGGGATTGTGATGTTAAGAACCCTGACATTCTGGGTAATGGTATGATCATGAGCCGGGGACTGTGTCACAGCAGAAAGGTGAAGGTGTAAAGGTGACAGGAGACATGCATGTCCCAGGTAGCGGAGCAACCAGAAAAGAGCAGGGTGTCACATGGACAGGTGACAATGAGACAGGGTCATAGGGACAAGTGACTGTAGAATAGGAACATGGTGATGATGATGATATACATACATATTTAGAGACAGGTTCATGATCTGTTATCCAGGCTGGAGTCCAGTGGCAACATCATAGCTCACTGCAGCCTCAAACTCCTGGGTTCAAGCACTCCTCCCACCTCAGCCTCCCAAGTAGCTGGGACTACAGGTACATGCCACCATGCCCAGCTAATTTTTCTATTTTTCTGTAGAGATGGGGTCTTGCTATGTTGCCCAGGCTTGCCTTGAACTCTTGGCCTCAAAGGATCCTCCACCTTGGCCTCCCAAAGTGTTGACATTACAGGCGTGAGGCACCGCACCTGGCTGATGATGCAGTTTTGACGGAGAGACCATGCATGTGTTTTGTACAGTCCTGGGTGGGGGGACCGTGATATGTGGTAGGATTTAAAGCCTAAATGTCCCCCTTTTTTTTTTTTTTTGAGATGGAGTCTCGCTCTGTCGCCTAGGCTGGAGTGCAGTGGCGTGATCTTGGCTCATTGCAGCCTCTGCCTCCCAGGTTCAAGCAATTCTCCTGCCTCAGCCTCCGAAGTAGCTGGAACTACAGGTGTGTGCCCCCGTGCCTGGCTAATTTTTTTATTTATTTTTATTTTATTTTATTTTTTTTTGAGATGGAGTCTCGCTCTGTCGCCCATACTGGAGTGCAGTGGCACCATCTCGGCTCACTGCAAGCTCCACCTCCCAGGTTCACACCATTCTCCTGCCTCAGCCTCCCGAGTAGCTGGAACTACAGGCGCCCACCACCATGCCCAGCTAACTTTTTGTATTTTTAGTAGAGACGGGGTTTCACCATGTTAGCCAGGATGGTTTTGATCTCCTGAGCTTGTGATCTGCCCGCCTCAGCCTCCCAAAGTGCTGGGATTACAGGTGTGACCCACCGCGCCCGGCAATTTTTTTATATTTTTAGTAGAGATGGGGTTTCACTGTGTTAGCCAGGATGGTCTCGATCTCCTGACCTCGTGATCCGCCCAACTCGGCCTCCCAAAGCGTTGGGATTACAGGCGTGAGCCACCATGCCCAGCCTAAATGTCCCTTCTTAACAGTGTGATGTAATAAGGGTACAGTGGGGGGTGACACTGTCTGTGATACCACATCAATAACTGGCAATAACATAACAGACCAGGGTGGCACCATGGGAAGTCTGAAACCACAGCACGTGGTGTGGACAGTAGCTTGGGTGGGGGGCTGTGAACAACCAATGCCCACTCTCTGCCGTCATTGAGCACTTCAGGTACAGGGACTTCCAACAGCTCCACATCCTGGTCTTGCCACACCCTCCGGCTTCCTTCTCCCCTCTCTTCTGGAGGGCAGGTAGGGAGACTTCTAGGACTGAGTCGCTCCCTGGCCACAGTTCTTCCAGGAAAGCCCTCCTCCAGACTTAGCCATGGCAACAGTGGCCGTGCAGTGTTCCTGGGATGGGACAATCTCTCCCCACCTTTTGCACCTATGCTGGGTTGCTTCTAGGGCACCCGGTGCTTGTCCCCGTGCCCATGTAAGATTCATTTGTTGCAGAACAAATCTGGGTGGACCTTGGCAGAGGAGCCTGGAAAGAGGTGTCCAAGGTGGCCAGGGAAACTGGTTTGTCCACAATAGCCCCTGGGCCCACCCTCCAACAGGAACCCCACCCCCCGTCTCTGCTGGGCCACCTCGATCCTGGGGTTCCCTCCCCAGTCCACCCTCCCCATGCCCCAGCACCCCACCTGACCCTTCTCACAGGGTCCACGGGCCCCTGCCTTGGCCAGGATGACTGGATCTTGTCCCTGAAGTCGGCGTCTGTCCCATGCTCCCTGAGCCCAGCCCTGGGGCCCTCAATGCTCCCCAGACACAGTCTAAGACCTGGAAGTGGAGCCTTGGGAGAACCTCCCCTTTCTGTGAGTCCACCGTGTCTCCCCTCAGAGGCGGGGGGGAGCCTGCTGACGGCTCCTGGGTGCTTCTAGCCTCTTCTTATGTTGCCTGCTTTCCTCTTGCTCCCTCCCCTTCTCCTCTCTCCTAAAGTTCCAACCTCACTCCATCCAGGCATGTTTGTTCTAAGTTCTCTCCTTCTCCAGGCCTTTGCCTGTTCTGTTTCCTCCAGCAAACTCCTATGCAACTGTCAAAACCTACTTCAAAAATCCCCTTCTGGGCCAGACTCGGTGGCTCATGCCTGTAATCTCAGCACGTTGGGAGGCCGAGGCAGGTGGATCACGAGGTTAGGAGTTTGAGACCAGCCTGGCCAACATGGTGAATCCCTGTCTCTACTAAAGATACAAAAAATTAACCGGGCATGGTGGCACAAGCCTGTAATCCCAGCTACTCGGAAGGCTGAAGCAGGAGAATTGCTTGAACCTGGGAGGTGGAGGTTGTAGTGAGCCAAGATCGCGCCATTGCACTCCAGCCTGGGTGACAGGGCAAGACTTTGTCTCAAAAAACAAAACAAAGCAAAACAAAACAAAAACAAAATCCTCTCCCTCCCTGCAAATTGTGAGTTTACCCTATTGAACTCCCAAAGCTGACTTGCTGAATATACTCCCACCATAGCACTTCCGGAATGGAGACAGGGTCTTGCTCAGTTGCCCAGGCTGGAGTGCAGTGGCACAATCATAACTCACTGCAGCCTCAACCTCCTAGGCTGAAGCAATCCTCCTGCCTCAGCCTCCTGAGTAGCTGGGACTATAGATGCATGCCACCAGGCCTGGCTAATTCTTTTTAATTTTTTTTTTTTTTTAAGAGATGGGGTCTCACTATGTTACCCAGGTTAGTCTCGAACTCCTGGTTTCAAGCCCACTGGGCTTACTTATTTATTACATTCTGGAAGTACTGTGGTGGGGGCATATTCAGCACAATCAGCTTTGGGAGTTCAATAGAGTAAACTCACAATTTGCAGATAGGGAGGGAATTTTTGAACTGGACTTTGACAGATGCGTAGGAGTTTGCTGGATGGAGTAACAGCTTCAGGCCCAACGCACAGCTTCTGACAGATCCCCATGTTAAGGGTCTATTCTCAAAGGTATGAAGGTGGTGGAAAAGCCTAGAAATTTTTGTTTGGAGTACTGACAACAGATAGGGAGCCGAAATTCTTGTCTGGTCCCTTTGGTAGGTGGAGAAACAGGTTCAAAGAGATTTGAAAGTTTACACCGTTTGAATTGTTAACCTCTTCATTTTGAGAACCAGATGAAAAACCTGGGCCCTTCTCCCTGGGAAATACAGCTTTGCCCAATGTTTTGTCAACATATTTAGGGGCCCCTGATCTCAGCCTAGTTAAGAATCCAGGCTCCAAGAGCCAGGTGAGTTTCCAACGTCAGTCTCGCAATTCTCCTTGCTCGAGGGGGGGGCGGCGGCTTGGGAGGCCCTGAGAGGGCCGCCCAGGTGAGTCCCGGGACTTCTCTGCCCAGGCTGTCGTCCAGGCCCCCCAAAAGTCAGAGCCCCACCTCCACCTCAATCTCGATCCGAAAACGCGGCCCCGGCAGCCCCTACTAGGCGCCCCCAGCCCTGAGCCCCCCGCCCGCCCTCACATCTCTCCAGTCCATCGGAGTTTTTCACTCGGAGCCCCGGACCCTCCCCCGAGCCGCAGCCTCTCTCCCCGCCCCGGATCGGAGCCCCCCCGTCCCCGCCCCGGGAGCTAAGAGGTGCAAACGCGCCCTCCTCCAACTCCTCCCGCCCCCAACTCCCCCCCGAGTGGCAGCTCTCGGCTGGGAACGCGGCGGGGTCGGCCTCTCGGCTTTGCGTTCCCGCCCCGGGTCCCCGGCGCCGCAGGAGCCCGCCCTGCAGTGCTGAGTCCCGCGCGTCCGCCTGCCGTGCCCGCCTCCACGCGCGCCGCCTCGCAGGTAGGTGAAGGCGCGGGGACAGCGGCGGGGCGAGATCGCGGGCGCTGAAGGGTGGAGAAGGCGGGGGCGGGGGGGCCGGCAGGGGGAGGGGGAGAGGATTCCTTTGTTCGCAGCCGGGCAGCCCCAGGCCCAGCCCCCTCCCCTCTCCGCCTTCTAGTGGCGCCCGCCGCAGTGGGGAGTGGGGGCGCGGGGACCCGGCGGGAGGGGCTCGGCCGGGGCGCGGGGCCCCTGACCCCACAGGTGAGGGCGGAGCCAAGCGTGGTCGCGGCCGGGGGCCCTGCCAGGTGGAGATCGCGCCCCGCGGGCTCCGGGGGCGCCCCCTCCCCGTCGGCGAAGCTTGGTATCCCTCGCTGTTTGGCCCTCAGCCTCCACACCCCGTGCCGGGCGCGCCTTCTCTGCTCATTCATTCCACAAACTCCAGGGTGTGGCTCGCAGAAGCAGCGGTGTGTAGGGGGGACCGAGGCAAATCAGGCCAGAGACTCCCCCTACCTAATTCCCCCACCCGACCCGAGGCAGGGGGCTGGGGCGGAGGGAGTGGGGGAGGAGGGCTTGCAGGCCCCGAGGCTGCTTGGAGTCCACAGAGCCTCAGAGTGCGGACTGACCCGGACAACTGAGAAGAAAAAGCGGGCGCCCCTCTCCAGCCAGCCAACCCTCCAACGTTGACAGGGGTCTCTCCCTTCTCCGGGGCCTTTGGACAACCGGGGCGTGGCCAAGACCACACAGCAGGGCTCCCCGCCCATTCTCCACCTAGGGCGGGTTCCTTTCCTCCCTGGAACCTGAATGGAACAGGAAGGCCACTTGGTCTGGCTTCTCTCCCTCAAGTATTTTGCCTCCACCCTCCAAACGGTCGTCTCCTGTCCCGGTCTTCTCCCTCCCGTCCTTCATGGCCCAGGAAAGACCCAGCCAAGGGGGGCAGGAGCGAGTTCCGTTCCTGATCTTCTCCCCCTCCTTCTTCTCTTCGTGGGCTTAAGCTCCGGCTTAGCCCCTCACTCATGGTGTGATGGCCTTAGTTTGTGCATCTGTGAAATGGGCACAGAAGCGGTACCTTCCCTGCTGGGCACAGGGTTACTCTCTGCATTGGGAAGTTCCAGCCCCTGCCTGGGCCCCCTGCCCAGGGAGGCATCCAGCCCTGACCTGGGAGCAGTGAACAGTCAGAGGGGGCTTCCTGGAGGAGGCGTGATGTTAGAGAAGGGTCTTGCGGCTAAGGGTGCACAGCCCAGGCAAGACCGGCGTGGGATGTGGAGGCGAGGGGACACAGGGCCAGGTGGGGCCAGGCATTGCAGGAGTGGGGGTATCTGTGTCACAGAGGGACAGTGGGGTTGTTGCTTCCCACGACTTACCATCTTCCTCCTACCCTGGGCGCTCTCTGGGCTCCACCGTCCCAGCTAGAACTTCGGGAATCTCCTCAATGCCCTCCACCTCCCACGACATGAGCCTCCCATTCCTCTCCTCTCTCTCCCATCTGGACAGCCCCCAGCCTTCTGACACCCTGTTTCCCCCCGGGACCCTGCTGCCCTTCCCCACACCACCTAACATGCATTTCTGACCTTGCTCCTCCCACCCAAAGCTTTTCAAGGGCTCTTCATTGTCCTTGACGAATGAGCAAAAGCTGCATGACACTGCTATGCCCACTCCTGCAACGCCTGGCCCCACCTGGCCCCACCTGGCCCTCTCTCCCCTCCCTTCCACGTCCCACTCCCGTCTCGCCTGGGCTGTGCACCCTCAGCCCCAAGACCCTTCTCTAACATCACACCTCCTCCAGGAAGCCTCCTCTGACTGTTCACCGCTTCCCGGTTGGGGCTGGATGCCTCCTTGGGCTCCCAGAGGCCCCGGGGCTGCCCCATTTGGCAACCACCCTGCCCTCCTCGTTGTGTTGGGTCCCCCATGGCCAGGGTGGGGGGCTCTTCTAGGGCTGACTCTGCTTCCTCTCTGCAGCCTCCAGGGGACACGCCATGACTCTGGAGGGTCTGTATTTGGCAAGGGGCCCCCTGGCCCGGCTCCTGCTGGCCTGGTCGGCCCTGTTGTGCATGGCAGGTGGCCAAGGCCGCTGGGACGGGGCCTTGCAGGCTGCAGGTCCTGGACGTGTGTGGAGGCGGGGCAGCCCAGGCATCTTGCAGGGGTGCGTGGTACCTGGGATGCTGGGAGACCCCTTCGGTGTGGATTGGGCCATCCTGGGGCCAGCGGAATACCCGGGGGGATGTCCACACGGGCAGGGGCTCACCAGACCCATCTCGCTGTCCCCGAAGGCCGAACGTGTGCGGCTCCCGGTTCCATGCCTACTGCTGTCCAGGCTGGAGGACATTCCCTGGCAGGAGCCAGTGTGTCGTGCGTGAGTGCTACTGCCGTCTGGAGGTGGGGGGGCACAGGCCAGGGACACTCTTACCTGCCTGCAGGTTCAGCTCTGTTTACACAGGGACTTAGCCAGGGACCTCTGGCTGAATCACAGGAATGGCCCTTGCATCTGCGTCTGTCCTCAGGGTTCCAGGCCAACCTGCCGTGTTCATTTCCTTTGCCCTACAACCTCCTTGTGTCTGTCTGTCTCTCTGGTTCCCTTGCTTTGTCTCTGCCTCTCTCTATTCATCTCTGCTCGTGTCTCTCTCTGTTGGTTTCTTTTCTTTATTATTATTATTTTTAGAGATGGGGGTCTCTGTGTTGCTCAGGCTGGTCTCAAACTCTGGCCTCAAGTGATTTTCCCATCTCAGCCTCCCCTCAGCCTCCCAAAGTGCTAGGATTCCAGGTGTGAGCCACTGCACCTGGCCTCTCTCTGTTGGTTACTGTCTCTCTATCTAACTGATTCTCTCTCTCTCTTTCTCTCTGAGTCTCTCTCTGTCTCTCTGAGTCTCTCTCTGTCTGTCTCTCTCTGGCCTCACCCTCTCTTTCTGTTTCTGTCTCTGGAATCTGACTCCACTTCCCAGGAGACACCCAACCTCAGTATCCAGGACCCCAGCACCTCCAGCTCTGTCCTCACAGCTCAGCAGCTCTGGCCCAAAGAGCGTTCTCTCCCAATGGCTCTAGCAGGGTCCCCAACCCACAGCCTGGGTCACACCCCCTGCCCAGCCCAGCCCGAGAAGGGGGGGGACATCCCATGAAAACACGGGTGGGGTGTGCTATGAGCAGAGCCGGGGATGCAGATGACCAGCACCGTCCACCGAGGTGTTCTGGCCAGCCCGGACACCGATGGAGCAGGGACGGCCCAGGCTCGGTCCTGGTCTTGACTGCCACCCGCTGCACTCATCCAGCCATCTGTAGGCGCGCCTGCGGTGAAGGCTTCTGCTCCCAGCCCAACCTGTGCACCTGTGCGGATGGGACGCTGGCTCCCAGCTGCGGGGTGAGCCGAGGTGAGCGGGAAGTGGCCTCTTGCGGGAGGGAGAAGAAGGTCACAGGGTTCTGGTTGCCACGAGGAGCCTGGGCTGCTTTTGTTGAAGGACAGGAGTGGGGCTGAGCATGCCTAGTCCTGCAGCCTTCCTAGGAGGGCATCTCGGGGCCCATCTCCACATTACTATGTGTCCTGCCTTCCTGTCCCCAGGGTCAGGGTGCAGTGTGAGCTGTATGAATGGGGGCACCTGCCGGGGGGCGTCCTGTCTGTGTCAGAAGGGCTACACAGGCACCGTGTGTGGGCAGCGTGAGTATCCCCATGGGACTCCCCTCCTTGCACACCTGGGACTGTGATCCCAGAGTATTAGTCTCTGCTGCCACCTGCCCACTGCCCAGGGTTCCTTCTTCCTGGACTGGAGATTGCAGGGGACGTTTATTGTCACAGTCTCTCTTTTTTTTTTTTTTTTTTTTTTTGAGACAGAGTCTCGCTGTGTCGCCCAGGCTGGAGTGCAGTGGCAAGATCTCGGCTTACTGCAAGCTCCGCCTCCCAGGTTCACACCGTTCTCCTGCCTCAGCCTCCCGAGTAGCTGGGACTACAGGTGCCTGCCACCTTGCCTGGCTAATTTTTTGTATTTTTAGTAGAGATGGGGTTTCACTGTGTTAGCCAGGATGGTCTTGATCTCCTGACCTCATGATCCGCCCGCCTCAGCCTCCCAAAGTGCTGGGATTACAGGCGTGAGCTACCGTGCCCGGCCTTTTTTTTTTTTTTTTTTTTTTTTTTTGAGATGGAGTTTTGCTCTGTTGCCCAGGCTGGAATGCAGTGGCACCATCTCAGCTCACTGCAACCTCCGCCTCCCAGGTTTGAGCAATTCTCCTGTGTCAGCCTCCCGAGTAGCTGGGATTACAAGAGCCGCCCACCATGCCTGGCTAATTTTTGTATTTTTAGTAAAGATGGGGTTTCACCATATTGGACAGGCTGGTCTCGAACCCCTGACCTCAGGTGATACACCTGCCTTGGCCTCCCAAAGTGCTCGGATTACAGGCGCGAGCCACTGAGCCCGGCCTCAGTCTTATTCAACCTGGGCCAGATCCTGGGGATTCCTGGGTGAAGACGGGCTTGCTGTGAACCCCAGCTCTCTCTGCTGCTGGGGGACCTCCAGCCGTCACCCTCTCTCCTCCACAGCCATCTGTGACCGCGGCTGCCACAATGGGGGTCGCTGCATTGGGCCCAACCGCTGCGCCTGTGTGTACGGCTTCATGGGACCTCAGTGTGAGAGAGGTACCAAGCACGCGCGGGTGGGAGGTAGACAGGGGACTCGATGGAGGAAAGGGGGTTTCCTGGAAGTCCCTGAGAGCCTTGAAAGGACCCAGCTGGCCTCCTTCCCGCAGCTGGGGCAGTCTGAGGATATTTCTTTCATTTGCTCATCTGTTCTCCAAAACATCTGCTATTCACTGGCTCTGAGCGAGCACCTGTGTTGGAGTCTGGTAGGAAAGACAGAGGATGTGCCAGTCTGAGGGGCAGGGAGGAGAAACTGCAAGCAGAAGATTCTTATCTGGGAGTGTCAAGGCTAAGACAAGGGTTGGGGCAGCCCTGGAGCATGTGAAGGACAGAGAAACCATCTGCTCCACAGAAGGGAGTCAGGGAGGGCTTCCTGGAGGAGGGGACCCCTCAGCTGGATCTGGTAGGGTGGATTGGACTTCATGAGATGGGCAAACCCCCTCTTTATTGCACCCTAATTCTCTCTTTTTTTTTTTTTTATTTTGAGACAAAGTTTTGCTCTTTCGGGCTAGAGTGCAGTGGTATGATCTCGGCTCACTGCAACCTCTGCCTCCCAGGTTCAACCAATTCTCCCGCTTCAGCCTCCCGAGTAGCTGGGATTACAGGCATCCCCATGCTCAGCTAATTTTTGTAATTTTAGTAGAGATGAGGTTTTGCCATGTTGGCCAGGCTGGCCTCGAACTCCTGGCCTCAAGTGATCTGCCTGTCTCAGCCTCCCAAAATGAGCCACCACACCCGGTCACCCTAACTCTTAAAAATGATCCCATTTTTAAGACGGCTAAGATAGGTGGGGTCACCTGCTGAGAGGATGTTACCAAAATTAAGAGGGTGGATGTACCAGGAGTTTGAGATCAGCCTGGGTAGCATAGTGAGACCCCCCCTCTCTAAAAAAAGTAAAAAATTAGCCTGGCATGGTGGTGCATATCTGTAGTCTCAGGCTGAAGTGGGAGGATTGCATGAGCCCAGGAGTTCGAGGCTGCAGTGAGCCGTGGTGGTGCCACTGCATTCCAGCCTGGGTGACAGAACCAGACCCTATCTCTCTTAAAAAAAAAAAAAAGAAAAAGAAAAAAAGAAAGAAAGAAAGAAAAGAGGCCAGGCACTGTGGCTCATGCCTGCAATTCTAGCATTTTGGGAGGCCGAGGCGGGCAGATCACTCAAGGCCAGGAGTTTGAGACCAGCCATGGCCAACATGGCAAAAGCCATCTCTACTAAAAATACACACAAAAATGTAACCGGGTGTGGTAGTGCGTGCCTGTAGTCCCAGCTACTTGGAAGGCTGAGGCATGAGAATTTTTTGAACCTGGGAGGCAGTGAGCCAAGATCACACCACTGTACTCCAGCCTGGAAGACAGAGCGAGACCCTGTCTCAAAAAAAAAAAAAAAAAAAAAAAAAAAAGAAAAGAAAAGAAAAAAGGAGAACGGACACAGTGATGTCTTTCTTGTGAGCAGTGAGGTGTGGCAGGGACGGGGAGAGAAGAAGGAGGGAGTCAGGATGAACCCACGGCCTGGTGAAAACTGGAGGGAAGGTAGTGCTGCACCCTGGCAGGGAGGAGGAGGACTCTGAGCTCAGTGTTGACCGAGGGACTTGCAAGTTGTCCGGGAAGCAGCTGGACACTCAGGCCTGGGGCTGAGACGGTGGCGTGGGCTGCTCCATCCATGGGGACTGAAGCCCAGGGTGCAGCTGAGGATCCCCGTGAGAGAAGGAAGGGCCAGCAGAGACAGCCACCTGGGCATTTAAGCCCGGACAGAAAAAACAGAGCCCACAGGAGGCTGAGAAAGAGAAAGGGAACCGGAGTGGGTGGCGTCAGGGACATCCAGGCTTGTGAGATTTTCAGATGCAGTAGGCATCTGAGTGCCTGATGTTGTGTTTCAGCCCAGGAAGGTGAGGATGGGCAGGACCCGGGGACTAGAAGCTGGAGGGGCTGGGGAAGTGACCTGGGTTTGAGGGTGGGCTTCTGGAAACTGCAGAATTGGAACATGGGCTGTTGGAGGCGGGCCAAGCTCTGGGTGGCAGAAGAGTGAGGGGGAGGGGGAGTGGGGGAGCTGCCAGGAATTACGTTTTGGCTTGGGGCATCAGGACAGCCGGGGGGTGGAGGTCTCTGTGAAGCCCCTCCTCCTTACGGGGCCTGAGTTGGGGGTGAGTTTGGCTTCTTCTCTTGGGAGGGGCTGCCCTTGTTTGAGAGCTAACTCCTTTATTGGAAACATCTGGGAGAAGAGAGCCAAGAAGTCACATCTGGGCTCATGTACTGGGGTTGGGGGAACCAATGCGGTCACCTTGGGCTGGGCCTGATGGGGATTGGGGATGTGATGTTGGGGGTCCAGAGAATTTAGGCAGATAACAGATCCTTCCCCAAATCTGGGTGATATGGCAGGGCCAGGCGTGTGCTCAAGGACTAGACATGCTTTTTAGCTGGGCATCCGTGGGTCCCTGCCCAGGCCTGAAGGGAGGATAGGCCTGGGGAAGGAGTCCCATCAGTTCAGACAGGGTGTTCACACAGGCCCTGAGCTTTATTGGCTTGGAGGTGCTGGTCTCTTGGAAGTTGGTCAGGAAATGCTTTGAAAAAAAGGGTTTTGAAGGGTGAATAGGAGTTCGTTAGGTAGGGAAAGGGGAGGAAAGATATTCTATTTAGTAAGGGAGCAGCATAAGTAAAGCCTGGTCTGTGGGTGCAGGGGCCGCTGAGAAGGTGTTAGAGACACAGAGATCTCTAGACAGGGGCAGCCCTCAGCCAGGTACCCACATCTGTCTGCCCTGCAGATTACCGGACGGGACCCTGCTTTGGCCAAGTAGGCCCCGAGGGGTGCCAGCATCAGCTGACGGGCCTCGTGTGCACCAAGGCACTTTGCTGTGCCACTGTGGGCCGTGCCTGGGGCCTTCCATGTGAACTTTGCCCTGCACAGCCACACCCCTGCCGCCGCGGCTTCATCCCCAATATCCACACGGGGGCCTGCCAAGGTGAATAGTGGGGTCAGGGCTGAGTGGGAGGCCTTAGCTGCCTTGGGTCTTCCCTCCGATGGGCCTCTCACTCCCTTGCCGGGCTTTGTCCTTGCAGATGTGGATGAGTGCCAGGCTGTGCCAGGCCTGTGCCAGGGAGGCAGCTGCGTCAACATGGTGGGCTCCTTCCATTGCCGCTGTCCAGTTGGACACCGGCTCAGTGACAGCAGCACTGCATGTGAAGGTGGGTGACTGGAGGGGGACAACCTGAGACCTCCTCTGTGACTCATGACCTGGGGGGCTCAGGCTCCCCTGCAGGAAGGCAGAGGGGTCAGGCTGGTGAGGTGCCCAGTTCTGACCTTGTCTCTGTTTATGTAGATGTGAATGAGTGTCTCAGCCTGTCCGGCCTCTGTTCTGGGGGTGACTGCACCAACACTGTCGGGAGCTACGTGTGCACCTGTTCCCAAGGTTTTGCCAGCAGCCTGGATGGCACCCACTGCCTGAGTGAACCGAGGGGCTGGAGCGGGAGAGAGTGGGTAGGAGAGAGACCCCTTGTTCAGCTGTCTGTCTCTCTCTTTTTTTTTTTTTTTTTGAGACAGAGTCTTACTCTGTCACCCAGGCTGGAGTGCAGTGGTGTGATCTCAGCTCACTGCAACCTCCGCCTCCCAGTTCAAGAGATCCTCCTGCCTCAGCCTCCCAAGTAGCTGGGAGTACAGGCGCATGCCACCACGCCTAGCTAATTTTTGTATTTTTAGTAGAGATGGGGTTTCTCCATGTTGGCCAGGCTGGTCTTGAACTCCTGGCCTCAAGTGATCCACCCTCCTCGGCCTCCCAAAGTGCTGGGACTACAGGCGTGAGCCACCTCGCCCGGCCCCACCTTCATTTTTGAGATGGGGAAACTGAGGCCCAGAAAGGAGGTTTGCTTGAGTCCAGTCAACAAGTCCAGAACACACTCAACTCCCCAGACCTCCTGCCCGGGTGGCGGTCCCTTGGGCTGTGGCTCCCCCTGGAGGCCCATGGTTCAGCAACCCCCAGACACTTGGTCTGGCCAAGTGGGAACCCCCCAACACCCCACTGCGCTTAGGCCTCTCCCTCCTTTTGCTGTCTTGATGAGCTGAATGTCAGGCCCTGGAAGTTGCCTGTGGCCAACAGGGCTGGCCAGGAACATGAATGCTGGTGGCGGAGGATGGGCAGTGTCCTGGTTTCGGGAGACAGGAGGGGGCTTGGAGGTTTTCCAGTGTCACCCTGGTCCCCTCAGGTTAGGCCACTACCAGGCAGAGCTGAGAATATTGTGTTTGGAGTTCAGCCAGCATGCTGTGGCCAACTCCAGACTTTATTTATTTATTTATTTTTTTGAAATGGAGTTTCGCTCTTGTTGCCCAGGTTGGAGTGCAATGGTACGATCTCGGCTCACCGCAACCTCTGCCTTCCGGGTTCAAGCGATTCTCCCGCCTCAGCCTCCCGAGTAGCTGGGATTACAGGCATGTGCCACCCCGCCTGGCTAATTTTGTATTTTTAGTAGAGACGGGGTTTCTCTATATTGGTCAGGCTGGTCTCGAACTCCCGACCTCAGGTGATCCGCCTGCCTCGGCCTCCCAAAGTGCTGGGATTACAGGCGTGAGCCAACGCTCCCAGCTGGCCAACTCCAGACTTTCTAGGTCTCCACCACTGGGGGCCATCACAGCTGGCATTGGGGGTAGCTGTGGATACATCCCCTGGACTGCAGCGGGGGGGTCCTCTCTCAGCTGCTAAAGACCAGTCCTTGGATTGGACAAACCAGCCTCTGAACATAGGCTTTGGGATCAGTCCGGGGCTCCCACCCAGAGCTGCTCACAGACCCTGTGGCCTTGGGCAAGTGACTTAACCGCTCTGTGCCTCAGTTTCCCCATCTGTAAAATGGTAGATAATAGCAGTACCTAGCTCAATGAAGATTGAGTAAGATATCATTTGGGGAGTAATTTGCAGAGGGCTGGTACCTACAGGATACTTAATACACATTCATGGACACCAGGTAATGTTGGGGCTGTGGCCACTTAGCTCACAGTATGTACTTACAGCAATGACAGGATCATTTTTGTTAAAATTCTTTTAACACAGTCTTACTCTGCCCCCCAGGCTGGAGTGCAATGGCACAATCTCGGCTCACTGCAACCTCCGCCTCCGGGGTTCAAGTGATTCTCCTGCCTCAGCCTCCCCAGTAGCTGGGATTACAGGCACCCACCACCATGCCCGGCTAATTTTTGCATTTTTAGTAGAGACGGGGTTTCACTGTGTTGGCCAGGCTGGTCTCAAACTCTTGACCTCAGGTGATCCACCCACCTCAGCCTCCCAAAGTGCTGGGATTACAGGCATGAGCCACTGTGGCTGAGCATTTTTGTTAAAATTCTTATATTCTGTCTCTCTTGCTTGAGGGACTGTTGCCTGTTGGGTCCCCTGAGATTGGGAAATCGAGTTTCCCATCCTCCTCTTGTTTTTGCAGCTGTGTGACTTTGGAGGAGTCTGTTGATCTCTCCTCGTCTGGGCAGGCCCAGTCCCCTTTGAGGGGCTATGATAAGGCTGAGAATGAAAAACCCTGACTCCCACGCACGTACCTGGGGGGCCCCCAGGTGCAAGGGGCGGGGACCAGGGAGTTAGAAACATTTGCATGTTTTCCCAGCTTGGGGCAGGTCAGGGGTGGCTCTCAGTGGCCCTCCCAGCTGCTGGGAGGAGTTTTTTAAACTGTGGGCCACCAGCCAAGGTTTGTGCATTTTTAAGCCTAAAAATATGCTCTTTAAGCCAGAGCCTGAGAAATCTGATCGCTGCATAAAGCCATTGACCTTGAGGGCGCAGTGGGAAGTGGAAGAGTGTTGGTGGTTCTCATACCTGGGGAGCCTGTCTGCCTCAGTCACCCCGGGGGCTGTAGCCGTCAATCCACCCCTCGACTCCTTGGGGCCCCTCTCTGAAATTCACAGTCTCGTAGGCTTCTGCATAATGCCTGAAGCCAGCAAGCAAAGACACACAGCTGCAGATCTCAGTGTCCCTGCCTGGTATCCCACCGGGGTAGTCCTTCCCCGCCAATGGGTCTTCCTCAGTGTGGTTGGATGCCTGCAGCGACGGGGAGCTCACTACCTCTGTGCGATAACTTGGAATCTTGGTAACAAGAGATGGCACTGAGCGAGCATTGGCCACATGTCAAACTTTTGTATTTATTTATTTTTGAGGCGGAATCTTGGTCTGTGGCCCAGGCTGGAGTGCAGTGGCACAATCTTGGCTCACTACAACCTCTGCCTCCCAGGTTGAAGTGATTCTCCTGCCTCAGCCTCCCAAGTAGCTGGGATTACAGGTGTGCGCCACCGCACCCAGCTAATTTTTGTATTTTTAGTAGAGACTCGGTTTCATCATGTTGGCCAGGCTCTTCTTGAACTCCTGACCTCGTGATCTACCCACCTCAGCCTCCCAAAGTGCTGAGATTACAGGCGTGAGCCACTGCACCCGGCCCTTTATTTTTTTTGAAACGGAGTCTCGCTCTGTTGCCCAGGCCGGAGTGCAGTGGCATGATCTCAGCTCACTGCAATCTTTGTCTCCTGGGTTCAAGCAATTAGTGATTCTCCTGCCTCAGCCTCCCAAGTAGCTGTGATTACAAGTGCCTGCCACCACCCTTGGCTAATTTTTGTATTTTTAGTAGACATGAAGTTTCGCCATGTTGGTCAGGCTGGTCTTGCACTCCTGACCTTAAGAGATCCTCCCGCCCCAGCCTCCCAAAGTGCTGGGATTACAGGTGTGAGCTACTGCATCTGGACTATGTCAGACTTTTCATCCAGGTAATACTTTTCCCGGGTGAGGTGGATGCTCCAAGCATCCCCATTTTATGGAGAGGAAACTGAGGCACAGAGCGGCAAACAGACGCGTCCTACAGGCAGTGCTGCTACAGCTGGAATTTGGATCCAGGTCTGGTCACTGATGTCCTGTGCTCATGGGCTCACCCTCTGATCTTTTGCAGACTACCGGGCCGGCACCTGCTTCTCAGTGCTCTTCGGGGGCCGCTGTGCTGGAGACCTCGCCAGCCACTACACTCGCAGGCAGTGCTGCTGTGACAGGGGCAGGTGCTGGGCGGCTGGCCCGATCCCTGAGCTGTGTCCTCCTCGGGGCTCCAGTGAGTAAGAGCTGCAGCCTGCAGGGCTGTGGGGGAGGAGGGGACGGGGAGGGCCAAGGGCCTGGCCTCAACCCTGCTTCCTTGCAGATGAATTCCAGCAACTGTGCGCCCAGCGGCTGCCGCTGCTACCCGGCCACCCTGGCCTCTTCCCTGGCCTCCTGGGCTTCGGATCCAATGGCATGGGTCCCCCTCTTGGGCCAGCACGACTCAACCCCCATGGCTCTGATGCGCGTGGGATCCCCAGCCTGGGCCCTGGCAACTCTAATATTGGTGAGGCCTGGGGCTTGGGAGGAACATTCCAAGACTTGAAGGATGGTCCTGGATCTGGGGAGAGAGCTCTGAACAGGGGAGGGTGTCCAGGCCTCAGAGAGAGGGTTAGGGCTTTGGAGGGGGAACTGCTGGCCTGGCTAGTAGGGATGACAGTGCTAGTAGTGGATGAGGATGGAGGTAACTGGAGAATCTGGTCCTCAGAGTTAGGGTTTGGGCTGAACACAGCGACTCATGCCTATAATCCCAGTACTTTGGGAGGCCGAGGTGGAAGCATCGCTTGAGGCCAGGAGTTCAAGACCAGCCTGGGTGACATAGCAAGACCCTGTCTCTACAGCAAATTGAAAATTAGCTAGGTGTGGTGATGCGCACCAGTAGTCCCTGCCACTCAGGAGGATGAGGCAGGAGGATTGCTGGAGCCCAGGAGTTGGAAGCTGCAGTGAGCTGTGATTGTGTCACTGCCCTCCAACCTGGGTGACAGAGTGAGACCCTGTCTCTAAAAATAAATAAATAAATAAATAAGTCAGAGTTTGGGCTTTGGGTGGGGAGTTTGGGCCTGGTGTGGGGGTCTGTCATGTAGGATTTAGGCCTGGGATGGGTTCTTGCCCCATAATGAGGATTTGGGCCCAGAGTGGGAGTCTGGGTATCTCTGGGACCAGGTTAGAGGGATCTAGGCTCCAGATTGAAGGGATCTAAGGCTCCATTTTGGAGAGATCTAGGCCCCAGGTTGGAGGGATCTAGGCTCCAGGTTGGAGGGATCTAAGGCCCCAGGTTGGAGGGATCCAGGTCCCAGGTTGGAGGGAGCTAGGCTTCAGGTTGGAGGGATCCAGGTCCCAGGTTGGAGGGAGCTAGGCTTCAGGTTGGTGGGATCTAAGCCCCAGGTTGGAGAGATCTAGGCCCCAGGTTGGAGGGATCTAGACCCCAGGTTGGAGGAATCTGGGTTCCAGGTTGGAGGGATCTAGGCACCAGGTTGGAGGAATCTGGGTTCCAGGTTGGAGGGATCTAGGCACCAGGTTGGAGAGATCTAGGCCCCAGGTTGGAGGGATCCAGGTCCCAGGTTGAAGGGATCGAGGCGCCAGTTTGGAGGGATCTAGGCTTCAGGTTGGAGGGATCCAGGCCCCAGGTTGGAGGGATCCAGGCCCCAGGTTGGAGGTATCTAGACCCCAGGTTGGAGGGATCCAGGCCCAGGTTGGAGGGATCCAGGCCCCAGGTTGGAGGGATCCAGGCCCAGGTTGGAGGGATCCAGGTCCCAGGTTGGAGGGATCCAGGCCCCAGGTTGGAGGTATCTAGACCCCAGGTTGGAGGGATCCAGGCCCAGGTTGGAGGGATCCAGGCCCCAGGTTGGAGGGATCTAGGTCCCAGGTTGGAGGGATCTAGGTCCCAGGTTGGAGTTCTGAATCTAAGGCAGGACTCTCCATGAGAAAGAGGGCAGGATCTGAGCCAGGGCAGGGTCCCAGCCTTAGAGGGGGTATCTGGGCCTAGAAAGGTGAAGCCCAGGCTCCAGACTGGGGCGGGGCCAGCCACTGCTCAGATGCCTCTGCCGGCCCCACCCGTAGGCACTGCTACCCTGAACCAGACCATTGACATCTGCCGACACTTCACCAACCTGTGTCTGAATGGCCGCTGCCTGCCCACGCCTTCCAGCTACCGCTGCGAGTGTAACGTGGGCTACACCCAGGACGTGCGCGGCGAGTGCATTGGTGAGCTGCGGCCAGGTGGAAGGGGGGGCGGTTCTCACTGCCCTGCTCGTGCTAGGGCTCAGGGTCCTCTCCCCTCAGATGTAGACGAATGCACCAGCAGCCCCTGCCACCACGGTGACTGCGTCAACATCCCCGGCACCTACCACTGCCGGTGCTACCCGGGCTTCCAGGCCACGCCCACCAGGCAGGCATGCGTGGGTACGGCTGTCCATCCGAGAGTGGGGGTGATGTTGGGGGGTCTGGCCCAGGCTTGGAGGGTGGGGAGCACCTCTTGACTGCCCGCCTGCCTTCCCCGCAGATGTGGACGAGTGCATTGTCAGTGGTGGCCTTTGTCACCTGGGCCGCTGTGTCAACACAGAGGGCAGCTTCCAGTGTGTCTGCAATGCAGGCTTCGAGCTCAGCCCTGATGGCAAGAACTGTGTGGGTGAGTTGGGGGTGGGCGGGTGGGCAGGGGCTTCCGGGCCCCACTAGCTGCCTTTTACAGCCACCTCAAATCTTCACTCTGCCCCAAAACCCACCTCCCTCCCTACGATGTCTCCTCTGCTCACCTCTGAACCCAGCAGCCCACCTTAGGCCCTTCTTATCCCCTGACCACCCTGACTCTCCCCTTCGTTTCCTCCTTCCTGAATTTATTCCGTGAATCACAAAAAAGGACCTTTTGGAGCCAGTCTTGGTGCCTTATGCCTGTAATCCCAGCACTTTGCAGGGCTGAGGCAGGAGAATCTCTTGAGCTGAAAAGGTTGAGGCTGCAGTGAGCTGTGATCGTGCCCCTGCACTCCAGCCTGGCTGATAGAGCGAGACTCCATCTCCTAAAAAAAAAGAAGTCCGAGTGTAGTGGATCACGCCTGTAATCCCAGCACTTTGGGAGGCCGAGGTGGGTGGATCGCCTGAGGTCAGGAGTTCGAGACCAGCCTGACCAACACGGTGAAACCCCATCTCTACTAAATACAAAAAAATTAGCTGGGCGTGGTGGCAGACACCTGTAATCCCAGCTACTCGGGAGGCTGAGGCAGGAGAATTGCCTGAACCCAGGAGATGGAGGCTGCAATGAGCCAAGATCACACCACTGCACTCCAGTGTGGGTGACAGAGAGAGACTCAGTCTCAAAAAAAAAAAAAAAAAAATTTTTTTATGCCAAGCTTGGTGGCTCACAACTGTAATCCCAGTACTTTGGAAGGCAGGAGGATCGCTTGAGGCCAGGAGTTCAAGATCAGCCTGAGCAACATAGCAAGACCCTGTCTCTACAGAAAACCCAAAAATTAGCCTGGCATGGTGGCAGGTGCCTGTAGTCCCAGCTAGTCAGGAGGTTGAGGCAGGAGGATCACTTGAGCCCAGGAGTTCGGGGCTGCAGTGAGCTGTGATTGCATCACTGCACTCTAGCCTAGGTGACAGACCTAGACCTTGTTTCAAAAAAATATATATATATATATGTAAAATATATATATTTATATTTATTTATATATTTATTCATTTATTCATTTTGAGTCTCTCTCTATCTCCCAGGCTGGAGTGCAGTGGTGCCATCTTGGCTCACTGCAACCTCTGCTGCCCGGGTTCAAGTGATTCTCCTGCCTCAGCCTCCTGAGTAGCTGGGATTACAGGTGTGCGCCACTGTGCCCGGCTAACGTTTGTATTTTTAGTAGAGATGGGGTTTCACCATGTTGGCCAGGCTGGTCTCGAACTCCTGACCTCAGGTGATCTGCCCGCCTTGGCCTCCCAAAGTGCTGGGATTACAGGCGTGAGCCATTGCGCCCGGCCATGTATTTATTTTTTTGTGATTGGGTCTCACTGTGTTGCCTAGGCTGGACTTTAACTCGTATCCCAGCAGACAGACTAATATGCAAGCAAACACAGCCACAGACAACCACAGCTTCTTTGCCTCCCACACCCCAGGGAGGGGTCCTGGGGGGCTCAAGCAATGTCCCCGCCTCAGCCACTTGAGTAGCTGGGACTACAGGCATGAGCCAGCATACCTGGCTTCTTCATTCTTTTTCATGGCCGAATAATGTTCCATTACATGAATAGACCACAGTGTGTCGATCCATTCACTAGGACACTGGTTCGTTTTCACTTTTTGCTGTTAGGCATAATGCTTCTATGAATGCTCATGTGCATATTTTTGTGGTGGCATTTCATGCATTTATTTATTTTATTTTATTTATTTATTTATTTATTTTGAGATGGAGTCTCACTCTGTCACCCAGGCTGGAGTGCAGTGGTGTGATCCTGGCTCACTGCAAGCTCCACCTCCCGGGTTCACATCATTCCCCTGCCTCAGCCTCCCGAGTAACTGGGACCACAGGCACCCGCCGCCACGCCCGGCTGATTTTTTTTTCTTTTTTTTTGTATTTTTAGTAGAGATGGGGTTTCACCATGTTAGCCAGGATGGTCTCGATCTCCTGACCTCGTGATCTGCCCATCTCGGCCTCCCAAAGTGCTGGGATTACAGGCGTGAACCACCGCGCCCAGCCACATTTTTTTTTTTTTTTTAAATGTATGTTCAGTCCTTTATTGTTTAAAACTGACATTTTGGAAAACAACTCATCTCTGCCCCTGCCACCTTCCATTAAATTAGACCATGGTCTTACTAACTTTATTTCCGTTTCCTTTTTATGAAATTGAAGTAAGATTCACACAACCTAAATTTAATCATTTAAAAGTGAACAAGAGGTTGGGCGCGGTGGCTCACGCCTGTAATCCCAGCACTTTGGGAGGCCGAGGCGGGCTTATCACTAGGTTAGGAGTTCAAGACTATCCTGGCCAACATGATGAAACCCCGTCTCTACTAAAAATACAAAAACAATTAGCCGGGCGTGGTGGTACATGCCTGTAATCCCAGCTACTCAGGAGGCTGAAGCAGGAGAATCGCTTGAACCCGCGAGGTGGAGGTTGCAGGGAGCTGAGATCACACCACTGTGCTCCAGCCTGGGCGACAGAGCGAGACTCTGTCTCAAAAAAAAAAAATTGTCGTCTTTTAAAAAACATTTAAACATTTTAAAATGAACAATTCACTGATATTTAATAAATTTCCAATGTTGTGCAAAAACCACCACCTTTATTCAGCTTTGAGCAAATATTTATGCAGCACCTACTGTATTGCAGCCTGAGTAAGACAGGGGTTGTGCCCCGGGGAACTCACGTCCCAGCGGACGGACTAATATGCAAGCTCACACAGTCACAGACAACCACAGCTTGTTTGCCTCCCACACCCCAGGGAGGGATCCTGGGGGGTCAGCCCTGGAGCCTGGAGGAGGGAGAGAGAGGGTCCCAGTGTGGTCCCTGCCTGGACCCAGCCTCTCCTGTTGTCCCCAGACCACGACGAGTGTGCCACCAGCACCATGTGTGTCAACGGCGTGTGTCTCAACGAGGATGGCAGCTTCTCCTGCCTCTGCAAACCCGGCTTCCTCCTGGCACCTGGCGGCCACTACTGCATGGGTGAGCCTGGAGCCAGACTGGCCAGCAGAGGGGAGAAGGGAGATGGGGAAGCAGAGGGACGGCGAGGAAGAGGAGAGGGACTGGACGGGGATGGGACGGGCATGAGAGAAGGAGAAGAGAAGGGGCAGGGAGAAAAAGAGGAGGAGGAGGGAAAAGGGGAGAAGCGAAGAAAAAGAAAAGGAAGAAAAGAAGAGGCAGGTGCAGTGGCTCACGCCTGTAGTCCCAGCACCTTGGGAGGCCGAGGCAGATGGATCATTTGAGGTCAGGAGTTCAAGACCAGCCTGGCCAAAATGGTGAAACCCCATCTCTACTAAAAATACAAAAATTAGCCAGGTATGGTGGTGGGCACCTGTAATCCCAGCTACTTGGGAGGCTGAGGCAGGAGAATTACTTGATCCTGGGAGGTAGAGGTTGCAGTGAGCCGAGATCGCACCATTGCACTCCAGCCTGGGTGACAAGAGTGAGACTCCGTCTCAAAAGGAAAAAAAAAGTGATGCATTATAAGGTGGGGAGGGGCCAGGTTCATCTGTGATCCCAGCACTTTGGGAGGCTGAGGTTAGAGGATCACTTGAGGACAGGAGTTCGAGACAGCCTGAGCAACATAGTCAGACCCCATTTCTACCTAAAAAAAAAATTAGCTGGGCATGGTAGCATGCACCTGTAATCCCAGCACTTTGGAAGGCTGAGGCAGAAGGATCACTTGAGCTCAGGAGTTTGAGACCAGCCTGGGCAACATGATGAGACTCCGTCTCTATGAAAAATTTTTAAAAATTAGCCGAACATGGAGATGAACCCCTGTAGTCCCTCCTACTCGGGAGGCTGAGGCAGCAGGATCGCTTGAGCCCCGGAGTTGGAGGCCGCAGTGAGCTATGATCATGCCACTGCACTCCAGTCTGGAAGTCAGACCCTGCCTTTAAAAAATTTGTTTAAAGGTGGAGAGAAAGATAGAAAGATGGGGAATAATGGGAGAGGAGAAGAGGAAGGAGACAAGAGGAGGAGAGGACAGAGACACAGACAACAGGAAACTGGAAAGACAAGAAACTGGAAAGGAAAGAAATAGAATGGCTGGGAAGATGGAAAGGTTGGGAGATGGGGAGGGGAGAGAGGAAGGGAGCAGGCTGGAACCCATCCCTGTGCCGCCACTGCTTCTGCAGACATTGACGAGTGCCAGACGCCCGGCATCTGCGTGAACGGCCACTGTACCAACACTGAGGGCTCCTTCCGCTGCCAGTGCCTGGGGGGGCTGGCGGTAGGCACGGATGGCCGTGTGTGCGTGGACACCCACGTGCGCAGCACCTGCTATGGGGCCATCGAGAAGGGCTCCTGTGCCCGCCCCTTCCCTGGCACCGTCACCAAGTCCGAGTGCTGCTGTGCCAACCCGGACCACGGTTTTGGGGAGCCCTGCCAGCTTTGTCCTGCCAAAAACTCCGGTGAGCATCTGGCTGCCCGGTCCCCATCGCCTCCTTGGTCTGAATGCCTCCATCGGTCCTCGCTTCTGGTGGGGGGTCATGGCTGCCATGGAGTGGGGGCTCTTCCCAAAAAGAGGCTGAAGGGAGTTGCTCCCTCCCTGGGGTTGGAGTTGTGTCTTAGTCCCAAACTCTTGCCCAAGACCAGGGGGCCTCATCCTTGCCTGTGGCTGAATCCGAGCCATGGCTAAGCTCCCTGACCCGTCTCACTCTGTCCCTCCATCCCCAGCTGAGTTCCAGGCACTGTGCGGCAGTGGGCTTGGCATTACCACGGATGGTCGAGGTAAGTGGAGCCCAGCCCCTCCAAACAGCAGCCAGCCTGCCCCTACCAGATGTGGGGAGAGCTGTGGTGGGAGGCTGTAGGAGTTGGCCCGGGGTTCCCGTAACAAAGTGCCCCAGACCAGACGGCTTCAACAACAGAAGTTGATTCTCTCACACTCCTGGAGGCCAGAGGACGGAGATCAAGGTGCGGGCAGGGCTGGTTCCCTTGGAGGCTTTGAGGGAGAATCTGTCCCGGACCTCTCTCCAGCTTCTGGTGGTGGCTCCAGCAATCTTTGGCATTTCTTGGCTCATAGAGGCGTCACCCCATCTCTGCCTCCATCTTCACATGGTGTTCTCCCTGTGTGCGTGTCTGTGTCCAAAACTCCCCCCACCCTTTTTTAGAGGTGAGAGCTCACTCTATTGCCCAGGCTCGAGTGATGTGGTGCAATCACGGCTCACTGCAAACTCGACCTCTTGGGCTCAAGTGATACCACCTGAGTAGCTGGGACTACAGGCACTCACCACCATGATCTGCTAATTTGTTTTTCTTCCCTTTTCTTTTCTTTTCTTTTCTTTTCTTTTCTTTTCTTTTCTTTTCCTTTCCTTTCCTTTCTTTCTTTCTTTCTCTTTCTTTTCTTTCTTTCTTTTTTTTTTTTTTTTTGACAGAGTCTTGCTCTATTACCCAGGCTGGAGTGCAGTGGCGTGATCTTGGCTCACTGCAACCTCCGCCTCCTGGGTTCAAGCGATTCTCCTGCCTCAGCCTCCCAAATAGCTGGGATTACAGGCATGCAGCTCCATGCCTGGCTAATTTTTGTATTTTTTTTTTTGTAGAGATGAGATTTTGCCATGTTGCCCAGGCTGGTCTCAAACTTCTAGCCTCAAGTGATCCACCCACCTTGGCCTCCCAAAGTGCTGTGATTACAGACATGAGCTGCCATGCCCAGCCAATTTTTAAAACATTTACTTTATGGCCAGATGCGGTGGCTCACGCCTGTAATTCCAGCACTCTGGGAGGCTGAGGGAGGTGGATCACTTGAGGTCAGGAGTTCCACACCAGCCTGGCCAACATGGTGAAACCCCATCTCTACTAAAAATAGAAAAATTAGCCAGCCGTGGTGGCAGACGGCTGTAATCCCAGCTACTTGGGGGGCTGAGTCATGAGAATCACTTGAACGAGGGAGGTGGAGGTTGCAGTGAGCCGAGATCGCACCACTGCACTCCAGCCTGTGCGACAGAGTGAGACCCTATCTCAAAAAAAAAAAAATTGCTTTTTATAGACATGGGTCTTGCTATGTTGCCCAGGCTGGTCTCAAACTCCTGGGCTCAAGCAATCCTCCCACCTCAGCCTCCCAAAGTGGTGGGATTACAGGTGACAGCCATCGTATCTGGCCTATAATTGCTTTTATTTTTATGACAGTGCCACTGTATGGATGTCTGCTCCACTATTTCCAAACTGGAGATAGTTTGGCCCCTGCCCCACTGAGGTCATTTGACAATGTCTGGAGTAATACTGGGGCGGTGGGTGCTACTGACATCTCATGGGTGGAGGCCACGGGAGCTGCTCAACATCCTAAAATGCACGGGATGGCCCCTCGCAGCAAAAAATGATCTGGCCCCAAATGTCAGCAGTGCCCAGGCTGAGAAACCTCGGTTTAGAGCAGAATGAGGCCAGGTCTGGGCTGGAGCTCTGGCCTTGGGGAATCTGACTTCTAGAGACCCCTGGTGCACCGCGACACACCCTCCTCCTGCCGCAGACACACCCTCCTTCTGCTGCTGCTGACACACCCTCCTCCTGCCGCAGACATCAACGAGTGTGCTCTGGATCCTGAGGTTTGTGCCAATGGCGTGTGCGAGAACCTTCGGGGCAGCTACCGCTGTGTCTGCAACCTGGGTTATGAGGCAGGTGCCTCAGGCAAGGACTGCACAGGTTTGAGCATGCCACCTGGCGGGAGGATGTGTGGGCAGCCTCTCCCACTGCAGACCCCTCACCCCTCTCTCCCACCCCCACCCCACAGACATGGATGAGTGTGCCCTTAACAGCCTCCTGTGTGACAACGGGTGGTGCCACAATAGCCCTGGCAGCTACAGCTGCTCCTGCCCCCCCGGCTTCCACTTCTGGCAGGACACGGAGATCTGCAAAGGTACTGGGTCCCGGGCTCACGTGGGTTTGCACACACACATATGCTCCAACATACTTGGCATGTGGCATGTGCACACACAGGCATGCACACGCTCAAAGATGCTTACGTGTTACCTCTATTCACACACGCATGCTATACGTAGTGTGCACACACACATATATGCACACGCTCAGATACATGTTGCATGAGGTGTGTACACAAGACACACATGCACACGCTCAGAAGCATCCTGTGCACAACCACACTCAGACATGCACGTTGCATGTGTCATGCATACATACACCCAGACATGCTGCACATGCTGTGTGCACACAGACACATACATTCAGACATGCTGTGTGCATGTGTACACAGACATGCATACTCAAAGACACTTGCATATGTACCTACATTCACACTCACACACTCAAAGACACATATATACTCACATTTACATACACACGTATTCTTTTTTTTTTTTTTTTTGAGACAGAGTCTTGCTCTATCACCCAGGCTGGAGTGCAGTGGCATGATCTCAGCTCACTGCAACCTCTGCCTCCTAGTTCAAGCGATTCTCCTGCCTCAGCCTCCCAAGTAGCTGGGATTACAGGCGTCCATAACCAAGCCCAGATAATTTTTGTATTTTTAGTAGAGACAGGGTTTCACCATGTTCGCCAGGCTGGTCTCGAACTCCTGACCTCAAGTGATCCACCTGCTTCAGCCTCCCAAAGTGTTGGGATTATAGGCGCGAGCCACTACACCTGGCCCATACACTCATTCTCACACTTCCCACACTTGCAGTCCCAGTCACACACGGTTGTACACACTCAGGGGCACACAGTTATACACACATCCCAGAAGTCCTACTCGAACTACAGAGTTTGGAGAGCTTCTAGGTGGATGGACATATCTGTGTGCTGGCAGGGCGGCATGCCGACAGCAGGCACGGAAGTTCCACATCTCCTCCCAGATACCCTGCACCGTGCATCTCTTCCATCTGGCTGTTCATCATTTGTAATATCCTTTTTTTTTTTATTTTATCTTTTTGAGACAGAGTCTCGCTCTGTCACCCAGGCTGGAGTGCAATGGGGCCATCTCGGCTCACTGCAACCTCCACCTCCTGGGTTCAAGCAATTCTCCCGCCGTTTAAGAGATTATCCTGTCTCTGCCTCCCAAGTAGCTGGGACTACAGGCGTGTGCCATCACGCCCAGCTAATTTGTATTTTTAATAGAGATGGGGTTTCATCGTGTTGGCCAGGCTGGTCTCGAACTCCTGACCTCAGTGATCCACCCGCCTCTGCCTCCCAAAGAGGTGGGATGACAGGCGTGAGCCACAGCGCCCAGCCTGTGATATCCTTTATAATAAACTAGAAAACGTAAGTTAAGTATTTCCCTGAGTCCTGTGAGCCCCTCTAGCGGATGATCAAGCCCGAGGAGAAGGCAGAAATTCTGGAGGCCCCGATTTGCAACTGGCATCTGGTGTGGAAGACAGTCTTGTGGGACTGAGCCCTCAACCTGTGGAGTCAGACTTTAACTCCAGGCAGAAAGCGTCAGAATTGAATTATAGGGCACCCTGTTGGTGTCGGAGAATTGGGCAGCTTGGCAAAAGCAAACAAACAAAAAACCCCACGTCTGATCACTGATGTATTCTGTGTTGTGTTGAAGGTGAGAGTAAGAATACAGTTTTGGCTGGGTGCAGTGACTCACACCTATAATCCCAGCACTTTGGGAGGCTGAGGTGGGTGGACCACCTGAGGTTGGGAGTTTGAGACCAGCCTGGCCAACATCATGAAATCCCGTCTCTACTAAAAATACAAAAAAAATTAGTCAGGCATGTTGGCACATGCCTGTAGTCCCAGCTACTTGGGAGGCTGAGGCACTAGAATCGCTTGAACCCGGGAGACGGAGGTTGCAGTCAGCCGGGATGGTGCCACTGCACTCCAACCTGGGTGACAGAGCGAGACTCTGTCTCAAAAAAAAAAAAAAAAAAAGAACAGTTTGGCATTTCCTGTCTCTTACAGCATGTACACACACAGCTCAGCACACACATGTGCTTGCACGCACATTTGATTCCAGTGCCCTCTGCACGCTTGTGCATCTGGGTGCACCCCGTGCCACCGGTTGCAGCGGCCCCTTGGGGAGGAGGGGTCCTGGCCAGGTAAGGCAACTCCTCCTGCAGCTCAGGACCTGGTGGGGGGCCGTCCCCGCAGATGTCGATGAATGCCTGTCCAGCCCGTGTGTGAATGGCGTCTGTCAGAACCTGGCTGGCTCCTACACCTGCAAATGTGGCCCTGGCAGCCAGCTGGACCCCTCTGGTACCATCTGTCTAGGTGAGCGGCCCCGGAGCCCGACGGCGTTCCAGAGGCTGGGCGTCTATGGGTCAGGGTGCAGGTGTAGGGCCGGCAGGTGAGACAGGTGACCCGCCTCTTCTCCCCAGACAGCACCAAGGGCACCTGCTGGCTGAAGATCCAGGAGAGCCGCTGTGAGGTGAACCTTCAGGGAGCCAGCCTGCGGTCCGAGTGCTGCGCCACCCTCGGGGCAGCCTGGGGGAGCCCCTGCGAACGCTGCGAGATCGGTAATATCCTCCTTGAGGCCTCCCAGGCGCCCATGGGAAAAGCCCTCCATGGGGCGGGTCCCCCCTGGGGCTGGCATGAGAAAATGACTCCTCTCTTCACTCTCGTTCTCCCAATTGCAGACCCTGCCTGTGCCCGGGGCTTTGCCCGGATGACAGGTGTCACCTGCGATGGTAACTCCCTGCCCGTGTCCAGCTCACCCCCTACTCCAGAGCCCGCACACAACCAGGTGCACCACCCTCATGGGTGCCACCTCCGGCCCCGCCCTGGAGTCTTTTGCGATGGGGACAGACGTTCTCCCTACCTGGTCCCCAGGCCTTCTTGAGAGTCCCCAGTCCCCGTGTCCCCGTCCCCTTCCTTCCTCCTCAAGGACAACTTGAGACCCCAGGGGAATGGCCAGCCAGTGCCCTTCCCCTCCCTGGACCCTCCGGCTTTCCCTCCTCCTTACCCAGATGTGAACGAGTGTGAGTCCTTCCCGGGAGTCTGTCCCAACGGGCGTTGCATCAACACTGCTGGGTCTTTCCGCTGTGAGTGTCCAGAGGGCCTGATGCTGGACGCCTCAGGCCGGCTGTGCGTGGGTGAGTCCAGGCGAGGTCCGCATACAGGGCCACACGTTCTTCCTTTGTTCCCTCCACCCGCAGTGACTTGAGGAACAGGAGAGTTTTTTTTTTTTTTTGAGACGGAGTCTCGCTCTGTCGCCCAGGCTGGAGTGCAGTGGCGCAATCTCGGCTCACTGTAACTTCCGCCTCCCGGGTTCAAGCGATTCTCCTGCCTCAGCCTCCTGAGTAGCTGGGATTACAGGCACATACCACCAAGCCCAGCTAATTTTTGTATTTTTAGTAGAGATGGGGTTTCACCATGTTGGCTAGGATAGTCTCGAACTCCTGACCTCAGGTGATCTGCCCGCCTCGGCCTCCCAAAGTGTTGGGATTACAGGCGTGAGCCACCGCACCCGGCCTGAACAGGAGAGATTTCAGGCATCCTTTGGGATCCTCTGCCTCTGGCTAACATATCATGAAAGACATTTGGGTGGGTTTTTTTTTCTTTTTTCTTGAGACAGGGTCTCACTCTGTCACCCAGGCAGGAGTGCAGTGGCGCAATCTCATCTCACTACAACTTGCACTTCCTGGGTTCAACTGATTTTTGTACCTTGATCTCCTGAGCAGCTGGGACTACAGGTGTGCACCACCACACCCGCTAATTTATTTATTTATTGGTATATCTATATATATTTTTGTAGGGACAGGGTCTCACTATCTTGCCTAGGCTGGTCTCAAACTCCTGGCCTCAAGGGATCCCCCTACCTCAGCACCCCGGAGTGCTGGAAGTCCAGCCAGGATTTATCTTTGAGGACAGTATTAGGTTCACAGCAAATATGAACACATAGCCCCCACCTCCACACACGTACAGCCTCCCCAACTATCAACATCTTGCACTGGGGTTAGAAGGTGCATTTGTTACGATGGATGAAACTGCACGGGTACAGCATTGTCATCTCTAAGTCCATAGAGCACCTTAGGGTTTACCCTTGGTGTATTGGACATTCTATGGGTTTGGACGAACGTATAATGACGTATGTTCACCATTGTAGTGTCATACAGGGTAGTTTCACTGCCCTAAAAATCCTTAGTGGCCGGGCATGGTGGCTCACGCCTGTAATGCCAGCACTTTGGGAGGCCGAGGCGGGTGGATTGCTTGAGGTTAGGAGTTCAAGACCAGCCTGGTAAACATGGTGAAACCCCATCTCTACTAAAATACAAAAATTAGGTGAGCGTGGTAGCGGTGTCTGTAATCCCAGCTACTCGGGAGGCTGAGGCAGGAGAATCGCTTGAACCCGGGAGGCGGAGGTTGCAGTGAGCTGAGATTGTGCCGCTGCACTACAGCCTGGGGGACAGAGCGAGACTCCGTCTAAAAAAAAAAAAAAAAATTGGCCAGGCATGGTAGCTCACGCCTGTAATCCCAGCACTTTGGGAGGCTGAGGCGGGCAGATCACTTGAATTTGAGATCAGCCTGGCCAACGTGGTGAAACCGAGTCTCTACTAAAAAATAACAAAAGTCAGCTGGGTGTGGTGGCAGACACCTGTAATCCCAGCTCCTCGGGAGGCTGAGTCGGGAGAATTGCTTGAACCTGGGAGGTGGAGGTTATGGTGAGCTGAGATTGTGCCACTGCACTCCAGCCTGAGTGACAGAGCAAGACTATGTCTCAAAAGAAATCAATCAACCAATGAATCAATCATGTAAAAAAAATATGGATAGAAGGGCTTAGAACAGTGCTACAGAACAGTACACATAGTACCCTCCCAGACAGTGCCTGGAGGAAGTCACCCCTTTCCACTCTGGCCCTCGACCTGACTACGTCCGGGAGAATGTTTCCGATGGGAGTGACTGAGCGGCATGCCTGTCCCGCAGCGGGCACAGTGTGGCAGGGGTGGGGACGCAGTGACTGTCCCCCCGTGCAGATGTGAGATTGGAACCATGTTTCCTGCGATGGGATGAGGATGAGTGTGGGGTCACCCTGCCTGGCAAGTACCGGATGGACGTCTGCTGCTGCTCCCTCGGGGCCGCGTGGGGAGCCGAGTGCGAGGCCTGCCCGGATCCCGAGTCTCTGGAGTTCGCCAGCCTGTGCCCGCGGGGGCTGGGCTTTGCCAGCCGGGACTTCCTGTCTGGCCGACCGTTCTATAAAGGTGCGGTTGGGGAAGGGGTCAGGCCCCTGGAAGGATGGGGAGGGGCACGGCATAGGCAAAAGCCTGGAGATGGGAGGTGTGTTTGGGGAAAAGGGGATGTGGGTAAGGTGAGGCACTAAGAACCCAGGGAGGGCTTGGTGTATGGATCCCGAGCTTGGGGACGTCAGGGTGGTTTGATGCCCCTGTACTTCAGATGTGAATGAATGCAAGGTGTTCCCTGGCCTCTGCACGCACGGTACCTGCAGAAACACGGTGGGCAGCTTCCACTGCGCCTGTGTGGGGGGCTTTGCCCTGGATGCCCAGGAATGGAACTGCACAGGTAGGTGCCACCTCTGCCTCTTGGAAAGAGCGTGATCCTTGGCAGGGATAGGGGCCTCGAATAAGACGTAGAGACAACACCTGTTCTTTTTCTTCTTCTTCTTTTTTTTTTTTTTCAAGACGGAGTTTTACTCTTGTTATCCAGGCTGGAGTGCAATGGCACGATCTCAGCTCACTGCAACCTCCGCCTCCCAGGTTCAAGTGACTCTCCTGCCTCAGCCTCCTAAGTAGCTGGGATTACAGGCATGTGCCACCATGCCTGGCTAATTTTGTATTTTTCAGTAGTGATGGGGTTTCTCCATGTTGGTCAGGCTGGACTTGAACTCCCGACCTCAGGTGATCCGCCCACCTTGGCCTCCCAAAGTGCTGGGATTACAGGTGTGAGCCACCGCGCCTGGTGAACACCTGTTTTTTGGGCACTTCTTGTGTCCGCCTCTGTGCTGTGTGACCTAGAGTCGGTGATTGCCCTCCTTGGGCTGCAGGGACCCTGACTATAAAAGAAGGGGCTGGGCTGGGCACGGTGGCTCACGTCTGTAATCCCAGCACTCTGGGAGGCTGAGGCGGGCGGATCACGAGGTCAGGAGATCGAGACCATCCTGGCTAACACGGTGAAACCCCGTCTCTACTAAAAATACAAAAATTAGCCGGGCGTGGTGGTGGGTGCCTGTAGTCCCAGCTACTTGGGAGGCTGAGGCAGGAGAATGGCGTGAACCCGGGATGCGGAGCTTGCAGTGAGCCGAGATCATGCCACTGCACTCCAGCCTGGGTGACAGAGCGAGACTCCATCTCAAAAAAAAAAAAAAAAGGGAGCTGGGCCAGGTGCGATGGATCACACCTGTAATCCTAGCACTTTGGGAGGCCAAGGCGGATGGATCACTTGAGGTCAAGAGTTCGACAGCCTGGCCAACATGGCAATACCCTGTCTCTACTAAAAATACAAAAATTAGCTGGGCCTGGTGGCGGGCGCCTGTAATCCCAGCTACTCGGGAGGCTGAGGCAGGAGAATCACTTGAACCCGGGAGGCAGAGGTTGCAGTAAGCCAAGATTGTGCCATTGCACTCCAGCCTGGGTGACAGAACGAGACTGCGTCTCAAATATAAATAAGTAAATAAAACATAAAAGAAGGGGCTGGCAAAGGTGACCTTTAGAGGCCTCCAGGGCCGGCATGGTGGCTCACGCCTGTGATCCCAGCACTTTTGGAGGCCAAGGTGGGAGGATTGCTTGAGCCCAAGAGTTTGAGACTATCCTGGGTAACACAGCGAGACCTCCATCTCTGCAAAAAATAAAAAAATTATTACTGCATTAACTGTAGTCCCAGCTACTCGAGAGGCTGAGGTAGAAGGATCCCTTGAGGCCCTGGGAGGTTGAGGCTGCAGTGAGCTGTGATCACACCACTGCACTCCAGCCTGAGTGACAGAGCAAGACTCTGTCTCTAAAAAAAACAAACAGGCCGGGCTCAGTGGCTCACGCCTATAATCCTAGCACTTTGGGAGGCCAAGGCGGGTGGACTGCTTTAGGTCAGGAGTTTGAGACCAGCCTGGCCAACATGGCAAAACACCATCTCTACTAAAAATACAAAATTAGCCGGGCATGGTGGCGCACGCCTGTAATCCCAGCTACTCGGGAGGCTGAGGCAGGAGAATCGCTTGATCCTGGGAGGCAGAAGTTGCAGTGAGCCGAGATTGCATCACTGCACTCCATCCTGGGTGACAGAGCAAGACTCTGTCTCTAAAAAAATAAATAAATAAACAAGTAATAAAAATAAAATAAAACAAACAAACAAATCTACCATCAAAATAAAGAAAATGGAGAACTCCCTCTGTGAGAAAACTGCCTGCCCTTGTCATGTTTAGTTCAGGGTCCCTCCATTTCCTTGGCTCCTTTTGGGGGCTTCTGTTCTGCCTGTCATATCTACAGATTTGATGACCCCATACGGCACCCCATCATGCCTGCATCATGTCTCCCCTCTTGGCCTGTGCCTCCTTATGTCTGCAGACGGGCTTCCTCTAGCCCACACCTCCATCAAAAGACAGGGACCCCCCTGCCTCGTGCCCTGTGATGCGGCCCACATGGCGCCTCCAGCCTCTGCCCCCCTCTCCCCACAGATATCGACGAGTGTCGCATCTCCCCTGACCTCTGCGGCCAGGGCACCTGTGTCAACACGCCGGGCAGCTTTGAGTGCGAGTGTTTTCCCGGCTACGAGAGTGGCTTCATGCTGATGAAGGACTGCATGGGTCGGTGACTGCCAGGCAGGGGTGTGGTGGGCGCCCTGGGCAGGGAGGGCATTGAGGAGAGGGAGGGTGGGGACGGCTGTTGCTGTGTGGATGTGGATGGAGGGGGCAGGAGGAGGGAAGAGCTGCAAATTAGCTGAGGTACAGTGAGTCTGGGCTCCATGAGGCCTCGTCCTTAGGAGAGAGACCTGGGGGCCGAGACCTGGGGGTGGCCGGCACACTGGGGTGTGGTCTCCCAGGGAGGGTGTGTAGCTTGGGTAGAGGACAGGGACCCTCAGAGAAGCCTGGGAAACACTGCTGGTTACGAGGCCTCTCGTCCCCATCATTGACTTCGTTATTCATTTGATGAGCATTTCACATGCATCCTCTGAGCTAGAGGCACTGCAGGGAGCTCCAGCTCCAGGGAGCCCTATTTCCTTGGAGCTCACAGCCTAACAGGAAGACAGACATGAATAACATGAATCGCTGAGGAAATGCAAAACTGGGCTGGGTGCAGTGGCCCTCGCCTGTAATCCCAACACTTTGAGAGGCTGAGGCAGTAGGATTGCTTGAGTCCAGGAGTTCGAGGCCAGCCTGGGCAACATAACAAGACCCTGTCACTACAAAATTTTTTAAAAATTAGCTAGGCATGGTGGCGCGTGCTACTCGGGAGGCTGAGGAGGGAGGATCCCTTGAGCCCAAGAGGTTGAGGCTGCAGTGAACCATAATCGCACTTTTGCACTCCAGCCTGGGTGACAGAGTGAGACCCTGTCTAAAGAAAAAAGGAAGGAAGGAAGGAAGGAAGGAAGGAAGAAAGGAAGGAAGGAAGGAAGAAAAAGCCAGGCACAGTGGCTCATGCCTGTAATCCCAGCACTTTGGTAGGCTGAGGTGGGCAGATTGCCTGAGTTCAGGAGTCTGAAACCAGCCTGGGCAACATGGTGAAACCCGTCTCTACTAAAATACAAAAAATTAGCTGGGTGTGGTGGCATGCGCCTGTAGTCCCAGCTACTCAGGAGACTGAAGTGGGAGGGTAGTTTGAACCCGGGAGGTGGAGGCTGCCGGGAGCTGTGATCGTGTCACTGCACTCCAGGCTGGGTAACAGTGTGAAAATCTGTCTCAAAAAAAAAAAAAAAGGCTGGGCTCGGTGACTCACACCTGTAATCCTGGCAATTTGGGAGGCTGAGGCAGGTGAATCACTTGAGGTCAGGATTTTGAGACCAGCCTGGCCAACATGGTGAAACGCTGTCTCTACTAAAAATACAAAAATTAGCTGGGCTTGGTGATGCACACCTGTAATCCCAGCTACTTGGGAGGCTGAGGCAGGAGAATTGCATGAACTCAGGAGGCGGAGGTTGCAGTGAGCCGAGATCGTGCCACTGCACTCCAGCTTGGGCAACAGAGCGAGACTCCGTCTCAAAAACAACAACAACAACAAAAGGAAAGAAGGAAAGAATGGAGTGGGGGCGAAAAGGGTGAAGACACTGGAGAACAGCATGTGCAAAGGCCCTGGGGTGGGCCTGAGGGATGGAAGGATGATGCCTCTGTGGCTGAAGAGTGATGAGGCCATGGCGAGGTTGCCTGCTCCCTGCCCTGAGTCCTGGCGGGACTGAGCCTCAGCTTTCTGGCGTGTCCTGCAGGGAGTGGAGGAAGGCTTCTTAGTGCCTTTTCTAGTGGCCCCAAGAGTGTCAGCTTCGTGGCCTTTGTTCTTCTGAGAATCTCAGCCTCCCTCCCCATCTGGCTGGTCTCTGCTCCTGGTGCAGACCCCACTCCCCTGGGTCATCCCAACCCGGAGCCTCCAGGCTCTCCTGGCTCCCGCTGGGGTGAAGGGGGCTGGGGAGGTGGCGGAGAGAAGCCAGCATGAGCCTCATTGCCCCCTCCCTGCATCAGCACCTTCATGCCTGCTCTCTCTTTCCACACAAACCTTCAGACGTGGACGAGTGTGCAAGGGACCCGCTGCTCTGCCGGGGAGGCACTTGCACCAACACGGATGGGAGCTACAAGTGCCAGTGTCCCCCTGGGCGTGAGCTGACGGCTGAGGGCACTGCCTGTGAGGGTGAGTGTGCATCTGGGTGTGCAAGTGTGAGTGTGAGCCCATGTGTGTGAAAGTGTCTGGTGAATGTGGGCTGGATGAGTGAGAGGGTGGGCATGTGTATCTGTCTTTCTGAGGCCATACCTATGTGTGAGCGTGCAAGTGTGTGTCAGTGTGTATCTGTGTGTGTAAGTGGGTTTATATGCAAGATGGCGGGAGTGTGTTTGTGTGTCTAGAACACGCACATGTGTGTCTGTACAAGGGCAAGTGTTTGTGCATTTGTGTGACTGTGTGTCTGTACAAGGGGGAGTGTTTGTATGTGAGTAGGAGTGAGTGTGTGTGTGCGTCTGTGTGAACACACAAGAGGGTTTGAGTGTGTATTTGGCTATGAATGTATCTACCAAGGGCAAGTGTGTTTGCATGTGCGTAGGTGTGTTTCATTTTGTTTTGTTTGAGACAGGGTCCCAGTCTGTTGTCCAGGCTGGGGTGCAGTGGCACAATCACAGCTCACTGCAGCCTCCACCTCCTGGGCTCAGGTGATCCTCCCATCTCAGCCTCCCAAGTAGGTGGGACTACAGGCATGCGCCACCATGCCTGGCTAATTTCTGAGTGGGTGTGTTTGTACGTAAGTCTGTGTGTGTGTGCAAGAGAATGTGATGTGTAGTTGGATGCAAATGCATGTTTATAAAGAGAGGTGTGTTTGTGTGTGAGTGGGTGTGAGAATGTGTGAGTGGGTCTGTGTGGGTGTACCTCTGGGTGTGGGTGTCTGGGTGTGGACGTGTGTTTGCACAAGGACAGGTATGTTTGAGGGTGTGTTTATGTGTGTGTCTGTGAGTGTGCACATGGGTGTGTATGTGTGAGTGTGCATTGGGTGTTTGTGTGTCTCTGTGTGCACATGGGTGTGAGTGTGCCCCTGGGTGTGGATGTGTATTTACACATGGGTGAGTGTATTTGTGTGCAAGTGGATATAAGGTGTGTTGTGAATTTAGGAGTGTGCACTTGAGTGTGAGTGTGTATCTGAGTGTGCCTGTGTGTGTCTGTCAAGGGTGAGTGTGTTCACATGTGAGTGGGTGCCAGGGTGTGTTTGTGTCTGTGTGAGTAGGCACGTGGGGTGTGTATATGGGTGTCTGTGTTTATGGGAGAGTGAGTGTGTTTGCATGTGAGTGAATGCGAGTGTATGGATAGGCACATGCGGGGCTGTGCCAATGCCAGCAGTGTGAGCTCCTTAGCATGCGTGTGTGCCCCAGTGTGTCTCATGGTCACACAGACGGCAGATGGGGCACAGGCCCGTCTTTCACCTGCACTCCCCCACAGACATCGATGAGTGCTCCCTGAGGGATGGCCTGTGTCCCCACGGCCAGTGTGTCAATGTCATCGGTGCCTTCCAGTGCTCCTGCTATGCTGGCTTCCAGGGCACACCTGACCGCCAGGGCTGCGTGGGTGAGACTGTGCCCACCTGCTGGCCCCTGGGCACCAACCGCAGCCCCAGACATAGTGGCAGCCCCTCCTGTCCTCACCTCAACTCCACTCTGCTCCCACCCTCAAACCAGCCCCCTCCCCATGCTGGACCCCCTACCCCCCAGCCCCAGCCCCTGTCTGCCCTGCATCCTGCAGACATCAACGAATGCCGGGTCCAGAATGGTGGGTGTGACGTACACTGTATTAACACTGAGGGCAGCTACCGGTGCAGCTGTGGGCAGGGCTACTCGCTGATGCCCGACGGAAGGGCATGTGCAGGTAGGTGGGCACAATTTCTTCCCACTGCCTGGTGTGGGGGGTGAGGAGGAGGTGTTGGCCGGGTCCTACGCTGGCCCAGAGCCCAGCACAGCATAGTGAAGCCAGCCAGACCCGAGGCACCCCCTGCCTGGCCTGTGGTCCTGGCCCCAGGCAGGCTGCTCACCCTGTGGGAGAGCCCCTGGGGTTTTTGCAGAGGAGGGTGAATAAGGTGGAAAAGAACCTCAGAACTGCTTGAGCGCCCCCAGACTACTCAAGTGACCATCGCTATCCTCACCTGGCTACAGGTCGTCCTGGGGCCTGGGGAGCAGATGTATACTGGGTGGTCTATCAGGGCAAAGCTAAGCACAGTCCCCAACCCTGCTCCCCCAGACGTGGACGAGTGTGAAGAGAACCCCCGTGTTTGTGACCAAGGCCACTGCACCAACATGCCAGGGGGTCACCGCTGCCTGTGCTATGATGGCTTCATGGCCACGCCAGACATGAGGACATGTGTTGGTGAGGAGCCGGGACGGTGGGGCGGGGTGGGTGGAGGAGGCAGTGTCAGAATTCACACACCAGGTCTTCCACAAGGTGGCACATAGGCATGAAAAATGCCAGGCCCCACCCCTGCCATTCGCAGGTAGGAAGATAAGGCTTTGTAACAGCACTTGCTTCTCCACATAAGGGTCCCCAGCACCCCAAGTCTGCTCTCCAAAGCCCATGAGACCCCATTTATATAACAGAAGCAGAATTCCCAAACCTTGCTCTTTTAAATGGCATTTGTTTAATACGACATACCCAACATCTATCAGAGAATTGTGTCCTGTTCAAGGGCTGTGCTTTAAGATCACTGAAGACAAAGTGGTTTCTGGCAGAGGACAGTGGACAAGGCAGGAAAGAGAGTCAGAACTGTGTTCTCTAAGGTGGCGACTGCTGTCCTCACCTGGCTACAGGTTGTCCTAGGGCTTTGTACTGCATACCCTATCAGGACAAAGCTGAGGCCAGAGTGTGGAAGTTCCAGGAAGTAACAATGTAACTCCCGGCCAAGAAACCAAGTGAAGCTTAAAGAGCTTAGAGAGTTGCAGTTTATAGGAGTCTCAGAGAGCAAGCGCTTCAGCGATGGGCCTTGTGAACAAATGCATTTAGGGAATGCGGTCTGCTCCATGCCCCTGTTGCAGACCCACTGTGCATACTGGCATAAAGGCTCTGAAAAGTCCTGCAGGAGGAAACCCTGGTTAGCTTTGTGGATCTCAGCCTTCTCTAAATATATTTGACCATAAAATACTTTTGGAAACACATTCCTGGTGTGTTCCTTGGAATGTACACTGTGAAACGCTCACAGAACATTCCCAATACCAGTAGTGGACATAGAGGGAGCTCCCCGCCCCTGGAGAAAAGAAAGAGAGTCCTAGCAGAGAGGACCTGTGCGGCGGGACAGTCAGGAATGCTGGTGCTCTCCCTCCCACCCTCACCTACTTCCTCTCCTGTCACCCCTGCACCCAGTTCTCAGACCTCATGCTCTCTTCCCCAACAGATGTGGATGAGTGTGACCTGAACCCTCACATCTGCCTCCATGGGGACTGCGAGAACACGAAGGGTTCCTTTGTCTGCCACTGTCAGCTGGGCTACATGGTCAGGAAGGGGGCCACGGGCTGCTCTGGTGAGCCGGCGGTCAGCGGTGCAGGCAGAGGGGACTCCCCGGGGCCATTTTGGGAATCATGGGGTCTGTTTCCATCCCCCAGGGCAGAGCACAGCCAGAATTCATTCTTGTAGATTTCCACAGATGGCTTCTTGTGTTAAAGCAAGAACAGAGTCCTATACAGTGCCCCGGGGGGTCCCCTGAACAGCTCAGGAGGGGAAGCCCCAAGTGTCTGCAGCAGCATTTCTGAAACGTGAATGCCTCATAATTTGATGCGATACAGGGATGAACACTTAAACATTTGAATAGTGACTGTGTTAGTTCCCTGTGGCTGCCGTAACAAATGATCACACAATTGGTGGCTTAGAAATTGATTCTCTGGGCCGGGCGCAGTGGCTCATGCCTGTAATCCCAGCACTTTGGGAGGCCGAGGCGGGCAGATCACCTGAGGTCAGGAGTTCGAGACCAGTCTGGTCAACATGGTGAAACCCATCTCTACTAAAAATACAAAAATTAGCCAGGCATAGTAATCCCAGCTACTCAGGAGACTGGGGCAGGAGAATCATTTGAACCCGGGAGGCAGAGGTGGCAGTGAGCCAAGATAGCACCGCTGCATTCTAGCCTGGGCAACAGAGTGAGACCCCGTCTCAAAAGAAAATAAGTAAATTCAGGAGGCTGAGGCAGGAGAATGGCGTGAACCCGGGAGGCGAAGCTTGCAGTGAGCCGAGGTCGAGCCACTGCACTCCAGCCTGGGTGACAGAGCCAGACTCCGTCTCAAAAAAAAAAGTAAAGTAAACTGATTCTCCACCTGGTGCAGTGGCTCACACTTTTGTAATCCCAGCACTTTGGGAGGCCAAAGCAGAAGGACTGCTTGAGCCCATGGGTTTGAGACCAGCCTGGGTGACATGGATACATCACAACATGGCCATATGGCAACACTAATAGAGACAGCAACCCCATCTATATTAAAAAAATTTTTAATTAGCCTGGGCAGGGTAGCTCACACCTGTAATCCCAGCACTTTGGGGGCTGAGGTGGGTGGATTACCTGAGGTCAGGAGTTTGAGACCAGCCTGGCCAACATGGTGAAACCCCGTCACTACTAAAAATACAAAATTAGCTGGGCGTGGTGGCGCACACCTGTAATCCCAGCTGCTTGGGAGGCTGAGGCAGGAGAATCACTTGAATCCAGGAGGCGGAGGTTGCAGTGAGCCAAGATCACACCACTGCATTCCAGCTTGGGCCACAGAGCAAGACTCCATCTCAAAAAAACAAACTTTTTTTTTTAATTAAAAAGAAATTCATTCTCCTTCTAGAATAATAGTTCTGGAAGCCAGAAGTCTGAAATCAAGGTGTCTGCAGGGTTAGTACCTTCTTGGGGGCTCAGAGGCAGAAAGTGTTCCATGCCTCCTTGCTGTTCCTCAGCTTGTAGATGCGTCATTCCAGTCTCTGTCTCCATCTTCACACGGCCTTCTTCTCTCTGTGTATCTATTTTTTTTTATTTTTCATGTTTTACATTTTATTTATTTATTTATTTATTTATTTATTTATTTATTTATTTACTGTGAGATAGTGTCTCACTCTGTCTCCCAGGCTGGAGTGCAGTGACGCAATCATAGCTCACTGCAGCCTCCACCTCTCCAGGCTCAGGTGATCTTCCCACCTCAGCCTCCCACACGTGCCGCCACACTCGGCTAATTTTTTTTTTTTTTTTTTGGTAGAGATAGTGTTTTACTATGTCACCCGGGTTGGTCTCGAACTCCTGGACTCAAGTAATCCTCTTGCCTCGGCCTCCCACTTTGTTGGGATTACAGGCACGAGTCACTGCACCCAGTAGTATCTAATTTGTAAAGATGAGGTCTGGCTGTGTCGCCCAGGCTATAGTGCAGTGGTGTGATCATAGCTCATGAACTAGTTCATAGCCTTAAATTCCTGGGTTCAAGCAATCCTCCCAGCCTCAGCCTCCTGAGTATCTGGGACTACAGGTGCATGCCACCAAGCTGGGCTAATTTTTTAAAAAGTGTTTGTTGATCAGGCATGGTGACTCATTTCTGTAATGCCAGCACTTTGGGAGTTTGAGGTAGAAGGATTCTTGAGCTCAGGTGTTTGAGACAAAAATTTTAAAAAATAGCCAGGCATGCTGGCGCTCACCTGTAGTCTTAGCTACTCAAGAGGCTGAGGATTGCTTAAGACCAGGAGATCCAGGCTGCAGTGAGCTATGACTGCACCATTGCACTGCACTCCAGCCTGGGTGACAGAGTGAAACCATGCCTCAGGGGGAAAAAAAAGTGTTTTTGTAGAAACAGGTTCTCACTATGTTGCCCAACCTCGTCTCAAACTCCTTGCCTCAAGCGATCCTCCCACCTTGGCCTCCCAAGTAGTTGGGATTACAGGTGTAAGCCATTGCATCTGGCTACACAGCCTTCTCAGAAGAACACTCATCACTGGATGGGAGCCTACAGTAATCCGGGATGACCTCATCTTAACTTAGTTACATCTACGAAGACCCTGTTTCCAAATAAGGTCACATTCCCCAGTTTCAGGGTTTAGGACTTGAACATACCTTTTAAGGGGACACAATTCTATCCACTCCAGTTACATGGTTATTTTAATGTGTATTAGAAACAAATGTTACATAACAGAGCATCAAGCCCATGACTTCTTAGAGGTTGTTGATGTTGATCCAAAATTGTCTTTTAAAACACAATTTATGTCAGGGAAAACAGAAGTGTGGGAAAGAAATGTTTAGTAACAGTAGCTCACCAAGGTTTAACATGGCAGAGATCATAAGGGTGAGGCATAATTGACTCTGGATTGGAAATGCTGGTGGACAGGGAAATCCTGGCTTGGAAAAGGGGCGTGTTCATACGGACAGTCACTTTTTTATTTATTTATTTATTTTTTTTTTTTGAGACGGAGTCTCACTCTGTCGCCCAGGCTAGAGTGCAGTGGCACGATCTCTGCTCACTGCAAGCTCCGCCTCTCGGGTTCACGCCATTCTCCTGCCTCAGCGTCCTGAGTAGCTGGGACTACAGGCACCTGCCACCACGCCTGGCTAATTTATTTTTGTATTTTTAGTAGAGACAGGGTTTCACTGCGTTAGCCAGGATGGTCTCAATCTCCTGACCTCGTGATCCACCCGCCTCGGCCTCCCAAAGTGCTGGGATTACAGGCGTGAGCCACCGCACCCGGCTGGACAGTCACTCTTAATATCTACCCCAAGTCTTTCATGCTGCTATTTCAGACCATTTCTGAGGGCTGCTGAGAGTCATGTCTGTTAGGTTTCAGGGTTTTCCTCTTGGGCTCTGGGTAAAGATGGAAGCTCCCCAGGTGAATGGGAGGAGGCTTTCTGGGCCAGCTCTCCCCTAGAGAGGAAGAGTCCCTGCCCTTTCCGCTGCTATTGCATCGAGTCTTTCCTTCTGTGACTGGGTCTCGGCGTTGTGCCTCCTCTCCCTTTAGATGTAGATGAATGCGAGGTTGGAGGACACAACTGTGACAGTCACGCCTCCTGTCTCAACATCCCGGGGAGTTTCAGCTGTAGGTGCCTGCCAGGCTGGGTGGGGGATGGCTTCGAATGTCACGGTGAGTACCTGGGGGCAGGGAGTGGGGGCAAAGCAGAAGAGGTAGGTGGGGGGCAAGGCGGTGGGGGGCAAGGCAGTGGGAGGGTGGGATCCGGGAGTGTCTGCAGGGGGGCAGTCAGGGTTGGAGGGTTGATGGGTCTTTCTCCCTTCTGCCCCCACCCAATGCACACACCATGGGGTGGGGGGTCTGGGTTCCATCTCCTGCAGACCTGGATGAATGCGTCTCCCAGGAGCACCGGTGCAGCCCAAGAGGTGACTGTCTCAATGTCCCTGGCTCCTACCGCTGCACCTGCCGCCAGGGCTTTGCCGGGGATGGCTTCTCCTGCGAAGGTGAGATTAGGGGTGTGGGAGGGCAGGGGCCCTAGAGGGACAGCCACGGGGGCTGAATTCACGGTGGCCGCCATGGTCACTCGACCTCCTGACTCCTTCTGACTCAATCGCCGCTCTGTGGGTGCTGGAGAGGCTGTGTCCTCGGCCCAGGCGGTGCTGCGGCCTGCCCACGGCTCCCTTGAACACTTAAGTGCATGAGACACTTCCTTCCTGGCTGCCCTCCTCCCTGGATCCGGAGAGACTGGGTCCCCTCTCTGGAGTCCAAGAGTCCAGACCACCTCTCCCCTCCCTGTCCCTGCCTCGGTCACTTGCCTCCCACCCCCAAGTCAGGGACTGAGTCCCCAGGGCTACTTGCCTGGGACTCTGGCTGACAGCGAAGTGTTCCAGTGACTGGGGCCTCCTGCCCACCCTGTGTGGGTCCTGGTCCACCGGCCTCCAGCCCTCCGAATCTTGGGGCCCCTCAGACAGGGATGAGTGTGCCGAGAACGTGGACCTCTGTGACAACGGGCAGTGCCTCAATGCGCCCGGCGGGTACCGCTGTGAATGTGAGATGGGCTTTGACCCCACCGAGGACCACCGGGCCTGCCAGGGTAAGGTTGGGCCCGGCAGGGCAGAGGACAGAGTGGGTGGGTCCCCGCTGCAGACTCTGGGTGGGGCAGGCTGACCCAGGGTCCCCGCAGATGTGGACGAGTGTGCGCAAGGGAACCTCTGTGCGTTTGGGAGCTGTGAGAACCTGCCTGGAATGTTCCGCTGCATCTGCAATGGTGGCTACGAACTGGACCGAGGGGGTGGCAACTGCACAGGTGTGAGGTCATCTGGGCTGGAAGGGGAGAGGAGAGAGCAGGAGTTGGGGCAGGGGACATGGCTCACTCCCTCACTGCCCTCAGATCTCTTTTCAAGCATCCTCCCCTGCAGTCTTGCTGGGGGGGTTGGGGGCGCCTTGCCTGATGTCCCCATCATTTCCCGTTCCTGTTCCCCGGCTAAATAAGTCCAGTGATTGAAGTGGCCCCTCCACGCTAGCTGCTGAAAGGGCCTCCTACCTCTGTGTGTTTTAGAAATGGGCAGATGGTAAATATTTTTGGCTTTGCAGGCCACACGGTCAGTCTCTGTCACAATGATTCAACTCTGCCATTGTAGCTCAAAAGCAGCCACAGGCAATATGTAAATGAATGAATGTGGCCCCTGTACCAATAAAACTTTATTGACACAAATAGGTGATGGACCTGATTTGACTTACAGGTTGGAATTTGCTAACCCATGGTTTGAAAGTATTTTCTATATATGGGTTTTGGCAGGGAGTGGTGGCTCATGCCCATAATCTCAGCACTTTGGGAGGCTGAGGTGGGAGGATCACTCGAGGCCAGGAGTTGGAGACCAGCCTGAGCAACATAGCGAGACCTCATCTCTAAAAAGTAAAAATAAAAAATTAGCTGGGCATTGTGGTGCACACCTGTAGTCCCAGCTACTCCAAGGGCTGAGGCAGAAGGATCGCTTGAGCCCAGGAGTTTGAGGCCGCAGTGAGCCGTGATTGTGCAACTGCACTCCAGCCTGGTCGACACAGCAAGACCCTGTCTCTAAACATCAATAAATTACGAAAATAAAATAGATATGGTTTTCATATGTTGACTGCATGGAACCCAGGGCAGGTAGAGTTCAATGAACAAAACTCTGCCAGGCAGAACAGAGCAGGAGAGGGAATGGGGTTGGAGGGGACAGGACAGACTGGAGGCTCCTGTCCCCTTAGGTTTCTTCCCAGGGAAGGACATGACATTGTCCCACAATCTGGTGCCCAGGAGTTGACCTTGAGCGAGGGCTGTAGCTTCCCAGGATGAAGCTAGGAGGGAGGGGGGCCGAGGAAGGGGCTCCCTGCTGAGGACCGCGCCTCCTCCCTACAGACATCAACGAGTGTGCAGACCCAGTAAACTGCATCAACGGCGTGTGCATTAACACCCCCGGCAGCTACCTCTGCAGTTGCCCCCAGGATTTTGAGCTGAACCCCAGCAGAGTGGGCTGCGTGGGTGAGTCCATGCTCAACTCCAGATCAGGGTTCTGGGGTCAGCAGAGGTGGGTGGGATTGCCCCCCTGGGTTAACTCAGATGTCAACGTGTTCAAATCTACCTGCTCCTGACAAACGGGACATCTGCTGGTCTCCTGCAAGAGTGGTTGTCCTTGTCACCTGTTGAAATAGACACATGCATGCACACGCACACATACAGCTTTCCCCCTGACACCTACTAACCATCCCCTTCTGCCTGTTCAGACACTCGGGCCGGGAACTGTTTCCTGGAGACGCATGACCGAGGGGACGGTGGCATTTCCTGCAGTGCCGAGATCGGAGTTGGTGTCACCCGAGCTTCCTGCTGTTGCTCCCTGGGCCGGGCTTGGGGCAATCCCTGTGAGCTGTGCCCTATGACCAACACCAGTGAGTCCCTGCGGGGCAGTTGAACACCGTGACCTAAGCCACTGAGGCCCGGGAGCTTAGGGGGTCACCTCTGCTAATGGCGGCGGTGGGGGGCTTAGGCGACAGGAAAACCAAGAACTGGGGAAGGAGAGGGGCTCATCCTGGGTCACACAGTGTACTCTTGGTAGTTCATTGGCTGGGCCTCTCTCCAAGGTTGCTTTCTGTAAATTCTCTGTGTTTATAGTCACTTGATCATTCAGTCAGTCAACAAACATTGAAAGTTCCTCTGTGTCATGTGCTGGGGACTGGGGACTCAGAGAAGGATGAGCCACAGCCTCTGCACACTGCTTCTCCCTCACCCTTAAACCAACAGTTTCAGGACTATGAGAGTAGAACTGTCCTAAGGGTTTTCTTTGGGGCATAGCCATAGCTCAGGAGAAAGCTGTGGGGAAGAGAAAGCTGTGGGGAAGGCTTTCCAGGGGAGGAGGCTTGAGTGAGGTTTTGAAGGATGTGTAGGAGTTTTCCTAGCAGAGTAGGGGGAATGATGTGCAATGCAGTGAGAACAGTATGTGCAAAGGCCTCAGGTGTGAAACAGGGAGGTACCTGTCCACCTATTCAGGTGTATGCGTGTGTGAATGTCCAAGGTCTTCCTTGCAGGGGGAAAACTTGCAGTTACACTAGGATATGGTTTTGGATCAGAAGGAATAATCTTCTCTCCCTCCTACCCCCAGCCACTACCACATAACTCTGCTCACATGTTGAATGGGACCCCCCATTTACACACACACACACACGCACACGCACATGCACACACACACGCAAGCAGCCCCAGGACTGGCCAAAGTCTCTTGGCCCTAAGAGGCTAAAGAGATATGGAGATGTCGTTAGTACAGTAGAAGGATGGGAGCCCACTCTTGAGCCCTTTTCAGGCTTCCTGCTGTTGCTCCCCTGTTTCCCCTAAGCTTTGCCCCAATACCCCACCTCACAGGAGCCTGTTTCCCTTTACAGCTGAGTACAGAACCCTGTGCCCGGGTGGTGAGGGATTCCGGCCTAACCGCATCACTGTCATTCTGGAAGGTGAGTTCCTGGCAGACCATCCATCCGTCTGTCTGCCTAGAGACTGACTTTTCTCTCATCCCCACCTCACCAAAGTGTAGAGTTGAGCAGTTTTGTCCTGGGATGGGGCAGATCTTTCCACCTGGAGGCTGAGCAGCAGGACCACACTATGCTTTTAGTTTGTGTTTAATTTTTTTTATCTGTTCTTTCAGCCATTTCTTCCACTTGTTGGTTTATTGATCTTTTCATTTGTCCCCCATCCTTCCATTCATCCTCCATCCTTCTGTCCATTTATCCTTCCATCCACCCATCCTTCCATCCATTCATCCATTCATCCATCCTTCCACCCATCCATCCATCCATTCATCCATCTATCCATCCATCCATCCATCCTTCCACTTTTTCCATCCATCCAGTACATCCATACATCCTTCCATCCAGCCATCCTCCATCCATTCTTCCTTCCATACTTCCATTCAACCATCCTCCATCTACCCACTCATCCATCCCCCACTCATCCCTCTCTTATCCTTTTATCCATCCATCTAGTCAACCATTCATTCCCCATCTTTCATCTATGCCCCATCTTTCTGTCCATTCATCCCTCCATCCATCCATCCATCCATCCATCCATCCATCCATCCTTCCACCCGACCATCCATCCATTCATCCATCCTTCCACCCATCCATCCATCCATCCATCCATCCATCCATCCATCCATCCTTCCATCCTTCCATCCTTCCACTCGACCATTCATCCATTCATCTATCCTTCCACTCATCCTTCCATCCATTCATCCTTCCACCCATCCAACCATTCTCCATCTACCCATTCATCCATCCCCCCACTCATTCCCCTCCTATCCTTCTATCCATCCATTCACCCATTTATCCCCCATCCTTCATCTATCCTCCATCCTTTCATCCATCCCCCCTCCTTCTGTCCATTTATCCTTCCATCCACCCATCCTTCCATCCATCCATCCTTCCACCCAACCATCCTCCATCTACTCATTCATCTATCCTTCCTTCCATCCAACTATCCTTTATCTACCCATTCATCCATCCTTCCATTCATCCATCCTTCCATCCATCCCTCCATCCTTCCATCCAACCATGCTCCATCCACCCATTCATCCATTCATCACTCATCCCTCTGCTATCCTTGTATCCATCCATTCACCCATCCATCCACCCCCCATCCTTCATCTAGCCCCCATTCATCCATCCATTAACCTATTTCCCACTCTCCCATCCATCCATCTCCCACCCACCTATCTCTCATTCTTCTATCCATCTATTCACCCATCCATCTATCCCCCATTCACCCATCCATCCTCAATACATCCATCCATCCACTCATCCATCCACCCATTTCCCATCCACCCGTTCCCTACTCCCTTTCTATTCCCCCACTCATCCACCCTTCCATCCATCTTCTATCTCCCATCTATTCATCCATTCATCCATCCATCCATCCCCTTATCCACCCATTCACTCATTTGCCTATCTACTCACCTATCCATCCACCTTCCTATCCATCCACTCACTCATCGTCTTATTCATTGACCCACTTGCTTATTTACCCATCTACTGTTTCATGTCCATGCATCCATCCACTCATCCATCCATTCATCCATCCTCCCATCCATCCTTTCTATAGGGAGTGACAAGGTTGGAGAAGACTATTCTCCATCTAGAGGAAGAAAACTATCTATTTCTCTATCTAGAGGAAACTATGTAGTGGATGGGAGAATGGACTAACAGATGAAGGGAATGGAGTTGAATTTAGGGTAACATTAACTCAAGAGAATCTGTGTCCAGCCATCAAGATAGACCCTTCAAATGTCTATCAGTCATGGACAGCACTTGGGGATCCTCGAGAGGGCCCTGGAGAACCCAGAGCATGGTGTGGGTGCCCCTTAAGGCCTCTGCATGGGTTTAGCTCCCAAGCTTGGCTTCCTTACTTCCTGACAGACATCGACGAGTGCCAAGAGCTGCCAGGGCTGTGTCAGGGGGGTGACTGCGTCAACACGTTTGGCAGTTTCCAGTGTGAGTGCCCACCTGGCTACCACCTCAGTGAGCACACCCGCATCTGTGAGGGTGAGCATGGATTCTCTTTGGGGTGGGTCAGGCTCTTCCGCTCTCTCCCTGCCTTCCTGCCCTGCCAAGCCTCACAAGGGTAGAGGAGGGAAGGCCTCATGGAAAGGCTTCTGCCCCCTGCCTCCTGTTTTGTCATGATCTGTCAGTTCTCTCTTGCTGCCTTTAAGATGTTCATGGCTGCTGTGGATCTGTGGTGTGGGGGATAGTAGATAGACCCTTTAAAATGCCACGACACTCCCTTATGAAGTACAGCAGCTTCCTTCTTCACCATGTCTTTGTCTGGATGTTGTAAGCTTTTGACTGGATTCCAGAGTTCTGCAAAAGTTTATTTTTGTCTGTTTTGCCAGCTCAATAGTTGCTTTTGTGGAGGAATGGAGCCCTGGAGTTCCCTGCTCTGCTATTTTTGGTGACATCACTCTTAGCATGCTAATATTCCACTACCTATTTTTGCCTGCTAGCTAAGAATACTTTATTACACTTTTTTCAACGGTTGAAAAAACCAAAAGAAGAATAACATTTTGTGACACATGAAAATTATATGAGATTCAAGGCTGGGTGCGTGGCAGCTCATGCTGGTAATCCCAGTACTTTGGGAGGCTGAAGTGGGAGGATTGCTTGAGGCCAGGAGTTTAAGACCCACCTGGGCACATGGCAAGACCTTGTCTCTACAAAAAATTAAAAAATTAGCTGGGCACAGTGACTCATGCCTGTAATCCCAGCTGCTTGGGAGGCTGAGGCAGGAGGATCACTTGAGCCTCGGAAGTCGAGGCTGCAGTGAGCCGTGATTGTGCCACTGTGCTCCAGCCTGGGTGACAGAACGAGACCCTGTCTTAAAAAAAAAAGAAAAAGAAAAAAAAGACTGGGCACAGTGGCTCATGCTTGTAATCCCAGCTCTTTGGGAGGCCGAGGTGGGCGGATCACGAGGTCAGGAGTTCGAGACCAGCCTGGCCAACATAGTGAAACCCCATCTCTACTAAAAATACAAAAATTAGCCGGGCATAGTGGCACACGCCTATAGTCCCAGCTACTTGGGAGGCTGAGGCAGGAGAATCACTTGAACCTGGGAGGCGGAGGTTGCGGTGAGCCAAGATGAGGCCACTGCACTCCAGCCTGGGCAACAGAGTGAGACTGTCTCAAAAAAAATAAAAGAAAGAAAGAGAGAGAAAGAGAGAGAAAGAAAGAGAAGAAAGAAAGAAAGAGAAGAAAGAAGAAAAGAAAAGAAAGTTATATAAAATTCAAATTTCAGGGGTCCATAAATAAAATTTCCTTGGAGCACAGCCAGTGCCACAGTGTGTTTGCATATTGTTTGTGTCTGCTTTCTTGCTACATTGGCAGATTGAATAATCATGACACGCTGTAGTTTGGCCTGCAAAACCAAAATGTTCTGGCCCTTTACAGAAAAAGCTTACCACCCCTGGACTAGAGTAATGACCAGATTGAGAATCAATTTTTTCCCCCCAAGAATACTTTATCCATAAGGTCCTTGATTCCTATCATATCGTATTAGGAAGACATGGATGATCCTTTCTTGGTGATTATAAAACTGACTCATGAACTCAGGTCATTTTGTTCCTAATAGAAGCAGTATCATCATCAACTTTATTTTTAGGATTTTTTTTTTTTTTTTTTTTTTAGAGCCAGTGTCTCACTCTGTTGTCCAGGCTGGAGTGCAGTGGTGTAATCACAGCTTGCTGTAGTCTTGACCTCCTGGACTCAGGTGATCCTCCCACCTCTGCCTCTCAAGTAGCTGGGACCACAGGCGTGTGCCACCATGCCCAGCTAAATTTTCATTTTTTGTAGAGATGGGACCTCACTATGTTGCCCAGGCTGGTCTCAAACTCTTGGCCTCAAATGATCCTCCTGCCTTGGCCTCCCAAAGCAGGGATGATAGGCATGAGCCACTGCATCCAGCTTGTAAATGGTTTTTTTTTTTCACTTAATGTCATATTGTTTTTGTTCGTTTGTTTGTTTTTTAGAGCCAGGATCTCATTCTGCACCCAGGCTGGAGTGCAGAGGCGTGATCACGGCTCACTGCAACCTTAACCTCCTGGACTCAAGTGATCCTCCCAAGTGGCTGGGACTGCAGGCATGCACCACCATGCCCAGCTAATTTTTTAAAATTTTTAGTAGAGATGGGGTCTTGCTATGTTGCCCAGACTGGTCTCGAACTCCGGGCTCAAATGATCCTCCCACCTCAGCATCACAAAGTGCTCAGATTACAGGCATGAGCCACCATGCCCGGCCCATATTATAGCTTTCTTCATCACTAAGATGTGTGTGCGTTTTAAACTGATTTTGAAACCAAACTTAGGTCCCTGGTGAAGTGGCCTTGCTGGGTCTCTGGAGTGGAGTTATTCAGACAATTCCTGGATGCTGCCCACTGTTCCCCTCCACCCCTTCTTTCCCTGCAGATATTGATGAATGCTCCACACACTCCGGCATCTGTGGCCCTGGCACCTGCTACAACACCCTGGGGAACTACACCTGTGTCTGCCCTGCAGAGTACCTCCAAGTCAATGGTGGCAACAACTGCATGGGTAAGAAGCGTGATGACCTAGGGAACTGGCAGTCACAGAAACAGCACCTGGGCATGGGAGGAACTGCTGGGAGCCTTCAAGCCTATGGAGAGGGAGGGTAAGCATATATGAAGTGCTGATATGTGGCAGTGAACAAAGCTGCAGGACTCAGGAGCCCAGAGCTGCCATGAACAGTTGCTTAGGTTGTGCACTGCTCAAAAAAGGCTGAAAAAAGTGAATGGATCCCCCAAGTGTGTTGGGGGAGAGACATCAAGCCAATCAAGCCAGCCAGTAATCTTTTTTTTTTTCTTTTTTTTTGAGATAGAGTCTCACTCTGTCACCCAGGCTGGAGCGCAGTGGCACAATCGGCTCACTGCAACCTCCACCTCCCAGGTTCAAGCGATTCTCCTGCCTCAGCCTCCCAAGTAGCTGGGATTACAGGCGTGTGCCACCACACCCAGCTAATTTTTGTATTTTAGTAGAGACAGGGTTTCACCATGTTGGCCAGGCTGGTCTCAAACTCCTGACCTCAAGTGATCCGCCCGCCTCAGCCTCCCAAAGTGCTGGGATTACAGGCATGAGCCACTGTGCCCAGACAAGCCAGTAATCTTCAAATGAATCAGTTAAGGAGTTCCCATCTCTTTGGCTCCCTCTTCCACTGATTTACGTGAGCCTTACCCACATTCTTCTCCTTTGTGCCAACTACAGATATGAGGAAGAGTGTCTGCTTCCGGCACTATAACGGCACATGTCAAAATGAGCTGGCCTTCAACGTGACCCGGAAAATGTGTTGCTGCTCCTACAACATTGGCCAGGCCTGGAATAGACCCTGTGAGGCCTGCCCCACTCCCACCAGTCGTGAGTAACCCTCCCCAACCTTCTTCCCAGCCTGGCCCCTCCTAGCATAATGGTTAAGGAAACACAGTGCCCTTAGGGCTCTTAGATTAATCCTCTTTGTTCTGATGAGAGCCAGAGAGTTGAAGTTTTGTCCCTCTATTAGTCCATTCTCATACTGCTATGAAGAAATACTGGATACTGGGTAATTTATAAAGAAAAAGAGGTTTGGCTGGGCGTGGTGGCTCACACCTGTAATCCCAGCATTTTGGGAGGCCGAGGCGGGTGGATCACTTGAGGTCAGGCGTTCGAAAACAGCCTGGCCAACACAGTGAAACCCTGTCTCTACTAAAAATACCAAAAAAATTAGCTGGGTGTGGTGGCGCAGGCCCGTAATCCCAGCTACTCGGGAGGCTGAGGCAAGAGAATCGCTTGAACCCGGGAAGTGGGGTTTGCAGTGAGCCGCGATCGTGCCACTGCGCTCCAGCCTGGGTTACAGAGCAAGACTCCATCTCAAAAAAATAAAAAAAATTTAAAAAAAGGAGGACTTTAATGGACTCGCAGTTCCACATAACTGGGAAGGCCTCACAATCATGGCAGAAGGTGAAGGAGGAGCAAAAGCACGTCTTACATGGTGGCAGGCAAGAGAGCGCGTGCAGGGGAACTGCCCTTTATAAAACTGTCAGATCTCACGAGACTTATTCCCTATCACGAGAATAGCATGGGAAAGACCCACCCGCATGACTCAGTTACCTCCCACCGGGTCCCTCCCGTGACATGTGGGGATATGGGAGCTACAGTTCAAGTTGAGATTTAGGTGGGGACACAGCCAAACTGTGTCAGTCCCCATGTATGGAAGGCAATATTTTAAAGTGAGCAAGGCAGCTTTTCTTCCATTTTGCAGATTTCGAGAATTCAGGATGGATCAATGGAGTTTTCATTGGTGGGGAAGGCCCTTGAAGATTCACAGGAGTAGCTGGGGGTGGGGTAGGGTGGGAGGGGGTCGGTAAATGTCCCAGGCCAGGGAGGAAAGCACAGCTGGTGAGAGATACCATAGACCTCCTGGGCTGGGGAAGGGGCAGACCTGGAGAAGCTCAGAGCCAAGATTGGGACCCTGATGGGAACATCGGTCAGGATGAGGGAAGGTGTTCTAGGCAGGGGCACAGCAGGAGCCAAGGCCTGGAGGCAGGACTGAGCAGAGTGTGTTGACAGCAGGAATGAGTCCTGTTGGAATGATCTAGCAGCCAGCCCAGGCACCAGGGGGAGCTGCAGGAATGGGACAGTGATGGGAAGGGGACTTCTAGGGGCTTATAGCTGTATTCATTCCCCAGAGCTGCTGCAAAACATTAGTGCAAGCTAGGTGGCTTTAAAAACCAGACGTCGTGGCTCACGCCTGTAATCCCAGCTACTTGGGAGGCTAAGGTGGGAGGGTCACCTGAACCTGGGAGGTTAAGGCTGCAGTGAGCCGTGATTGCACCAGTGCACTCCAGCCTGGGTGACAGAGCGAGACTTTGTCTCAAAAAACTTAAATTAAATAAGTGGAAGGAGGGAAAGGGTGGGGAGAGCAAAAAAAGTTCAAGGTGGCCAGGTGAGGGCTGGGCTCCAGGGATGAGGTGTCCCCTCCAGATTGGGAGTGGGCTGGGGTCAGGCCTGCAGCCCCAGACTCAGCTTTGTTCCCCTTTGCGCAGCTGACTACCAGATCCTGTGTGGAAATCAGGCCCCGGGATTCCTCATTGACATCCACACGGGGAAGCCCCTTGGTGAGTGAGCGGTCCCTGCTCTATCCCTGGGCACCCATCCACCTGCGTCTGCTTCTTCCCACCCCTCCCCTCCTCAACAGCTCTTTTCCTTGCATCCACTCCCCCATCCTCCGCTCCTCCTCGCTCCACACACCTCCAACTCCCCAGGAATCCTGCCCTCAAAAACACTTCTTTTTAAAAAAGGAATGACACTATTTTTATTAAACCATTATCCATTTTTTAAAATGATAGTAAAATATATGCAACATAAAATTTACCATTCGAGCCATGCACACTGGCTCACGCCTGTAATCCCAGCACTTTGGGAGGCCGAGGTGGGTGGATCACCTGAGGTCAGGAGTTTGAGACCAGCCTGGCCAACATGGTGAAACCCGGTCTCTACTAAAAATACAAAAATTAGCTGGGCGTGGTGGTGCATGCCTGTAATCCCAGCTACTGGGGAGGCTGAGGCATGAGAATTGCTTGAACCCAGGAGGCAAAAGTTGCAGTGAGCCGATATCTCGCCATTGCACTCCAGCCTGAGGGATAGAGTAAGACTTTTTTTGTGTGTCTCTGGGAAAGTATCATTTGAACCATTTTTAGTGTGCAGTTCAGTGGCATTAAGTACACTTTCACTGTTTTGCAACTATCACCATCCAGAACTTTCTCATCTCCTCCCACTGAAACTCTGTCCCCATGAAACTCTCACTCCCCATCCCCCTCAGTCCCTGGCACCCACCATTCTACTTTCTGACTCTGCGAATCTGACGGTTCTAGGGACCTCCTGTGAGTGGAACCACATAGGATTTGTCGTTTTGTGTCAGGCTTATTTCACTGAACATGATGTCCTCAAGGTGCATCCGTGTTGCAGTTTGTGTCAAATTGCTCCATGCCCTTTTTTTTTTTTTTTTTTTTTTTTGAGATGGAGTTTTGCTCTTGTTGCCCAGGCTGGAGTGCAATGGCACTATCTCAACTCACTGCAGCCTCTGCCTCCTGGGTTCAAGCGATTCTCCTGCCTCAGCCTCCCAAGTAGCTGAGATTATAGGCACCTGCCACCACGCCTGGCTAATTTTTGTATTTTAATAGAGGCAGGGTTTCACCATGTTGGTCAGGCTGGTCTCGAACTCCTGACCTCAGGTGATCCACCCACCTCAGCCTCCCAAAGTGCTGCGATTACAGGTGTGAGCCACTGCGCCTGGCCAGAATACTCCCTTTTTAAGTTTAACAGTGTATTGCATAATTTAACACCTGCATGCCAAATTTCAACTATGCAGTGTTTAACTGAATTCATTTTCATTTGTTTTAATCCTCTGAATATATTCTCCTTATTTTTTAAAAAAATCAAACCATTGCAGCCAGGCGTGGTGGCTCACGCCTGTAATCCCAGCACTTTGGGAGGCCGAGGCGGGCAGATCACGAGGTCAGGAGATCGAGACCATACTGGCTGACACGGTGAAACCCCGTCTCTATTAAAAATACAAAAAATTAGCCGGGCGTGGTGGCGGGCGCCTGTAGTCCCAGCTACTCGGGAGGCTGAGGCAGGAGAATGGCGTGAACCCGGGAGGTGGAGCTTGCAGTGAGTCGAGATCACGCCACTGTACTCCAGCCTGGGCGACAGAGCGAGACTCCGTTGCAAAAAAAAAAAAAAAAATCAAATCATGGCAAATAAAACCCACTTCTCCTCCAGTCATCACCTCAACTCTGTCTCTTTTCTCCCTCTCTGGACGTTCTTATGCTTTATGGCTGGAGTATTTCTAGTTTTTTCTTCCTTCATTACATAATAGGTCCCCCACTGAAAATATATGACGTTGGTTTCTGGGGCATTTTACGTAAATGATGTAATGCTTGACACGTTGGTTACAACTTGCTTTTTTCGTCCAAATTGTGTCTTGAAGAACTGGCCAGGTTACTATCTGCTGTGCAGCCTCTCTCTTTGCCCTGCCTAAAAGTGTTTCATGGTGCAGATACATCCCAGGTCCCCCAGTGATGGGAACTTAGGTTGTTTCCAGTCCCCCACTGATGGACACTTAGGTTGTTTCAGATCTCCTTTTGAAGGACACTTGGATTGTTTCCAGTCCCCTTTGGATGGACACTTATATTGTTTATAACAGTTTTATTAAGAGATAATTCACATACCACACACTTCACCCATTTAAAGTGCCCTGTTTAGTGGTTTTGAATACATTCACAGAGTTATGCAACCATCACCTCAATATAAGTTTAGAACTCATTTTCATCACACAAAAAGAACATTTTCATCACAGTCCCCCACTGATGGACACTTAGTATGTTTCCAGTCCCCCATTGATGGATATTTAGGTTGTTTCTAGTCCCCCATTGATGGACACTTAGTTTGTTTCCAGTCCCCCACTGATGGACACTTAGTTTGTTTCCAGTCCCCCGTTGATGCCTATTTAGGTTGTTTCCCGTCCCCTATTGATGGACACTTAGGTTATTTCCAGTCCCCCATTGATTGACACTTAGGTTGTTTCCTGTCCCCCATTGATGGACACTTAGTTTGTTTCTGCAGACAACTTAGTTTGTTTCCAGTCCCCCACTGATGGACACTTAGATTGTTTTCAGTCCCCCACTGATGGACACTTAGGTTCTTTCAAGTCCCCTTTTGATGGACACTTAGGTTGTTTCCAGTCCCCTACTGATGGACATTTAGATTGTTTATATCTAACAGCTTTATTGAGATATAATTCACATACCACACACTTCACCCATTTAAAGTGCCCTATTTAGTGGTTTTGAGTACATTCACAGTGTTACACAACCATCGCCTCAATCTAAGTTTAAAACATTTTCATCACACAAAAGTAAACCCTATGCCTATTAGCAGTCACTCCCTTTACCCCCTCCCTTCTGCCCCTGGCAACCACAAATCGACTTTCTGTCTCTATTGATTTGCTACTTCTGAACATTTCCTTTAAATGGAGTCATGCAATATTGTTCTTTCATGTCTGGCTTCTCTTAGCAGAATGATTTTAGGTTTCAACCACATTGTCACATGTTACAGGGCTTTACTCCTTAATAAGGCTGAAGAATATTCCATGGTACAGACATCCCATATTTTGCTCTGCATTCATCAATTGATGTTTCCAGTTTCTTGCTAAATAGCATCTCATACCGCTGTCCTGCTTACGCTTAAGGCCATTTCTTTCCAGCAGGGTTGCTGGGTCACAGGAAGTGTGCATTTTTAATTGAGAAAAACACACACTGTCTCTCTGCTCTTGTCTTTCCTCCCACATCCTCATCTCTTTCTGGTGTGAGTGGATGTATTTTGGTCACAGCAAGATTTTTTTGAGTGTGTGCTGGTTTGTGGCCACAACAGCCTCAACCAGATTGCAGGGCTAGTGGGTCCCTTTGCTCAGCATCGCTGGAAGTCCCAGGGGGCTGGGCTGCCCCTGATGGCAGATGCCTTCTGCAGACATTGATGAGTGTGGGGAGATCCCCGCCATCTGTGCCAATGGCATCTGCATAAACCAGATCGGGAGTTTCCGCTGCGAGTGCCCCGCAGGCTTCAACTACAACAGCATCCTGCTGGCTTGTGAAGGTGCCACCTCTGCCTGTTCCCAGCCCTGGGGCCTGGGTGGGATGCATGTCCGCCACTGTGCAATCTGGGCGAGTAACTAAAACTCTGTAAGCCTCCATTTCCCTGTATGTATAATGGGCTAACACCTTTCCAAGGGCCTCCATCTCATATAACCACCCTTACTCCAGCTCTGGCTGCTTCCAGAGAAACCACCTGCTCCGAAGCAGTGGACTGGGTTTCACGTTTGATTCTGTCAGGATGGGCTTCTCTGTCATCCCCACCTCATTTGCTGTATTTGCCCAGATGTCGATGAGTGTGGCAGCAGGGAGAGTCCCTGCCAGCAGAATGCCGACTGCATCAACATCCCCGGTAGCTACCACTGCAAGTGCACCCGAGGGTACAAACTGTCACCAGGCGGGGCTTGTGTGGGTGAGCAGGGTCCCTGGGAGGAGGTGAGGGAGCTGGGCTCTGTCACCCGTGGGGACTTAGATGGGGTATGGCTCTGTCCAGGTCTTTCTCCTTTTCTATACTATTAGCGGGGAGGGGGATGTATTGAGAGTGTCTGTTAATAGGATGTGATAGAGGTGAGAGCTCAGGTCAATGCAGACAGCCTGATGCCCCTGGTGGAAGTTTGAGTGGGGAACTTCAAGGCAGATTCTGGCTTCCCCATTGCAGTAGGGAGAGCTCAGGCAAACACTGTGTGGTAGGGGCCCTGGGAACACCATGCTCTCGGCACCCCCAGGACGGAATGAGTGTCGGGAGATCCCGAATGTCTGTAGCCATGGTGACTGCATGGACACAGAAGGCAGCTACATGTGTCTGTGTCACCGTGGATTCCAGGCCTCTGCAGACCAGACCCTGTGCATGGGTGAGACCCTTATCTTCCCCCTCCTTTCAAGCCAGGCTGCCTGGGGTCTAAACCTCCCCTGGGATGGAAGTGGTGTTTCTGTCCATCCTAGTTCACAAAGAGATCCAAGTTTGGGTCCTGAGATTAAGATCTTGGGTAAATGGTTGATCTGCCTCCCTGTGCCTCAGTTTTCCCATCTGTAAAATGGGGGTGATATATCACACCAGGAGTACTTCCCAGCCATCACCGCCAGGGGTCACTGCCCAGTCATCTAGGCAGGGCTAGGTGCAGGGGAGGAGTGCTAGGTCCAGCTGGCCTCTCACTCCCCAAGTCCCCCAATGCCCTGGGTGAGCTGGGTTGGGCTCTCGGCTTTGCTTCTGCAGACATTGACGAGTGTGACCGGCAGCCTTGTGGAAATGGGACCTGCAAGAACATCATTGGCTCCTACAACTGCCTCTGCTTCCCTGGCTTTGTGGTGACACACAATGGGGATTGTGTGGGTGAGTCGGCTCAGGTGGCAGGCTGGCCACAAAGTAGGTTCTCAGAATCTAAGGAAGTGAATCTAAAAATTGGCCACAGAAAGATGCCCAGAAAGTCCCCGATTATTTAGAAATTAAATAACATACTCCTAAATAATCCATAGGTCAAATAAATCATAAGGAAAATCAGAAAATATTTTGAAGTAAAAGAAAATGAAAATGAAAGCATAAGATATGAAAATACATAGGATGCAGCTAAGGGGGCACTTAGAGGCAAATTCATAGCATTACATGGTTATATTAGAAAATATCAGCAACTACCTCATAAGATAGGTGGAAGGCTAATATACATGGTCTATACATGAGTGCTCAAGTTGAAGCCAATGCTATCAGCTCAACTCAGTTGTGGACAGAAGTACAAGGAAGGCTTGATCCCTTCAAGTTTTGTGGGTGAACTGGCCTGCCCATCTCCCCTCTACAGATTTTGATGAGTGTACTACCCTGGTGGGGCAGGTGTGCCGATTTGGCCATTGCCTCAACACAGCTGGTTCCTTCCACTGCCTCTGCCAGGATGGCTTTGAGCTGACAGCTGATGGGAAGAACTGTGTGGGTGAGTCTGCCTATGGTGCTCGGAGGCATCTCAGCCAGCCCCTGCTCCATGTACACCACAGTTTGGTACTTCTGGGTGAGCATAGATCCATTTACTACCCAAGCATTTATTTTAAGATTAAAAAAAAAAATACCCAGCACTTTGGGAGGCTGAGGCAGAAGGATTGCTTGAGGCCAGGAGTTTGAGACTAGCCTGGGCAACATAGTGAGTCCTCGTCTCTACAAAGAAATTTAAATTAGCCAGGAGTGGTGGCTATTACCTGTAGTCCTAGCTACTCAGGAGGCTGGGGCAGGAGAATCACTTGAGCCCAGGAGTTTGAGGATGCAGTGAGCTATGATCACACCACTGCATTCCAGCCTGGGCAACAGGGAAAGATCCTATCTCAAAATAAATAAATTAATTAAATAATTATAAAATCAGCACATCAAACCTATGTTTCTATGTATGGGGTTTGTTGTGTAGGGTGAGGCTGTCTTGAAAATGTAAGTTTCCAGAAGCAAAGAATAGTAGAAGCGCTAAATAGATACCATGGAAGGAATCTGCTGGTGGTGCCAGATTAGGAATCTTGCTACCTCTTTCCACTGGACACCATCTGGCCCCACCTATAACCCCACAAGAGTCAGATAATCCTTCCCCAGCTGTCCCTGTCGTCCTGAGTCTCAGCCCTTGCCCTGGAGCCAGAATTGCCACTGGGAGGGCTTGTCCTGGGGCCCTCAGTGATCACACAGTGATTGCAGGTGTTGGTCCCAGTCCCAAGTGAGCCCCCTGCATCCTGGCTGGCACAATGACCCTTCTTCCTCCTTTTCACAGACACCAATGAGTGCCTCAGCCTTGCAGGAACCTGCCTACCAGGCACTTGCCAGAACCTCGAGGGCTCCTTCCGCTGCATCTGTCCCCCTGGCTTCCAGGTGCAGAGTGATCACTGCATTGGTGAGTGTCCAGCCCCACTCCCATTTCTGGCGCCAGGGAGTGCCTCTCTTTCTCCATCCGTAAAATGGGAATACCAGCTAGGGTTGTGATGAAGGTGGAGATGTACTTAACGCAGCGTCAAACACAGCTTCATAAACTATTATTGTCATTCTGATTGTTTCTGGACTCTGCACTCAGGACTTTGTCTCTAGTGCCCACAGGCTTCCTCATGAATCCTATAAATTGACATGGGTGTGGGGTCTCACCGTTTCTCAGTGCACCCAAATGTAGAGCTCCTCACTTGCTAACTGGAGATCAAGGACCAGTCTGGCCTAAGCTTCACCGGTGTAATCACCCATAGAGATGATTTCATGCAGTCTGGACTAACCAGTCTGGCCTAATCTCCTTTGGTCCATTTATCCACTTGGACTAACCTCAGAGAGTGTGGGCTAACCTGGACCAGCCTGGGCTGAGCAGATGAGCTGCCTCGTTCACTGTGGTCTAACCTGGACCAGTCTGGCTTGAGGAGATGGGCTAGCCTGGGCTAACCTGAATCAGTCTGGCCTGAATACCTCTGATCCAGGCTTCCATCTGGGCTAGCCTTGTGTAACCTGAGCTAACGTGGACCAGTCTGGCCTGGCCTCTTCTGATCTATTCTTTTTTTGTGGTTGTTTTGTTTGTTTGTTTTTTGTTTGTTTGTTTTGTTTTGAGAGGAGTCTCACTCTCAGCTCACTGCAACCGCCACCTCCCGGGTTCAAGAGATTCTCCTGCCTCAGCCTCCTGAGTAGCTGGGATTACAGTCGCTCATCACCATGCCTGGCTAATTGTTTATTTTTTTTGAGACGGAGTCTCACTCTATCCCCCAGGCTGGAGTGCAGTGGCACAATCTCGGCTCACTGCAAGCTCCGCCTCCCACGTTCGCGCCATTCTCCTGCCTCAACCTCCCAAATAGCTGGGACTACAGGCGCCCGCCACCATGCCCGGCTATTTTTTTGTATTTTTAGTAGAGACGGGGTTTCACCATGTTAGCCAGGATGCTCTGGATCTCCTGACCTCGTGATCTGCCCGCCTTGGCCTCCCAAAGTGCTGGGATTACAGGCATGAGCCATTGCGTCTGGCCCAATTTTTGTATTTTTAGTAGAAACGGGGTTTCACCATGATGGCCAGGCTGGTGTCAAACTCCTGACCTCAAGCGATCCTCCCACCTCAGCCTACCAAAGTGCTGGGATTGCAGGCATGAGTCACCATGCCCGGCCTATTCTGATCTATTCCATTTGGGCTAGCTTAGTACAACATGAGTTAACCCTGTCCGGTGTAGGGTAAATATATCCAGTCTCAGTTAGCTTTGTGCAATTTTCTTTTTTTAAGGTTTAAATTTTTTTTCTATTTTTTCTTATTTTAATTTCAATAGTTATGGGGGAACAGGTGGTTTTTGGTTACATGGATAAGTTCTTCAGTGGTGATTTCTGAGATTTTGGTGCACCTGTCACCTAAGTAGTATACACTGTACCCAGTATGTAGTCTTTTATCCCTCACCCCCCTCCCATCCTTCCCTGGGGGTCCCCAAAGTCCTTTATATCATTATTATGCCTTTGCATCCTCATAGATTAGCTCCCACTTATAAGTGAGAACATACGATATTTGGTTTTCCATTCCTGAGTTACTTCACTTAGAATAACGGCCTCCAGCCCCATCCAAGTTGCTGCAAAGGACATTATTTTGTTTCTTTTTTTTTTTTTTTTTTTTTTTGGTGAAGTCTCATTCTGTCACCCAGACTGGAGTGGTACAGTCTCAGCTCACTGCAATATCCACCTCCCGGGTTCAAGCGATTCTCCTGCCTCACCCTCCTGGTAGCTGGGATTACAGGCACGCACCACCACAACGCCCAGCTAATTTCTGTATTTTCAGTAGAGACAGGGTTTCACCATGTTGGCCAAGCTGGTCTCCAGCTCCTGACCTCAAGTGATCCACCAGCCTTGGCCTCCCAAAGTGCTGGGATTACAGGTGTGAGCCACTGTGCCTATTTCATTCCATTTTGTGGCTGAGTAGTATTCCATGGCGTATTATATACCACATTTTCCTTATCTACTCGTTGGCTGATGGGCATTTATAAACAAGATGGCTCCAGATTTTTGCGATTGTGAATTGTGTTGCTATAAACATGCACGTGCGTGTGTCTTTTTCATATAATGACTTACTTTCCTTTGGGTAGATACCCAGTAGTAGGATTGCTGGATTGAATGGTAGTTCTACTTTTAGTTTTTTGTTTTGTTTTTTTTTTTGAGACAGAGTCTCGCTCTGTCACCCAGGCTCAAGTGCAGTGGTATGAGCTCAGCTCACTGCAAGCTCTGCCTCCTGGGTTCATGCCATTCTCCTATCTCAGCCTCCCGAGTAGCTGGGACTACGGGCACCCGCCACCACACCCGGCTAATTTTGTTGTATTGTTAGTAGAGTCAGGGTTTCACCATGTTAGCCAGGATATCTCAATCTCCTGACCTTGTGATCCACCCGCCTCCGCCTCCCAAAGTGCTGGGATTACAGGCATGAGCCACCGCGCCCGGCCTTACTTTTAGTTCTTTAAGGAATCTCCACACTGTTTTCCATAGAGGTTGTACTATGTGCAGTTTCAGTCTCCAGTCATGAACTATTCCTGATCATGACCTTTGCTCTGGAGATGCCTTCCGGGAAGGACCTACGTGCACACACAATGCCCACCTCGTGCTGAAGCTCATACTGAGCTCTCAGGACCCCAGCCCCGCTGCAGTCCCTGGCTGGACCTGCACTCCATCTGCCCCTTCTCACAGCTGAGTCCTCTCCCCACGGGTGGAGGTCGTACTTGCCCCCCACCCAGCTCATGTCCCTGCTCTTCCAGATATCGACGAGTGCTCAGAGGAGCCCAACCTCTGCCTCTTTGGCACCTGTACCAACAGCCCTGGGAGCTTCCAGTGCCTCTGCCCACCTGGCTTTGTCCTCTCTGACAATGGGCACCGTTGCTTTGGTAAGTCCACACAGGGCTTAGGGAAGAGGGTGGGAAGTGGGGCGGGGAAGGGTCAGATCGCCCAGAAAAGAGGGCTGTGGTTTCTTCTATGACCCTTTGGGAGCTCTGACCAGGCAGAGGTGTCTGTCTGCATTAGCAGAGTTATCCTAGTGCCAGCAACCTCTTGGCTATAGAGGTCATGTCTACGGAGGGCTAACCTGGTCCATTCTGAGCTAGGTGTGTGCTTATTTAGGTTTTCCTTGTATTGGTCACATGACTGTAGGCTGTCAATGGGCTGGTTTTGTCCAGTTTGAGCTAGCCTAGACTACTCTGGGCTGGCTCCATTTCAGCTGGGCTAGCCTTGTCTACTGTGGGCTAACCTCACCCAGCTTGAGCCAGCCTGTTCTCTCACAGGTCAGGGGCAATAAGGGTGAGAGCAGAGCCTGCAGTTCACCTCAGCGAATATTTGCTGTTCTGGGAGGCTGGGACCCCAGCCTGCTGGTGAGGACTTGATAGGTGTCCAGAGCCAAGGATTGGGGGTTTGGATCCTCGGGCTTTCTGGAATCAGTCGTTTTGCCTCTCCAGGAAGGGGTTTTTGATCCAAGAGTAACCACCGAGTTTGATCTTTCTTCCTGGCATGAGAACACCCCAAAGCAATGAAGTGGGGTGGGATTCCAGCTGTCCCCTCAAAACCCCAGGGCAGGCCGGGGGCGGTGGCTCATGCCTGTAATACCAGCACTTTGGGAGGCTGAGGCAGGCTGATCACCTGAGGTCAGGAGTTTGAGACCAGCCTAGCCAATGTGGTGAAACCCCGTCTCTACTAAAAATACAAAAATTAGCCGGGTGTGGTGGCACATGCCTGTAATCCCAGCTACTTGGGAGGCTGAGGCAGGAAAATCACTTGAACCTGGGAGGTAGAGGTTGCAGTGAGCTGAGATCGTGCCACTGCACTCCAGCCTGGGCAACAGAGCAAGACTCCATCTGAAAAAAAAAAAAAAAAACAACCAACAACAACAACAACTAAAAACCCAGGGCAGATCCTCATTGGCCCAGAGTAGGTCACATGTCCATACTCAAACCAATCACCATGACCAGGGGCATGGCATGTTCTGATTGGCCACTGGCAGGATCAGCACAACCCATTCACCAGGACTGGGGTGCAGGAGGTCACAGGGGCAGGTGGGCACTGCCAGCGGCTTTCAATCAGGGTAATGGAGCCCCCACCCCACAGACACACGGCAGAGTTTCTGCTTCACCCGTTTTGAGGCTGGGAAGTGCTCGGTGCCCAAAGCTTTCAACACCACCAAGACCCGCTGCTGCTGCAGTAAGAGGCCTGGGGAGGGCTGGGGAGACCCCTGCGAACTGTGTCCCCAGGAGGGCAGTGGTGAGTGCCCACCCCTGTCCAGGCTCCCTGGATGATGTGCCCTCACCTTCCTGTCTCATTCTTCTCTCATCCTTCCCTGCACACACCTGGGGGCTGCACCTAGGCCCTGACTCTGACTCCCCTCCCCCTCTCCGTCCAGCTGCCTTTCAGGAGCTCTGCCCCTTTGGCCACGGGGCAGTCCCAGGCCCGGATGACTCCCGAGAAGGTGAGCCCCTCACCCACGTGCTAAGAGCCCCTTCTGGGCCACCCAGATCCATCTCCACACTGCCTGGGTCTCTGAGTTTCAGGCTCCCCCTGAGAGCCTGGGTGGCCCTGGACCCTGCCAGCCTGGGGCTTGGGCTTTTGTCCCCTTGGGGCCTTGAGTGTGGCCAGGGCTCTGGCGATTGCGTGGTGACAGAAGCCATGTCTGCAACGCCTGCCATCCGCAGACGTGAATGAGTGTACAGAGAACCCTGGCGTCTGCACTAACGGCATCTGTGTCAACACCGATGGATCCTTCCGCTGTGAGTGTCCCTTTGGCTACAGCCTGGACTTCACTGGCATCAACTGTGTGGGTGAGTGGCCAGCCCTTCCCCAGCTCTGTCCCAGGCCCCTCCCAGGACAGGAAGGAGCAGAGCAGGGCAGGAAAGACACCCCCAGGCAGTGGGTGAGATCCTGTCCTTAACCACTGCCTCTCTCCCCCATTCACTTTTTCTCCCTCTGTGCTTCATTCACTCATTAATTCACTTGCTCACTCATTTTCTTGCTCATTCATTCACTCACTCACTTATTCATTTACTCATTCACTTATTCATTTACTGACTCATTCATTCACTGACTCATTTATTCATTCACTTGCTCACTCATTTTCTCATTCATTCACTCATTTACTCCCTTACTCATTTACTCCCTTACTCATTCACTTACCAATTCACTCACTCATTCACTCCTTTGCTCACTCATTCCTTCACTTGTTCATTCATTCACTTGTTAATTCACTAACTCCCTCATTCATTCACACATCATTCATTCACTTGCTCATTCACTCACTTATTCATTTACTCACTTATTCACTCATTCACTCATTTGCCCCCTCACTCATTCACTTGCTAATTCACTCACTCATTCACTCCTTTGCTCACTCATTCCTTCGCTGGTTCATTCATTCACTTGTTCATTCAATCACTCCCTCATTCATTCACACCTCATTTATTCACTGGCTCATTCATTCACTCACTCATTCATTTACTCATTCACTCGTTTGCTCCCTCATTCATTCACTTGCTTGTTTGTTCACTCATTCATTCGTTCCTTCATTTGGCTCCTTGCTCATTCACCCATTCAATCACTCATTTATTCATTTACTCACTCGTTCCTTTGCTCATTCATTCATGCTTTCACTCATTCAGTCACTCATTCGTTTCCTCATTTGCCCCCTTGTTCATTCATTCACTTCCTTGCTGATTTCTCCATTCACTCACTCACTAATTCACCCACTCATTCACCCCTTTACTCACTCATTCCCTTATTCATTTAACCATTCATTCACTTACTCATTTATATGTTTTTTTAGAGATGAAGTCTTGCTATGTTACCCAGGCTCTTTTGGAACTCCTGGGCTCAAATGACCCTCCTGCCTCAGTTTCAGTTACTGGTTTAATCACTCCTTCATTCACTGGCTCATTCATTCACTTCTTGCTCATTCACTCACTCCCTTGCTCACTCATGCATTCCTTTACCTGCCCACTTGCTCACACATTCACTCATTCATTCACTAAACACATACCGCTTGCCCGCCCCATAGCCAGACTAGAGGTGCATTCGATCTGGCCCCCTCCGATCTGTGGTGGTCAACAGGCAGGCAGATGGGATGCTACTGAGGATGGGTGACCCTCTGCAGGTGCTGACCACCCCCTTACTCCCACCCAGACGCAGACGAGTGCTCTGTCGGCCACCCCTGTGGGCAAGGCACATGCACCAATGTCATCGGGGGCTTCGAATGTGCCTGTGCTGACGGCTTTGAGCCTGGCCTCATGATGACCTGCGAGGGTACAACTCTGCTTGCCCAGGACCTGGGCCGTGTGACGGAGATGCCTGGGGGAGGGAGTGGAGGTCCCGCCCTCAGCCCCTACCCAGCTGGCACCTCCACTGGCCTCCCCAGACATCGACGAATGCTCCCTGAACCCGCTGCTCTGTGCCTTCCGCTGCCACAATACCGAGGGCTCCTACCTGTGCACCTGTCCAGCCGGCTACACCCTGCGGGAGGACGGGGCCATGTGTCGAGGTAGGCCTGACTAATATGGTAAAACCCTGTCTCTACTAAAAATACAAAATTAGCTGGGCATGGTGGCACACGCCTGTAATCCCAGCTACTTGGGAGGCTGAGAGACAGGAGAATCACTTGAACCTGGGAGGCAGAGGTCGCAGTGAGCCGAGATCATGCCACTGCACTCTAGCCCGGGCGACAAGAGCAAAACTCCGCCTCAAAAAAAAAAAAAAAATCCTGCAATGCACACAGAACAGCCGCCCACCACAAAGAACTTTCCTATCCCAAATGTTCATAGTGTCAAGCGTGGGAGACCCTGGTCTGGGACTCAGTGTCTCTGGGGCTGTTTCAGGGTCAGTGTTCCAGGGGCCATGAGCAGACTCACAGACCCTGACATGGGCAGGGGATGCAAGCTTTGGGGGACAATTCCTGATTCCCTCAGCTTCTTGGAGGCTGGGGCTGGGCAGGAGCTGGGGGCTCCCTTCCTAAGAGGGATAGACACTTGACAGGGCCTGCAGGGAACTCACTCAGGTCCCACAGGGCTGACGCAGGGTGGAATCCAGGTCCCCACAGCCATAGGGTGCCTGGCCTTGACTGACCATCTGTCTCTGGTCATCCGAAGATGTGGACGAGTGTGCAGATGGTCAGCAGGACTGCCACGCCCGGAGCATGGAGTGCAAGAACCTCATCGGTACCTTCGCGTGCGTCTGTCCCCCAGGCATGCGGCCCCTGCCTGGCTCTGGGGAGGGCTGCACAGGTATGGGGCACTGGAGCTTCAGAGGTGCAGGGAACCCCTTGTGGAAGGGAGAGGTCAAAGCAAGAGGGTTGGACCAGGCACGGTGACTCATACCTGTCATCCCAGCACTTTGGGAGGCTGAGGCGAGAGGATCGCTTGAGCCCAGGAATTTGAGGCTTCAATGAATGGGAGGGACAGGCAGTGGGGGGGACAGGCAGTGGGAGGGACAGGTAGTGGAGGGGACAGGCAGTGGGAGGACAGTGCCGCTGCACTCCAGCCTGGACGACAGAGTGAGACCCCATCTCCAAAAACAATAAAAATGAAAATAAGGCCGGGCACGGTGGCTCACGCCTGTAATCCTAGCACTTTGGGAGACCAAGGCGGTTGGATCATCTGAGGTTAGGAGTTTGAGAACAGGGTGGACAACACGGCAAAACCCCGTCTCTACTAAAAATACAAAAAAAAAAAAATAGCTGGGCGTGGCGGCGGGCACCTGTAATCCCAGCTACTTGGGAAGCTGAGGCAGAAGAATTTCTTGAACCCGGGAGGTGGAGGTTGCAGTGATCCAAGATCAGGCAATTGCACTCCAGCCTGGGAAACGGAGCGAGACTCTGTCTCAAAAAATAATAATAAAAATAAAAATAAATAAAATAAAAATAGGCAAGAGGGCCTGGGCAGATCCAAAGGGGCCCTTTGGGGCTGTGGGAGAGGCTGGCTGCCTGTGGCCTCCCCGCCCACCTGCCTCACCCCTCCCATCTCAGATGACAATGAATGCCAGGCTCAGCCTGACCTCTGTGTCAATGGCCGCTGTGTCAACACCGCGGGCAGCTTCTGGTGCGACTGTGATGAGGGATTCCAGCCCAGCCCCACCCTTACTGAGTGCCACGGTGAGTGTGGCTGGACGCGCACAGTGGATGCAACCACCTACCATGTGGCGCCCACTGCCTGTCCCCCCCACTGCCTGTCCCCCCCACTGCCTGTTCCCCCCACTGCCTGCCCCCTTCACTCCCTGTCCCTCCCACTGCCTGTTCCCCCCACTGCCTGTTCCCCCCACTGCCTGTCCCTCCCACTGCCTGTCCCCCCACTGCCTGTCCCTCCCACTGCCTGTCCCTCCCACTGTCTGGGAGCCCTCCAAGGCAGGGACAGGGCCTGTGGCACTGACGGGCAACCCAGGGGGTTGCTGAGCTAATCCGGACACACATGTCCAGTGCTCCCCTGCTGCCCCTCTTCCCTCTGTCCCTTCTGTTAAATACTAGAAGAGCGGGATGCTCCCTCCATGCCTCCTCCAACTTACTGGCGCCACACCCTGGAACCAGCCTTCCCCAGATCTCCTACTTCTGGGGAGCTAACCCCAGCCGGTGACCCACTAGTGCCATCTGTCCTGTGTATCCAACGCCCTCCTGGACACCCCTATCCCCAACACCCCCAAAATACAGCTTGCCCCAAAGCAAGCTCAGTCTTTGCCCCCAAACCAGCCTCCTGGAGTGACCGTTGTCTTTCCCGTTGTTCTCCGCAGACATCCGGCAGGGGCCCTGCTTTGCCGAGGTGCTGCAGACCACATGCCGGTCTCTGTCCAGCAGCAGTGAGGCTGTCACCAGGGCCGAGTGCTGCTGTGGGGGTGGCCGGGGCTGGGGGCCCCGCTGCGAGCTCTGTCCCCTGCCCGGCACCTCTGCCTACAGGAAGCTGTGCCCCCATGGCTCAGGCTACACTGCTGAGGGCCGAGGTGGGTGCCCATGCCCTCAGGACCCCCAGGGAGGCAAGAAACAGGGGAGTTTGCTCAGGGTCATGTGTCTGTACTGCAGCAGGTGCTGGAATGTGTGAGCCACACTGTGTGTGTCTGTGTGTGTGTGTGTGTGTGTGTCTTTGTGCTAGCAGATATGAGAACCAGTACATGTGCCCCATATGCGTGGAAGAACTCGGGGGGTTGAGGGAGCAGGTGTGTGAGCCAGTGTGTGTGTGTGTGTGTGTGTGTGTTCTAAGACAGAGTCTCACTTTGACACCCAGGCTGGAGTGCAGTGGTGCAATCTCAGCTCACTGCAACCTCTGCCTCCCAGTGGCATACCTGTCATCCCAGCACTTTGGGAGGCTGAAGCAGGAGGATTGCTTAAGCCCAGGAATTTGAGGCTGCGATGAGCTAAGATAGTGCCACTGCACTCCAGCCTGGGTGACAGAGCAAGACCTCGTCTCCAAAAGCAATAAAAATAGGCCGGGCACAGTGGCTCACACTTGTAATCCCAGCACTTTGGGAGGCTAAGGTGGGCGGATCACCTGAGGTCAGGAGTTTGAGATCAGCCTGGCCAACATGGTGAAACCTCATCTCTACTAAAAATACAAAAAATTAGCTGGACTTGGTGGCGTGTGTCTGTAATCCCAGTTACTCGGGAGGCTGAGGCAGGAGAATCCCTTGAACCTGGGAGGCAGAGGTTGCAGTGAGACGAGATCACGCCATTGCACTCCAGCCTGGGCAACAGAGAGAAACTCTGTCTCAAAAAAATAAATAAATAAAAATAAAAAGCAAGAGGGCCTTAACAGACCCAAAGGATCTCTCTGGGGCCGTGGGAGAGGCTGGCTCTCCCGTGGCCAGTAAAGATGAGGTTTTGCCATGCTGGCCAGGCTGGTCTCGAACTCCTGGCCTCAAGTGATCCGCCCACCTCAGCCTCCCAAAATGCTGGGATTACAGGCGTGAGCCACCGCGCCCGGCCCAGTGTGTGTTCTTTGTGAGTGAGAGCTCGTTCCGGACTGCGTGGGAGCTGGTGTGTGTCTGTGTGCATCAGCTGAGTGAGAAGTATACACCGTGTTCATCTGTGAAGTAGAAGGCCGTGAGAGGGAGCCAGCGGCCTGTGTGTTGTGGACTTGGGTGAGTGTACAAGGGCAGGTATGTGAGTGTCTGCGTGTGAGCGAGCATAAGGACATCAGTGCGTCTCATTGAGTGTGTCACTGATAGTGAGATGGGTTATCCATGTGACCAGCAGTGACATCAACAGGACTGGGGAGGGCCGGGCGCGGTGGCTCACGCCTGTAATCCCAGCACTTTGGGAGGCTGAGGCGGGCAGATCACGAGGTCAGGAGATTGAGACCATCCTGGCTGACACGGTGAAACCCCGTCTCTATTAAAAATACAAAAAATTAGCCGGGCGTGGTGGCAGGTGCCTGTAATCCCAGCTACTCGGGAGGCTGAGGCAGGAGAATGGCGTGAACCCGGGAGGCAGAGCTTGCAGTGAGCAGAGATCGTGTCACTGCACTCCAGCCTGGGCGACAGAGCGAGACTCTGTCTCAAAAAAAAAAAAAAAAAAAGAAAAGAAAAAATAGTAGGACTGGGGAGGAAATGGCTTTTTGGGGGTGTGGCTGGGGGGAGACTCGGGAGTGCCTGAGTGTTGGTGTGTGTTCCCGTGTTTCTGCAGGAGCATCTAGGTGTGTGGCTAGTGTGTCATGTTGCATGCACTGTGTGTCTCTGTTGTGCATGTTGGTGCACTGAGGAGGTGTCGCTGTTGAGGCTGGGGAGGGGTGGGTGTGAGTCCCCCTCCCTGGAAGCTTCATGGGCGTGTCCTGCGGGCTCAGGTGTCATCTGCAGCCTGAGGATGGGGTCCACGTGGGCTGGGGTGCAGTGGCCAGTGTGGAAGGGAGGCTGGACTTTCCTCCGAGGAGACGGCTGCTGGGCAGAGAGAAGGAGACATGCCTCGGTGGAGGCGCGAGGCAGCCAGCCAGCCCCATTTGCACCCTACTTTTTCCCAGATGTAGATGAATGCCGTATGCTTGCTCACCTGTGTGCTCATGGGGAGTGCATCAACAGCCTTGGCTCCTTCCGCTGCCACTGTCGGGCCGGGTACACACCGGATGCTACTGCTACTACCTGCCTGGGTGAGCCCAGCCCTCTGCACCTGCACCCTTGGCCCAGCCTGGCCACCTTCTGTGCAGCCCCTGAGCACAACTTCCCTGAGACTTTCCAGTTTGCAATGTTAGGCTTTCATTTACAAAGTGGTGCCCGAACCATACAGACAACTGAGGGCCAGGTGCGATGGCTCGCTACTGTAATCCCAGTATTTTGGGAGGTCGAGGTGGGAGGATCACTTGAGACCAGGAGTTCCATAGCAACATAGCAAGACCCCATCGCTAAAAAAAATTAGCCAGGATGGTGGCCTGTAGTCCCACATGCGCCTGTAGCCCCAGCTACTTGGGAGGCTGCTTGAGCTCAGGAGTCTGAGGCTGCAGTGAGCTATGATTGTGCCACTGCAGTCCAGCCTGGGTGACAGAGTGAGACCCTGTCTCTTAAAAAATGAAAAAGAAAAGAAAAGAAAGAAAAAAGAAACAGGCCAGGCACAGTAGCTCATGCTTGTAATCCCAGCACTTTGGGAGGCCAAGGTGGGCACATCATTTGAAGCCAGGATTTCAAGACCAGCCTGGCCAAGATGGTGAAACCCCATCTCTGCTAAAAATACGAAAATTAGCTGCACGTGCTGGTGCACGCCTATAATCCCAGCTACGCGGGAGGCTGAGGCAGGAGAATCGTTTGAACCCCGGAAGTGGAGGTTGTAGTGAGCTGAGATCATGCCACTGCAGTTTAGTCTGGACAACAGAGTGAGACTCTGTCAAGAAAGAAAGAGAAAGAAAGGGAAGGAAGGAAGGAAGGGAAGGGAAGGAAGGAAGAGAGAGAGACAGAAAGAAACAAAGAGAAAGGGGAGAAAGAGAAAAAAGAGAAGAAAGAAAGAAGAGAAAGAAAGAAAAAGAGAGAGAGACAGAAAGAAAGAGAAAGAAACAGAAAGAAAGAAAGAGAAAGAGAGGGAGAAAGAGAGAAAGGGAGAGGAAGGAAGGGAAGGAAGGCCAAGTGAGGTGGCTCACGCCTGTAATCCCAGCACACTTTGGGAGGCTGAGGCAGAAGGATCACTTGAGGCCAGGAGTTTGAGACCAGCCTGGCCAACATCGTGAAACCGTCTCTACTAAAAAAAAGAAAAAAGTAAAAAGAAAAAAAATTAGCCAGGTGTTATGTGCCTGTAATCCCAGCTGCTTGGGAGGCTGAGGCAGGAGAATTGTTTGAACCTGGGAGGCGGAGGGTGCAGTGAGCTGAGATTGCGCCATCGCATTCCAGCCTGGGTGATGAAACGAGACTCTGTCTCAAGAAAGAAAGAGAGAAACAAGGAAGGGAGGGAGGGAGGGAGGGAGGATCCTTTCGTTCTCCCACCCCCACCCTGTTTGGGCCACTTTCCTGCTGTTATTTCTTCCTTTTATTTTGCACATCCTGATATTTTTCAGTTGTGTTTTGTAGCAAGCGTACATCTAAGTCAGCGGGAAGAAAACTCTAGCCCGAGGGTCAAGTCTGGCCCTCCATTTGTTCTTGTCAATAAAGTTTTATTAGCACACAGCCATGCACATTTGTCTGCTTACCCTCAATGGCTGCTTTGCTAGTACAAAGGCCACATGGAGTAGTTGTATCTGAGATGGTGTGGCCTGCACAACCAAATGTATTTCCCATCTGGCTTTTTGCAGAAAGAAGTGTTCATTCCTGTGTAAGTCCACAGATTTCAGATGGTCGGGGTCTGGTGGAGACCTCAGTCCCTGAACACCCCCAGGGAATCTCTGTCTAACCCCGCCCCACCACCCACGCTGTCCTTCCCCAGATATGGATGAGTGCAGCCAGGTCCCCAAGCCATGTACCTTCCTCTGCAAAAACACGAAGGGCAGTTTCCTGTGCAGCTGTCCCCGAGGCTACCTGCTGGAGGAGGATGGCAGGACCTGCAAAGGTGATGTCCTTTCAACTCTCCCCCACTCCCACCACTGCATGCAGTCTAGGGCCCCAAAGGGATGCCCAAGACATGTCCCCTGCAATCTCACCCCCTCCCATCTGCATGGAGTCAAGCACCATCTCCGGGGTCTTTCTCTTGTCACCCCTCTGCCTGGAGGTGGCAAGGGCAGCCCCTGGGAAGCCCCTAGTCCCCCACTGGGCCCTGCCCTGAGCCTGCTGGACCATCCGTGCTGCAGACCTGGACGAATGCACCTCCCGGCAGCACAACTGTCAGTTCCTCTGTGTCAACACTGTGGGCACCTTCACCTGCCGCTGTCCGCCCGGCTTCACCCAGCGCCACCAGGCCTGCTTCGGTGAGTGACCCTTGCCCCTCACCGGGAGGTGACGCATGACCCCAGCATTAGTTATTTTGCTCACCAAAAAAATATCAAGTTGGCCGGACGCAATGGCTCACGCCTGTAATCCCAGCACTTTGGAAAGCTGAAGCGGGTGGATCATCTGAGGTCAGGAGTTCAAGACCAGCCTGGCCAACATGGTGAAAACCCGTCTCTACTAAAAATACAAAAAAATTAGCCTGGCATGGTGGCAGGTGCCTGTAATCCCAGCAACTCGAGAAGCTGAGGCAGGAGAATCGCTTGAACTCGGGAGGCAGAGGTTGCAGTGAGCTGAGATCATGCCACTGCACTCCAGCCTGGGCAACAAGAGCGAAACTCTGTCTCAAAAAAAATAGTATCAAGCACCCGGTGTGTACTGGACACTGGGGACATGGGGGCGATCAGAACAAAGTCGTTACTTCCTTAGTGCTCGCTTCCTGGAGGCATCTAGAACCTCCTTCCTCTCCTTTGGGAGAAGAGAGGCCCTCTGGCCTTGGCTTATGGCATCTTGCCTTCCCCCTGACAAGTCCCTGCTGGATCTCCCTCCCAGAGCCTCCCCAGAGCGCTCCTGAAATCCCAGGTCTCACATAGTCCCAAGAGGAAATCAGTTCAACAGCTAAAGCCACAAGGGCATCTGCTACCATCATTGTTTCTTAGTGTCTCGTGGCCCCCAGGGAACACAATCTTCCCCAAAGGCACAGCCTAGTCAAGGGTGGCCCCATTCACGTGCCCACTAATCTGCCCAGACAGCACCTACTGTGTACCAGGCAGCGCTCTAGACCAAAGGGTGGCAAACTCCAGGCTGCCAGCCAAGCCCGGCCCCCTGCTTGCTTTTGTTAATAAAGTTTTATTGACACACAGCCAAGCCCACTTGCTTACAATCACCTGTGGCTGCTTTTGCACTATATTGGCAGAGAAGAGTCTTGGGACAGAGCCTGTTACAGAAACAGAAATGGTTTGTCAGGCCCTGTTATAGACCCTGGGGGTACAGCAACAAACATAAAAGGCAGGGCTCTTCCATCATGGAACTTTCCTTCTAGCACAGAATCAAGACTAGAAGCAGACATAACAAGAAATTAACAGAATGGTGTGGTTGGGTGTGGTAGCTCATGCCTGTAATCCCATCACTTTGGGAGGCTGAGGCTGGCAGATCACTTGAGGCCAGGAATTCGAGACCAGCCTGGCCAACATGACAAAAACCCATTTCTACTAAAAATACAAAAATTAGCCGGGTGTGGTGGTGGCACCTGTAATCCCAACTACTTGGGAGGCTGAGGCAAGAGAATCACTTGAACCTGGGAGGTGGAGGTTGCAGTGAGCCGAGATCGTGCCCCAGCACTCAGACACAGCAAGACTCTGTCTCGAAAACCAACCAACAAACAAAAAATTAACAGAATAGTGTGTTCAAAGGTGATGTGTGTCATGAAAGAAAGAAAAAGTAAAAGCAGGAGTTCAGGAAAGAAGGAGAGGGCCACAGGGTTGTTTTGGAGGGTGGGGAGAGGTTTGGTGGTGGTTGTTTTTGGTTATGTTGTCTGTTTGTTTGTTTGTTTTAGAGATGGAGTCTTGCTCCGTCACCCAGGCTGGAATACGGCAATATGATCACAGCTCACTGAAACCTCAAATTCCTGGGCTCAAGCAATTCTCTCCCTTCAGCTTCCCTGGTACTTGGGACTACGGGCTCACCACATCTGGGTTTTTTGTTTTGTTTTTTGTTTCTCAGAGATGGAGTCTCTTAATGACTCTATTGCCCGGGCTGGAGTACAGTGGCTATTCACAAATGTGATCACAGCACACTGAAGCCTCAAACTCCTGGTGTCAAGTGATCCTCCCACCTCAGCCTCCTGAGAGGGCTTCAGTTTTAAGAGAGGGATCAGGTCAAGTGTCACCAAAAGAGAACATTTGGCTGGGCACTGTGGCTCATGCCTGTAATCCCAGCACTTTGGGAGGATGGCTTAGGGCCAGGAGTTCGAGACCAGCCCAGGCAACATGGCAAGACTCCATCTCTACAAAAAATACAAAATTAGCTAGAGGTGGTGACACCTGCCTGTAGTCTTAGCTACTTAGGAGGCTGAGGTGGGAGGATCTCTTGAACCCAGGAGGTTGAGGCTGCAGTGAGCAGTGTTCATACCACTGCAGTCCAGCCTAGGGGACAGAGCAAGACTCTCAAAAAAAAAAAAAAAAAAAAAAAGAGAGAGAGAACATTTGAACAAAGACTCTTGAAACAAGAGGCATTTCTGTTTCTCTGCAACATTAAAGTCTGTGGCCAGGCATAATGGCTCACACCTGTAATCCCAGCATTTTGGGAGGCTGAGGCAGGAGGATTGCTTCAGCTCAGGAGTTTGAGACCAGCCTGGGCAACACAGTGAGACCCCATCTCTATTAAAAAAAAAAAGTAAGGTTTTCACTGGACGTGTGAGCAGCTGCATGGACCAGGGCCGTGCATCACATGGGTACTATCCGTGGAGCAAGGTCACACGTGACTGCTTCTCTCACTAGAAATGAGTTTAAATTCTCAGCCAGGCAGGTGGTGGTGTGAGGCTCAACTTGATCAAAAGTCAACAAACTTTTTCTGCAAAGGGCTCAAGAGGAGTAAATATTTTCAGCTTTGTAGTTGAGATGGTCTCTGTCGCCATGATTGGACTCTACCATGCTAGCATCAAAGCAGCTGGAGAGATACGTAAATGAAAGACCGTGTCTGTGTCCCAATAAAACTTTATTGATACAACAGATAGTGGCTTGGATTTTGTCTCAGGGTGTTCCTGTCTGTTGATGACTAAACTATTAATAGAAGAGCAAACTCACATGACCACAGTAGGCCAGCCTGACACTTGGTTTGCTTTGCTAGATGTAAAGGAAAGAAATCGTGGGTGGTGGCAGACATTTCTGTTTTTAATTTTTGAGATGGAGTCTTGCTCTGTCGCCCAGGCTGGAGATTGCAATGGTGCAATCTCAGCTCACTGCAATCTCACCTCCCAGGTTCAAGCGATCCTCCTGCCTCAGCTTCCCAAGTAGCTAGGACTACAGGTGTGTGCCACCACGCCCGGCTAATTTTTGTATTTTTTGTAGAGATGGGGTTTTGCCATGTTGCCCAGGCTGGTCTTAAACTCCTGGGCTCAAGCAATCTGCCCATCTCGGCCTTCCAAAGTGCCGGGATTGCAGGCCACGGTGCCTGGCTGTGCCAGACATTTCTTCTGGCCAGAGTCTAGAGCTATTCTCTGTGGCCCCTCAAGTGACAGCTCAGGCAGCTGCAGGGGCCACTCCTACTTAGAAGCTGCATATTCCCATGTCTGTTGTTTCCAAGAGATATTCACTTTTTGTTTGCTCATTTTTGTTTTTTGAGACAGAGTCTCACTCTGTCGCCCAGGCTGGAGTGCAGGGGCGTGATCGTGGCTCACTGCAACCTCTGCTTCCTGGGTTCAAACGATTCTCCCACCTCAGCCTCCCAAGTAGCTGGGATTACAGGCATGCAGCACCACATCCAGCTAATTTTTGTATTTTTAGTAGAGACGGGGTTTCACTATGCTGGTCAGGCTGGTCTCGAACTCCCAGCCTCAGGTGATCTGCCCGCCTCGGCCTCCCAAAGTGCTGGGATTACAGGCATAAGCCACTGTGCCCGACCCCAAGAGAGACTCTACATCTCCATAGATATGTGCTTAGTGTCAAGAATCTCTGTACTCAAGGAAGCTAAAAGCAGGATTTTCCACCAGGAATTTGCTGTTAATTCCTCAAAATCCCAGTTCAAATGCAATATACCAGCCATGGGCTCCTACCATTGTAGCAATGCTCTCTGGCCATTTCTACCAATGCCCTCCTACCATCGTAGCAACCTGGCCATTTTAGCCAGCTCAGGCTGCCGTAACAAAATGCCATAGACTGCAAGTGTGGGATTTAGCAAATTCAGATCCAAAAACTGGGCCGGGCGCAGTGGTTTGCACCTGTAATCCCAGCACTTTGGGAGGCTGAGTTGGGAGGATCTCTTGTGTCCGGGAGTTTGCGACCAGCCTGGGCAACATAGTGGACAATGCAGTCCCCACTAAAAATACAAAAATTAGCCAGGCATGGTCTTGTGCACCTGTAGTCACAGCTACCCAGGAGCCTAAGGTAGGAGGCTCACCTGAGCCCAGGAGGCGGAGGTTGCAGTGAGCTGAGACTGTGCCACTTCACTCCAGCCCAGGGGACAGAATGAGATCCTATCTAAAAAAACCAAAATTAACAGTTGGTTAAATGAAGCAGAGCAAATCCACACCAAGTGAAGATGTGATGGCCATTTAAAATTATGCAAATAAGAATAGTAAGAAAAAAATATATATGTGTGTGTGTATATATATATTTTTAAGATGGAATCTCACTCTGTCAGTCACCCAGACTGGAGTGCAGTGGAACAATCTTGGCTCATCGCAACCTCCGCCTCCCCGGTTCAAGCGATTCTTCTGCCTCAGCCTCCCGAGTAGCTGGGACTACAGGCGTGTACCACCACACCTGGCTAAATTGTTTTGTATTTTTAGTAGAGATGGGGCTTCACCATGTTGGTCAGGCTGATCTCGAACTCCTGACTTCAGGTGATCCGGAGGCTCCCTAGGCCTCCCAAAGCACTGGGATTACAGGCATGAGCCACTGTACCCAGCCCCCAAGAATAGTAAGAATATTTAAAGACATAGAAAGATGATCACAGACTATTCAGTTTAAAACAATAGCTTATACACACACACATGCACGCACACAGACAACCCATACACTGGGTGGCTTAAACTACAGAGATTAATTTTTTTTTTCTGTTCTGGAAGCTGGGCAGTTCAAGATCAAGGTGGCAGCATGGCTGGTTCTGTGAGGGCTCTCTTCTTGGTTTGCAGACAGCCACCTTCTTGCTGTGTCCTCACTTGGCAGAGACAGAGCAAGCTTTCTGGTGTCTCTTATAAGGGCACTATTCTCATCATAAAAGCCCTACCCTCATGACCTTATCTAACCCTGATCACCTCCCAAAGACCTAATCTCCAAATACCAGCCCACTGGGGGTTAGGGCTTCAATATAGGATTTTGGAGAGACACAAACATTCAATCCATGGCACCGGCTGACCTCACACTATTGTCAGGTTTCCATGAGAACAAAACTCAACAGGCAACCCTATGTCATTTTTCCATGGGAGAAGGAAAAGAGGCTTTGTTTATCTTTTACTCTTTTACCGGGCACTGCCCTAAGCCTTTTACATGATTAGGTTAATTTAATTCTCTCTCGCATGCACACAAAAATGCAATGAGGTAGACATTATCATCTTCATATACAGCTGAGGACATCGAGGCACAGAGAGGGTAGGTAAGTTGCCCAAGGACACACAGCTTTGAGGCGGTGGAGATGAGATTCTTTATGTGCAGGATCTCAAACATTGGTGCCTATTCTGTGAGTCAGGAACTGTTACAGATCTCATTTCACAGAGTGGGAAACAGGCACAGAGAGGGTGAGCAACTTGCCTGAAGCCACACAGTGGTGGGACTGGCATTGTGTAACCTGACACGAGTTCCTTAACCAGCAGGCAACCCTGCCTGATCTCTCTCCTCTGCAGACAATGATGAGTGCTCAGCCCAGCCTGGCCCATGTGGTGCCCGCGGGCACTGCCACAATACCCCGGGCAGCTTCCGCTGTGAATGCCACCAAGGCTTCACCCTGGACAGCTCAGGCCATGGCTGTGAAGGTACAGCCCAGCTTTGGCTGGGGTCTAGTGTTTGGGGGTGTTGGTCCTGAGAGCCGTCTGGTAAACCCTCTCTCCCTCTCTCTATGTCTCAGATGTGAATGAATGTGATGGGCCCCACCGCTGCCAGCACGGCTGTCAGAACCAGCTAGGGGGCTACCGCTGTGGCTGCCCCCAGGGTTTCACCCAGCACTCCCAGTGGGCCCAGTGTGTGGGTGAGTGGAAAGGGCTGGGAAGAAGCTGGGCCCTCCACCAGAATCTGCTCAGAGCAGGCGACTAACAGACACCACCCTGCAAGATGATGTGACAAGCACAATTATCTAAAGATTGAACAGGCCAGCCCAGAAGATAGTGAGTTTCCCACTGCTGGGGAGTCAAGGTGCAGCAGAATAAGCATCAAAAAGTGTCTGAGTTCATTCCTTAGGGCATGGTGGCCTGGAGGACTCAGTTGAGAAAGATTCTGAGACCTGAAGTCTGCAATTTTGTGATCACAGGGAAAGAGTGCTGTGATTGATTAGTGATGTCTGCCACAAGTGTGATTAGTGATGTCTGCTATGGATGCTGCAAGGGGCAATGGAGGTGTGCATGCTATATCATTGCCATAGCTGTTGCAGAGGCCCTCCATTTGGGGGGCTAGCCTTCTGCCCCCCAACCTTACCCCATCTTCTGGCTGCTCTAGGACCTCCTAGCAGCCTCTTTCACTGCTCTTTTCATTCCTCCACTGCAGTGCAGCTTTCACCCTCTACCATTTTCAGGCCCACTTGCTCTCTCCTGAGACTTCTCCTCGGCCTCCATCCTCTACCTCCACTGCTCTGGGCACCACAGTCTGCCCCTTCAGGCTCCTGGACACTCTCTTCTGTGGCCTTTGTGATGTGGCTATCCCTGCTCTCCCACTGCCTCACAGGCACTGCCTTCTTTGTCCCCTCCTTTTGTCTGTCATGGTGGGTCTTTAGCTAAGTTCTTCTTGGGCTTCCCACACCACATGACCCCAACCCCCAGGCAAGCTGCTTGTCCCCTGGGGATCTTGGGGATCCCACAGACCATTGGCCTTTGCTGGCAACTCTTCCTCAACTTGTTTCCTCCCCCCGTACTGACTCATTCATTCTTTCCCCGACTGTTTGCCAAGGACCTTCCTTTCACTAGGCCCTGAGCTCAGATGCAGAAGTGAGCTGAAAAACCATTTCTGCCTTGAGTTTTTCAGTCCAGCAAAGGAAACAGAGATTAATTAGACCCCCAACTAGGTTCTCAACAGAGGACCATTTTACCCCCATAGTACATTTTGAAGTGTCTGCAAGACATTTTTGATCATCACAATTGGGATCCACCATGGTAGTTCACTCTTGTGGGGTATTGAGATAGGAGGATCATTTGAGGCCAGGAGTTCAAGACCAGCCTAGGCAACATATCAAGACCCCCATCTCTACAAAAAGTTAAAAGATTAGCCAGGCATGTTGGTGCACACCTGTAGTCCCAGCTACTCGGGAGGCTGAGGCAGGAGGATCCCTTGAGCCCAGGACGTCAAGGCTGCAGTGCACTATGGTTGCACCACTGCACTCCAGCCTGGGCAACAGAGTGAGACTCCCAACTCTAAACAGACAATTGGAGGCAGATAGGTGTTCCTGGTGTCAAGCGGGTGGAAGCCAGGGATGCTGCTCAATGTCCCACAGTGCAAGGAGGCCTCCTCCCTAGAGAATGATCTGGCCCCAAGTGTCAATAGCGCTGAGGGTGAGAAAGCTTGTTCTAGATCATCCCACATTTTGGGATTTAGGGGAAGTGTTGAGAGATGCTGTGAAGGAGAACCACAGGGTTTGGGGCAGCGGGGCTATGGGGCCGATCTAGTCTCAGGGCTCACTGCCAGCTTGCTGGAGAGTTTGGCATTGGACTTGGGCTCTGAACATAGAGCATTCCAGGTGGAGGGCTCTGGGGGTGTGAAGGCTGCACTGCCCCACCTCTGCATCCTCCCTCTCCTCCTCTTTTCCTCCCACAGATGAGAACGAGTGTGCCCTGTCGCCCCCCACCTGCGGGAGCGCCTCCTGTCGCAACACTCTTGGTGGCTTCCGCTGCGTCTGCCCCTCTGGCTTTGACTTTGATCAGGCCCTCGGGGGCTGCCAGGATGTGGATGAGTGCGCCGGACGGCGTGGCCCCTGTAGCTACAGCTGTGCCAACACGCCTGGTGGCTTCCTGTGCGGCTGTCCTCAAGGCTACTTCCGGGCTGGGCAAGGGTGAGAGGCTGGAGTGGGGCAAGCAGACTCCATGCCCCGCAAGCGTCCATGCACGCACACACACACACACACACGGGGCTTTGTGCATGCCAAGAATTTACCAGACGAGCTCCTTCAGCCTGTGCATGCAGGCATTTGCCCACATATGCACAGAGTCCTGGACACGCAGAGGTACAGTGGCACCTGTATCTATTCACACACATCCTCACAGCACTCACATGTAGTTGTCCACGTGGCACACACCCGTACCAGCATGCGTGGGCACCCTTGTGCATTTACAGATCCCAGCATGCACACGTGTGTGTGTGTGTGTGCGCGCGCGCATGTCCCAGTGTGCACTCAGGCTCATGCATGCCCACATCCCTGGGGGCACAGTGCCATTGCTACATCCTGGTTTGCACAGGTGAGGAAGCACGCGTCAGCCATCTGTGAGTGCTCACACTATACACACATCCCCGGGCACACTCAGGGAGATTCACACATTCCTACGAGCACACATGTGCCTGCATGAGTTATTCCCCATGTGAACACACAGGTTGGCACACGCACATGCCCCTGGGTATGCTCATGTCCACTCATTCATCCCAGCCTGTGCACGTCCTCTCACTCCTGTGTTCACACCTATGCCCAAATGAACCAAGGGACACACATGCACACCCTTATGTGGTGCACACACACTCGTGCACACGGAGCCACACCAGCACATGCTCAGAGGCATTTGTGTGCGTGGGCATTTGCAGCATGACTCAGAACGGAGTATGGGGTGGAGCGGCGTGGCTGGGGAGGTCCCATCAGCCCACCTCTGAAACCCCTCCACCCTGCCCATCCTGGCCCAGGCACTGTGTCTCCGGCCTGGGCTTCAGCCCCGGACCTCAGGACACCCTGGACAAAGAGGAGCTGCTCTCGTCTGAAGCCTGCTACGAATGCAAGATCAATGGCCTCTCCCCTCGGGACCGGCCACGACGCAGTGCCCACAGGGACCACCAGGTGACATGGGTGCTGCACTAGGCAGGGGTGGCCAGGGAATGGGTGAGTGTGGGAAAGAGGCTGTGGACCCGACTTAGTCATGTCAGCCCCCCAAGAAGGAGCACCAGGCTCCAGATCCCAACAGGTTCCCCATGTCATGGTGCTGGCTTAGGGCCTTCTTGTGCTTTCTCAGCCCTGGGATTTTTCTTGGGGGGGTCTCTGGGGGACACATCTCCCAGACACTCTGCCTCACTCCTGGTGACAAGTCAGGCGTCTTCCATACAGACCCTGGCCGGGCTGTGATGCTTTCTATGGGTCCCTTTTATAAAGGCACTTGGATGCAGGGAAATAACTGGGCCCCTCCAACCCTGCCTGCACCCTGGAATCTGTCACCCCCTCACCTCCTGGTTGGTGAAGGCCTCCCTTGGGACCCTTTTGGGATTTAGTTCCAATGGGGCCCTAAGTGGCCTCTGTACCACAGCTCTGCCCATCTCAACTCTTCTGTGCATCCCTCTGGGCTGTTCTCACAAACCCTTAGGCCAAGTTAAGCCCAAGCCCCTTCCCTGTCTGAGCCTTGGGGAGGTGAGTCTTTTCTCTGGGGACCCCAGCAGAGGCTCCCCTTAGGAGCCCCAGGGCCCCAACCTGACATACCCACTCAGCATCTACCCTGTACCCCTCTTGTGCCTGAGGTGCTCCTGGAGTTCCTGAACCTGCCTTGTCTCTAGGAATCTCAGGGATCTTCAACACACCACTCAGTAGCCGTAGGGCAGGCCTATGGCTCCATCCCTCCTTCCCTCTCGGGCCACCCCATCAAGGTGTGCAGAGACGGCAGTTTTGCCACAGATGCCAGCTGCTTGCCCCTCAACTGAAGAGTCCCTGACTATGGGTCAGTCCTGCAGCCATCACCCAAGGGATCTGAAAGCCAAAAATGTATTAAACACCTGCTGTATGCAGGTATCACTCCAAGTGCTCTCTGTTCACAGCCTCTCAATGTTTATGACAACCCTGGGAGGTGTAGATGCCACTATTTTTTTTTTTTTTTTTTGAGACGGAGTCTCACTTTTGTTGCCCAGGCTGGAATGCAATGGCGTGATCTCGGCTGACTGCAATCTCTGCCTCTTGGGTTCAGGCGATTCTCCTGCCTCAGCCTCCCGAGTAGCTGGGATTACAGGCGTGCACCACCACGCCCAGCTAATTCTGTATTTTTAGTAGAGACGGGGTTTCTTCATGTTGGTCAGGCTGGTCTCGAACTCCTGACCTCAGGTGATCCGCCCGGCTTGACCTCCCAAAGTGCTGGGATTACAGGCATGAACCACTGCACCCGGCCTAGATGCCACTATTATCCCTATTTTACAGATGGAGGAACTCAGGCTCTGAGAGGTTAGGGCACATGCCCAAGTTACAGAACTTGAACGTGGTGGTTCAGAGATTCCATGGATATGGCACATGGACTTCTCTTTACAAGCAGCCTTGGCATCCATGGCCAGCCATTCTGGGCCCCTCTGTCTTCCGAAGCCATCACTTTACATTGTTTCCCAAACAATTATCACTGAACATGGAAACCATTACCCCAAACTCACCCCCACTGCAGACATTTAGGTCGAAGCTTCTTCACTCCACAGATTTTACTGAATACCACTGCTGGGCACTGTAATGGAGCAACAGTGAACAACAACAACAAAAACACCTGCCCTCGTGAGGCTGATATTCTAAAAGGGAGACACACAAGAAATCAACATGTAAAACATATCATCTTTTATAACACATGACAAATATGATACATGATAAGTGCTATGGGGAAAAACAAAGTGAGACATGGGATAGGGTTATTGGGCTTGAGAGGCTTTCTATATTAGATAAAATGTGAGTATATTACTTTGTATTACTGAAAGGCCCTTTTTCCCCTCTAGTTATTTTTTCCCCCTTGCTAGGAAAAACTGTGGATGTATATATTATCCCATAGTTACTGATATTTTCTGTAAACTTCATAAGGGTAGAGCTGTGTCTGTAGGATTTACTACTGTATTGGTACCCCTTGGTACTCAATAAGAGTGAGTGAGTGGTTGTCAGGGTCCCAGGGCAGAAGTAGATCAAGACAGAGAAGGGCTAATTTTTGTATTTTTAGTAGAGATGGGGTTTCGCCATGTTGGCCAGGCTGGTCTCAAACTCCTGGCCTCAAGTGATCAGCCCACCTCAGACTCCCAGAGTGCTGGGATTACAGGTGTGAGCCACTGTGCCCAGTCAAGGCCAGGATTTTGAGACCAGCCCGGGTAACATAGTGAGACCCCCTCCACCTACAAAAAGTAAAAATATTAGCCAGCTGTGGTGCCATGTGCCTGTAGTCCCAGCTACTTGGGAGGCTGAGGTGGGAGGATTGCTGGAACCCAGGAGTTCAAAGCGGCAGTAAGCTGTGATCACACCTCCGCACTCCAGCCTGGGTGACAGACAGACCCTGTCTCAAAAATAGGGCTGTATTGTGCCTTTGCCTGCAATACCCACTGACTGCCAGCAGGGGTCAGTAAGAGCATAAGTCTTAACAACATTCCGTGGGAAGAAGGCCTGAGATCTGCAGAACTGAGGGGCTGGGGAACAGGAATAACTTTCACTTGAATGCAACAGCAAAACACTCCATCGGCATGTAAATGAGGCCAAACCAACACAGTGCTCCCTAAAACAAAGGCAAAGAAAACACAGATGACCTTCTGTGGGGTTGGATACCTCACCCAGCCCTGGGGTAGCCTGCCATTGAGGCTCGCTGTCTTATTCAGGGCCCTGTCCAGCTGCCAAGACCAGGAAGGCACTTCAGAGGAGCTTAAATAAAGAAGGGTTTGTCATTGGCACACAAGGGGCTCTCAAAGAGGGCCAGATGCAGGAAGCACAGCGGAAGCTATCAGGCGGCTCTTCTGTCTGGTCCTTTACGCTCTCCTCTCCAGCCCTGCTTGGCATCCCGTTTCTCTCACTGTCAGCTCTGGCATTCTTTTAGGGGCTGGCTTCTGCTGAAAGGCCCTTGTTCCTAACACCAGCCATCCCAAGACATTTCTGAGTGACCTTAGGGCTCTGGGTCGCAATGTCATCTGAATAATCCCCTGGCTGCTGGGTCTCTGAGAGCAAATCTTTGATACCTTTGGCCCAGGCTGGCAGGGGTCTGAGCAAGGTCCCTCAGCTGGGACTAGGGGTCTGTAGTGTGTAACAGTGGCCGTTTCCCTGCCTCTCTCAGAAGCAGCCTCAGCCTTATGCCACTGAGTCTACAGATCCAGCTGACCTTGCGGATGAACAACCAGACTTGAGATGCCAAGGGAAGCAGTATTTTCCTCCACTTTATTTTTTTATTGATTTATTATTTATTTATTTATTTATTTATTTATTTATTTGAGGCAAGGTCTCACTCTGTCACCCAGGCTGGAATGCAGTGGCGCAATCATAGCTCACTGCAGCCTTGAACTCCTGGGCTCAAGCAATCCTCCCGCCTCAGTCCCCCAAGTAGCTGGGACCACAGGCACATGTACCACCACACCTGCCCAGCTAATTTTTGTATTTTTTGTAGAGACGGGGTTCACCATGTTGCCCAGGCTGGTCTCAAACTCCTGGGCTCAAGTGATCCACCCACTTCAGCTTCCCAAAGTGCTGGGAGTACAGGCATGAGCCACCGTGCCCACCCTATTTATTGATTTTTTTTTTTTTTTGAGACGGAGTCTTGCTCTGTCGCCCAGGCTGGAGTGCAGCAGCATGATCTCCACTCACTGCAAGCTCCGCCTCCTGGGTTCATGCCATTCTCCTGGCTCAGCCTCTGGAGTAGCTGGGACTACAGGCACCTGACACTATGCCTAGCTAATTTTTTTTTTTTTTTTTTGTATTTTTAGTAGAGATGGGGTTTCACCTTGTTAGCCAGGATGGTCTCAATCTCCTGACCTCGTGATCCACCTGCCTGAGCCTCCCAAAGTGCTGGGATTACAGGTGTGAGCCACTGCGCCCAGCCTATTTATTGATTTTTAAAATCAATTTATTTTCTTTTTTTCGGGGAGCAGGGTCTCACTCTGTCACCCAGGCTAGAATGCAGCAGTGCAATCATAGCTCACTGCAGCTTGAACTCCCAGGCTCAAGGGATCCTCCCACCTCAGCCTCCCTAGTAGCTGGGACTACAGGTGTGCAACACCACACCTGGTTAATTTCTTGTATTTTTAGTAGAGACAGAGTTTCACCAGGTTACTCAGGCTGGTCTCGAACTCCTGGGCTCAAGCAATCTGTCCACCTTGGCCCTCAGCCAACTTCATGTCTTTTCATAGCACATCTTGTCACTTTTACATTTTCCATTTATTTGTCTACTATCTGCTTTGCTTTACTAGAAGGTAAACTCCCTGAGGGGAAGGATTTTTATCTGCTCATTGCTAAATCCCCAGTGCCTCAAAGATTGCCAGGAATTCAGTAGGTGCCTAATAAACATATATATATTTTTGAGACAGGGTCTCAGTCTGTTACCCAGGCTGGAGTGCAGAGGTGTGATCACAGCTCACTGCTGCTTCGAACTCCTGGGACCTCCCACATCAGCCTCCTAAGTAGCTGGGACTACAGGTGCACACCAGTACTAATATTTTCACTTCTTGTGGGTGGATGAGGTCTCACTATGTTGCCCATGCTGGCCTCAAAATCCTGGCCTTGGCCAGGCACAATGGCTCACGCCTGTAATCCCAGCACTTTGGGAGGCTGAGGTGAGCGGATCACTTGAGGCCAGGAGTTTGAGACCAGCCTGGCCAACATAGTGAAACCCTGTCTCTACTGAAGATACAAAAATTAGCCAGGCATGATGGCAGGCACCTGTAATTCCGGCTACTTGGGAGGCTGAGGCAGGATAATCACTTGAACCCAGGAGGCAGAGGTTGCAGTGAGCCGAGATCGTGTCACTGCACTCCAGCCTGGGCGACAGCAAGACTCCATCTCAAAAAAAAAAAAAAAAAAGAAGAAGAAACAAAGAAATCCTGTCCTCAAGCAGTCCTCCTGCCACAGCCTCCAAAAGTGCTGGGATTATAGGCATGAGCCCCTGTGCCCATCCTATTTTTTTAGATTGAGAGGGTACAGGTTTGTTATTAATAAATGGATATATTGCATGATGAGGCGGTTTGGGCTTCTGCTGATCCCATCATCCAAACAGTGAACATAGTTCCCAATAGGTAGTTTTCCTTTTATTTATTTATTTATTTGTTTTGAGACAGTCTTCCTCTGTTGCCCAGGCTGGAGTGCAGTAGCGTGATCTCAGCTCACTGCAACCTCCACCTCCCGGGTTCAAGCGATTCTCCTGCCTCAGCCTCCCAAGTAGCTGGGACTACAGGCGCCCGCCACCACGCCCAGCTAATTTTTGTATTTTTAGTAGAGACTGGGCTTCACCATATTGGTCAGGATGGTCTCGAACTCCTGACCTTGTGGTCCACCCGCCTCGGCCTCCCAAAGTGCTGGGATTACAGGCGTGAGCCACTGCGCCCGGCCTCCCAACTCTTGTCTCCCTCCCTCTCTCCCTGCTCTAGTAGTCCTAGTGTCTGTTCTTCCCATCTTTATGTCCATGGGTATGCAATTTTTAGCTCCCACTTATAACTGAGAACATGCCGTATTTGGTCTTCTGTTTCTGCATTAATTAGCTTAGGATAATGACCTCCAGCTGCATCCACGTTGCTGCAAATGGCATGATTTCATTCCTTTTTATGGCTCTTTCCTTCACTTTAGAGATTGGCCAGAATCTCCTCTTTGGCCACAATCCGAGGACCCCCTACCCACACCACATCCCGATTCTCCTGGGCTCTGACCACACACCTGGCCTTTCTTCCCAGGTGAACCTGGCCACCCTTGACTCCGAGGCCCTGCTGACCTTGGGCCTGAACCTCTCACACCTGGGCCGGGCCGAGCGCATCCTGGAGCTCCGGCCGGCCCTGGAGGGTCTAGAGGGCCGGATCCGCTACGTCATCGTCCGCGGAAACGAGCAAGGTTTCTTTCGCATGCATCACCTCCGTGGCGTCAGCTCCCTGCGGCTGGGGCGGAGGCGGCCGGGGCCTGGAACCTACCGGCTGGAGGTGGTGAGCCACATGGCAGGACCCTGGGGTGTCCAGCCAGAGGGGCAGCCAGGGCCACGGGGCCAGGCCTTGAGGCTGAAGGTGCAGCTGCAGTTGCTTTAGTTGGGAGGAGCCTCAGTGGGCCCCAGCTGTCCAGAGAAGGGGGATTCTGGAACTGGGAAGGACTGTTCCCCAGAAGCGATGGCTGACCAGATTGAACCCTGAAACTCAGGAAGAGTGAAATGCTACACGACAACCTCAGGCAAACCCGGCCTCTGCCTGGGCCTCTGTGCCAGCCCCGGGGGCCCCCCACTTACTCAGTCTTTCCTGGAGACAGCAAGAAGCTGCAATGTGCAATCCCCCTGCCCCCACAGCCAAGGTCAGGAAGAGGCCCTGTGGTCACCGTGTCTGGCCAATCTCAGGCTTTCACTTCTGTACTGCACTGTGGCTTGCCCTGGCGGGGGGCAGGGGGTTGGCAGGACATGGCAATGGGCAACTGGGGTGGGCACAGGGCTTATTCCTTGGAGTAGAAGGGTGTACAGGGGGCCCAGACTCCACAGTGACTTGCCACATTTGCCCCCCATTTGGAGAATGCTTTTATATCAAAAGTGGAGACGATAATAAAGTTATTTTGGGTTAAGTCTGCCTGCCCCTTGGCAAGTTCTTGAAGTAAGTAGTTGCTGCCCTCGGACTGGGCGAGGCAGATCTTGTGCCTGGGGAAGCAGAAGGCCTTATGGGCTCCCCAGAATGGTACTAACGGCTCACGCTTCCTGACCATGTACTACATACCAGACACCATTCGATTTTTTTTTTTATGTTTTCTGAGACAGGGTCTTGCTCTGTTGCCTAGGTTGGAGTGCAGTGGCGCGATCGTGGCTCCCTGTGGTCACCACTTCCCGGGCTCAAGCAATCCTCCCACCTCAGCCTCTCCCAAGTAGCTGGGACCAAAGGTGCACGCCACCACACCCAGCTAATTTTTTTAAATTTCTTTTTCTTTCTCTTTCTTTTTGAGACAGAGTCTCACCCTGTCACCCAGGCTGGACTGCAGTGGCGCTGTCTTGGATCACTGCAACCTCTGCCTCCCGAGTTCAAGTGATTCTCGTGCCTCAGCCTCTCGAGTAGCTGGGACTACAGATGTGTGCCACCATACCCGGCTAATTTGTGTATTTTTAGTAGAGACGGGGTTTCACCATGTTGTCCAGGCTGGTCTCAAACTCCTGACCTCAGGTGATCGGCCCGCCTCGGCCTCCCAAAGTGCCGGGATTACAGGCATGAGCTACCACGCCTGGCCTAACATTTATTTTTCTTAGAGATGGGGGTGTCCCTATACTGCCCAGGCTGATCTTGAGCTCCTGGGCTCAAGTGGTCTTACTGCCTTGGCCTCCCAAAGTGCTGGAATTACGGGTGTTAGTATCCAAGTATTTTACCATTATTGACCACTTTGATTGTCACTACAGCCTCACGGAATAGATGCTATTACCATCCCCATTTTACAGGGAAAACTGAGGCTCAGAGAAGTTAAACACTTTGGCCAAGGTCAGGCCAGGTTGAAAGTTGGGTGGCCTGGCGGGGTGTGGTGGCTCACACCTATAATCCCAGCACTTTGGGAGGCTGAGGTGAGCGGATCACCTGAGGTCAGGAGTTTGAGACCAGCCCGGCCAACATGGCGAAACCCCATCTCTACTGAAAATACAAAAAAAAAAAAAAAAGCCAGGCGTGGTCGTGGGCGCCTGTAATCCCAGCTACTCAGGAGGGTGAAGCAGGAGAATCGCTTGAACCTAGGAGGCAGAGGTTGCAGTGAGCTGAGATCATGTCACTGCACTCCAGCCTGGGCAACAGAGCAAGACTCCACCAAAAAAAAAAAAAAAAAAAGAGGAGGGGAGGGGAGGAAGTTGGGCAGCCAGGTGCAGTGGCTCATGCCTATAACCCCAGTGCTTTGAGAGGCCAAGGAGGCTGGATCACTTGAAGTCAGGAGTTCAAGACCAGCCCGGCCAACTTGGTGAAACCCCATCTCTACTAAAAATACCAAAATTAGCCAGGGGTGGTGGTACGTGCCTGTAATCCCAGTTACTCAGGAGGCTGAGGCAGGAGAATCACTTGAACCCGGGAAGCAGAAGTTACAGTGAGCGGAGATTGTGCCATTGCACTCCAGCCTGGGCGACACAGCAAGACTCTGTCTCAAAAAAAAAAAAAAAAAAAGGTGGGCATGTTCCCAGGCCATCAGCCCCCACACCACCATGCATGGTTCCAGGCGGACTCCAATTCGATGGCCAGGGTACTCATTGTGTTAATAAACACACAGTTAGCATGTACTGTGTGCTGTGCGTGTCACACATCACAGTGTATTTGGTCTCCAACAAAGCGCTATGAGGCAGGCTGTATTATCACCCCCATTTTCCGGGGGGGGCAAAATTGAGGCTTAGAGAGCTTGTGGAACCTGTCCAGGTCACCCACATAGTGCGCGGTAGAGCCCGAACACTGAACGTGACCCCATTTCTTCTGCAACTTCATCCCGGTCCCTGATCCCAAACCACCAGGGTGTCCCCTAAGAGATGATGTGCTCGGTTTTCTTTCTTTCTTTTTTTTTTTTTGAGACAAACTCTCGCTCTGTCACCCAGGCTGGAGTGCAGTGGCGTGATCTCGGCTCACTGCAACCTCTGCTTCCCGGGTTCAAACAATTCTCCTGCCTCAGCCTCCCGAGTAGCTGGGATGACAGGTGCCTGCCACCACGCCCGACTAATTTTTGCATTTTTAGTAGAGATGGGGTTTCACCATATTGACCAGGCTGGCCTTGAACTCCTGACTTCAGGTGATCCACCCGCCTTGGCCTCCCAAAGTGCTGGGATGAGAGTGAGCCACGGTGCCCGGCCAGTGTTCATTGGTTTTCATCCAGATCATTCTCTGTTGTGATGGAAACTGAGGTTGCCAAGGACTGAAGACAGCATCATCGGGTGGTGACTCAGGCCTCCACCTGCAGAATTGTCACTAGCACCTGGCACCAGAGCTCTGTCCCTGGTCTGGTCCTGGCTTACCAGTGGCCTCCAGGCAGCCTATAAGAGCTTGCAGAGGGCTTCTGTGTCCATCAGCTGGACTCACCACAGCCCTGGAATCTAAGTAGAGCAAGCACAGTGACTCTTATTCTACAGACAAGCTGAGAGGTACCCAGAGAGTCAGCAATTGGTTTAAGGTCACCAGCTGGGAAGTGCATTCTGCAACCAGTGGCCAATGCTTGGCCCCTGGAGAGCCGTCTGTTAGGAGAGCTTGGGGTGGCAAAGATCGCATTGGCTTCACCCCAGGGCAGGGCAGCAGCAACTTGCACCTCATGATGAAATGTAACAGGCAAGAAAAAAAAAGAAATGTAACAGGCAGGAATGACTCCATCACCCCCCAAGGTTTATTTAAAAGTTATAGAAAAGCATAGCCTGGGAGGGGCATCCTTGAACTGACCAGAGTTTTGGAGGGACCCAGAGGGACACACTGGCATGGCCCGGGGTGGACGGCAAGAAACAGAAAGTGAGAAGGTATCCTAAGTCTTCTCTACAAGAGCCACTGGCTGCCCAGGATTGCTGCTGGTCCCTGGAGCAGCAAAAGGCTTAAAATCAGGCCAACTCCCTCTTTCCAGTTGCCAGACGGGCAGGAGGTGGTGGGGGTGCAGAGGGAGGACCAACTCAGGTGCAGGGATTAAGACTTGACCCAAAAGACAGAGGCGTGGGGACAGCTGGGTCTGTAGGGCGACGGTTTTATCGGAGAAAGATCCGGCCCCTTCTGTGCCGATGGAGCCCAGAAATGAGCCGGCTCACAGTCCTGCAGAAGCAATGAGAGAGGCTGAAGTAAAATTGATGGCTGTAAAATAATAGTAACTATATGCATTTGTCTCTACCTCCAGTCCCTAGCACACAGCTCCTAAAACCCTTGTGAATTTCTGAGTAATAGGAGTGCTAGAATCTTTTATGCTAACTTTTTTTTTTTTTTTTTTTTTTGAGACAGTCTCGCTCTGTCGCCAGACTGGAGTGCAGTGGCACAATCTCAACTCAATGCAACCTCCGCCTCCAGGATTCAAGCGATTCTCCTGCCTCAGCCTCCCTAGTAGCTGCAACTACAGGCGCGTACCACCATGCCCGGCTAATTTTTGTATTTTTTGTATTTTTGTATTTTTAGTATTTTCGTATTTTGTATTTTTAGTAGCTAATTTTGTATTTTAGAGACAGGGTTTCACCGTGTTAGCCAGGATGGTCTTGATCTCTTGACCTTGTGATCTGCCCACCTCAGCCTCCCAAAGTGCTGGGATTACAGGTGTGAGCCACCGCACCTGGCCTTTTGTGCTAATATTTGGTCTTTGAATTCTGTTTCTGACACAGAGCTCTGGATCCCTTGGAGTGTCCTGGGTAATGGGGACATATTTTATTCTAATGAGGTGACTCTTGGTCGGCTTCTGGGTGGGGACTGGTCACCAGCAAGACCAAGCCATTGATTAGAAACTTGGAGCTTTTGGTCCCATTCTCCAGGAAGGGGAAGAAGGTTGGCAATGGAGTTAATCATCCTTCACTCCTATGTGATGAAGCTTCTAAAAAATTCCCTGGTTGGCTGGGCATGGTGGCTCACGCCTGTCATCCCAGAACTTTGGGAGGCCAAGGCAGGTGGATCACAAGGTCAGGAGTTTGAGACGAGCCTGGCCAACATAGTGAAACGCCGTCTCTACTAAAAATAAAAAAAATAAAAAAATAAAAATCCCTGGTGAAGGCCAGGCGCGGTGGCTCACGCCTGTAATCCCAGCACTTTGGACAGTTGAGGTGGGCGGATCACTTGAGGTCAGGAGTTCAAGACCAGCCTGCCCAACATGGCAAAACCCCATCTCTACTAAAAATACAAAAATTAGTTGGCAGTGGTGGTGCATGCCTATAATCCCAGCTACTCAGGAGGCTGAGATAGGAGAATCACCTGAACCCACCCTGGAGGCGGAGGTTGCAGTGAGCTGATTGCGCCATGCACTCCAACCTGGGTGACAGAGTGAGACTCTGTCTCAAAAAAAAAAAAAAAAAAAAAATTAGGCCGGGCATGGTGGCTCACACCTGTAATCCCAGCACTTTGGGAGGCTGAGGCTGGTGGATCATGAGGTCAGGAGATCGAGACCATCCTGGCTAACACAGTGAAACCCCGTCTCTACTAAAAATACAAAAAATTAGCCAGGCGTGGTGGCGGGCACCTGTAGTCCCAGCTACTCCGGAGGCTGAGGCAGGAGAATGGCGTGAACCCGGGAGGCGGAGCTTGCAGTGAGCCGAGATCATGCCACTGCACTCCAGCCTGGGCAACAGAGCAAGACTCCATCTCAAAAAAAAAAAAAAAAAAAAAAAATCCCTGGTAAGCTGAGGGTACTGGCCTGCAGTCCCAGCTACTCGGGAGGCTGAGGCAGTGAGCTATGTAGTCCTAGCTACTCAACGAGGCAGTGAGCTACGATTGCGCCACTGCGCTCCAGCCTGGCGGAGAGAGTGAGACCTCATCTCTGAAAAAAAGAAAGTCTGAACTATGGGGTTCAGGGTCTTGTGACCACATCCGTGTGTGGGAGGGGTGGTGTACCCCAACTCCACGGGAACAGAAGCTCCTACACTTGAGCTCCTTCCAGTCTTTGTCTACCTAAGCATCTCTTCCATCTGGCTTATTCATCCCTATCCTTTGTAATATCTTTTTATTCTTTTTTTGAGACAAGATCTCATTTTGTCCCCCAGGCTGAAGTTCCAATGGTATGATCATAGCTCACTGCAACCTCTACCTCCTCGGCTCAAGTAATCTTCTCACCTCAGCCTCCCAAGCAGCTGGAACTACAGGTGCATGCCACCACAACTAGCTAATTTAAAATTTTTTTTTTTTTTTTCTTGAGACACGGTCCCACTATGTTTCCCAGGCTGGTCTCAAACTCCTGGGCTCAATTTTTTATTATTTATTTATTTATTTAGAGACAGAGTCTCGCTCTGTTGCCCAGGCTGGAGTGCAGTGGCTTGATCTCAGCTTACTTCAAGGTCCACCTCCCAGGTTCATGCCATTCTCCTGCCTCAGCCTCCAGAGTAGCTGGGACTACAGATGCCTGCCACCAGGCCCGGCTAATTTTTTTAATTTTTAGTAGAGATGGGGTTTCACCATGTTAGCCTGGATGGTCTCGATCTCCTGACCTCGTGATCCACCCGCCTCCGCCTCCCAAAGTGCTGGGATTACAGGTGTGAGCCACCGCGCCCGGCCATCCTGGGCTCAATTGATCCTTCTGCCTCAGCCTCTCAAAGTGCTAGGATTACAGGCGTGAGCCACCATGCCCAGCCCCTTTGTAATCTTTTACAATAAAATGGTAAACACAAGTAGATCGCTTCCGTGAGTCCTGTGAGCTGTTCTAGCGAATGATCCAACCAGAGGTGGAAGCCCTGACTTACAGACAATCAGTCAGAAATAAAGTGACAACTTGCTACTTGCAACCAGCATCTGAAATGGGGGCAGTCTTGTGGGACTGAGTCCTTAACCTGTGGATTGTGTCACTACCTCCAGATAGACAATGTCAGCTGGACACAGTGGCTCATGCCTGCAATCCCAGCACTTTGGGGGGCCGAGGTGGGAGAATTGCTTGAGGCCAGAAGTTAGAGACCAGCCTAAGCAACATGACGAAACCCCATCTCTAATAAATATATGAAAATTAGCCAGACGTGGTGATGCATGCCTGTAATCCCAGCTACTTGGGTGGCTGAGGCACAAGAATCGCCTGAACCCTGGAGGCGGAGGTTGCAGTGAGCCGAGATGGCACCACTGCACTCCAGCCTCAGCAACAGAGTGAGACCCTGCCATAAAAAAATATTAATTATATATAATATATATTTATATATTATATATTATATATATTTATATATTACATATATTATATATTTATATATTACATATATTTATATTATATATTTATATATTTATATTATATATTTATATATTATATATATTTAGGCCGGGCGCGGTGGCTCACGCCTGTAATCTTAGCACTTTGGGAGGCCAAGGCGGGTGGGTCACGAGGTCAGGAGATCGAGACCATCCTGGCTAACATGGTGAAACCCCGTCTCTACTAAAAATACAAAAAATTAGCCCAGCATGGTGGCGGGCGCCTGTAGTCCCAGCTACTTGGGAGGCTGAGGCAGGAGAATGGCGTGAACCCAGGAGGTGGAGCTTGCAGTGAGCCAAGATCGCTCCACTGCACTCCAGCCTGGGCATCAAAGCGAGACTCCATCTCAAAAAAAAAAAATATATATATATATGTATATATTATATATTATTTATACATTATATATATTTATATATTATATATTATTTATATATTATATATTTATATATTATATATTATTTATATATTATATATTTATATATTATATATTTACTTATATATAATATATATTTATATATTATATATTTACTTATATATATTATATATATTTATATATTATATATTTACTTATATATATTTTATATGTATATAGAGAGAGACACACACACACACAATGTCAGAATTCAATAGAATTACAGGACACCCACCCGGTCCCTGCTGGAGAATTGCTGGGTTTGGGGGGCCCTGGAGCTCTTGGGCCACTCCCCTGGGGCTTCACTTTCTCACTTGCTGTAGTGTCTTTGGGCTGAGTCACAGCAGTGGACAGCCACCGAGGACCCTCCCCTGTGAATCTGCGGCACTGACCACACAACCACCCCTCCTTGGTCCTGGAGGTGAATCTCCTGTCCCAGTGTGAGCCAATCATGAGCCCTCAACCCTCAGCAAAGGTGATGGATGGGAGACAGTCACATGACCAAGAGTCCTTACCTGAATTAGCTGATATCAGGAGGGAGACATTCCTCTTGCTGCTGCTGATGGGATTGCTAAACTTGGACGATGATAACTTGGAGCTTCCAGAACTCAACTTCTTTACAGCATGAGGGCCTGCTGGAGAAATGGAGAGAGAAATAAGCAAGAGCTCTGCCATCATCCTTTGAGCTCCTGGATCCAGCTAAGCCTGAAGCTGTTGACTGGTTATTTAAGCCAATGAGTCTCCCATGTGCTTGAGCTTTCCATCTGTACCAGTGGAAAGTGTCCTGATTAAAAGAGCTGGACTGGCTGGGTGCAGTGGCTCATGCCTGTAGTCCCAGCACTTTGGGAGGCCAAGGCAGGTGGATTGCTTGAGTCCAGGGGTTCAAGTCCAGCCTGGGCAACATGGCACAACCTGTCTCTGCAAAATGAAAATAAAAAATTACCCAGGCATGGTGGTGTGTGCCTGTAATCCCAGCTACTTGGGAGGCTGACGTGGGAGGATTGCTTGAGCCCAGGAACACAAGGCTGCAGTGAGTTGTGATTTTGCCACTGCACTCCAGCCTGGGTGATAAGAGTAAAACCCTGTCTCAAAATAATAATAATAATAATAATAATAATAATAATAATAATAATGAGCTGGAGCCAGGCATGGTGGTTCATGCCTATAATCCCAGTACTTTGGGAGGCCAAGGCAGGCAGATCATCTGAGGTCAGGAGTTCGAGACCAGCCTGGCCAACATGGTGAAACCCCGTCTGTACTAAAAATATAAAAATTAGCCAGGCATGGTGGCATGAGCTTGTGCTCCTGCTACTTAGGGGGCTGAGGCGGGAGAATCGCTTGAATTCAGGAGGCAGAGGTTGCAGTGAGCCGAGATCGTGCCACTGCACTCCAGCCTGGATGACACAGCAAGACTCCATCTCAAAAAATAAAAATAAAAAATAAAATAATAATACGCTGGATTAGTGGAGCATGCCTGTAGTCCCAGCTACTCAGGAGGCTGAGGTAGGAGGATTGCTTGAGCCTGGGAGGTCAAGGCTTCAGTGAGCTGTGATGGCGCCATTGCACTCCAGCGTGGGTGACACAGTAAGACTCTGTCTCAAAATAATAATAATAATAAAAGAGCTGGACTGGTGGCACACACTTGTAATCCCAGCTACTTGGGGAATCTGAAGTGGGAGGATTGCTTGAACCCACAAGTTTGAGGCCGCAGTGAGCTATGATCATGCTACTACACTCCAGCCTGGGCAACAGAGCAAGACCCCATCTCCAGAAACAAAAACTGGACGATGACTCAATCCGTTGGTCATTCACTTGGTGCCCCACTCACCACCAACTGGCTTTGTTTGGGGTTCAGGCAGGTGTCAGTATTCTGGTCTCCAATTCCCTCCCTCGGGGTCTGAACCACACATGGGCTTGCAGGCAGGGAGGGCAGGCCCCCTAGATGCCCAGCAGAGGTCTTGCCCACCTTGGAAGGTCTGCGTGTTGTGGCGGAGCTTTGCAAAAACCTTATTTCGAGCATCCAGGAGCTTCATGGCTTTCTGCACCTCCCTGCTTTTGGGGTTCCCACACACCTTCCTGTGTCTCTTGGGGAGGTAGAATCTGTGGTGAGCAGAGTGGGGTGCCCAGGTTAGGGTGTAGGCTGGCAGCAAGGCTGTGTGTGCACCCCACCCCCCAGCCCCCACGGCCCCACTCACATCGCAGCAGGCAGATTGCAGCTCCCGCTCACCTCCTGGATCCGGTAAGTCCAGGCGCGCCGGAGCACAGCCCACCCAATGGGGTAGTGGTAGGCCAGGCAGCAGTCCTCAAAGACACCTGCAACCACACAGCCGCCCAGACACTCGCACCCTTGCATGTTAACTTGGCAGGGCCAGCCACAGGCAAGGGCACCTGTCTGCATACCTGTCTGCTCATACCACAACCCTTCCAGGCCCGGCAGAGGCTGAGGAACAGCCTTAGGAAAGAAAAAGCCTCCTGGCTCACCCCTTATCCCTGGATATTGGGACAGCCAGAGGTTGGAGAGGACCCTTGGGTCCCGGCTGGGAAGGGTGTGGAACCAGCAAATGAAGGGACCAAGGCCACCTCTACTCCTGCTCTGGGGAAAAGGGTGACTCAGAGTGCAGGTGCACTGTGAGGAGGGGCCAATACCACCCCTCCCCAGCCAAGTTCTCCCTCCTAAAAATGAGCTGGTTGGCAGCTCAGCACAGTGGCTCATGCCTGTAAACCCAGCACTTTGGGAGTCTGAGGTAGGTGGATCACCTGAGGTCAGGAGTTTGAGACTAGCCTGGCCAATATGGTGAAAACCCGTCTCTAATAAAAAATACAAAAATTAGGCTGGGCGCGGTGGCTCACGCCTGTAATCTGAGCACTTTGGGAGGCTGAGGTGGGTGGATCACCTGAGGTCAGGAGTTTGAGACCAGCCTGGCCAATATGGTGAAACCCCGTCTCTACTAAAAAATACAAAAATTAGGCCGGGCGCGGTGGCTCATGCCTTTAATCCCAGCACTTTGGGAGGCCAAGGTGGGCGGATCATGAGGTCAGGAGATTGAGACCATCCTGGCTAACACGGTGAAACCCCGTCTCTACTAAAAATATAAAAATTAGCCGGGCGTGGTGGTGGGTGTCTGGAGTCCCAGCTACTTGGGAGGCTGAGGCAGGAGAATGGCGTGAACCCGGGAGGCGGAGCTTGCAGTGAGCCGAGATCGCGCCACCGCACTCCAGCCTGGACGACAGAGTGAGACACCGTCTCAAAAAAAAAAAAAAAAAAAAAAAAAAAAAAAAAATTAGCCAGGCATGGTGGTGGGCGCCTTTTTTTTTTTTTTCCAGAGTCCCACTCTGTCGCCCAGGCTGGAGTGCAGTGGCTCAATTTCAGCTCACTGCAACCTCTGCCTCCCGGGTTCAAGCGATTCTCCTGCCTCAGCCTCCCGAGTAGCTGGGATTGCAGGCGCCCGCCACCACGACCAGCTAATTTTTGTATTTTTAGTAGAGATGGGGTTTCACCATGTTGGCCAGGATGGTCTTGATCTCTTGACCTTATGATCCACCCGCCTTGGCCTCTCAAAGTGCTGGGATTACAGGCGTGAGCCACTGTGCCTGGCTGATAGTGGGCGCTTTTAATCCCAGCTACTCTGGAGGCTGAGGCAGGAGAATCACTTGAACCCAGGAGGTGGAGGTTGCAGTGAGCCGAGATCGCGCCATTGCACTCCAGCCTGGGCGACAATAGCAAAACTCTGTCTCAATGAAACAAAACAAAACACCAACCAAACAAACAAAAAATTGTTTTAATACAAAGTAAAGAGCTCTCAGTAAATGTCAATTGTCTAGACAAGCAGAGATGAAACACACAGATGAATTAGACCTAGTGTTGTCTTCAGGGAGCTCCCGGGAAACTGATCTCTGCAGAAAGGGGGAAGCACAGGCACTGTGGGAGGTGCCCAGAGGAGGAGGTGATGCTGCCAGAAAGTTCTGGGGGGATGAGCAGGTGGAATGAATGAGCCGAGGATGAGCTGATGAGATAGTGGAGGAAGCTGGGGTGCAATTCTCTGCCTAAATGGCCTTTGGAGTTCTCTGCGATCTCACCTCTGCCAGAACTAACCTCCAGAGGCCGAGTCTGAGTCCCTGCAGAGCCCAGCTCAGCAGGAGCAGGGAAAGGGAGGACTCGAGCCCTCCAGGTGTCTCCCCACCTCGGCCTCTGAGGGCAAGGGGCAGCGCATTCTGTTGGAACCTCTGACTGCAGTGCCAGGCAGGTAGTTCCCAAGGCTGGAGGCCAGGATCAAAGGGCTGGGCTGGGCCTGGCTCTGATGGCAAAACAATCAGACCACAGCCCAACCCCCTTCCCGGGCAAAGGCCAAGGACTTGGACCCATCAGACCCAGCCGAGGGGCAGGTGGGTCAGGTGGGGGCAGACAGGGCAGGAGGGTGGGGCCCTGGGTCTGCCACCCAGCCAGGGACCCTGCTTTGGCCAGCTGCTGAAACTCAGAGGATGTAGGACCCAGTGTCAGGGCTCCCGTGGGGACACCCCAGGCCCAGGAATTGTCCTTTGGCGACTGAAATCCTCAAGTGCTTGCTCTGCGGTAGGGAGTGGGGAAGAAGGAAAGAGTTCCCTATTAATAACAGGAACAGTTACTATTGCCGCCGCCAGACACGAGGCCTAGTCTTTTGCAGGCATGAGCTCACTGGACCCTCAAGTCAGAGCCATGCAGTGGGAATTTTAGATTCCCACTTTGCAGCTGAGGAAACGGAGGCTCCTAAAGGTTTAGGAAGCCGGGCACAGTGGCTCATACCTGTAATCCTAGCACTTTGGGAGGCTGAGGCAGGCGGATCGCCTGAGATCAGGAGATCGAGACTACTCTGGCCAACATAGTGAAACCCCATCTCTACTAAAAAATACAAAAATTAGCCGGGCATGGTAGCACACGCCTGTAGTCCCAGCTACTTGGGAGGCTGAGGCAGAAGGATCGCTTGAGCCCAGGAGGCGGAGGTTGCAGTGAGCCAAGATCGCGCCACTGCACTCCAGCCAGGGCGACAGAGTGAGACTCTGCCTCAAAAAAAAAAAAAAAAAAAAAAGGTTTAGGAGCAACTAACTCTCAGCTGGACTCCATGGAGGGAACAGGATGGGAATCCACTCCTGTCAGTCTCCAGGGCCCTGATCTCCAACCCCACCCCTGGCTCGGCAGGATTAGGATTCTACAATACATCCCTGGCAGTAACTGGCTTTGCCCACAGCTGGAAGCCACCCTCTGCTCCCTCACATCTTTGGGAGTCTTGCAAAAGACTCCATGGGGCTCTCAAAGAAGGAACTGGGGACTCTCCATCTCCCCGACCCCATCCCAAGAGCTAACCAAACGCCAGGAGTTCCTGCATGTCAGGAGCAGGAGAATTCAGTGGAGATGGGATTGGGGAGACTTCCAGAGGAGATAAGAGACAAAAGAGGTGGGGTAGGGGCATGGGGAGAGGGGCACTTGCGGGTAGGCATTGCCAGACACAGTACCTTGGGTGTGGACAGCGGGGGCCCAGGCTCCCAGGAAGCCGGCCACCAGGCAGGCCAGGAGCCACAGGTTCATGCTGCAGGCGGGTCCTCCTCCCTGGGCACCTGGATGAATAACGGGGCCACCTGGGGTCGTGGAGGGAAGTGGTAAGGACTGAGGAAGAGGAGGGGAGTGGGTACTGGGAACATCCCCCCTCTTAAGCCCCAGGCATATGGCAAGGGAAGGAGGTTGTATAAAGTAGGAACAAGTTGTGCTGGAGGGACAAGCTGTTCATCTATGTTCAAGGAAAAGACTCACCGATATCCACTGGGTCAAGGGAGCTGATGCCTGCCGGGCTGTAGGCCAAGCTGTCCCATCTGCAGGACCAACACGCTGAGCTTCACTCTTTATAGACGGAGCCCCACCCAGCCACCCCCTGCCCGCCCTCCTGCCTTCCTCCTCCTCTCCACCTGCACTCTCAGCCTCTGGAATTCTCCCTCTTCTACAGCAAGCTCCAACCTCAACCCACAGGCCCCCTTGCCTCCCCACTCCCCATCCCAGGCCTCCCAGCCAGCACCCCTACTGTCTCCAGAAAGGGCCCTTTTTCCCCTGTTTCCCTCACCTGCACACACCTGGTGGACACTGGCTGCCTGCGAACAAGGCTCAGACTGCCTTGAGCCCCCAAACAAGCCTTTACCTTCACGCTCCCCCCGCCCTCAAGCCACGTGTTCCCTGGTGGGTCCCCGACTTCACTCCATTTCTCTCTCCTTCCACACCATGGTTAGGTAACTTAGCATGTCACAGAAATCCTCTGGTTGTGATCACAGGCAAATCCATAGAAACAGAAAGTAAATTAGCGGTGGCCACAGGATGGGGGGAGGGGAGAATGAAGGACTGACTGTGAGAGGGTATGGGTTTCCTTTTGTTCTGAAATTAGATGAGAGTGATGGTTACATAACTCTATGAATATAGTCAGCACGGCACAGTGGTGCACCTCCCACCGGTGAACAACCCCAACAAGAAAGAAACTCTCTAGGCCAGGCATGGTGGCTCATGTCTGTAAGCCCAACACTTTGGGAGGCCAAGGCCAGAGGATCGCTTGAGCCCAGGAGCTCAAGACCACCCCGGGCAATATAGAGAGACCTGCGTCACTACAAAATTTTTTTTAAAAATTAGCCCGACGTAGTAGTGCATACCTGTAGTCCCAGCCACTCAGGAGGCTGAGGTGTGAGGATTGCTTGAGCCTTGGAGGTTGAGGCTGCAGTGAGCTGTGATCATGCCACTGCACTCCAGCCTGGGCAACAGAGCAAGACCCTGTCTCAAAAAATGGAAAAAAAACCGGTGGCTGGACACAGTGGCTCACACCTGTAATACCAGCACTTTGGGAGGCCGAGGCGGGCGGATCCTCTGAGGTCAGGAGTTCGAGACCAGCCTGGCCAACATGGCAAAACCCCATCTCTTTAATTACCCGAGTGCGGTGGGGGGCACCTGTAATTCCAGCTACTCAGGAGGCTGAGGCAGGAGAATCGCTGGAACCCGGGAGGCGGAGGTTGCAGTGAGCCGAGATTGGGCCATTGCATTCCAGCCTGGGCGACAAGAGTGAAACTCTGTCTCAAAAAAAAAAAAAAAAAGAAAAGAAAAGAAAAAGAAAAAATGGAAGAAAGGTTTTGTTTTTGGAAGAAAAGCCAGGAGCCCCGGGTAGCCATGCCCTCAGGAAGCAAAGCAACATTCACCGAGAAGGCATGTCTTTTTTTTTTTTTCTTCTGAGACGGAGTCTCGCTCTTTTGCCCAGGCTGGAGTGCGGTGGCGCGATCTTGGCTCACTGCAAGCTCCGTCTCCTGGGTTCACGCCATTCTCCTACCTCAGCCTCCCGAGTAGCTGGGACTACAGGCGCCCGCCACCACGCCCGGCTAATTTTTTGTATTTTTAGTAGAGACGGGGTTTCACCGTGTTAGCCAGGATGGGAGAAGGCATGTCTTCTTTCCCTGGGGCAGCAGGACCCAGCCAGGAGACAGGGACTAGGGGAGACACGAGGTGAAGATTAGGGAGGGCGAAAGGAGCGCTGCAGAGGCCGCACAGCTGATTGCTTTAAACTTTTTATCGCCTGCATCCATAGCTACATCTGACCTCTGTGGGTATTTATCACACCCTAAACTCCTTTCTCATTTCTGCCTTCCACTGGGAGCCCAGAGGCGGCGGCCCCTAGCCTACTTCCCTGTCCCAAACCACATGGCCGGGTGAGTGGGGCTTAGAGCTGGGGCCGGGCCTGGTGGGTGTGGCTTCTAGCCGGGGACGTGACTAGATAAATGACACTTAGAGCCCAGGGGCAGGGCTGGGTGGGCGTGGCTTATGGCTATGGGCGGGGCTTGGTATATGGCTCCGAGTCAGGGGCAGGGCAGAGTGAGTGGGATTTAAGACAGTGGGCGGAGCCTGTCAGCTGGCGCTTATGGTAAGGGACAGGGCTTTGTAGGAGGGGCTTAGACTGGGGCGGGGCTTGCACGGTCAGCCCCGCCCCACCAGAGCAGCTAAGACGCGTCGGGGGCAGGTGCTCTCACCCGTCCCGTTGCTGCGGCCAGTGGCAGCCCACGGGCCCGGGCGCTGTTCCAGTTCTTCCGCCTCTTGCTCTGGGTGGGTGAGGCTGGACCGGGACGCGGCTCCGCGTGGCTGCGAGCGTGGGGAAGCGGCGTGGCGGGCTGGGGCCAGCCTCTCCGCTACGGCTCACTGCCCCCTACCTTCCCAACCCGCGGGCCGCGGCCAAGACGGTGTTACCCAGACTTGGGGGAGGTCCCCAACGTGAGTCTCCCTCCCTGCGTCACCCCTCACTGTTTGTCCCACCGGCAGCCTTCACGGGGAGGAGGGGTTCCCAGTAAGGGGGTCCTCCAGGGACCAGCATGCAAGGTGCACTGGGGTGGGCGCGCTGGGGACCTGGGACCCAGGGGTTGGAGCAAGAAACGGGATGATCCCGGAGTTCAGGCCCCGAGTTAAAACCCGGAGTTCTGAGGACCACAGTTGCTTTGAGTAAAGGCCAGACCTTCACAGTCGGGGCTGGACTGGCCTCTTCCACTCCTGCAGCAGCTGGGGGCATTAAGAGTAATCCGCTATCGGCCGGGAGCAGTGGTTCACACTTGTAATCCCAGCACTTTGGGAGGCCGAGGCGGGCGGATCACCTGAGGTCAGGAGTTCGAGATCAGCCTGGCCAACATGGTGAAACCCCATCTCTACTAAAAATACAAAAAAAAAAAAAAAAAAAAAAAGCCAGGCATGGTGGTGCGCACCTGTAATCCCAGCTACTTGGGAGGCTGAGGCGGGAGAATTGCTTGAACCCAGGAAGTGGAAGTTGCAGTGAGCCAAGATCTTGCCATTGCACTCCAGCCTGAGCGACAAGGGCAAAACTCCATCTCATAAAAAAATAAAAGAGCAGTCCGCTATCAGCAAGGGTCCTCTTCTCCACCAGTGTGAAATCAGCACAGCTGCGGGGAACAAGTGCCCCCCCCCCCACACCGACTTCTGTTCTGCATCTCTGATGATGGGAGCAGTTGAGGGTGGTCTCCATCCTGTAGCTTAGCTAAATTCAGAGACCAATACCCCAGAGCCTGCAGGGTTGGGTGGGTAGGCAGGTGTCTTTCTAGACAAGCCCAGTTGGTTGCAGTGGCCAGGTGGTGGGCAGGGGTGATGAGATGTTCTGGGAAGCCTGCACCAGCCACCACCACATCTGCCCTACCCAGTGGCAGGCACCTCTAGTGGGATGAAGGATGCTCCTGGGTGCTCACCATTGGCCCAACTGTGCAAAGGAGGAGACTGAGGGTCAGAGAAGTCAAGTTACTTACTTTTTTTGTTGGCCAGGAAAATCTAATTTTTATTTCTTAAATACTGTGAAGAAAAGGACAGTCCCCCAATGGTGAAGCGCCATAGAGCAGATGACTGGGAGGTCATCGGCAAAGGCTCAGGGGCACTGGGAGAACACTATGGGCAGAAGTGAGGGTCCTCCTGTAGTCACTTTTGCATATCAGACCCCAGCTGCCTGCAGCTCTCCTGAACTCTGGTGCCTCCAGGTCCCTAATGAGACTCTTGGCTTCTGATGAGCCCCCACCGCCCTGCATGGTCACGAGTCTTGTAGGGAGCAATCCACACCCCAGGAGCCCCATCTGCCAGGCCTGGACTCCTGTTGTACCCACAGCTGCCTCTTTTTTTTTTTTTCGAGACAGAGTCTTGCTCTGTTGCCCAGGCTGGAGTGCAGTGGCACGATCTTGGCTTACTGCAACCTCCACCTCCTGGGTTGAAGCGATTCTCCTGCCTCAGCCTCCCAAGTAGCTGGGACTACAGGCGCCCACCACCATGCCTGGCTAATTTTTGTATTTTTAGTAGAGACTACATTTCACTATGTTGCCCAGGCTGGTCTCGAACTCCTGACCTCAAGTGACCTGCCAGCATTGGCCTCCCAAAGTGCTGGGATTACAGGCTTGAGCCACCATGCCCAGCCTCCAGTTACCTCTTTTTAAAGAGAATTTGGTTATTTGAAAGATCTTTCTTCTTTTTTATGTAGGCATTTATTTATTGCTCTAAACTTCCCTCTTAGAACCACTTTTGCTGCTTTCATTGGTTTAGGTATATTGTATGTCCATTTCAGTTTGTCTCAGGTTTTTTGTTGTTGTTGTTTCTGTTTGTTTTATTTTGTTTTTAGAAACAGATCTCCCTCTGTCACCCAGGGTGAGTGCAGTGGCACAATCGTAGCTAACTGCAGCCTCCAACTCAAGTGTTCCTCCCACCTTAGCCTCCCAAATAACTGGGACTACAGGTGAGCATCACCATGCCTGGCTAATTATTTTTATTTTTTGTAGAGATGCGGCGGGGGGGGGGGGGGTCTCACTATGTTGCCCAGGCTGGTCTTGAACTCCTGGCCTCAGGTGATCCTCCTGCCTCAGCCACCAAAGTGTTGGGATTACAGGCGTGAGCCACTGCACCTGGCCTCAAGATATTTTTTAATTTCATTTTAATTTCTTCTTTGACACATTGGTTGTTTAGGAGAGTGTTGTTGAATTTTCTCACGTGTGAATTTTCCAGAATTCCTCCTGTTATTGATCTCTAGTTTCGTATCACTGTGGTCAGAAAAGCTACTTGATATAATTGCAATCTTACATTTGTTTTTTGTTGTTGTTGTTGAGACGGAGTCTCACTCTGTTGCCCAGGCTGGAGTGCAGTGGCACCATCTCGGCTCACTGCAAGCTCCACCTCCCAGGTTCACACCATTCTCCTGCCTCAGCCTCCCAAGTAGCTGGGACTACAGGCACCCGCCACCACACCTGGCTAATTTTTTGTATTTTTAGTAGAGACGGGGTTTCACCATGTTGGTCAGGCTGGTCTCGATCTCCTGACCTCGTCATCCACCCGCCTTGGCCTCCCAAAGTGCTGGGATTACAGGTGTGAGCCACCGCGCCTGGCAATCTTACATTTGTTCAAGCTTGCTTTGTGGTCTAACATGATCTATCCTGGAGTATGTCCCCTGTGCACTTGAGGAGAATGTGCGTTCCGCTGCTGTCAAATGGAATGTTCTACATATGTCATTAGTTCCATTTGATCTACAGTGTATTTCAAATCCAATGTTTCCTTACTGATTTTCTGCCTGGATCTGTTCCTTGCCTTTTTTTTTTTTAGACAGAGTCTCAGTTTGTCCACCAGGCTGGAGTACAGTGATGTTGTTATGGCTCACTGCAGCCTTGAACTCCTGGGCTCCAGCAATCCTCCTGCCTCAGCCTCCCAAGTAGCTGGGACTACAGATATGCACCACCACACCCCACAAATATATATTTTTAATTTTGTGGCCTGTTGCCCAGGCTGGTGTTCATTGTTGAAAGTGCAGTACTATTCCTGTATTGCAGTTCAGATCTGTTCGTATTTCCTTTATATATATTTCCTTTATATATTTAGGTGCTCTGATGTTAGGTGCATATATATATAATTGTTTTATCCTCTTGATGAACTGACCCCTTTTTCATTCTATAATGACCTTCTTCCTCTCATGTTAGAGTTTTGACTTAAAAAATATTTTATCTGATACAAGTATAGCTACCCCTGATCTCTTTCGGTTTTCATTTTCAAAGAATATCTTTTTGCCTCCCTTCACTTTCAGTCTATGTGTGTCTTTAAACCAGCTGCCTCTTGCTTTGGTCCAGATGCATAGTGGTTGCCCAGCAACCAGAGGAGGAGAAGGAGGAGGAGGAGGAGGAAGAGGAGGAGAAGGAGGAGGAGGAGAAGGAGGAGGAGGAGGAGGGGGAGGAGGAGGGGGAGGAGGAGGAGGAGAAGGAGGAGGAGAAGAAGGAGGGAGGAGGAGGAGGATGGGGAGGAGAAGGAGGAGGAGGGGGAAGAGGAGGAGGGGGAGAAGGAGGAGGGGGAGGAGAAGGAGGAGGGGGAGGAGAAGGAGGAGGGGGAGGAGAAGGAGGAGGGGGAGGAGAAGGAGGAGGGGGAGGAGAAGGAGGAGGGGGAGAAGAAGGAGGGAGGAGGAGGAGGATGGGGAGGAGGAGGAGGAGGAGGGGGAAGAGGAGGGGGAGGAGAAGGAGGAGGAGGAGGAGAAGGAGGAGGGGGAGGAGAAGGAGGAGGGGGAGGAGAAGGAGGAGGGGGAGGAGAAGGAGGAGGGGGAGGAGAAGGAGGAGGGGGAAGAGAAGGAGGAGGAGGGGGAGGAGGAGGAGAAGGAGGAGGAAGGAAGAAGGGTTTTTCCAGGATGTCTTGCAAGCCCTTGGCCTGATGTTCGAGAATTTGGTTAACTCTAATCTGAACCCTAAGTCCCTGATGTAGCTGGCTCTGCTGGCTCCTGGAAAGTCAGTTCTGAGGGGATCCCCACCCCAGGCTAACCTGAGGCCTCTGTCTTCCAGGGGACAGCTGTAGCAGTGGCCTGGGCAGGGGCCGTGGTTCTCCAGAGGGATTCAGACTACTGGTATTACCGAGCTCATGACCTTGGCTTTCGTCCTTGTACTTGTCCTGCCCCTGCAGGATGTGCGGGGGCCAGACAGCTGGGAAGAGTGGCTGCCTGATCCTGGCCCTGCTGCCTTGGGCTGGAGGAGGGGTTGCATGGAGAGAGAGGGTGGCAGGCCTTGGGGAGAGGGTCCCATAGGGTCCTGAGTCCCTCTTTGAACGTGCTGAGCTCTACTCACCCTTTCCACATCTGTTTTCTGAGTATCCCTTATGTTCCAGCCACATGCTGGGCCCCAGGGTGACAGCAGTGAGCACGCCGACACATTGCAACTATCAAAGATGATGGTCACTGGCTGGGCGTGGTGGCTCACACCTATAATCCCAACACTTTGAGAGGCCAAGGCAAGAGGATCACTTGAGCCCAGGAGTTCGAAACCAGCCTGGGCAACATAGTAAGACCCCCATTTCTACAAAAAAAAAAAAAAAAAAAAAAAAAAAATTTTTTTTTAAATAGCCAGGCAAAGTGACCGGCATCTATAGTCCCAGTTACTCAGGAGACTGGGGCAGGAGGATTGCTTGATCCCAGGAGTTCAAGGCTGCAGTGAGCTATGATTGCACCACTGCCTTCCAGCCTGGGCAACAGAGTAAGAACTCATCTCAAAAAAAAAAAATGATGATGTTGATGTCACAGATGCCTCATGGAACACCTATGTGGGACCATTTGTTATTCATTCAACAAACACTTATTGAGCACCCTCTATGTGCCCAGCACTGGGCTGGGTGCTGGGGACAAGCAGTGAAGGAGTCAGTCCCACGTGCTCAGTGCCTAGTAGCATTGCAGACAAGAGAAGCAGCAAGTAATGAAGCAAGACATTCAGATGTGACTTTCTGCTGACAAGGAAAAACAAATTTTAATTTAAAAAAAATTTAAAAACAATTTTCAGATGAGGATCACTGTCACCAATGCTGGTGTGATTGGAAGAGACTAGGGATGGGCTGGATGCCTTTTTTTTTTTTTTTTTTTTTTTTTGAGACAGGGTCTCACTGTGTCACCCAGGCTGGAGTGCAGTGATGCGATCTCGGCTCACTGCAACCTCCACCTCCTGGGCTCAAGTGATTCTCCCACTTCAGCCTCCTAAGTATTACAGGCATGTACCACCACGCCCAGCTAGTGGATGCCTTTAAAGAGAGTGGCTTGAGGTAACAAGAACCTTATTAGGTTAAAATTCATTCCTACTTTATAGGGAAAGAACAATCAACTGAGGCTGAGAGAGGTTACATTGCTTGACCAAGTAACTTGCCTAAGTCGCTTGTCTCTAAACAAATTAATTAAGTAAGTAAAAACAGGTGCCCAGTGATGTGCAGAGAGCTGGAGACAGAAGGCAGATAATACCACTCTCCAAGTGGCCCTCACAGCTAATAGGAGGATTTTTTTTTTCAAGATAATGTCTCTGATTTGTTTTTGGTTTTGTTTTTTTTTTTTTGTTTTTTGGTTTGTTAGTTTGTTTGTTTTTTGAAACAGAGTCTCACTCTGTTGCCAAGGCTGGAGTGCAGTGGTGCGATCTTGGCTCACTGCAACCTTCGCCTCCCAGGCTCAAGCAATTCTCCTGCCTCAGCCTCCCCAGTAGCTGGGATTACAGGCACGCACCACCACGCCTGGCTAATTTTTGTATTTTTAGTAGAGATGGGGTCTCACCATGTTGGCCAGGCTGGTTTGAACTCCTGACCTCAAGCGATCCGCCTACCTTGGCCTCCCAAAGTGCTGGGATTACAGGCGTGAACCACTGTGCCTGGCCGAGATAATGTTCCTGTTGCCCAGGCTGGAGTGCGGTGGTGTGATCACAGCTCTCTGTAGTCTTGGCCTCTGGATTCAAGCGATCCCCCTGCCTCAGCCCCACAAGTAGCTGGGACTACAGGCACATGCCATCATGCCCGACTAATTTTGTAACTTTTTGTAGAAACAGGGTCTCCCTATGTTGCCCAGCCTGGTCTTGAACTCCTGGGCTCAAGGGATCATCCCGCCTTGGCCTCCCAAAGTGCTGGGATTACAGGCCTGAGCCACCTCGCTCTGCCTTAGGCTGCCATGTCTCCTGATCAGACATTCCTGGAGGAACATCTGCATCAGGCTGTGGGGATGTGAAGGGCATCCCACCTGTCTCCAGGGGGACCTGCAGTTGAATGGTGACCTGAAGGACAACCTCGTGTTAGTCAGAGACCAGCAGGGCAGGACGCTAGAGGGAACTGCCAAGTGCAGAGTGTCTGGGGCAGGAGGTGCGGGGGTGGATAGCGGAAGATGAGGTAGGCAGGGAGAAGCTATTTGGAGCCTCACGTGCCAAGCCCAGAAGGGTGACCTTCATCCAGAGGCCAAGAAGAAGCTGCCGAAAAGATTTATTTATTTTTATTTTTATTTTTGAGACAGAGTCCTGCGGCCCAGGCTGGAGTGCAGTGGCGTGATCTCGGCTCACTGCAACCTCTGCCTCTTGGGTTCAAGCAATTCTCCTGCCTCAGCCTCCCGAGTAGCTGGGATTACAGACCCGTGCCATCACGCAGAGCTAATTTTTGTAATTTTAGTAGAGACGGGGTTTCACCATGTTGGCCAGGCTGGTCTCGAACTCCTGACCTCAGGTGATCCGCCCGCCTCGGCCTCCCAAAGTGCTGGGATTACAGGCATGAGCCACCGCACCCACCCTGAATAGATGTATTTAGTCAGGGGAGGGTTGTGGTCAGGTCTGCATCTGAGCTTTGCCAAGGTCATCTGGAAGATGCCACAGAGGGTGAGGTGAGGGCAGGGAGATTCAACAGCCCAGGCATGGTAGGGCATGGTAGTGTGGACCTGTTGTCACAGCTATTCGGGAGGCTGAGGCAAGAGGACTGCTTGAGCTTAGGAGTTCAAGGTTGCAGTGGGCTATGATTGCACCACAGCACTCCAGCCTGGGCGACAGTTAGACTCTGCCTCTGAAAAAAATAAAAACAGGATGGGGCGCAGTGGCTCACACCTGTAATCCCAGCACTTTGGGAGGCAGAGGCGGGTGGATCATTTGAGGTCAAGAGTTCAAGACCAGCCTGACCAACATGGTGAAACCCCTGTCCCTACCAAAAATACAAAAATTAGTCAGGCATGGTGACAGGTGCCTGTAATCCTAGCTACTCGGGAGGCTGAGGCAGGAGAATCACTTGAACCCGGGAGGTGGAGGTTGCAGTGAGCCAAGATTGCGCTGCGTGCTGCACTGCAGGCTGGGTGACAGAGCGAGACTCAGTCTCAAAAAATAAATAAATTAATTAAAAATAAAGAAAGTGGCATGCTGGACCCACTGGGTGAAGGTGGGCAGATCCTAGAATTAGGTCTCTCTTTCTGGAATGATGGGGGCGATCTGAGCTGCCTCCTTAGCTCCCTGGAGAATCAGACAAACCTCCCTCCCACTGCTACCTACTTCTCAAATGTGGGAACCCTGGCAGTCCAGTAGGCCGGCCATGCATACAAAGGGAACCCAGGAGGCTGTCAGTGCCTATAGGATTAGGGAACCTGTCTGTGCTTTCACCTCTGCTCCTCCAACCTGTCTTCTTGTGGTTCTTTTTCTGTTTTTTTTTTTTTTTTTGAGATGGAGTCTCACTCTGTTGCCCAGGCTGGAGTGCAGTGGCGCAATCTCCGCTCACTGCAAGCTCCGCCTCCTGGGTTCACACCATTCTCCTGCCTCAGCCTCCCAAGTAGCTGGGACTACAGGCGCCCGCCACCACGCCCGGCTAATTTCTTTTTGTATTTTTAGTAGAGACCGGGTTTCACCGTGTTAGCCAGGATGGTCTCGATCTCCTGACCTCGTGATCTGCCCACCTTGGCCTCCCAAAGTGCTGAGATTACAGGCGTGAGCCACCGCGCCTGGCCTGTTTTTGTTTTTTAAGATAGATTCTTGCTCTGTTGCCCAGGCTGGAGTGCAGTGGCAGGATCTTGGCTCACTGCAACCTCTGCCTCCCGGGTTCAAGTGATTCTCCTGCCTCAGCCTCCTGAGTAGCTGGGATTACAGGTGCGCACCACCACACCTGGCTAATTGTTGCATTTTTAGTAGAGATGGGGTTTCACCATGTTGGCCAGGCTGGTCTGAAACTCCTGACCTCAAGTGATTCACCTGCCTCGGCCTCCTAAAGTGCTGGGATTACAGGCATGAGCCACCGTGCCTGGCCAATATTTTCTTTTTCTTTTTCTTTTTTTTTCTTTTTTTTTTTTTGAGACAGAGTCTTGCTCTGTCGCCCAGGCTGGAGTGCAGTGGTGTGATCTCGGCTCACTGCAAGCTCCACCTCCCAGGTTCATGATATTCTCCTGCCTCAGCTTCCCAAGTAGCTGGGACTACAGGCACCCGCCACCATGCCCAGCTAATTTTTTGTATTTTTAGTAGAGACGAGATTTCACCTTGTTAGCCAGGATGGTCTCAATCTCTTGACCTCGTGATCCGCCCACCTTGGCCTCCTAAAGTGCTGGGATTACAGGCATGAGCCACCGTGGCCTGGCCAATTTTTTGTTTTTAGAGACAGGGTCTCACTCTGTCGCCCAGGCTGGAGTGCTGGTGTTATCACAGCTTGCTGGAGCCTCCAACTCCTGGGCTCAGATCATCTGCCCACTTTAGCCTCCCACAGTGCTGGGATTACTAGCACGAGCCACCTTGTCTGGCCTGTCCTGGTTGTTCTAAGCACATGGATTAAGATCTGCCAGTTGCCCACTCAGTCCTGGAGGCGAGGTGCTGGAGAGGAGGCTGGGGAGGAAGATTGGGTCACCACGGTTCCTCTTTCCTGCCTCTTCTCTCATGGCACCTGCTGTTCCCCCAGGGCTCCCACCTCCGCTTGCCTCCTGCTGAGCCTTTGCCCTAGCAGCGCACTGTGCCTGGCAAGCCCTCACTCTGCCCATCTCCAGGCAGCCAGCATGGCTGGGATTATGTATTCAGCTTCGAGCTCTGACACCCTGTCACCCTGGGCCACATGTTGGGACTGCCCTATTCTTTCTTTTTTTTTTTTTTTTTTTTGAGACAGAGTCTCACTCTTTTGACCAGGCTGGAGTGCAGTGGCGTGATCTCAACTCACTGCAACCTCCACCTCCCGGGTTCAAGCAGTTTTCTGCCTCAGCCTCCTGAGCAGCTGGGATTACAGGTGCCTGCCACCACGCCTGGCTAATTTTTGTATTTTTAGTAGAGATGGGGTTTCACCATCTTGGCCATGCTGGTCTCGAGTCCTGACCATGTGATCCACCCGCCTCGGCCTCCCAAAGTGCTGGGATTATAGGCGTGAGTCACCTGCCTGGCCGGGACTGCCCTATTCATCTCTGTCTGCCCCTGAAATCTTATTGTGTACGTGCCTCCACTTCAAGGCCATCAAACCTCATGGAAGGGATGTACTTCAGTCATCCCTTTGCCTGTGATGTTCCCCTTCCCCACCAACAGAGGCTGAGCAAGCACCTCAGACTTGAGAGTGGACCAAGCCTCCTTGCTGCAGGCCCCCAAGTGCCCAAGGGAGCTCTCAGCTTGTCCAGCCCTTCACAGGCCTATAAACTCTTCTCAGGCCTGGCTGGGTGCAGTGGCTTATGCCTGTAATCCCAGAACTTTGGGAGACCGAGGCGGGTGGATCACTTGAGGTCAGGAGTTCGAGACCACCCTGGCCAATATAGCGAAACCCCATCTCTACTAAAAATACAAAAAAAAAAAAAAAAAAATGCGAAACCCAGGCCAGGCACAGTGGCTCATACCTGTAATCCCAGCACTTTGGGAGGCCAAGGTGGGTAGATCATGAGGTCAGGAGTTCGAGACTAGTCTGACCAACATGGTGAAACCCCGTCTCTACAAAAAATACAAAAATTAGATGGGCGTGGTGGTGCGTGCCTGTAATCCCAGCTATTCAGGAGGCTGAGGCAGGAGAATCGCTTGAACCTGGGAGGCAGAGGTTGCAGTGAGCCGAGATCGTGCTACTGCACTCCAGCCTGGGTGACAGAGCAACAGGACGACAGAGCAAGACTCTGTCTCAAAAAAAAAAAAAGCGAAACCCCATCTCTACTAAAAATACAAAAATATTAGCCATGCATGGTGGCGTGTGCCTGTAATCCCAGCTACTCAGGAGGCTGAGGCAGAAGAATCACTTGAACCCAGGAGGCGGAGGTTGCAGTGAGCCAAGATTGTGCCATTGCACTCCAATCTGGGTGATAAGAGAAAAATTCTGTCTCTAAAAAATAAAATTAAAATTAAAATAAATTAAAAATAAAAATAAAATTAAAAAAGAAACTCTTCTCAGGCCCCCCTTTCCCCCAGCTTTCCCACTTCCCCCTACACCCCACACTTACTTGTGTGCCTCCCTTGTTCTGGGCTAATTTCATGTGCATTGTTGCAGTAGATGCTTACAGTGACACATTAAGGTAAACAATATACTTATTCCCATTCTACACATGAGGAATTTGTGATTTGATCAGGGTAGCCAAGCTAAGTATTGTTGTTACTTTTTTGAGACAGAGTCTCACTCTGTCGCCCAGTCTGGAGTGCAGTGGTGTAATCTCAGCTCACTGCAACCTCCACTTCCCTGGTTCAAGTGATTCCCCTGCCTCAGCCTCCTGAGTAGCTGGGATTACAGGCGCCCACCACCACACCTGGCTAATTTTTGTATTTTTAGGAGAGACATTTTTCCTGACCTCAAGTGATCCATCCGCCTTGGCCTCCCAAAATGCTGGGATTATAGACATGAGCCACCCTACCTGGCCCCAAGTGTTTTTTTTTTGTTTTGTTTTGCTTTGTTTTAAAAAAATAAAATAAGCCTGGCCACGGTGGATTACAGCACTTTGGGAGGCCGAGGTGGGCAGATCACCTGAGGTCAGGAGTTTGAGACCAGCCTGGCCAACATGGTGAAACCCCATCTCTACTAAAAATACAAAAATTAGCTGGGCCGTGGTGGTGCATACCTGTAGTCCCAGCTACTCAGGAGGCTAAGGCAGGATAATCGCTTGAACCCGGAGGCAGAGCTTGCAGTGAGCTGAGATCATGCTACTGTACTCCAGCCTGGGCAACAGAGCAGACTCTGTCTCAAAAAATAAATAAATAGCAATGATTTTCCCTTTGTGGGTCTGTGGGTCACCTGTAGCCTCACTGGAACTTGCTCCAGCCTGTGAGTTGGATTTGCATCTGTTCCATGTGACTTTTCATTCAGAGGCTTCAGGGCCCATATTTGTTTTTTTGTTTTTGAGATAGAGTTTCATTCTTTCCCAGCCCCCCAAGTAGCTGGGATTACAGGCATCCGCCACCATGCCCAGCTAATTTTTTTGTATTTTTAGTAGAGACAGAGTTTTGCCATGGTAAGCAGGCTGGTCTCGAACTCCTGACCTCAAGCAATCCATCAGGGCCCATATTTGTTTCATGGCAAGGTGACATGCAAGCAGAGTGGTGGCACCATGTGATGCTTCCTCAGACTTTGTCTCCGATCTGATGAGGGTCACTTCCATGCAGGTCCCATTGGCCAAAACAAGTCATATGGCCACACCCTAAGCTGGAGAATGGGGAGTGCACCCCACCCACAGGGGGCAGTGACCAGGGGAGGAAGAGAGGAAGATGTGTTGTCTTAGTCTCTTTGTGCTGATATAACAAAATGCCGGAGGCCAGGTAATCTGTCAATAATAGAAGTTTATTGCTTACAGTTCTAGAGGCTGGGAAGTCCAAGATGGAGTTACTGGAGGATTCGGTACCTGGGTGAGGGCTCATTCTCTGCTCCCAAGGTGGAGCCTTCTTGCTGCACCCTCACACAGCAGAAAGGTAAAAAGGACCTACCTGCTCCCCTTCAACCCCCTTCTCTTGTTTTTTTTAGAGACAGGGTCTTGCTGTGTTGCCCAGGCTGGAATGCAGGGGTGCGATCATAGTTCAATGCAACCTTGACTCCTGGGCTCATGCAATCATCAAGTCTCAGCCTCCCAAGGAGCTAGGACTACAGGAGCATGCCACCACACCCAGCTAACTTTTTTGTTTTTTGTAAAGATGGGGACTTGCTGTGTTTCCCAGGCTGCTCTCAGACTTCTGGCTTCAAGCAATCCTTCCCTCCTCAGCCTCCCAAAGTGCTGGGATTTCAGGCATGAGCCACCTCACCCAGCCTTTTCTAATGGGATTAATCCCATCCATGAGGGCAGAGTTCTCATGACCTAATCATGTTCCAAAGGCTGTACCTTCTAATACCAACACCTTGGGTTTTTAGTTCCAATGTATGAATTTTGGAGGGACACATACATTTAAACAAAGGCAGTTGTGAACAAATGATACCATCCACCACAGTCATGTAAAGTCCATGATGAATGTTCCTGATTGGCAGGTAGGGCTTCTCTGAGGGCTGTTTCCAGAACACAGGTCCCTTCCATCTTCTGGCTCTGCCATCTTTAACATGTAGCTCCCAAGGTCACCAGCTTGGAGAGTGAACCACCACGGTGGTTCAAGACCACCATGTTGGCCAGGCTGGTCTTGAACTCGTAGCCTCAGGTGGTCCACCCGCCTCGGCCTCCCAAAGTGCTGGGATTACAGGCATGAGCCACTGCTCCCGGCCTGTTCCTTATTTTTTTATTTATTTTTGATATTTTGAATAGTGGAAGTCAAGATGTAGCCGACTTTGAAATGCTTCCCAGCCAGGCACGGTGGCTGCCACCTGTAATCCCAGCACTTTGGGAAGCCGAGGTGGAAGGGTCACTTGAACCCAGGAGTTTGAGACCAGCCTGGGCAACACAGTGAGACTTTGCCTCTACAAAAAATTTAAAAATTAGCCAGGTGTGGTGGCACACATCTGTGATCCCAGCTACTTGGGAGGTTGAAGTAGGAGGATCACCTGAGCCTAGGAGTTCAAGACCAGCCTGAGCAATATAGCAGAACCTCATCTTTAAAAAAAAAATGAGCAGGGCATAGTTGTACACATCTGCAGTCCCAGCTACTAGGGAGGCTGAGGCAGAAGGATTGCTTGAGCCTGGAAAGTTGAGGCGGCAGTGAGCTGTGATTGCACCACTGCACTACAGCCTGGGCTACAGAACAAGACTCTGTCTCAAAAAAGAAGGAAACAGGAAGAAAGAAAGGAAGGAAGGAAGGAAGGAAAGAGAGAGAGAAAGAAAGAGAAAGAAGGAAGGAAGGAAAGAGAGAGAAAGGAAGGAAGGAAGGGAGAGAGAAAGAAAGAAAAGAGAAAAGAGAAAGAAGAAGCTGGGCACAGTGGCTCACGCCTGTAATCCCAGCACTTTTGGAGGCTGAGGCAAGCAGATCACTTGAGGTCAGGAGTTTGAGAGCAGCCTGGCCTATATGGTGAAACCCCATCTGTGCTAAAAAATATACAAAAATTAGCCAGGTGTGGTGGTGTGCGCCTGTTGTCCCAGCTACTTGGGAGGCTGAGGCAGGAGAATTGCTTGAACCTGGGAGGTAGAGGTTGCAGAGAGCTGAGATGGCACCACTGCACTCCAGCTTGGGCGACTGGGTGACAGAGCCAAAAAAAGAAAGAAGAAAGAAAGCCAAGAAGAAGGAAGAAAGGAAGGAAGGAGGGAGGGAGGGAGGGAGGGAAGGAAGGAAGGAGGAAATAAAGGAAAGGAAAGAAAAGGAAAGGAAGGAAGGAAAAGGAAAAGAAAAGAAAAAGAAAAGGAAAGGGAACAGAACAGAACAGAATAGAAAAGGCACACTTGGAGGGAAGTGTTTCTATCTCTAGGAACTGGCCAGCCCCAGAAGGGACCGTCCATCCCTCTCCTGGTCTTCAAAGCCCTAGATCTAAAGTATCATAAGCACAGAAAATTAAAACCATGATTCATACATCACCCTCTCTCTTCTATGACCACCTGTTGTTTTCCCTTCCCTGGTTCCACAGCCGCTCCCTCTGGCAACAGATGGATAAATGCCAGGATTGCTCTCAAGTTTCCCCCATGCCAAAGAAATCCAGCTCCCCCATCCCATCCTGCCTCATCGTCCCCTCTGTCGCCTCCCGGTCCTAAACCCCTGCACTGGCTCCCAATTTAAGCTGAACAGCCTTAGCCCCCGCTCCTTACAGCTCTCACTCTTTCAGCTGCAGAAACACGGCCCCATGAGTGTCTGTATCACAGCCTTCTTTCCATCACCTCTGACGTGAGGCTGTTTGTTCAAGGTGGTGCCCCCAGCCCTCCTTATCTCTGGCATCAGGAAGAGGCATGGTGGACCCCCGGGCTGATAGCGGAGGCCAGGGGACGCCAAGGCAACACAGCCTGATCTTCCTATTTTAGCTGCTACTGAAAGGGTTAAGGGTGCTGCATAGGGTAGGTGTCCATTTGACTGTGAATTTCCTTTCTTTTGTTTGTTTTTTTGAGACAGTCTCCCTCTGTTGCCCAGGGTGGAGTGCAGTGGCACGATCTCAGCTCACTGCAACCTCTGCCTCCTGGATTCAAGCAATTCACAAGCACCCGCCACCATGCCCAGCTAATTTTTTTTTTTTTTTTTTGAGACAGAGTCTCCTTCTGCCACACAGGCTGGAGTGCAGTGGTGCGATCTCAGCTCACCACAACCTCTTCCTCCTGGATCCAAGGGATTGTCCTGCCTCAGCCTCCCAAGTAGCTAGGATTACAGGCGCATGCCACCACACCTGGCTAATTTTTGTATTTTAATAGAGACGGGGTTTCGCCATGTTGGCCAGGCTGGTCTCGAACTCCTGACCTTGAGTGACTTATGGAGTCAATAAAGCCCTTGGAAACTGGCCTTATATTTTGTGTACACAGTTCCTGTACAGGGTTTCTGATCTGTGGTAAGTAAAGAAGGTCATTTTCTGACAGGCCAGGAACCCCAAGTTATCTTAAAACCTCAAGAGGAGAGGAATTCACCCAACTCATAGGTATTTCATGGTACAAATCCATGGCTGGGCTTGGCTTAAACAAGTCTTATCTCAAATTCCTTCTATATAACAAAGTTCCATCAAAGCTGATTTAAAAGGCCTATGTAGCGGCTAGGTGTGGTGGCTCATGCCTGTAATCCCAGCACTTTGGGAGGCCAAGGCAGGCAGATCACAAGGTCAGTAGTTCAAGGCCAGCCTGACCAACATGGTGAAACCCCATCTCTACTAAAAATACAAAAAATTAGCAGGCCTGGTGGCTGGCACCTGTAATCCCTGATACTCAGGAGGCTGAGGCAGGAGAATTGCTTGAACCCAGCAGGCGGAGGTTGCAGTGAGCTGAGATTATACCATTGCACTCCAGCCTGGGTGACAGAGCAAGACTCTGTCTCGAGAAAAAGAAAAAAAGAAAAAGGCCTATGTAGCAAATAATTATTCTTGCTGCACTCTATGCAAATAATTAAGCCAAATATAATAAAGCAAACCAGTCCTACCATGATTTATCTTTTAATAAAAATGGGAAACTGAAGAGTGAAAATTATGTTTCAAAAACTATAGCACACCTGTTGTTAAATTCTAGTCTTGCCTAATGTTTTTCGATTTTTATTATTTTCTACAGTTTAAATTATATGTGTTACAGAAATCAACTCCTGGATACATTACACTCAAAGCCTAAAGAGTGGAGAAAGCAACCCCTAACAGCCCAGAGAAAGGTCCTATCAATGTAAAAAAAAAATAAGAAATCTTAACCTGAAAATCATAAAAGATAAGTGGCTGGGCAAGGTGGCTCACACCTGTAATCCCAGCACTTTGGGAGGCTGAGGTGGGTGGATCACCTGAGGTCAGGAGTTTGAGACCAGCCTGAGACCAACAAGGTAAAACCCTGTTGCTACTAAAAATAGAAAAATTAGCCAGGTATGGCGATGGACACCTATAATCCCAACTACTCGGGAGGCTGAGACAGAAGAATTGCTTGAACCTGGGAAGCGGAGGTTGCAGTGAGCTGAGATCACGCCACTGCACTCTAGCCTGAGCGATAGAGCAAGACTCCATCTCAAAAAAAAAAAAAAAAAAAAAAAAAGATAAGTAACTAAGTGGAAATTACTCATTTCAGTCTCACCCCTACCTCACCAAATACTTTTTGTCATTTCTACATCTCCTTTTAAGCCAAATATTAAAACCTTTTTAATGGAAATTATTTACTATGCCACCCTCGTGGGAATTGCTTTAGTCTACTATTTGCAGAAGGACTATATACTGTAGTACCCTCAGGGTGGAATATCGGACACAGAGTCTCAATTACTGTAGCATTTGGCTTAGTTATTATCCTCATACCAGGAATAACAGTTGCTAACAAACAAATAACACATGGGTCTTCCCAAACATGCGCCTCTGCCTGTCATTGGGAAAAAAATGTTGATTCTGTCTCAACCAATTAGGCCTAATAAGAAACACTGCTGAAGGCCAGGCGCAGTGGCTCACATCTGTAATTCCAACACTTTGGGAGGCCAAGGCAGACAGATCACGAGGTCAGGAGATCAAGACCATCCTGGCTAAGACAGTGAAGCCCCGTCTCTGCTAAAAATACAAAAAATTAGCCAGGCGTGGTGGCACACGCCTGTAGTCCCAGCTACTTGGGAGGCTGAGGCAGGAGAATGGCATGAACCTGGGAGGTGGAGCTTGCAATGAGCTGAGATCGCACCACTGCACTCCATCCTAGGCGACAGAGCGAGACTCCATCTCAAAAAAAAGAAAAAAGAAAAAAGAAACACTGCTGAAAAGCCTAGGACTAATGTTTTTACCCTTTATGGCCATTTCGCAGACAACTACCAAAACATCTACACACAATGTTGCCCCTGCAGGCAATCCAAGACCAAAACACTCTCTGTGTCTACCCCCCACCCCACATCAGCAGGAAGTAGCCAGAAAGAACACGTCACCCCTTGTCCTTTTACAACTATAGGATCTGGAATGACAGAGCAGGAGCACTGTCATCTTGGACAAACCCCACCACTTTAAGTTCCAGCTCCCTCTCTAGCCTCTTACATTTCAAGGAAATCACTTATCTTCTAACTACAAGCAGCCAGAAAGAGCAGGTAGTAAAACACAGATAAGACAGCTCGGGCACAGAGGGAAATAGGGGGAAAGTCTGTTGGGTAATTGCCAAATTTCACCCTCATACAGTGGGCCCCAGTAAAACAGTGGGGCCTTACTTAATAAGCACATTCCTTTCCCTTCAGGTGCACTGAAACAGGGAAGCCAAAGGCAGACTCCGGGCAGGGGTTTTTGGGGGGCGGGTATGCCTGCAGCTGCAAGAAGATGTATGGGGACAGACACGCAACTCTCCCTCCCAGATAAGCACAACAAAGAGACACAGAAGCAGTCCAAGCCTCTGATAAACTCTCCCACCCTGAATCCTTAAAACTCTTAGTCTGGGCTGAGCTCGGTGGCTCATGCCTGTAATCCCAGTATTTTGGGAGACTGAGGTGGGCAGATCACGAGGTTCGAGACCAGCCTGGCCAACATGGTGAAACCCCGTCTCTACTAAAAAATACAAAAATTAGCCGGGCATGGTGGCACATGCCTGTAATCCCAGCTACTCGGGAGGCTGAGGCAGGAGAATAGCTTGAACCTGGGAGGCGGAGGTCGCAGTGAGCCGAGATCACGTCATTGCGCTCCAGCCTGGGCAACAAGAGCGAAACTCTGTCTCAAAACAAAAACAAGAAACAAACAACAACCCCAAAACAAAAAAACCTGTAAGAGAGTTTGCCTCTGATTCAACTTGCCTGGAATACTCCTCTCAGGTTTGTTTTCTCTAAAATAAACCTGTGTTGACTGGCAAGCCAACTTTTGTGTTTCTTTCCTCTTTATTTCTTACAGGCCTCCCAACATGCTGGGATTACAGGCGTGAGCCACTGCACCTGGCCTAACTGAAACTTAAAACACATTTTCCCGGCCGGGCTCAGTGGCTCACGCCTGTAATCCCAGCACTTTGGGAGGCTGAGGCGGGCGGATCACGAGATCAAGAGTCCAAGACCAGCCTGGCCAACATGGTGAAACCCCATCTCTACTTAAAATACAAAAATTAGCCAGGCATGGTGGCGCATGCCTGTAGTCCCACCTACTAGGGAGGCTGAGGGAGGAGGATGGCTTGAACCCAGGAGGTGGAGGTTGCAGTGAGCCAAGATCATGCCACTGCACTCCAGCCTGGGCAACAGAGGGAGATTCTGTCTCAAAAAAAACAAAAACAAAAAACAACAACAACAACAACAACAAAAAACACACAGACACATTTTCCCTTTAGCATTGCTTCTAAAATTCAAAAATGAGCTGTCCTAGGGAAAGGGAACAAGGACTGCCCTAGGACATGTTGAAGAATGTGGAAAATGTTTCATATTTAAAATGTTGATTCATTGATTGACTGAGACAGGGTCTCACTCTGTTACCCAGGGTGGAGTGCAGTGCTGTGATCATGGCTCACTGCAGTCTCAAACTCCTGGGCTCCAGTGATCCCTCTCACTTCAACCTCCCAAGTAGCTGGGATTACAGGTGTGCACCATCATGCCCAGCTAACTTTTTCATTTTTTTGTAGAGACAGGGATCTCGCTATGTTGCCCAGGCTGGTCTTGAACTCCTGAGCTAAAGCAATTCTCCTGCCTCAGCCTCCCAAAATGCTGGGATTACAGGTGTGAGTCATTGCACCTGGCAGGGAAGCATTTCAAAGTCAGCTACATCTTGACTTTGACTATTCAGAATATTTAAAAATGAATAAGTAGTAAGAAATAAAGAACAAAGGTACCATGAAACAAAGATTGGGCCCTTGGGTCTTTATAGGAATAACTTTTTTGGGGGGCAGGGATGGGGGTAGGCTCTGTCGTCCAGACTGGAGTGCAGTGGCCCTATCATAGCTCACTACAGCCTGGGACTCCCGGGCTCCTGGGCTCAAGTGATCTTCCTACCACAGCCTCCCAAAGTGCTGGGATTCCAGCTATGAGCCACCAGCCTGGCCTTTTAAAACAATTATTTGGGCTGGGCATGGTGGCTCACGCCTGTAATCCCGGCACTTTGGGAGGCCAAGGCAGGCGGATTACTTGAGGTCAGGAGTTGGAGACCAGCCTGGCCAACATGGTGAGACTCTGTCTCCACTAAAAATACCAAAAAACTAGCTGGGTGTGGTAGTGCATGTCTGTAATTCCAGCTACTTGGGAGGCCGAGGCAGGAGAATCACTTGAACTCACGAGGCGGAGGTTGCAGTGAGCCAAGATCAAGCCACTGTACTCCAGCCTGGACAACAGAGAGAGAGTCCGTCTGAAAATAAATAAATTAAATAAATAAATAAATTGGAGAGAGCACGAGTCACTTTGTCTGCTTCTCCACCTCCCTAACAAAGCTCTCTATGGTATAAAGCTTGAAGGAATGTGGTCTACCCAAGCCCTGACTCTGAAACCTTTTTCCATTGAGTTCTCCCATCTCCTAGGAGATGCTTGCCACGGCCAGCAGCTCTGCCGGGTTACAAAGCTCATGCCAGGAAAGGCAAATGCCAGGCCGACTGCCCGGCGGCTCTCCAGGGCTGACTCGGGGCTGCAGAGCAGAGGCTGGTATGAGTCTCTTGTGGCTGCTGAAACAAATGACCAGAAACAGAGCAGCTTAAAGCAACCCAGATTTATGATTTTACAGCACTGGAGGTCAGATGTCCTAAAATTAAGGTGTTGATGAGGCTGGTTCCTCCTGGAGGCTCCATTTTCAGCCTTTCCCAGCTTCTGGAGGTACCTACAGCTCTCACCTTGGGGCCCCTTCCTCCACCTTCACAGCCAGCAGCGCAGCCTCTTCCAGTCTCTTCCTGACTGTGACCCTCCTGCCTCCTCATTTTTTTTTTTTCTGAGACAGAGTCTCGCTCTATAGCCAAGGGTGGAGTGCAGTGGCTCCATCTCATCTCACTGCAACCTCTGCCCCTCGAGTTCAAGCGATTCTCCTGCCTCAGCCTCCTGAGTAGCTGGGATTACAGGCATGCACCACCACGCCCAACTAATTTTGATTTTTTAGTAGCAACAGGGTTTCTTCATGTTGGGCAGGCTGGTCTCGAACTCCCAACCTCAGGTGATCTGCCTGCCTCAGCCTCCCAAAGTGCTGGGATTACAGGCGTAAGCCACCAAGACCAGCATTTTTTTTTTTTTTTTTTTTTTTTTTTTTTGAGACAGGGTCTTGCTCTGTAGCCAAGGCTGGAGTGCAATGGCTCAATCTCAGCTCACTGCAACCTCTGCCCCCACTGAGTTGAAGCAATTCTCCTGCCTCAGCCTCTCAAGTAGAACTGGGACTACTGGCATGTGTCACCACGCCCGGCTAATTTTTGTATTTTTAGTAGAGTCGGGGTTTCACCTTGTTGGCCAGGCTGGTCTCAAACTCCTGGCATCAAGGGATCCATCCGCCTCAGCCTCCCAAAGTGCTGGGATTATAGGCATGAGCCACTGCACCCGGCCCCAGCTAATTTTTTTTTTTTTTGAGACGGAGTCTTTCTCTGTCGCCAGTCTGGAGTGCAGTGGTGCGATCTCGGCTCACTGCAACTTCCACCTCCTGGGTTCAAGCAATTCTCCTCACTCAGCCTCCCGAGTAGCTGGGATTACAGGCACATGCCAACACCCCCAGCTAATTTTTGTATTTTTAGTAGAGACAGGGTTTCACCATCTTGGCCAGGATGGTCTCGATCTCTTGACCTTGTGATCCGCTCGCCTTGGCCTCCCAAAGTGCTGGGATTACAGGCGTGAGCCACTGTGCCCGGCCCCAGCTAATTTTTAAATTTTTTTTTGTAGAGACTGTGTCTTGCTATGTTGTCCAGGCTGGTCTCTAAGTCCTAGGCTCAAGCGATCCTCCCTCCTCGGCGTCCCAAAGCGTTGGGATTACAGGTGTAAGCCACCATATCTGGCCAAAGGGGCTTTATTTTACCTACCACAGCATCCGTGGGGGCCAAAATCATAAGATGGGGGTGCCCACAGGACACTTCCTGAGGGAGGTGATGTGTGGGTTTAGTTCTGGAAGATTGCAGGGCTGGCGGGGGGTTGTGCTATGCGGGAAGAGGATTCCAGGCTGAGAGAACAGAGTCCATAGAACAGCAGGATCCTAAATATCTACCCCAGACGCCACCTGGAAGCTCTGTTTGGGAAAGTACAGTTCTCATCTGGGGTCGATTTTTCCCCAGGGGACACCTGGCCCGTGCCTGGAGAGAGATTTGGCTGTCACCACTGGGGGGTTGGGGGGGCGGTGGGCTGCCAGAGAGCTGCTAAATAATCTAGACTGCACAGGTCCGCCCCCTACCAGGAAGAATCAGCCAGCCCGCAGAGTAGCTTAGAGGGCGAGAATCTGTCTGTCCTCATCCCTCCGGACTCAGAGGGGCTTTCCACCAGGGGCAGCTGGAAGGGTTTATTGGGTGACCTTTGGCCTTTCTAACCCTGCCCCCCGCCCCCCACCCTGTCTCCCGCCTTTCTTGGGAAAAGCTGATTTTAGTTCCTGGTGACCCTTGGCCTCCTCAGGGAACACAAGCATTTGTGTGGGCTGATGGTTTCTACCTCTGGAATGTGACTGCTCCGCCTGGCCTGGGCCCTGGAGGACGAGGGATCTAAGAATAGTGACGATTTTCTCCCCACCCCTAGGCCTGGCCCACTCTGGCCTCCAGATCCCAGGCCCCTCACTGTGCTGGAAGAGGTGGTCAGGCAGACAATGTCCGAGGGAAATGTCTGGAGCCTGTGCTGGTCACTGGGCCGGGGAATGAGCTGGTGCATTCATGGGGCACGGGGCAGAGGTGATGGATCTGCGGAGGAGGGGCTGGGTTGGGGTGGTGGGTCTGCACCTTGTCAGCACCCCACACCCCCCCACCCCAGGCCTGCCCTGTTTTCCGTACAGCTCCTTGTCCCTGCTGCCTCTGAAGGACTTACGTCACTGATCCCCTCAATGGCCACCCCTTGGAGTCGGCAGGTTCTCCTTGGGCTGAAGCAGGAGTGGGGTGCCTCTCTTGCCTACTGGAAAAGGGACCCCAAGCTTGGGAGGTCTGATCCAGTGGGGCAGGGGCCCTGGTGCCAATGCCGGAGAGGAACTGGTCCCTGGGGGCCTCATGTCCACTGGGATGTCATAAACCCACCTGGTGTCCTCAAGACGGGCCCTCGAAGGCAAGGCTCACTGCTTGTTCGTCCAGTCCGAAAGCCTTGGCTGCCTCATGGGTGCCAGGCCCCCCATGCTGGGCACTGGGGATGCCAAGGGGGACAGATCCCCGCCTCCTTCCTGAAGGAGCCTGCAGTGACCCAGGAGAGCAGGGCTCACATTTGCTGATGTCTCAGTCAAGAGCCAGGCCCTGCACTGGATGCAGGAGCTGTGGTTGAGGGCAAAACAGCTGTGTTTCTGGGGGACAGTGTAGGAAGATGTCAGCCACAGGAAGGAAAGGCAGCGGGGATCTGGGCAAATAAAACCCCAGGGGCCGGGTGCAGTGGCTCATGTCTGTAATCCCAGCACTTTGGGAGCCCGAGGCAGGTGGATCACTCGAGGTCAGGAGTTCAAGACCAGCCTGGCCAACATAATGATTCCCCGTCTCCACTAAAAAAAAAAAAAAAAAAAAGTTAAAAATTAGCCAGATGCAGTGGCACATGCCTATAATCCCAGCTACTCAGGAGACTGAGGCAGGAGACTCGCTTGATTCTGGGAGGCAGAGGTTGCAGTGAGCTGAGATTGTGCCACTGCACTCCATCCTGGGTGACAGAGCAAGCCTCTGTCACTAAAAACAGACAAACAAACCTGGGTGCAATGGTATAAAGAGGAGGACGAGGAAGGCCAGTGTGTGTCCAGGGAAGCCCCTGTACCCTGGAGGGTGGAGGCTAGTTTCAGGGTTTGGCCGTCCCTCCTACACGGGCCCACCCAATCCTGGCTCCTGCCTTCTACCTGCTGTGGCTGCAACTGCTGTGGCCAGCCAGGTGACTTCCATGTGACCCCTCCCCAAGCCTGAGCCCCCGATGTATGAAACCCGGTACTCCCACCCAGGCTCCAGGCCAGCCCCATCCACCAGAGAATGGGGTGTCCAAACCCCAGAATCCTGGCTCCTTGACCTGTGGAAGACCTGGCAGGGAATGAGTGTGGGTAACAAGGGCCACCTGAGGTCCTCTGCCTCACCCTGCTGAAACCCCGTGGGCTGTAGCACAGTCATGCGTCCCCTGGGGTGCACCCCAGTAAGAGAGAAGCACATCAGGTGCTGAATGGGAATGAGGATGGAACAAAGATGAAAGACCAGTGAGACTGGGCGATGGCTCATGCCTGTAATCTCAGCACTTTGGGAGGCTGAGGCGGGCGGATCACTGTTGCCCAAGAGTTCCAGACCAGCCCGGGCAACATGGCAAAACTCTGTCTCTACTAAAAATACAAAAATTAGCTGGGCGTGCTGACACATGCCTGTAATCCCAGCTACTCAGGAGGCTGAGGCATGAGAATCGCTTGAACCTGGGAGGTGGAGGTTGCAGTGAGCCGAGATCATGCCATTACACTCCAGCCCAGCCTAGGCGACAGAGCAAGACTGTTTCCAAAGAAAAGACCAATACATCCCTTTCCCCAGCCTCAGTTCTTTCCTCTCCCACCAGAATCTGAAGCCACTGCTTTAACTGCACCATTGAGAATGTCCCTATCTCCCCCAAATTTAAGCTTCTTAAGCCTCAGACCCTTGATTGGATGGAGTACCCACAGATGCCACCATGAACCCACGATCTCCCACCCAGCTGGGCTCCTCCCTGCCCCCAGAGCAGCCCCTTGCTGTAAAATGGGGTGAACAGAACTGAACAGGCTGTTACCATGAGGATTTGAGGGCATCAGTACAGCGCTTGGCCCAGGGCCCGGGAGCCACTACCACTCTACAGAGTCACAGGCCTCCTAACCATAACTCCCATGGGTGCGTGATTTACCAGGCCAGCCTGCGTGCTGGGCCTTTAGGTAGTTTCCAACCAGAAGGTAACTTATTAAAGAGCCTAAGACACGTCCTTCTGCAGGCAGCCCTTCCACAAGTGGCTTGGGGTAATTTTCAGTGGTATAATCACAAGCTCAGACCACGAACCCTCTTTTTTTTTTTTTTTTTTTTTTTTTTTTTTTTTTTTTTTTGAGATAGAGTCTCGTTCTGTTGTCCAGGCTGGAGTGCAATGGCACGATTGGCTCACTGCAACCTCCGCCTCCCAGGTTCAAGTGATTCTCATGCCTCAGCCTCTCCAGTAGCCAGGGTTACAGGGGTGCACCACCATGCCCGGCTAATTACTGTATTTTTACAGAGCTACTGAGCTCGAACTCCTGACCTCAGGTGATCTGTATTTTTAGAGAGCTACTGAGCTTGAACTCCCAACCTCAGGTGATCTGCCTGCCTCAGCCTCCCAAAGTGCTGGGATTACAGGTGTGAGCCACTGGGCCCGACCTTTTTTTTTTTTCCATAGAGACAGGATCTTGCTATGTTGCCCCGGCTGGTCTTGAACTCCCAGACTGAAGCAATTCTCCTCCTGCCTCAGCCTCCCAAAGTGCTGGGATTACAGGTGTGAGCCACTGGGCCCGACCTTTTTTTTTTTTTCCATAGAGACAGGATCTTGCTATGTTGCCCCGGCTGGTCTTGAACTCCCAGACTGAAGCAATTCTCCTCCTGCCTCAGCCTCCCAAAGTGCTGGGATTACAGGTGTGAGCCACCACGCCTGGCCTATGAACCCTCTTATATGCTGGGTGTGCATTGTCCAAAGGGTCTTTCCAATTGAAGTGGCAGCCACCCCTTTGGAAAGCAAGTGTTTTTTGTTTGTTTGTTTGTTTGTTTGTTGAGACGGAGTCTCACTCTGTCACCCAGGCTGGAGTGCAGTGGCGTGATCTCTGCTCACTGCAAGCTCCATCTCCTGGGTTTACACCATTCTCCTGCCTCAGCCTCCCAAGTAGCTGGGACTACAGGCGCCCGCCATCACGCCCGGCTAATTTTTTGTACATTTAGTAGAGACAGGGTTTCACCATGTTAGCCAGGATGGTCTTGATCTCCTAACCTCGTGACCCACCCACCTCGGCCTCCCAAAGTGCTGGGATTACAGGCGTGAGCTACCGCGCCCGGCCAGAAAGCAAGTGTTGGGGTCCCGGCAGCATTGGAATGATCCTTGCTGTGACCAACCCTGGCCAACAGGCCCTCCCTTGATGCCCAATACATCCACTCTTAGGCTCCTAGACCCCCCCCCAACGCCCCGCCAATCCTCCTGGGAATTGTCTGTTTCTGATCTTTGCACCTTTGGTGCTTATCAATTTGCATGAGCTTTTAATAAACTGATAACACCTGGTGCCACAGTTTCAATGTTCGTTCCCTCCAAAACTCACGTTGAAACTTAATCCTTGATGTGACCGTGTTGACAGAGGTGGGGCCTTTAAGGGGTGACTGGGTCATGAGAATTCTGCCCTCATGAACTGATTAATTCATTCCTGGGTTAACAGATCCATGGGTTAATAGATAATGGGTTATCATAGGAGGGCAACTGGTGGCTTTGAAAGAATAGGAAGAAGGGGCCGGGCGCGGTGGCTCGCGCCTGTAATCCCAGCATTTGGGAAGCCAAGGCAGGCGGATCACGAGGTCAGGAGATTGAGACCATCCTGGTTAACACGGTGAAACCCCAACTCTACTAAAAAAATACAAAAAATTAGACGGGCGCAGTGGTGGGCACCTGTATTCCCAGCTACTTGGGAGGCTGAGGCAGGAGAATGGCATGAACCCGGGAGGTGGAGCTTGCAGTGAGCCGAGATTGCGCCACTGCACTCCAACCTGGGCGACACAGCGAGACTCGGTCTCAAAAAACAAAACAAAACAAAAATAGGAAGAAGTCCAGTCATGGTGGCTCACGCCTATAATCCCAGCACTTTCAGTAGGCTGAGATAGGCAGATCACCTGAGGTCAGGAGTTCAAGACCAGCCTGGCCAACATGGTGAAACCCCATCTCTACTAAAAATACAAAAATTAGGCCAGGCGTGGTGGCTCACGCCTGTAATTCCAGCACTCTGGGAAGCTGAGGCGGAAGCTGAGGCGAGTGGATCACCTGAGGTCAGGAGTTTGAGACCAGCCTGGCGAACATGGTGAAACCCTCTCTACTAAAAATACAAAAAATTAGCCGGGCATGGTGGTGGACGCCTATAATTCCAGCTACTCGGGAGGCTGAGGGAGGAGAATCTCTTGAACCCAGGAGGTGGAGGTTGCAGTGAGCTGAGATCGAGGCACTCCAGCCTGGGCAACAAGAGAGAAACTCTCTCTCAAAAAATAAATAAATAAAAATAAAAACCACAAAAATTAGACTGGTGTGGTGGTGCATGCCTGTAATCCCAGCTACTCAGGAGGCTGAGGCAGGAGAATTGCTCGAACCCTGGAGGCAGAGATTGCAGTGAGCCAAGATCACTCCAGCCTGGTGATACAGTGAGACTCCATCTCAAAAACAGAGAAAAGAAAAAAGGCCGGGCATGGTGGCTCATGCCTGTAATCTCAGCACTTTAGG